>NC_068977.1:32907863-34107863 GCF_016808095.1 Vigna angularis | reverse complement strand
TATGATTTAAATATGAAGAAATTTAACTTTTTTTAAAAAAATAATCAATAAAGAATTTAATGAATTTAATTTAATATAGTTACCGTCAAAATAAAAATAAAAGGACAGAGAAATAAAACATTAATTTTCTTCTTCAATTCTTATTTATTTTCACAATTAATTCTGAATTTTAATAAACTTATCTTTATTATATTTTATACTAAATTGTAATAATTACCGTGTGAAACCCACATTTTTAAAAATTTAAAAATTTGATACTTCTATATACTTTCCTCATTTCTTTTAAAACGTTACATTTTAAAATATTTTATTTTTGTTTAAATGTATTTATAAAATTAAAGATAATATTAAATATGTTTTCAACATTTATTTTCTAATGTTTTATCTAGCTTTTAATTAGGTTATATATATATATATATATATATATATATATATATATATATATATAAACTAATTAAAAGATATTTACTTTTATTTAACTGTTATTTTTGAATCTCAAGACAGCATTAATTATTGGCTTGTTATCTATACTTTTATAATTAATTTAACTTTTAATTCGTTTAAATATATGCCAATTGTGATTTAAAAATTAAAAGGCTAAAATATAAACATTTTATTAAAATCAATAAACAATATTAAATTTTCCTAGTTCTCTAAATCAACCTTAAAGGACACTAAAAGGAATCTTAAAATAGTTAAGATTACGATTTGAAAACATTAATGCAAAATGTGCAAATATAAAGAAAATTATGAAAAAAAATGATAAACATAGTATCGACATTATCACGAGAAGAACAGTTAAACATTACTGCACGGTGTTCAAAAATACATTATCATCAACTAATAATAATAATTAATATATATTTGATATGATTTGTAAATATATATAAAGAGAAATCTTTCTTTCCATGTAAACATTTCTTTATAATTTTATTCTCTAAGTAGCTGTTATTTTAGATTAAAATAATTATATTTTTATTTTTAACTTTTCAATAATTATTCATTTAAATTTAATTATTTATAAATTAATATAATTATTTTCCTATTTTATTATTTTAAATCACTGTATTTTACAATAAAAAATAAGACACCACATGTTTTTCCACTAATTATAATAAATTAATAAATTTATTATTACATGTTATAATTGAATGACAAAAAAGTGGAAGAGGCCGTCGTTAAAAGAAGAAAATAAAATAAAACTTGATTTTTTATTTGTGTTGTAATTTTTTAATATTCAAATTAAAGAGAATATGATGATTTTATTTATGAAAATAATTTGATAAGTTTCATTTAATATATTTAAGGTGAATACTAATTATATAATTAGTAGTTGTTTTGAATTGATCTCATATACTCGTATTTTTAGAAAAAGTTGGATGAATATGTGAATGATCTTTTAATATTTTTAGGAATATAAACTTTTATTTATGTTGAGTTTATGTGAGATATCTATATTTTCGAACATATTTTGATGGAAAGAGATTTTCAAAATTTTGGTTGAAGAGTGATTCTCTAAGTCAAACATGATTTTTTGATCAATTGATTTTATAGGATTTTAGGGGGAAATGACATTTGTGCTTGTATCTTTGAAAGCATTTGCAGTTAAAGTTTTTCATGTTTTTTCTGAGAAAAATTAGTCTATAATATATATAGTTTGTCTATGTTTAATTTTTATGGGTAATGTAAGAAATAATTTAAAAAAAGTAATTAGATTACTTTAATATTAGACAATTTAAAATTTTTAAATAAATATAAATAATGTGTTAAATTGTCTAATTACTTTGTTTTCAAAATTATTCTTATGTATTAAAATTATTTGAGGATAATTTTTTTTTCATTTTAGAGTAATTAAACTACTTTATACAAAGAAAATAAATTAGAATTTAGTAAATTTGAATTAATTTATTCAAGCTGATTATTTGAAAAATAAAATAACTTAAAATAAAACTAATTCAAATTTATTTAAAGCATTAAAAATGACAAAATTTTCTATTCAAACATAAGGTAAAAGATTTTTCATTAATTAAATGATACAAATATTTTATTAAATGGATCAACTTTTAAATGAATTAATTTTTAAGAGATAAAAATGAATTAAGAAATTTATTTTATATAGTCCATTAAATTCAAATTTTATCTAATTATTCATTTTGATCTTAAAATTAAAAAATTCATTCTTTAGTCTTTCAATTTTGTAAAAAAATGTTTTCAGTTCGTAGAATTAATTAGACAACATCATATTGATATGACAAACAACGGTAGACTCAACTTTTTTACCAAAATTTAATTGAGTGACATAATTTGTTTGAAAGTTTATTAAATCATTAGTAAAAAAAATTGGATTTGAAATCGCACAATAGGCTTCGATTGATGCGGAACCAAATTCTATAAAAAAACGGTGTCATTTTTGTAGTTTAAGTTAATTTTTCTGACCCGGTTTAAGGGAAACTGAGGCATATAGACAATATGACCTCAGTTCAAACCCCACCTGATGCCTAACACCCTGAGAATGTCTCAGTCCATTGGGACCCGAGGCAATATACTTATCTTTCCAGTACTTTCGGTCCGAAAGGGGTAAGGGGTAATTGGATTTCATTTTCAAAACCCTGGCTTTCATTATTGGTTCTTCTTCTTCTCGCACCAGGCGACGTTCGTGGTGGCGCATGGGTCATTCTTCTTCTTCTTCTTCTTCTTCTTTTCCGTTTTGGGTTCTCTTATTCCCTTCTTTCTTTTCAGGTTCAGACGCAGTTTCGCGTAGGGAGGGGCAGCCGACACGACTTCGTTTCCACGACGTGACGGCCTCTGTTCGTGGAGGTGGCAGCAGAACGTTGGCAATTCAATTTGGGGCTTGGCGACACTGTGGCTTGGCGTTGGCGATTAGATTTAGGGTTTCGATTTGGGGCTTGGCGACATTGTGGGAGGCGCGACTCAGGCATGATCTCGCCTTCGTTGGCGGCGGCTGGCGGTGGATCTTGCCTACGTAGGGGATTGTCCTTAGCACAATAAAGGCACAACGATTGAGCGATAAGGGCGAGGTGATGGTGTGGCGGTGGCGTGGCGAGGGCTTCTGCTTTTGGCAACGAGGGTTTCGTTTGGGTTCTCTATGCTCGCATTAGGTTAGTGATTTTTGATGATTTGGGAAGTGGACGAGCCCATTTAGCAACAGGGTTGAGCTCGCTCTGAAGCTGAAGGGAGTCCTGTTCTCGTCCACAACAAATACCCTTTAGCTGAATCGCTTTTTATTATTGAATACATCGATGAGACTTGGAATAATAACCCCCTCTTTCCTCAATACCCTTATGACAGAGCCTTGGCACGTTTCTGGACTAAGACCTTAGACAACAAGGTATGCTTTAAGTTATATTTCTAACACTATCTTCAATTTCAAAACTCATCATTCAATTTTATTTTTGTAGATTTTTCCTACAATATGGAATGCATGCTAGAGTGATGAGAAGGGGCGAGAGAAGGTAACGGAGGAAGCCATGGAAGCTTTGGAGATCCTACAGGAAGCATTGAAGGAGAAGAGGTTCTTTGGAGGAGAGAGCATAAGATTGGTAGATATTGCTGCCAATTTCATTGGATATTGGGTTGAAATATTGCAGGAAATTGTAGCGTTGAAATTGCTTACCCTTGAGAAATTTCCCAAGTTATATAAATGGAGCCAAGAGTTTGTGAATCACCCTGTCATCAAAGAGGGCCTGCCTCCCAAAGATCATTTGTTTGCTTTCTTCAAAGCTTCTCAAAGAAATAGAACAATTTAAGAGGTCAGATTCATAATAAATTCCCAATGTTTGTGAATCACTCTGTAACCACTCTCTACACGCACTTCTACTTCCCCATGCTCCACAAGGTGTGGCCAGGAAAAAAAAAGTAAAAACCACTCTACTGCCTCGGTTCAGGTCCCAACGGAGGCAGTAGAGGACAAGATACTAACTCGGTTCACAACCGAGACATAAGAGGAAGTCTTTTTACCTCGTCAGTATATGCCTCGGTTGAGGAATCGCTGTCTATGGACAAAAATAACCGATGTCATTTTCTTTGACTGTACTAGTGAATGTTCAAATGAGTTTAGTTCTGATGAGCACAAATAGTGCTTTTAATCAAAATCTTTAATATAAAGATTATTAAATTTAGAATACAAAAATCAATCCTAGAAGTGAATTTTAAATGTAATTTAACTTTGTAAAATTATTTATAAAATAAAGTTTAGATTCATTTATATATTGTGAATTAATTTTATTTTTAGGAGGTGAAACTTTCAACACACCTCTAATAGCGGTTCATTAATGAAATAATATATACTTTAAGCTTAAACTCTACAAAATTGGCAAGATTTATATTCACTTGAAATTATGAATTTGTCTTATATATAATCATGTGACACTTCCAACATCATGATTTTAGTAATGAAAATTTAATAAACTTTTAAAAAATAGGTTGCTTAATTAAATTTATGTGTTAAATGATTATTAGAATTTTAACCATATTCGATGTCACTCATGTAGATTCATTTCATAGATTAAAATTATTATTATGAAAAATAAAGAAGCCACAAAAATTAAAATTTGTAATCAAATGATCAAAATGAATTGTGCACGTATTAAATTTTTTAATAAATTATTGAAAAACCACATCATTCAATGTCATTTAATCCTAATGACTAAAATAACTATGCAATAAAAAAATGAAAAAAAATTACAAAAAAATGAATTGGAGGATTGATGGAGAAAAAAAATAATACTCCTAATTTACAGAATTAAACCACATTTTTAATAAAAAAAATTTATGTGAATTTCTAATAAATTAAAACAAGGCTTAAATATTATTTTGATTCCTATTTTCGTCCATTTTTGTTCAACTTGGACTCTATTTTGTTCAATTTGGTTCTTTTTTACGATGTCTAAATTGTTAACAAAAGAGTGTACAAAGTGACATTTTTTAATTGAGTTGTGTTATTTTTTCTTAGATGACCTATGTGAGTTGTAAAACACCATAGTCCATCACTAGTGTGAGATAAAAAATAGATATGTGCTAAAATCACAAATCCATCTTCAAACAACCATGCATCTGCCAAATCTCCTTCATCACACTACCACAAAACGTGAATCCACCTCGAGCATGCAGGAATGAATCATCAAGGCACGTAATCCTCCTCACAAGTCCTAATCGTGTCTCTATTGTGACACACTAGATCCAATCACCAAGCGACCATGCAAACCCTAAATCATGCAATCACCAACAACCATTATTTAACCTTCATTCTGAATGTGAATCGTGAAACCCTTGTGCGCATGAAATCCCTAAACCTGTATCAAAAAAATTTCAACCCCTTCCCTAATCAATTTTTTTTCCAGAAAACCTACACACAAAAACCATCACCTCCTGATTGCTTTCTGTATGGTATGTAATAAGAGATCGAGCGGTTGATATCCGGAGCCGATCGGTCCAACATCAGTCAACCATAAGAGACCAAGCGGTTGATATGCGGAGCCGATTGGTCCAGCATCAGTCACCAGGTCAAATGGTTTGTATCAAGAGATAGGCTGAAATTGGGCCAGCGATTAAGTTATTGGGCTAAAGGTTCAACAGAAAATAAAGTAATCAAGAATATTTGACTGAAGATATGAAATTAGTGAGCGGTTAAGATATTGATAAAGTGGTGTACGAACAACCGGCTAGATCTTTAGGTAAGTCTGTTTATATTTAATTGGGCCTGAGTCAGTCTAAAATCCATGAGACAAATTATAAATACAAAGCCAGAGCCGAGTGCTAGGTACGTTCATTTCACACCCTACTAAACTCAAATACTCCACTCAGGTAAGCAGTTCATAAAATATACGCCTAACTTGAGCGTCAGAGCACCTTTTGCAAGTACCTTCCCCTCCGATTTAAGGCGACAACAAGCAATCAGTAGTACAACGGATCGACGTTATTGATAACCGAGCGGTCATATTGGAATCGAACGGTCTAAACTGAAAGCAACTAGGCAGTCCAGATTGAGGACAAGCGAGCGGAGCATTCGATTCCAGCATCGAAAAGTGACAAAGCCACGTTAGACAGGTTAGTCTCTCGGTCCAACAAATATATACCGAAACACTTTCCATTATCAATAATCATCTACCTTTCACACACTTCATTAATCAATCTGCACTTTTGCATTAATTCCTTTCATCCATTACATTTTTTATTTTTACAATAAACCCAATCATCATCATCATCATCATCATTTTTCACCATCACAAATTTCATTATTCTTCTTCATTCACAATAAACTAAAAATCTTTCTTTAGGGTTGTCGAGTATGAGCTTCCGATGGCGGCGATGGCGTCTCTAATGGTCATGGGTTCATAGAACCCAAACGTTTGTGAATAAGAAGAGAATGACCATGTCATAACACACACCTTAGATAAAATATCGTCATGTCATAGAAATTGTCCATGGTGTATACTATGTAGTTAACAATTTAGATGTTATGAAAAATGATCAAATTATAAAATTGACCAAAATTGGGATGAAATTGAACATGCAAAAAAATGAGGACCAAATTGAATAAAGTGGATGAAAATAAGGATAAAAAAGTATTTAAGCCAAAAAACAATTGTTCTTACAAAGTCGAATATACTTCACAAAAACTTCAACTCTAAGCACTCTTAACTCTAACTTCACTCTTGAACTCAAATGAATATTGTGCTTATAAAAGATACTCCAAGATTCAAGTCAGTCCAATACGTTAAATAATAATACATGCGGTAATTAATATACTTCTTAGAATTATTCACATTATTGTTGACAAGTTTTTATTTAGATAAGTTTGAGCCACGTAACCTAATTACCTATTTATCTCACTTTGACCTCTTCTTCTTAACTTAGTCATAATTTATCAATATCAATAGTTTTTTCCGTATAATTTCTTCATGACCAAATATATTTTGAACCGACTAAAAAGTAGACTCAAGTGTCCAAGACGTATTTAAACAAAGTATTCATACTTAGATAGTTGAAGAGTGTCATGTATAGTATAATAATATTTTAATGTAAGTTTTATATGAAAATAGATTTATTTGAGTTGTAAAAATATCTATAAAAAGTAATATTATTTTGCCACTCAACAAAATTTTTCATACACTTCAATTTATCTTTCCTTATAAATATACATATTAATCTTTTTAATGACAAAAAATTCCTAAAATTTGGCAGGTGAAAAAACATTTTTTCATATGTATAACTCTTTTACTGTTTTAATCCAATGTAAACATATAACTTATTAAATATTATATTGGACCATTAATAAATTTTTTTTAACAATTTTTTAATTATATATTATTATTTTATTAGTTTGTATATTTAAAATGGACTAATTACAATGTAAAATAAAACTGTTAATAAGTAACAGATAAATGATGTTATAATCAAAACTAAAATTTATCCAATCATTCTTGCTCCAGTTCATATACATAACATGCTTATTTATCTAGGCATTCAATTAATATTTACTGAGGAACAAACTTTAATGCATTTTTCATATAACAGTTACTTGTGCTCAGCCCAATGAAAACGTTCCCTTCTTCTTATTATTTATTGTTCCATTGCGTGTACAGTGCATACCCGTTAACAATCTGAAAAAGAATACACCTTTTCTGTCCCCACCTCATGTAAACTGCAGAATATATATATATATATAGGTATTGTTTTTGGATCAATCTAAGTATCTGTTTGAGTCCAGAATCAAGCATCATGAATTCTCTCACTGTATAAAACCTCAACACACCATAACAGTGTTTAGAAGCTACTGCTTCAAACCAATCTGCAACATCTTGGTTATTCTATCTGCACCAATCTCATTTTCTGAATCTGTCATCACAAAATGAAGCAGAAGGAGCAACAAGGCAAAGGTGAAGGCTCATATCTGAAACTCTTTTTTGCTCAACTAGACCTTCTCAACTTCTTTGCTCATGTTCTAGTTTTTGGCATTGGTTTACTCATTGGAATCACACTCACTTTCTTTCTCAACAATTTCTCCTTCGTCAACTTTCAAATTCAACAATCTTCCTTTTCATCCAATACCTTCGAACCGTCACCGTCACCACCGCCACCACCTTTCTCTCCGAACTCCTCCAACATCTCATCACCAATATCAGCCACCCAGACAAAAATTGAATCTCAGTATTTTGATTCTGCACAAAATAACACTTCATCTTCACCCCAGAAAGATAACCAAACCTTGGTCAACAACACAACAAGTGTGATGAATTTCACCAGAATTGGGTTGAGTGAATTCTTGAAGCCCCCCATGGCCATGCATGATATGAACGACGAAGAGTTGTTGTGGAAAGCTTCCATGGTTCCCATGATTCACAATCTCCCATTCAAACAGACTCCAAAGGTTGCATTCATGTTTCTGACAAAAGGGCCTGTGATGTTGGCTCCTCTGTGGGAGAGATTCTTCAAAGGAAATGAAGGGTTGTATTCTATCTATGTCCATTCCCACCCTTCTTTCAATGAAACAGTGCCTCCAAGCTCCGTCTTCCATGGCCGCAATATCCCTAGCAAGGTCAGTTTCTGCATTTTACCTTTTATCATTCCTAACAGATGAAAAGTTATTACCTTGTTGTCTGTTTAACTTTTTTTTCTTACTGTCTCTTCACATTTTCACTGAATAAAATGACAGAGAATTGATGAAGTAATTAAAATAGTAATTTAATTGGATGTTATAATTAATTAGGAGTAATTAATAATTCTTTTAATACTTGTATTAATTTTATGATGTGATTACTTAAAACAAGTAAGCAAGATTAATTCATCAATGTATCAAGTTGGCATGAACGTTTCTTTTATCTTATTTTCCCTTTTTATCCCATTTCATTTAGAATTCCGTGTTTTCCAGCTATAATAGAGTTTTGAAATTAGCAAAGAATTAATTAATTAATCAATTTTCTCACCCTAAAACGGTTCTTAAATCATCATATTTACCATTTGTGCTAGAAGTATTATTCTATAATTGATTTTGCCCCAAAAGAAGCAAAAGATGCAACTTTCCCCTGCTAATTTTCGAGTTTCATTTACCATATTACCTTTTCCGATTCCATTGATGACTTTTAGGACTTTTTTAAGTGTCTCAAGTACTTGAGTTAACAAAATTAAGAATGAATATACTTTTAGTTTTTTATTTTATTTATGCTTTAGAAAATTTCATTCATATTGTTTATATCTTTAAATTAATCAAAATAGTAATTCTTCCTATTTGAATTAATTATACTAATAATTCAAATATACAGAAGATTCAAGAGTACAACACTTTTTTTTTTCCTGAAAATTTTACTCAGAGTAATACAATTTTTAATTTATATTTATAATTAAAAATATTCATTTTTTCCTCCCTTTTCCGCTCTAACCCTATTCTCTATATGTAGTTGACCTAAAAATATTGATAGAGTTTTTATATTGTTTTATTATATTTAATCTAACCTAATCTATTCTTGATTGAATTGGATTAAGTTAGGACTACTTAGTCTATCGAATTTGATTTATTTAAAAAGAATGCAAATAAATCTTTTTATATATGGAGTGTCTGATGATTATACAGAATAAATATTATTAGAATATACATTTTCAAGTTTCAACTTGCATGAAAAAGTACAGAATAAATACTACTAGAATACATAGTTTCAAGTTTCATCGTGTATGAAAAATATCAACATCATAATTGTCCACACAAATGTGTTATTATCTTGGCAATATTATTTGCATGCAGATCTTTTAAGGAAATATATAAGATTATGCATGTCCTGCTACAAATTATTTTAGGAAACTGCTAACTTGTGAAACACTTGTTCGCACATGAACATGAACAAGTGGACACTTTGTAATGTGTAATTAAGTTTCTATAGTTGCACACGTTATGATGAATTTTTCTGCAAGATTGCTTGAGAGAAGAGTTTTGACGAAAGAACATCTCCAGCTAAAAAGGCTGAAAAAGATAATTTCCAATGCCTTCAACTAAGATATTTTGATGCCATATATTAGACTGAGACAGCATATGTTTTTCAGTGACATTATTTTTTCCAATGAACTTCAATGTTTTAGATAATATAATCTTTTGACAGTTCCTTTTTCTTCGTTGTTTGCTAGTTATCCATTTGAATTTCATGTTTTTTATATCTGCATTACGGAGGTTAATAAATTTTACAAAACGTATAAGGTCTACTGAATCTATTGAATGTCCATTTTTGTTTCTACTTTTTGGTTGCTTCCAGAATTGGGCAGTCAATACAAACTGGTCATACTTTTCTTTGATTCCACTCTTTTTGAACTTCCAAGAAAATTCTATTCTTCTCTGTTTTACATCAAACTTTTCACAATTCCTTTCTTCATGTACCTAGTCTCTAGCATGAGAAAACGAATCCAGGGACACAATAACTGCATCTTTTTGCTGTCATTTGTGTTTAAACAGTAAACAGAACATGAACAACTTTAGAATTAAGCAGGTTTCTAAAAGTTAGAAATGGCAAAATTCATATACATTTTTAATTTCAAAATCAAATTTATGAAGACAAAATCTTAAAAAAAACTTAAAATTTAATTCAATTTTACAAAATTGTTTGACAAAATTTTGCTCATACAATGTAAAATTTTCTTACATGTAGTGGATATCAAATATCCAACCCACCCTCTCACATTCAGTCATGTATATTTTGAGTGAAGGACTATAAATCAATAGGTAGTCTCATAGCAATTTGATTAAGAAGGTTATACTAAGTCTAACAAATAATAAATCTTATAATAATAGATTTCAGATGGATCGGATACGGTCTCGGGTTGTAAGATCGAGATCAAAGTCCATTTCAAATGATCTTACTGTTGTTCTTTTTTCTAATCCTTAGTGGTTGTTTGTCCTATATTATTCGGAGTACATTTCAAAACTATATTTATAGCTTAATTACAGTCCAACTGATAATAATCACATTTTGTCTTAAGTTACTTAGCATTAGGACTAATCTCTTTGTGGACTGACCGTCTTATCTCCTGACCGCACGGTCACAATGACTGTCGATGGTAATGTTTGATATTAACTGTCAAATGATTATACTCTATAAATACTATTTTAGAATATGAACTTTAAACCTAAATCAATCTTAAAAAAAAAATAATGAGATTTTCACTTAATTACAATCAAACAAAAAGTATACATAGGAAACCCTTTATCTAGTGAAGTCAGAATTTCAATAATTGGATTTAAAACATGTCCCAAAATTCATAATCTGATATATGATACTGTGTTGTGACAATTATGCAGGAAGTAAGGTGGGGTGAGAACAGCATGATAGAAGCAGAGAGAAGGCTATTAGGCAATGCACTCCTTGATTTCTCCAACCAACGTTTTGTGCTACTCTCAGAGTCATGCATCCCTTTGTTCAACTTCAACACAGTCTACACTTACCTAATGAACTCAACCAAGACCTTTGTGGAGGCCTACGATCAGCCAGGTGAAGTGGGCCGTGGCAGGTACAGGCCCAATATGAGGCCCCAGATCAGTCTCTCCCAATGGAGAAAAGGGTCTCAATGGTTCCAAATAGACCGTTTTCTAGCCCTTCAAATAGTCTCTGACAATCACTACTTCCCAGTCTTCTTAAAGTACTGCAACCCTAATTGCTACAGTGATGAACACTACTTGCCCACATTTATTAGCATCAAGTTTTGGAAGAGAAACTCTAACAGGACATTGACATGGGTTGATTGGACAAAGGGTGGTGCTCATCCTTCAAGGTATTACAGAAATCATGTGACCAATGAATTTTTGAACAAGCTGAGGTTTGGAACATCATGTGAGTACAATGGTCATACCACAAATATTTGTCATTTGTTTGCAAGGAAATTCACCACTCATGCTTTGGGTAGATTGCTCAGATTTGCTCCAAAGCTCATGCAATTCAATTGACTTCTCTCTCCATATTCTTCTTTTTTTGCTTGTTCATACTCATTTGTGTTTTTTCTTACATATATATTTTTTGGGTTGAACATATACAGAATCACATTCAATTATTAAATTCAGGGGTACGAAGAATTTGACCCTTTCTTTTCTTCTTTTCATTAATGCTATTTTATATTTCTTCGCAGACTTGAGATATCACTGATTTCTTTTTCAACGACGTTTTATAAACTTAATCTACTGCACACTAGTTTGCATTAAAACCATTGAATTTGATTGATTTTATATGCTACTATAAATTGTCAGGTGTTACAAATTTACAAATTGGACACATGATATCAATACTTATATATATGTATGATAAGAAAATTAGATTAATTTATTAAATTGAATGTTAGAGCTCTGATCGAATATATAGTCGATATAAACAAACAAAAAAATGTAAATAAAAAGTGAATTATGAAATGAAAATAAAAAATGTTCTTATAAATACTTGTGTCTTATTTTTACGCACATAAAATGCAGTAAATTATGAATATTTATCATAAACTTTAGTCAAAGTTACGAGGGCATGTTATTCTAGCAAAGAAGTAAAGTAATTTCTTCCTGCACCCCATATTTTTTCCCTGCATCTCCATATTTTTTAAAATTCTAATTATACCCTTATTCTAAGTTCTTAGAGTTTTAATGAAAATTTTCAGCCAAATTAGTTGGAGACTGATCGTAAGTCAAAATAAAATGGTAACATTCATGCATATCATACAGTAAGTGCGATTAGAATTCCATATATCATTAGAAACAAACATGGAGGGTCGCTTTCATATCAAGATTTTTAATAATTTTTATCAAAGGTATTTAGGTCATTTACATTGGTCTATTGGGGTGAAGGAAAAAAATATGGAGGTGCATGAAGAAATACTTGTTTTGTTTTTTTTAATGAGATTATTCTTTTTTAGGCCATTTGTGTGATCTTAATATTTCAAATTCCAAACTAATGTTAAGATTTTTTTAAAATAATATTGAATAAAATTTAAAATATTTAAAATTATAATATTTAATACGTTTATCTTTCAGAAAAAACTAATGAAATAAAGTAAATAAAAATTGAATTTATATTTCTTTATTCAGTTTTGTAGTCTTCACTCTTTACAATTCTATACTACTTAGCTACGATTATATTCTTCTAACTGTGATTTTATTTTTAAGTTTTGACCATTAGAAGCAAGTATTTCAAAGAACATGTGAAGTCAAAGAATTGCGTTTCCACTGACTATACATAACTGGTCCAATTACTGTTGTGTCTATCTTCGTATTTGATTTGACTTTCGTTTGAAGAGACATTTTACTTTACTTTAATTAGAACTATTTCTTTAATAACCTAGAAACATTAATATTCTAAAATTAACTATTTGTTTGTGAATTTGACTTTCACAGTACATATTTGAATAAAACTAATCAAATTAAGCAAACTACTAAAATGCTTGTTACTACCTAATCATGCAATTTATTATTGATGGTTTGACATTTTCTTTCTCAGATAGATTTGATCAGACGTAGGTAAATCTTTCAAAATAAATTTTAAGCATAATTTCATACAAGAAAAGATTAATTATTTCCTCAAATTATAACCATGCTAATTTAATTTTGAATTTACTTATTTTTTCAATTTCTCCGTAACGAATTACCGATATTATAAATTACATTTTAAAAAGAGAAAAATTAAAATTTTCAAATTTAAGACTCAAACAAGTATATTTGACCTTACGTAAATTAACGTAAAGTTTATAACGTGTCAACATAGGCCAATAAATTCATAAAATTAATGACGAAAATTAATAACGAAATTAATTATTTTTCATAAAAAATAATAAACTGAATGGAGTTGAATTTAAATTCAGCGATTATATAATTTTTATCAGGTATGAAGTATCAATTTAAGTATTTTTAAAAACGTGAAGTCAACGGTATTTCATAAAACTAAAACAGAAAGATATTTTTCATCATAATATTATTATAACAGTAAAAGTAACGTTCGTCAAAGAATTGGAAAAAAAACTCATTGAATTTATATCATTTGTTAAGCGAGCTAGGCTAATTGAACCTTTCATGACACTAATTTAGCTTTTCTTATTATTGATTTTCTTTTAAAATATTGGATTGGTATATATATTTTTTAATATTATTAAATTAGTGTAGTTATTGAAAAATATTAATAGAAGGTAATATATATACGATTTTATTTTATTTTCTTCTTATGCTGATTTTATAGTAGGCTTAAGTATACTTTGAATTTTCAATCTTCATAAAATTAGCGAGTTTTAATTTTATTTACGTATTTTTTTTTTGAAATAATGTTTTAGTCCTTATAATAAAATGAAGATTTTTTTAGTGATATTAATTTTTTTTTATTCCTTAGAATTTTTAGACAAAGTATTTCCAATTCTTAATATTTCTTTCAAGATATATAAATTATACAATTTTAAAATTTAAAAAACTTTTTTAGGTATCACATGTCAACATCATACAACAATATTAACATTAATTTCTCATTTGGAGTAACTTTTGTCCAAAATAATTAGGTAATTATAATACTAAAGAGATTGATAATTATTAATTTCAGAGACTAGAAAAGCATATTAAATCCTTTGTATTGACCATTTCCAGCAAACATTTTGAAGTAACTTGAGAGCAAAATTTATAAAGTTAAATGGAGTTTGAACATGTTTACAACAACTTATACACTAATGATCAAATTTTATGAATTCTGGTTCACACATAATTGATTTGACAAAGTACTCAAGCGTTTAATAAATGGTCAAATCCTCAATTAATTATATGTTCCATAAATGGTCTTACATGTTAATTATGAATCACATAAGAAAATGAATTATAATAATCATTGAAGAAAAAAGCTAATGCCGCGTTACACAGGTAGCTTTTATTGCAACATATTCAACAAGTCCAAACACAATGACTAAGACATAGATTAATACATATGTTTGACAGTGTTTTATAGACCATAATAGACCACAAAAGTTGTACAACGTTACGAAGAAAGTATTGAAAGCATCTTCAAATTCCTTTGAGCAATTTGTAGCACATCAACGTCAATGGTCATTGCTACAAATTCTTCCACACCATGATGTTTCATATTTTCTGCGAAACCTTCCAAGGAAAGGTAATAGTGACAGAAGACGTGTTTATCACCGCGTAATTACCCTTGAATTTAGAAAAGGAATTAATCGACTATTCTTTATGTTTTTTTTCTAGTCAAATTGAAGGACACTTATAACTGCATAATTCTGTGTCTTTTATGCATGCTCTTTTGACAAACTTTTGTGGCCGGCAGCTTGTCTTATTCCATAAGATTTGATTGGGAAGTTTGAAGCTCCTTGGAGTGATGGAAGTGGGAAGTAGGAAGGAGCCACCAAGCTTCCTATTTTCCAAAATCAAATATATCAACTTTAATCACAATTTAATTTTTTTATGATCGAAAAATACTGATCCTTTTTATAGATAAATCATTTTCACTTAAAGATATGGTTGACTATTTTAATAGATTTTTTCTTTATAAATTTTTTTTATCAATAATATTTTATTTAGAGAAATCGAGTTTAGTATTAAATATATTATGTTTAATTTAATATTATTAAAATATTATATTGATTTGAATATGTCGTGATTCAATTTAATGTGGATCATATTTGAATTTTTGTCCAATCCAATTTAACTTCAATTAGGTTTAATGAAGGATCAATTAAACTTAACTTAACATGCGCTTGTTCGACTTGATTTCATTTAGTCCTGACTCAACTTGGCATTTTTTAATGAGTTTTGCCTTGGCTCTACATTGATCTAACTTGACTCGATCCCGTGAAACCAACTCAGCACAATATAAGATTAATTCAACTTACTCTAACATGGCCTGAACCTCATGTAGGCCCAACCATCTCAACCAAACATGAGCCTGATTTGACATAGCTAAACCTAACCCAACTTGTCTCAATCTTACTTAGGTTTGACTTAACATAAACTAGGTCACGCTAGCTCCAACCTAATCCCTGACAACTCAGCATGACCTAGACCTTGTCTAACACAAACTCGACATGAAGACTATCCAATTTAGTCAGACATGGGTCTTTCCCAACATAATTTAATGTGGAATTGGGCTTACTCAACCCAACATGAATTCACACCCACTCAATTGAACATGGACCCAAACTAAATCAATTCGACTTGGGCTTTGCCCAACTCAGTCAAACTTGGGTTTGGCTCAAGCTTCATTAACTTGGCCTAACTTTGTCTTTACTTGATTGTGACTTGATGTGGGTCTTGCCTTGATTTTGCTTGAGGTGAACTCACTTGACTCGATTGAACTTAAGTCTAAGTTGATTGAGCTTGTTGTACACCTAAGCTAACTCAGGCTAGTCTAGTATTAGCCTGACTCAGTTTGATGTGGTTAACTTGACTCAACCTAGATCTTGCTAAACCTAGATCTTGCTCAACTCTATGTGAATTAGGCTGACTTGGCTCAACCTAGATCTTGCTTAATTTTGCATAACTTAGGACTAACCCATTTTGGTTTGACATGTGCCATACCTACTTGGCCTAACTTGGCATCAGTTTGATTCAGCATGTTGTGTGGGCTTTTACCAACTTGGCCTAACATGGATCCAAGTCGACTCAACTTAAATTAGGACTGGTTTAATTTGGCTTAAGTGGTCATATGTTGATTTTGGCTTAAGTGTCGATCCAATATTAATATTACTTAACATGACTTTATTTAGGCTCATCGACTTAGCTTGACTTAGGCTCAACTTGACTTAGTCAATTGTGGATCGACTCCGATTTGGTTTTGCATTATCCCAATTCAATCCAATATGAACTTGATTCAAATTCAACCTAATTTGCCAACTCAAACAACTTTACATAAATTGAACCCAATTCGGTCCAACTTGCATAACTTTGGTCTATTCATTCGTACCTTCTATGATTTGAGAGTTTGATTTGATTTAACATTTCATGATTTTTACCCACCTTTACCTAAATAAGTGAAAATAAGAGATTAAAAAGGATGATAATCACACACTTATCAACTATATCAATTTTATAGAGAAGCTTTCGTTACATAACCCTTACATTGTTGTATTATTTGAAATTTAATTTTACTTATAATTTTTCTCTACAATGCAAATCTTAATTATTTTATATTTTGAAAACGTTACTTTTATCCGTTTCAAAATTTCACTTTCCGTTCTTTAAATCTAAGAAACATTTTGTTACTTCAATTAAAAAAGAAAAACCTTATTAATGAGACACGTATCAACATTAATTTTCAATTGATCTAAAATGATCTGTTAACAGTTTCATTCATTTTAAAAATTTAATATATGTAACCTTATTTTATAAAATAATTTCGATCATTATGCTTTAAAAATGATAGAGAAAATAAGCATTGATGTTAATTGACGTAAAGATTGATGGGTCAATTGCATCCATTTCTTTTAAGTAAATGACAAGGATTTAGGACGCTAACGTCCAGGACACTAAGTCACAAATATTACTACATCAATCCTTCGTTTAGACATAGAGCTGATTTCCCATTTTGCGGCGTAAAAATCTGAATTCCTATTTTATGCCTCATTATTTCTTGCTAGTTTGAGAACTAATTGTCAACATTTTCATGGTCCCTATGTTAGATTTCAACAACTATATTGATCATTGATGTTTGTACGGTGTGTGGATTCAATACATCGACCAACCAAGCGATTACTTGCCTTAAGTTGAATGAAGAAGATGAGAGGGAATAGATACAAGCAATCACAAATATTTTAAGGGACTAAAGGAGGGTACAACTCTCACAAAATTTTATCTCTAATTTTTTTTAATATATATATATATATATACACACACTATGATTCCACAAAATTCTTTCCCAAAATTTTCTCTCCCTACATTTTCAATATAACACTACAAGAATTTTTGTAAAATTTATTGAGAAAAATAAATATGTCAATAAAATCAAACTTATCGACAAATTTTAGAATTTTAATTACCGATACAAATATCTATCAATAATGAATACACCGATTACATCCTTTAGCAACATTCATCTGTAAATAAAATTTATATTACCAATTATTGTTTCATCAACATTGTATCCATCAATAGATTCTATAAGTAAATTATATTTATTCTTTTTGACAAATTTTTTTGTTGGTAAAATACACTATGCACTTCTCACTTTAGGTTTTGATTAATTCATGTAAAAGTTTTTGGTAAAATTCGTTGGTAGCTAGTTAATATTCTGAAAAATGCTAAATTTCTTATCAAGTCTAATAATTTTTTTTATAAATAATAGGATGAGTGAGTAGAATAAGAAAATGAGAAGGAGGAGGAGAAACCATATCCAATGCCAATGTCGATGGTGGAACACAATAATGGCGTGATGATGGTCCAACAACAAAGTAGTGGTGATGGAAATGACAATAGTGATGGTATGAGATGGAGGAGAGGAAAAGAAAGAGAAAGAGGAATAGGTGGAGAAAGAGAAAAAAGAAGAGGTAGAAGAGGAGGTGGCTGACCTGACAACGGTGGTGTTGGTAGAGGAGGAGGAAGGTGGGATGGAGGAGGAGGAAAAGAAAGAAAAAAAAGTGAAGAAAGAGAAGGAGGAGAGGAAGTAGAGGAGATGGTTAACGTGACGACAACGTTGGTGAGAAGTAGGAAGGCAAGTAGAAGAGGAGGAGGAAGGTGAGTAGTAGATGAGGAGGAGAAAAAGAAGAAAAAAAGAAAAAAGATGAAAAAGAAAAATGAAGAATAACAAGAGAAAAAATAAAACCCAATCAAGGTATTCATAAACAAATTTTACTAATAGTCAAAATTCGTCGATAAATTTACCAACGAATATAGATTGTAAATAATTACTGACAATTTTTTTTATCGTGATTAAATTATTGACAAAGTTATCAATCAATTAATAAATTTTATTGAAGAATTGAAGAACATATATATTGTTGACGAGTTTTTAACTACAAAGAAATTCAAATTACTAATATATTTTTATTATTAATAATGGATTTTATACGTCAATTTTTAAAGATTTTCTTATAGTAAGCTTTAAACATTAAGAAACTGATAGAAAAGCTAAGAAATGAGAATGTGGTAAAGGAGTTACCATAAACTATTGTGAAACCTCGTATTCGATATAGAGGAAGAATGGAGATCACTTTGTTATCTTCACTAACTTTCTTGGAAATCACAGAAAACGAAACCTAAAATCAATTTATGACAATTAAAATAAATTTTGTATATCGACTTTCAATTTAATATAAATGCAAATGATATTAAGTGCTGGATGGAGAATGCATAGGTCGACTATGTTATAAACCTCCCTAGCTTCCCTGTCACGTTCGAACATAATCATAGAAGACCTATCAAATGTCCCAGAACCAACGCCTTCCCTTATCTAAAATCCAAATTCTTAAACCTAGCTTCTGTCATATCCAACACCACTAGACGACCTCACCACAATAAACAATAACCTTTTTGAACTCATCATCAGATCTGCATGGTAGTGCCAAACGTAAGATGTTAGCACCTCGAAGGTGGTGACATGATGGTCGAGGTAACAGTGTTGGTACCGGAGTGTTTCTTGCGATGAATTTTCATATGCCTAGTTAGAACACAAAGGTGAAATTTGACTTTCAACCATTACGTGGCGGATCCCTGACACATATGACATGTTTTCGTTGGCTCTACCAAAAACCATCTATTTTA
This sequence comes from Vigna angularis, assembly GCF_016808095.1. Taxonomy (NCBI): domain Eukaryota; kingdom Viridiplantae; phylum Streptophyta; class Magnoliopsida; order Fabales; family Fabaceae; genus Vigna; species Vigna angularis. Next base: position 34,088,155 of record NC_068977.1, on the reverse strand, counting down.
AAGGGACACCGAAGGAACATCGCGTGATAGATATGAATTATAATCATCATACTAAATTGTCTTTAATTGTCTGCTATTATATAATTTGTTTAGTTAGGTAGGAATAATGTTATTTTTAGTGACCAAGAACAATTTTTCATTTTTTTTTAATCTTTTGGTATGTGTTATTTAAATATTTACATTTGTATATATGGGTTCAAGATCCATGTAGCTATTGTATATAACTGTAGTTGATGAAAAAAACCCAAGGTATTAATTAAACTAAGTAGAAATAATTCATGAATATGGGAAGTTGAGCATCAATTGGAAAATTTTGACATATAAAAAAGGATGTTCTAATACTGATGCATGGGGCCGCCATGATTTATATAGCTGGAAAGAAGAACGTACATCACATCGAGTTAACTATAAAAACTATTCTGGAAGTTGAAAAGATACAAGACTTGAGTCCATTGAAAAGAAAGTTCAATTTTGTCTTCAAATAAAACAAACTGTGACAGGAAAATTTTCTGTATTTTGCTGCGCTTCAAGTAAATTACAAGTGAGTTTCTTGGTTTTGTTTTCCTACATGATTTTCCTCGGACAACGCGGTACACCAACAACACGCACACCATCGTCGATCCTTCCCAGAAACATGTCGTGTACCAAACCAGTACAAGTCACCCTTCTGTTCAAAACAAAAGCCAAATACCACAAGAAAAAAAATTATATAAACAAAACATTCAATAAATGATGAATTAATTATAGCTTTAGTTGCAAATACTACTTAGTAAAGTCTGATCCAAGCTATATATAAACTAATTTTTATTATATTTTTAAAAGTAAAAATTTAATTTATGCGTAAAGTATGTTTAATTTATGTTTACTGTATTTAAAGAGTAATTTATTGAAACAAATTTGTGTATACGAATCAAATGATGAATGCGACGTCTTCAATCTTTGTTTTTCTATAACATCTTTATATTAATTCCTTAGAGAGAGGAGATGCATGGTGACTTGCCCCATAGCTTTTGAGAGAAGTGAAAGAGATTGGTTGACTTTTTGTGGCCCTTAAAATCTTGAATCTTGACGGCGAAATACATCATATGTACGCACAATAGTAGGCTACGACGTTTTGTTCGGGCTAAGTGCTACCCTGTTTCCTCCAATATTCCATGAAGCTTCGCTATTGCTTTATGTTTATTATTATAATAATGACAACACGCAATTATGGCATAAAAAGCGTAGAAACCTCTTTCTTTTGCCCTCCCCCTCTTCATTACTTCCATTAACCTCAAACACGCCAACCAGTTTCACTCTCGATTAAGTCGATCTCATCAGATTCTTCACCAAAAATGGCTGCGAAAAGATTGTTCAATGATTCTGAACGAGACCCTGATGAGCCAGACGACAAACGGATAAGAAATAACGCTACCACACCTTCTTTTGCTTCGTATGTACTATTTATACAGTTCATATATGAAGTATCTAGCTAGGGTTTATTTGATCACGCTTGATCTACTTGCTCATTTCTCTACTTTATTTGATCCCTTTATAAGGCTCACTTTACTGCGGCATGTGTTATTTCTCAAGTTAACTTTTCACTCCTCTCATATTCTTTCTTTTTCTGACAGTGTAATAGGTGAAATGGTCATGATAAAGAACTTTGAGAATCTTTTCACTGCAATGGAACCTGTGCTTAAAAGAGTGGTAGGTCATCAAGCTTCTCTATAAGTTCATAATATATGTTTATCTTTAGGTTAGTTTGATTCAGTCTCTGCAAGAAAATTGCTAGCTATAAGCCTTAATTCGTTACTGTATGTGTATATGTTTTGTCTTTGATGAACTTGGATTTGATAAGCTTTTCTCATTGCAATCAGGTGGGTGAGGAAGTTGAGCGAGTTATGAGACAGTGGTCACGCTCCTTTACCAGGTCTCCTTCGTTGAGACTCCAAGCAATGGAGCAGCCATCAAGCCTGCAATTATGCTTCAGCAAGAGGCTTTTTCTTCCAATTTTCACAGGTAGCAGGATTCTTGACGTTGATGAGAACCCCATCAACATAGTTCTGATGGAAAGAAGCAACAACAACGAAATGGTCCCCACAAGTCTCCCACATGCCATCAAGCTCGAGATTCTGGTTATTGATGGAGATTTTTCTCCTTCTGAAAACGAGGATTGGACGAGTGATGAATTTAACAGACACATGGTGAAGGAAAGACATGGGAAGCGACCTTTACTTGCAGGAGAATTGAACTTGATCATGCGAGATGGAATTGCACCAGCTGGGGACATGGAATTCACAGATAACTCTAGTTGGATCCGCTGCAGGAAGTTCAGAGTTGCAGTGAGGGTAGCACCAGGGAGTAACCAAGGAGTTCGAATTCGTGAAGGAATGACTGAAGCATTTATGGTCAAGGATCACCGTGGAGAATGTAAGTTGTGCATCAACTTGAAATATTACCAATATATAACTTGTGTTTCTTTTATTTATGAAGTATATGCTGTTTTATTATTCTATTTTTTAGTGGTAGTTCAACGCACGATCTTCAAACATATGCCAAGTCATTTCATCTCATTTTCTACTAGAATAGCATGTGCTTATTAGGAACAAGTTTACTATTCATTCTAGTGTGATGTAAGTTTGTCAATCACACCTTCCTTTTATCCAAAGTTGCCACCTATCTTTGGTGCTTCCCAAAATTTCCTCTTTGGATATAGTTAAATATGAGATCGAACCTGTTCATTGCATTTCAGAAAAAGAATTTTGCAAACTTTCACGAATGAATAATTCTTCTATGGAGACAATATTGATAAAAGCAATTACTTGTATGAATTTGCTTGCCTGTTAAAAGAGAATTGATGTGATTAAGATACATCTAATTAATGAGTGTCAATAATTTCTTTCAGAACCTTCTTTATTGCTTGTCACTTTGCACTCTTTGTCTTTAATCGTAACCAACTTGGTGACGTTTTAGTTTGGAAGATTGTTAATAAAATAGTGTGAATCTCGATGACGAAATTTAGTCTATTAATTATAAATATAGAATGTTCTTGTCACTCACATTAATTTTAATCAACCTTGGTGCTTGATAAGCTTTGACCGTTGTTTCCCTTTAATATATTGGTAGTTCATATGAATTACAACTATACTATTGCTATCAGTTGTTGTGTCTCATAATAATTAGTCTACAATATTCTACTTCTTTTCTTCGACTCAAATAGGTTGTTGACAACTACTAGTATGAAAGGAAAGTCTATCTCTCATAGGAAAAGTCTCTTGATTCAATCACTTTTGTCTTGATTATCAGAATAGTCTATGACAAGAAATTTTAGTCTCCATAGATATGTGCCTTAAAAAATGACATAACTGACTTTGACAGATCCCATATTATCAAAAACCAAAGTTGTCGTATACCATAAATTACATTACAACATTTAATGATAAGTTTATCAATCCAGAAGCTTAGTGCACGAACAAATCATATTATCAACATAACAAAACCGATCTTAACCCTTCTCTGTGTAAGAATTTTGTAGTAACAATAATTACACATATAATTACTAAAAACTTGATAGTGTATTGGTAAAAAAGAACTCAAGATCGAGTTGATTGTGGTTCTATGCTATTAATGTCACTCCCATTAAAATAGAAACGGAGACATATTGGTTGTATCAAGTTATGGTCAGTACTTAAGTTTCTTCTGCCAAAAGCCTTGTGCAGCATGCAAAATAATAGTAGCTAGATTCTCAAGGGTCCCACCATTAGTGTGAAATCAAGAACACGTTATTGATTTCAAAATAATTGTGACGTATATAATATCTTCTACTTTTATTTTCCACTGTGTATTATACAGACATTGATACCGATTTCTACTTTCTATTTTGCAAATTGATGGTTATAAATGAGTCTCAAGTCAATGGTTTCAACTTCAGGAGAAACCAGTCAACCACGAGCCTAGTGGTTAATTTCTTAAGTTTGAGGTCTTTCATTTTTAGTTGTATATATCGATCTAAAACTTCTGCCAATACTGAAAGAAATTTATCATTATTTTATCTTACAAAAACCTGTCTCTTAGTTCTATATATAATTAACTTTTTTTTATACTTCTGAAGTGTACAAAAAACACTACCCTCCAATGCTTGATGACGAAGTGTGGCGCCTGGAAAAGATAGGTAAAGATGGAGCTTTCAACAAAAAGTTGTCTTCGCAGGGCATAAAAACAGTTCAAGAATTTCTTAAACTAGCAGTAGTTGACACTCTCAAGCTTAGAAGTGTATGTATCTTTGCATCATATAAACTTTTAATATAGTCACGGAAATTTTTCATTTATGAAATTCATAATGTTTTGTTCAATGTTTCTGCAAAACCAGATTTTGGGCGTGGGGATGTCAGACAAAATGTGGGAAGTGACAATCAAGCATGCAATGACTTGTGACATAGGGAGCAAGTTGTACATTTATCGTGGACCACAGTTTACTATTTTTCTGGATCCAATATGCAGATTAATTAGAGCAGACGTCAGTGGACAGACATTTTCTAACAGAGATCAAATCACCAATTTGAATAAGGTACAATGAATCATCTTGGTCTCACTTTGTCCCCTTAATTTATATCTGGTTAAACCCTTATGTTACATTTTTCTCCTCGAACTCACTTTAGTGGATGTTGTTTTTACAACTGCAGACCTATGTAGACAAATTGGTGAGAGATGCATACGCGAGATGGCCTAGCTTGGAGGTGATAGATGCGGTTCTGAACGATAACATTGCTGTGTTAACCCAAGGTATCTTCCTTTAACCTACGCTGTATAAGAGAAATGCTAGCAATTAATACTTTCAAAGAAATGTGACAGAATTTATTTATGAACTTTTCTCTTTTTTTTATTGAGATCTTTATAGAATTTAAGAACCTAAACAAGTTTCCTATAGTAGCAGAATCTTTAGTTCAAGAACCTAAAATAGGTACCACAGGCAATAAACCCTATTCTTTACATTGTTTGGCTAGTTTTGACAAATAAATATATCTTTTTTTAATATTAAGAACTCAGTTCTTATGGAAAAACATATCAGTCCTACATTTAGCAGCAATTGCAAGCAACCCAGCAAAAATTTGAGGTTTTTATTTACACAGTAACTGACGTTTATGTGAACATAATAACTGTAGGTGATCAAATTGCTGTCTCAGTAGCCACATATGATCAGAATCAGTATTACAGTGGCCAATCTGCTAGCTATGTTGCAAATAACAACACACAGATGGGAAGCAGCGAGTGGTCACTGTATCAAGCCTACAGCACATTGCCGTTTGCTAATGGTTTTCCTTCTAATTTCTCAGCAACACAAACAGATGGAGACATGACCGCTTCAGGTTCAAGCTCTGGATGTTGATGGGGCCAAAACAAGGCAGAACTAACTGCATCAAAAGTTGCAGCACATATGTGCAGTATATATATCTATATATATATATATATATATATATATATATATATATATATATATATATATATATATATATATGTAGGCAGCTACTTACAACTATATATGTATAAGATCTTTGTGTAATTCATGAAACTTATACATGTTTGTAAGTAGTGATTCCTGAATAATGTGTCCTCGCAAAAAAAAAAAGGTATAAGTAGCATCAATAGTAAAGTATTTTGAGTTTCTGCTGCATGCATACATATGTATGTATATGTATATACTATATAGTATAAGCAATGAGAAAGAGTCAAATCTGGCTTAGCTTAGAGGTGCTAGGATCATGTGAATGATGGGCATGGCTCCTTCCTACCTCCTGGATATGTTGTGTTTCTCTGTTAGCAGATGTTAGCGACCACAAAGCAGTATGATGTGTTGTAAAATAGCATCTATAATGAGATATACCTTGTTTGCTTTTACTTTTCCAAATTGTGGTTTTGGTTTGGAGGCCTTGTCTTTTTCTTTGTAGTTTAAAATTTTCTGTACATTTCATAGTCTTTTTAATGATAATTTTGATATACTTTTTCTTCCAACGTTTCTTTTCAATGTGTTTAACTCTATTATTTATTTAATGAAAGACTTAGACGCTGTTATTTTCAATATCCTCTAAAGTCAATAATAAAAATAAAATCCCGACAAAAATTTTAAATTTGAAAAGAAAGGTTGTCTCACGTACGACAACATTCCAAATTATATAATTTTTTTAATCTAATTATATTAAATTCTTTTATATGTTACATACTAGCATGTAAATTATTTATATCATTTAACGTGTTTATATTTTATTGCTTAACCACTCTTTGTTTCTTTTCTTTTTCCACTTTTATTGAATTTGATAGTTATGTTTTGTTTGGAAGCTTCCTAATAGTACCTATATAACAATTTCTTACTTTAAAAATGTGGTCTACTTTTCAGTTTTCCTTTTCTTCAGCAACGCGAAGACAACTTCAAGTCTTGTATTTATCTTCTTCCTGTTGATTATCTTCCTCGAACTCGTGGTCCGACGAAACAATGTTTTAGGCATTATGCATTGCACTATAGAACAAAACATTATAAGAAATCTCTACAAACAAATTTAGTATCTTATCAGTTCTGTAATAAGATGTTTGAAAGTGAGAAAATTCTGAAAGCATTTCCGGTGGTTGTTCCCCGGAAAAGTTCAAAATTTGCTTCATGAGATTATTTTTTTTACCTGCACCAAGAATTTTAATATGAAGATATTTAAATAAATTTAAATTTAAACTAATTGTATTTCATAGCAGCTACCATCCACACTCACATAGCAGCTACCATGCATAATCTTCATCTTCTCTTTATCATTGCATTAGAAAAATCATATATTTGCATTTCCATCTTCATCACGCGTCCTCCATCCCCTCTACATCATAGCAAATGACCAATGCTTATGGATTATAAAAGAATTCCAAATTAAAAAAAGTATCATAGCAAACAAAACTCTAGCTAGACTAATTCTAAAAGTATTTTTTTTAAATGTATTCCAAATTGAGTATTCTGAAAGATGTTTCCATTTTTGAAAATAGATTTATATGAAAATACTTTTTGGATTGAGTATTTTGGAATATATTTTTGAATATGAAAATACATTGCAAACATTCAATTTATAAAATATTTTTATATTTTAAATTGGATATATGTTTTGTAATACATTTTTATATCTTGAAATATTTTCCTAAACATTTAATCCAAAAAGTATATTTATATTCTGGATTTGATATTCTGTAATATAATTTTTGATCTGCAAATACCTTTGAGAACATTTAATATAAAAAATATTTTTATATTATGAAGTGAACGTTTCGAAATGCATTTCCAAATTTGAAATACTTTCCGAAACACTCAATCTAAAAAACATTTTTATATTTTAAATTGGATTTTTCAAAATGCATTTCCAAATACAGAATATCTTCCATTCAAAAAATATTTTCATATTTTAGATTGGATTTTTGTAATGTATTTTTGAATCTAGAAATATTTTGAAACATTAATTCTAAAATATGATTTTATATTTCAGAGTTGATCTTTCGTAAATTATCTATGGAACACTCAATTTGAAAAATACTTTTATATTTTGAGTTCAATGTTACATATTGTAATTTTGACATCAGAAATATTTTTCGAAATATTAAATCCAAAAATATTTTTATATTTCAAATTAAATTTTTCGTAATTTATTTCTGAATTCAAGAATATAGTTTAAAAAAATCAATCTGAAATGCATTTTTTTATACCTTCCAAATTAAGTGTTTGGAAAATATGTTCGAATCCAAAAATATCCAATGAAAAAAAAAAGATATAGAAATTTTTAGTATAATTTTAATGAAGGATAGTTTGAGAATTACATGTTTTATCGGGTTTAGGAAGAAAAAAGACGGTGCAGAAAGAAAAGGCCCATAGAAACCAAATATTCATTAGTGCGTCCAACATGTATGGTACGGAACCCAGTAAGCACAGTCTCCAAACATTTAAATGGTTCAAAAACTGTTTTTCTTCCTGCACCGCACCTCTCATACCACATAAAAGCATTAATAGATATCCCTTTCTTGTACCACACTACTGCATCTTCATTCACCATTAAGAGAAAGAACTCGTTGGAAAAAGAAAAAAAAAACACTCATTTTGAAAAACTAAATATATTTCATATATTATGAAATTTCTGTTCTGAAAATTCTTCTGTAGAAATTCTGTTCCAAAAATCATATTATATAAATTTAAAAAGTTTATTCTGGAAATTTTCCAAAACCGCTAATTTGGAAGTTATTTTTACGAATATTTTAAAAATTATAAAGATATAGTTAGAAATCATTGGAATACAAGAAGAAAAAGCCACTATGATTTTATTAATTTTATGCCTTCTTTTTTTATGGATCGAAGGAGGTCTATTGTTGCAATCTGGGTTCTTTCTTTTATATATCTTCGCAGTTTCTTCCTGCACCTTTTCGTCAGGAAGATTATGGATTGAGAGATCCAAAAAAATTCACATGTAAAAACGATAAGTCAAAGAGTTTGGATGTAATATTATGTACTAAACAATTGAAAATTATTTATTTTGAATGTTGTTCAACATTCCAGATTATGGAAGTTAAAAGTTTAGATGATGCATAACATTCCGGATTATGGAAGTTCAAAATTTAGATGATGTATTTTTGTACAAAATATAATTCAAAATATATTCCGAATTATTCTGAGTCGGATTCATCTTTTCACTTCCATCTTTCATATTAATCCAGAACATTGTTTTATAGAAGTTCTGATCCGGAACTAGTTTTTCTCCTTCAACCTCTAAAATGTCTTTTAAATATAAAGTTAAACTATGTAATTAGTTTAAATTTTGCATGGAAATATCAAATAGGTTTTTCTTTTTTGCCTCTCAATTTTCTTTTTTATTTTGGAAATTTTGATGCAATTCTTTATGTTAGTATTATACTAACAACTTTAAAAATGTATCATATATTAGTTAGTGATTTTTTAAAACTCTTTTAAAAAAAATAATTTGTCATGTATCAAAATGACGTCGTGTCACGTGATACTATAGTCACATTATAGTCTTAATTTGGTTTTTATATTTTTATTTTTTTTCTCAATTTAATTATAATTTTTATTTTAAGATTGAGCAATTTTGTCTCTCTTAAAATAAAATTTCATTATTTATATAAATGTTATTAAAATATTTTTATTAAAATTAATAATTATATTAAATATTTTTCACAATATTAAGTTTATTTGTATTTATATTTTATATTGAATTTTATTTAAAATTTAAAATTTATTTGTTTTAAATTGCTATAAAATTGTTTAAAAATATTTTATAATTTTACAATTACATTTATAAAATTATTATTTTTAAATTTGTATACAAACTATTGAACTTTATACATTTTAACAATGTACCATTACTTAAAAGAATTGAAATATTTTATAAATTTATTTTATGAAATGCAATTGATAAACAAATTTAACATATTTGTTATGTAAGAGTCTAGAAAATTGTGCTTTAAGATTGATAGTGTATTTAAAATAGTGAGACTTAATTATTATAATAATAAAAGTTTAAAGTATAAATAAAATTATTATAAACAAGTTTTATTATCTTAAAGTCATACTACATTTCTAAACATTTTTTCTCTATAGCTCTTTTCCTTCTATCTAGATTTGTTAAGTGTACTTTCATCTGTTTGAAGATCAGAGACCATTAGGGTGATCCTTGAGGCGATCTCTCTACTTTTGTCTTATATGTTTTTCTAATAGAGTAAGTTAGTTTTCTGCCCCTTTTCTTGGTTTGTATTTTTTTTATGTATGTGAATTATCTTGGCTTGAATGTGGTATTTGAGTATTCTATAAGAGTCTCTAATGACCAATGGTGCCAATGATGTGTCTTAATCGGGTTTGTGTTGTTCATATGAGCTTTTTATGCGTCAGGAGGTGTTTATAGAATTCTTGAGCAGTTAGGTCTCTCTTTCAGGTAAAGAAAGCTAATGACACTGTTTCTAACTTATAGAGACACCTTTTAATTGCTAATTGTATACTTCTATGATACTTGGTTTGTGTGTTTGAGCTCTTTAATGAAATATGATATGTGGAGTTGAGCAAGGATTTAGTTTAGCTTACATGATTTGTATTTTGAATTTGGGTAAGTTGTATGATTGATATTTCAATAAAGATGAATTAAGTCCTTGAGTATTGTATAATCTGATAGTTAGTGTTTTGACATCTGTAGTTGTTGTTAGACTAATTACAAGACTATAATGACATAACTATGTAGAATTATATTCTACAGAATTATGTTCTACAGAATTATGTTCTACAGAATTATGTAGACACTTTGGGAGAGAATATACTCGTTGGACGAAGTCAAAGTCAGAGAAAGCTACTGACTTGGTAGTCACTAAGCGAGAATACACTTGTTGGGCGAGACCAAAGTTAGAGAGCTACTAATTTGACGGTCGTTGTGCAAACTATCTGGTTGTTGGATGCAACCAAAGTCAAAGAGCTCACTGACTTGGAAGTAGTTGAGCTATACAAGTCTCGTTGGGCGACTTTTGTGAAAATTTAAGTTTATAAGTTCCCGTCATATTCTCTTTAGGCGAGTTATCTAATCGTTGGGCGAGTGTGCTCTTAGACACTACTTGGTGAACGAGTAAATATTTCCACTAAACTTAAAGTATTAGAGTTTAACTCCATCTTCATATGTCTATTATGGTATGTTTATGGTGTATGATTTCATGAATGTTAAAATGATGGTTAATTTATAATGTAATATGAGAACGGTTGGCGGTAGTTCAAAGAGAACTAAGAGTAGTTAAAATAGTGTGTATTGATATATATGGATTCTGTATTGATATATGTGATAATATCTCTATACTTGTTTTATGATTTCTCTTTTTTAACATTAGTTTACTCTTTCTTCTATGTTTGTTTTATTTGTGTATTCTCTTTATTTGCGATACCTTAATGGTGTGAGCAAATGATCATGATGTAGAAGTATAGTTTTAGGGTGATTTTGTTTTTGTAGAATCTTCTTCTTTTTTACAAACTATGATTCTGGTATAGAAGTCATATATTAGTTTCCTTTGCTTAATGATTATGATATCTATAATGTTTTGTTTAGTAGTTTTTACACTATTAAACCAAATGTTACATGGTAGTTGAAATTAATTTTGAATTTTTTTATTAACATTACTTTTTATTAACAACTTTAAAATAATTTTAAATAAAATTCAATGTAAAATATAAATTTAAATAAATTTAATTTTGTTAAAAATATTTATAAAAATATTAATTTTAATGAAAATATTTATATAACATTTATATAAAAATTAAATTTGATTTTAATTCAGAGAAGAATAAAATTATTTAATTTAAATAAAAATTTAGATAAAATAAAGATGCATTAATCAAATTAAGATTGAGATAATAATACTTAGCATAACAATGACATGTGATATTATTATTATTATATTACACTGCCCAATGTCACGTGACAAATTTATATTTTTTAAAAAATAAACATAAAAAAAATCATAACTGACACATGATATCTTTTATCGTGTATGTTACTAGTGGAAAAAACATTATTATATCAAATGTTTTGAAATAAATATCAATTGAAACACATAAAAAAAATCAATTTGAGATTTTCTTAAAAAATAAAAATAAATAATATGATTTAACCTATTGTGAAACTCCAAATATATTCAAAGCCGACATAATGGAAATGACTCTAAGAATACTAAAGACTTGAAGTCATAATAATAATATTATATATTCAGTATAAATATATATTAATTTTTTATTCATTATAGATATATCATAATTTGGAAGCAGAAGTTGAAATGTGAAGAAGCTAAACCAAGACTATTCATTTCAACTACACTAAAAATTTGGCAGGGCTAAGAATTGACAGGTTGTGTAAAATCATGAGGTCGGTTTCAATAAAGCCTTTTCTTTTCCTGCACTCCTATAATTTCTAACTGCACCCACATAATTTTATTGTCCTTTCTGGAAGTAACTTCAAAATTACCTATTTTTATAATCTTTCAGAAACAAGCTAATTGGAATTTAAATAACAGGATTTTGCAAACAATCTTTAAAATAAACTTTCAAGAGCATATATGGCACATTCACAAATGAATTTTCCAAAACAAACTTTCTAGAAGTGCAAAAAAGTCTAAAAAATATTGCCTAAAAGCTATTTAGACTTGACAAACACGCCTTTGAGTCCCACCATTTTATTGATACAAGTAAAAATTCCTAACCAGAAATGATAAATGGGCCTTGACTTTCGACCTAATGGTCCACTTAAAATTGATCCGATTCTTTTAAATAAATTAAAATCTTTAGTATATGTTCCATCTATCTATGTCAAACTACAGGACTATTTTGATCCATTTAAAAAAATACAAAATTTAAAATCAAATAAAATTAAAAGTAAAATATGTGTTTTTAAAATTTAAATCATATTAATAAAATTAATATAAATTATAGGTATAATATTTTAATATATATATAAACAAAATGGATCAAATAAAAATAGTAACTAAATTCAACTTTTGTCTTAATTATTTTCACATAACCTAGCCATTGTTGTAGATTTTCAATGGATTATTTTTGTGGGTCAAACTTAACTTACTTTGACCCTAACATCCAGTGAGTGGTCATCATTTTCCGAGGATTGTTCTTGCTTCTAAAAGGACAATATAAAATGTGTATTTGTTTTCATATTTCAACATCCATTTCTCATTTCCAGCAAAAACCAAAAGTAACAGGGAGAATTTGTTGGATTTACTGTCAAAGAAAGTTCAACAGTTATGCAAACAAACATATATAAGAGTACTATAAGAATGGAAGATGACCATGATCATATGCATATCCATATTTACATGATGTGTTGGTTATTGTTAATCACTTTGCCACACTCTCAGAGTGAATCAAGTGCCACTTTTGATTATTCAGTTTGCAAGAAGCAGTCTTACAACTGTGGAAATCTGTCCAACATCTTCTACCCTTTCTGGGGACACAATCGATCTTCTGAATGTGGCAGTGGCGATCCTTTCAAACTCACCTGCAATCATGATCACAACACTACTTCAATTCGAATTGCCTCCGAAAACTTCACAGTGAAGGAGATCAACAACACTGCTCACACCATGAAACTGGTGCCAGCAGACACTGTTACGAATCTCTGCTCTCCGCAATCTGAGAATGGAAATGAGAGCCACACTGGTTTGTTCCAGGATTCTCCTTCAGTGCAAAAGATTATCATATTCTACTATTGTCCCCGCATCAGAACTTTCTCTTATGGACACTTTATGTGTGGAGATGATATCGCTTATTATGCACTGGATTATGATAGGATTGTCGTTGATTATCCACAACTTCTAAGTTGCAAGCGAAGTTTACACACGTGGAGTGATGCTCAGTTGAATTTTTCTGTTGCTTTGGAGAAAGTTCTCAATGAAGGGTTTGTGGTGAACTATAATGTTTCTCGAGTTTGCCAAAGATGTTTGGGAAGTGAAGGGCGTTGCTGGAGAGATGATATTGAAAAACATGTGGTGAATTCTTGCTACTATTGCCAAAATGGTTCTCATGGCCTACACTGTTCTCCTAGTCCTGTCAAAACCACCACAAGCAGTATGTCTCTTCTATTCTCTTTCTCTTTCATCAACTCTCAACTTTTGAATGTTCTGCTCATTTTCTAGCCATGCTTGCTAGCTCTTTTACCGTAGGTTTAAGCTATAGATTTTGATGCAAGAAATGAAGATGAAGCATAGGCAAAAAAGTAAAACATGCAGGAAACCTAGTTAAACTTTTAGTAACTTATTATGGTTTAAATTATTTAGATTATGTTAAAAACTTTTTTTAACAACTTTTTTATAATAAATATATATCAATAAATATATATCAATCACAAACTATCACATAAACTATTATAAAAAAAAATTATTAAAAAAAAGTTGTTAAAAAAACATTTTTCAATTATTTATTTCATGTAGTGTCTGAAACCTATAGTTTTCTCTGGTTTTTCCTGCAGCTCCTATAAAACGTAAGACTACACTCTTGGTAGTGTTTAAAAAATTATTGATAAGAAGAGATATATGTAGAAAAAAATAGTAACATAAGAGGAAAATGAAAGTGTGATATTGGAGACAGATGAAAGAAAAATGAAGGTAAAAAAATACTTTAACATGCATAAATTTTTTATATTCATTTAAGATTATTTTTTATTAAAAAAAATACAAAAAAATATTTTTTTTATGATTATTTTTTTTATATTTTATATAAAATAAATATAAAAATATATCCTTTTATCATTATTAAAAAATGAAAGGAAGATGGGATGTGAGGAAAAAAAAGTGTATGGTAATAGAAACATCCAATTGTTGTGTCATTGGGACACATACAACAGAACACTTGTCTCATCCCAAAAACAATAAAAAAAAGAGAAACAGTAGCAGGAACGCGACTTAATTCTTAGGTTTGGCAAACTCAATTACTGTATTTGAAAACATAATTAAAGAAAAACACTAAAATTCAATTAAAAAATTATGGACTTTCATTTTTAATTTTATATATATATATATATATATATATGGGATTTGCTAACGCGCGTACGTTTTTCAGTTGGTACGTTTTAGCAATGTGTACCGGATTTTAGTAGACAAAAATACCCTTATATATCATGGATTCTAAGTTTTAAGGTTAAGGATATTTTAATAATTTTCATTTTCAAAACTTAAAAAAAAAAAAAGAAAACCTCAAACCCTTACTCACCTCTCTTATTCCTCTCAATCCTTTCTCTCACTGTAACATTTTTTCTGTCATCCCTACTGTAGTTCCAATTGAAAAAATCAGAAACATTTGTCTTTAAACAATTTGGCTTTGTAAAGAGTTGAGTCATTTACATATTCACCTTCAGGCAAAGGTTCATTCAAGATCTCTTCAATTTCACCATGTTCACTAACCTCTCTAATTTCATCATTTGCATATGTTGAATCATCATATCTAAAAAAACCCTCAAGGCCAATTACCAATTCTTTTGGATGTCATTATGGTTGTGAAAATTAGATAAAATTATATACGACAAAAATTATAAAATGAAAACTCATTATAAAGTCATTTTTTTGTAAGAAATTGTTTAACAATGAGTGTTTCTGATTTTTTTCCAGGCCAATTACCAATTCCTTTGATGTCATTATGCTTGTGAAAATTAGATAAGACAAAAATTATAAAATAAAAACTCATTATAAAATCATTTTTTGTAAAAAATTGTTTAACCACGAGTATTTCTGATTTTTTTCCAGGTCAATTACCAATTCCTTTATGCTTGTGAAAATTAGATAAAGACAAATATTATAAGATGAAAACTCATTATAAAATCATTTTTTTTGTAAGATTATGACAGAGAAAAGAGTGAGAAAGATGAAAGAGAAAGGGTTGAGAGAAATTTTTGATTTTTTCAATTGGGCTATAGTAGGGATGACACAGAAAAGATTGGAGCGAGAAAGATGAAAGAGAAATGTTTTTTTTTTTTTAGTTTTGAGAATGAAAATTATTAAAATATCCTTAACCTTAAAACTTAGAATCCATGATATATAAGGATATTTGTGTCTACTAAAACTCGGTACACATTACTAAAACGTACCAACTGAAAAACACAGGCGTACGCGCGTTAGCAAACCCCTATATATATTATTGTAAAATAGTCTTGCCAAATACAAACGTATGATGGAGAAGTAATCCTAAAATAATTTTTTCACAACTTAAAATTAGTTTTTACATAAAGTAAACACTTTTTTCCCTTAGAATCAATCAATACATTTTCATCTCTTAAATTAACCTCGTTACACAATGCTTGAATAATTGGGTTATAATATCGCCTAATAAAATAAAATGGATTTTGTTTAAAATTAAAATTATTTTTAACGTAAGTTTATAGTTTAGTTATCACATATATTTAGATAAACATATCATCTAAGTATTTCTACAAATTTAAAATAAAATAGTTCAATTATTAGTTTGGTAAGTTAAAATTATACGGAAAACTTTATTGAATAGTTTTTTTAAGTTTTTATGTTTAACTTATAAAAATATTAACTTTTTCTTCATACTTTTTTCTTTTAAAAGTTATTGAAGAAAATTTTCATCGAAATTAATAGACTTATAACTTCTTCAAAAACTTACTTTTTACCTTTTATATCAAGTAATTTTAGTTTATAATTTTTCTCTTATTTTCCTCCCTAATTTATAACCTTTCTGCAACCTTAAAATCCTCATTTTGGCCGACACGTCCAATTTAATAAGGTAGGTGGGTCAAGGGTTTATATGGGACCAACGGCAACTGATTGTTGTTGACCGTAGTTGCACTTGCTACAGAGCACGTCCACCACATTTTTGTTTTGTTTATATGACACATTAATGACGAACTGTTATATGGAGACAATAATTTTCAATTAAATCTCTGCTTTCACTGTAGGAACACTGCATATATTTGTCGGTGTTTCTACGTGTTTCACTGCAGCAATTCATAATTAGTCATCATTAGTTTTGTGAAGTTACATGAAATATAATGTGACAAGGCTAAGAATAAGAAGAGAAGATGTCCCTTCTGGATGAAGAATGATAACCAAAGAACTAAGATTGATTAAGTTAAATATTGCACTAACACACAATACCACATCCCTTATTAGATTTGTCTCTACCCATTTATGTTCTAATACTCGTCATTGTTTATGTATATTAGACGAGGATAGTTAATCATAACACTTATAAATATCTAATTAATTTCATCTATCTATCAGGTACAAACAAAGTTTCACATTGAATAAAATAAGAGATAGACATCAGTTTATATATACATAAGATATTTTTATTGGTAAGATATTTTTATTGGTAAGAGATCTTTTTGAGTGATACTAAAAATAAATCTACGAAGACTTAACAAAAAATATACGTATTACAAAGAAGAGTGTAATGAATATGTATTTTAAAAACATAGAGTATAATAATGTTTACTAAAAACAACGGGGATAAATATTTATTTTAAAAATGCTTGAAATATAAATCAACAACTTCTCACTGTAGCAAAACTAATACAATGACCATAATAAAAATAATTATTAACAATTTTATATTTCTACACATTTACTCAACAAAAATCTCTTTGGGTGACTACGTTTACATGACTTTGAGAAAAGATAGGGTTGTTGACTGCATATTTTTCCAAGTCTTTCTGCTTTCGAGTCTCTAATGGTCCCTACAAGTATGTCATTAGGCAAATTAACACGTTCCCTGAATTTCGTTCCAGCTATTCATGATATTCTAAGTCTGGATTCGTACTGTTTGTGATATAGATTCATGCAGCTGGTTAAAAATGGTGTTAATGTGTTGTGAAATGGTGTTATCATATTTAGTAGCATTTCCAGAAAACTTCATAACCCTTGATATTATCATATTTGTTCTATGAAATGGTGTTAATGTGTTGTGAATGTGAGATTTGGAAGTATATTTAAACTGAATAACATGATTTGAGTCTAACGTAATTACTCTTTGTTCTCACTAGGTACTGTCGCAGTTGCAGGCAAAAAAGGGAACAAAAAGATGAAATTCATTATTATAGGTAATAAATTCTTCTTATATTTCTACTGGTTCTTTTAATACTCATGACGAAATGTATCTTTAGGATCTGATCGTGTTGAAGGATTCATTGCTGCTCATTCTGCAGTACTCGGAGTTACACTCTAACACTCATTTTGATTTCCTAATTACTAATTATAAAATGCTAATAACAGACACATTATTAGTTTAAATTTATTGGGAAACAAAAATTTTTGCTAAGTTCTCAATCAGAATTTTGTAGTTTACAATCAATTGACAACAATCCTAGCATAGCAAATGTTCAGTGTTGTTCCTACTATACTGTATTCTGCTTACAGGTGTTACAGGTGTAGCAATTGCAACTGTGATGATATGTATAGCAATTTTCTGTCTAAGATACAAGTCACCAATCTTGCAAGGACATTTTGGGTTGACTTCAAAAGCTAATAGAGATATTGAAGCATTCCTTAAAAATCATGGAGCTCAAACTCTAAAAAGATACAAATTTTCAGAAGTGAAGAAAATGACCAACTCCTTCAAAGTAAAACTAGGTGAAGGTAGTTTTGGTGCCGTATACAAGGGAGAGATACTCAATGGTTGTCCTGTGGCCATAAAGAAACTGAGTGCATCCAAAGGAAATGGTGAAGACTTTATCAACGAAGTTGCCAGTATCAGTAGAACTTCTCATGTTAATGTTGTTCAGCTTCTTGGATTCTGTTTGGAAGGCAGCAATAAAGCTCTCATTTATGAATATATGTCTAATGGTTCTCTTGACAAGTTTATTTACAATAAGGGAGTCAAAGCCATTCCATCGTTGAGTTGGGATAATTTGTGGCAAATTGCCAAAGGGATAGCTCAAGGACTAGAATACTTGCACAAGGGATGCAACACTCGCATTTTACATTTTGACATAAAACCACACAACATACTTCTGGATGAAAGTTTTTGTCCCAAGATATCAGATTTTGGACTGGCAAAGCTTTGTCCCATGAAAGAGAGCACTATTTTCATGTCAGATCAAAGAGGAACAATAGGGTATAAAGCTCCAGAAGTGTGGAACAGACATCTTGGTGGAGTTTCACACAAATCTGATGTTTACAGTTATGGAATGATGCTGCTAGAAATGGTGGGAGGGAGAAGAAACATTAATGCAGATGCCAATCACCGAAGTGAGATATACTTCCCACACTGGGCATACAACAGGCTAAAGCAGGGTAGAGAATTGAGAGCTGATTGGGTGATAACCACAAAAGAACAGGAAATAGCGAGGAGAATGACCATAGTGGGATTATGGTGTGTTCAAACGATTCCACATGATAGGCCTACAATGAGTAGAGTAATAGATATGCTGGAAGCCAACATGAATTCCTTGCAAATGCCTCCAAAACCTGATCATTCTTCTCCCATCAGTTGAAGTAATTTTCTTAACATTTTCGGTTGATATTCTATACTTCTGTAAAATGAATAGTTCAACATAGTTATTCTATGCTTTTGAAACCGAGCTGGTTTCATACTTGTATCAAATTATTGAATAGCAAATGCTTGTGTCAGAACAAACTGTGTTATGCATATAGCCAAGAGTCATGGTCAGATAAAGTTGTCATTGTAGTAAGATCAAAGTAGTTTATTGTGATCATATCAGTTACACATTGCACTTATAGACAAATGTGGCTCCCTCTTTAAACTCTTTCTCTTAAACTTTTTGTCCTTCCTCTCAAGTTATTTGTATTTTTGGTAATAAGATATCCAAAAATGTTTGATAAATTAAAATTCTTCATATATTTCATTTTTTAAATCATAATTTCATTAACAAGTTCTTAGCTAGTCTGTTAAAGTTATACTTCAGTTGCAGTAGCAGTTACAACAATTTACTCTTTCATTTAATTTCTGTTTTATTTTTTAAAAGATGTTTGACTGTTTCAAACATCTTAGTCAGTTTCAAATTTTTTAGGAAGTTGTTAAACATGGAATCGTGTCCCATGTATTCCTACTTTTATGCTTTATGTAGTTTGAATTTTTTGTTGTATTTAAAGTGTTCATCAATTCAATAAAAGTAGTAGCTTTAACTCAGAAAATCTCCAACAAATTGGTATCAGAACTCTCTTCTTGAGGGACCTGTGGGAAATCATTTTTAATCTCTATGGATTTAGAAACACCATACACGACACTGACACCACCCGTTTTTGACGGTGAAGGCTATCATGTCTGGGCAGCAAGGATGGAGGCTCATCTTGAGGCAAATGATCTCTGGGAAGCTGTGGAAGAGGAGTATGAAGTTCTTCCATTACCTACAAACCCAACAGTGGCACAGATCAAAACTCATAAGGAGAGAAAATCAAGAAAATCAAAGGCACGAGCTTCATTATTTGCTGCCGTCTCTCCTGAAATCTTTCTCAGAATCATGACGATAAAATTAGCTTTTAAAGTCTGGAATTTCTTAAAAAAGGAGTATGAAGGCGATGAAAGGATTAAAGGAATGAAAATTCTAAATCTTATTAGGGAGTTTAAATGGATGAATCTGAGACAGTGAAGGAGTACTTTGACAAATTACTCAAAATTGCAAACAAAGTAAGATTACTTGGTTCTGAATTTTATGAGTACAGATTAGTACAAAAAATTCTTGTAACTTTTCCTGAAAGGTTTGAAGCTACCATTACTTCCCTGGAAAACTCCATAAATCTGTCCAATATTAGTTTGACAGAATTGTTGAATGCGTTGCAGGCACAAGAACAAAGAAGGCTTATAAGGTCTTAAGGATCTATTGAAGGAGCACTGGCTGCGAAGGCTAGCTCGAGTTATGGGCGAAAAGAAAAAAAAATTGAAAGTTACAGGGATAACCCTGATTTCTCTCCTTGTAAACATTGTGGAAGAAAAAATCATCCATCTTCAAAGTGTTGGAGAAAACCAAACCAGCAATGTGAAAAATGCTTGAAAATGGGACATCATCAAAGAATTTGTAGAAGCAACAATCAACAAAAGATAGTCACACAAGAGAATGTCCAACAAAAGAATGTTGCCCAAGTTGTTGATGAAGAAGAAGAGCAACTTTTTGTGGCCACTTGCCTTGTCATTCCCAATTCAAGTGAGAAGTGGCTAATTGATAGTGGTTGCACTAATCATATGACATTTGATCGTGATCTCTTTAAGAAATTGGATACTTTTGTGATTTCCAAAGTAAAGATTGGAAATAGAGAATATATTGAAGTCAAAGGAAAAGACACAGTAGCAATTGAAAAGTGTTTCAGGTACAAAACTTATCAAAGATGTGTTATTTGTACTTAACATCAGTCAAAATTTTTTGAGTGTTGAACAGTTAATTCAAAAAGGTTTCAAAGTCATTTTTGAAAGTGATAAGTGTTTGATCAAAGATACAAATAACAATGAGGTATTCAATGTACAAATGAAAGGAAAAAGCTTTGCGCTTGATCCAATGAAGGAGGAGCAAACAACATTCTCTGCAACAAATGTCCACACTGAAGTTTGGCACAAGCGGCTTGGACACTTCAATCATCCAGCAATTGTGAATCTGCAAAGAACGAAATTGGTTCAAGATCTCTCTTGTCTTGAATCTGAAATTCCAGACTGTAGAACTTGTCAACAAGGAAAACAATCAAGACTTCCATTCAAACAGTTAACTTGGAGAGCTACAGAAAAGTTGCAATTGATACACACAGATGTGGCAGGACCTCACAACACTCCATCTCTAAATGGCAGCATGTATTTTTTGATTTTTATAGATGACTACTCCAGAATGTGTTGGATATATTTTCTTAAATACAAGTCAGAAGTTGCTAGTATATTTTAGAAATTCAAGCAATGGATTGAAACACAAAGTAGTTATAAAATCCAAGCATTGAGATTTGACAACGGCAAGGAGTACACTTCAAATCAATTTAATTCTTTTTGTGAAGAAGCAGGAATCGAACATCAACTCACAACACCATATACTCCACAACAAAATGGAGTCAGTGAAAGAAAGAACTGCATCATTATGGAAATGGCTCGATGTTTAATGTTTGAGAAACATTTGTCAAAAGAGTATTGGGCTGAAGCTGCACACACTACAGTTTTCCTTCTTAACAGGCTTCTCACAAAAGCTGTCATAAAGAAAACTCCATATGAAGCCTGGTATGGTTTTAAACCCTCTCTGAAAAATCTCAAAGTATTTGGTTGCTTGTGTTTTGTTTATATTCCACAGATAAAACGAGATAAGTTAGACAAAAAAGCAGAAGCAGGGATTTTTGTCGGGTATAGCTCAAACTCTAAAGCTTATAGAATTTTCCAACCAAACACTAGGAAAATTTTAATAAGCAGAGATGTTCATTTCATGGAAAATGATGAGTGGGATGAAGAACAAGTAGCTGAATTTCATGATCAAGTTTCAAAATCTCAACTTGATACAAATGATCTGATTGATGACATTCCAATTAGAGGTATGAGATCAATTTCTGATATTTACCAAAGATGTAATGTGGTTGTACTTGAACCAACAGATTTTTGGGAAGCAGAAAAAGACTCCAAATGGATTACAGCAGTGAAAGAAGAACTCTTAATGATTGAAAAAAATGAAACGTGAAAGTTGGTGAGAAGACCCACAAATAGAAAAGTGATTGGTGTGAAGTGGGTATTTAGAACAAAGTTGAATCCTAAGGGTTCAATCAACAAGCATAAAGCGAGACTTGTTGTAAAAGGGTATGCTCAAATTTTTGGTGTTGATTTTTCTGACACTTTTGCTCCTGTTGCCAGATTAGACACAATCTGACTTATACTTGCAATAGCGGTACAAAAGGGTTGGAAAGTTTACCAACTTGATGTTAAGTCACCATTCTTAAATGGTTTATTGGAAG
This sequence comes from Vigna angularis, assembly GCF_016808095.1. NCBI lineage: Eukaryota > Viridiplantae > Streptophyta > Magnoliopsida > Fabales > Fabaceae > Vigna > Vigna angularis. Next base: position 34,065,739 of record NC_068977.1, on the reverse strand, counting down.
AGGAGATTTATGTTGAACAACCCGAAGGTTTCACTGTGAAAGGGCAAGAAGATGATGTGTATTTGCTTAAAAAGGCTTTATATGGCCTAAAACAGGTCCCTAGAGCATGGTACAACATAATTGATGAGTACTTGATGAAATTGGGATTCAAGAGAAGTTTTAATGAAGCTACTCTCTACATTAAAGGTGATGAAATACATTTCATTTTTATCTCATTATATGTGGATGATTTGCTGGTTACAAGAAGCAATGAAGAACTCGTGAGAAAATTCAAAGAAGATATGAAGCAAATTTTTGAGATGACAGAGATTTGGGGGAAATGACTTATTTTCTAGGAATGGAAATAAATCAGAAAAATGGAGAAGTATTCATCTGTCAAAAGAAGTATATTAAAGAAATTCTAAAAAAGTTTAAAATTAGATGAATGCAAGAACGTAGATACTCCAATGTGCCAGAAGGAAAAGTTGAGCAAAAAGGATGAAGCCGAACCAGTTGATGAAACTTTTTATAGAAGTCTAGTTGGTTGCTTAATGTACTTAACAACTACTAGACCTGATATCTTACATTCTGTAAGTCTATTATCTAGATTTATAAATTGTGCAACTGAGACACATCTTATTGCTGCAAAAAGAGTTTTGAGGTATGTGAAAGGAACATTAAATTTTGGAATCAAATTTTTTGCAAGTCAGGATGATACACTGCAAGGATATTTTGATAGTGACTGGGGAGGCTCGCTGGATGAGCTGAAAAGCACTTCAGGCTACTGTTTCTTGTTTGGATCAGGTGTGTTCTCATGGTGCTGTAAAAAACAAAACACTGTAGCACAATCTACTGCAGAAGCTGAATTTATTGCGGCCAACGCTGTTGTAAATCAAGCCTTGTGGTTAAGAAAGATTCTAGTCGATTTAAATATGAAGCAAGAAAAATGCACTAAAATATTTATTGACAATCAAACTGCTATTTCTATTTCAAGCAATCCTGTATTTCATGGAAAAACCAAACATTTCAATATCAAATTATTCTTTCTCAAGAGAAGTGCAAAAAAACCAAACATTTCAATATCAAATTATTCTTTCTCGGAGAAGTGCAAAATGAAGTTACAGTTAGCTTGACATAATCATCCAACATATTCAAACCCCCACATTTTCCATGTTCAACTCGCTTTTGAAGGAAATTCGGGTGCCAAATTTCCTTAATTTGCGCATGGAAATATAGTATATGTTCAACTTCTGAAGGCAAGTGATGACATAACAAACATAAACTCCTTATCAATGGATCATAATGTCCTTTCACTCCTCACCATCTCTATATTCTTCTTCTTCTTAACTTCCTCTCCACAACCCCACTGCCAAGAAGAAGGAACCAAATTCTCACTGTGTAGCAGACCATACACCTGCGGAAAAGTGTCCAACATTTACTACCCTTTCTGGGGTCAGAACCGACCCAGTTACTGTGCCAGCACCGAGCAGTTGAAACTCAACTGTGAAGAACCTAACCAACAAACTAATTTTCAACTTGGCTCGCAGAATTTCACAGTGCTAAAGATTGATGCATTGTATGAAACCATGAGGTTGGTTCGAACAGACATCGTCTATGATGATTGTTCCTCGGACTTAACTAACACCTCTTTGAGCTCCACCGTCTTTAAATACCCCGAAACCGTGCACAACATAACCGTATTCTATGGCTGTCCCTCTGGGTTTTCCTTTGGGGAGAGAAACTTCACGTGCAAGAATGACAGAACTCAGTTTGCTTTCTATGCTGAGATGACAGATGAGTTGTCGGCCGAGTTTCCTGAGCTTGAGCAATGCGAGCTTCGTATCCATGTGCCGATTTTCAGAGAATTTTCGCTGGTGTCTGATGGTGGAATAGACTCTCTGAAAGAAGCTGCTTCACGTGGGTTTGACGTTTACTATAGCGCTGCTGATGGTAAAAAGTGCAGGACTTGCGAAGAAAGTAAAGGATTTTGCGGATCTATGGAGATTTCTAAGAATCAGTTTGCGTGTCATTGTTCAGATGGATCAGAAGATCTGGAATGCTACGGTTACAGTGCTAATCACAGCAGTATGTTTTCTTTCCCCTGTTATATATTTTGTCTAGTTCGTGAAAACACCTTGCGACCCATATAATTCTTGATTGTTCTTTCGTTTCGTGTTTTTTCTATATATCTCTTGTATCTTACTCTATTGTACGTGCATGGTTTTCAGATTATTCGAAAAGGGTTCTGTCAGACCAAACACGTGGAACACAAACCACTAGTTTACTTGAGTTCTCTCTGCTCTGTACTCTCTTTTCCCTTACCTTTTCTTGCTTCATTTTCTTCCTCAACATTATTATGCGTGTGGGTTTGATTATACATAAACTAAATTAGTTTGAGAAATTTATTTTAATTTTCCGTGTTTACATAATTAACACAAGTCGTGTCCCTGCATCACTTTCAATCTGGGTCAACACCAGATTGACTCGGTGTTTCCTCTGTCATGACAAAGTTATCCACCAATTTTTCCGTAACCAAAGCACAAAAATCAACATAGGAATTTAACGTAATTCAGCCAATTAAACAGTCTTTACTCCATACTCTTCTAATTAGATAAGAAAGTTAGTATTGGGAATAGATGCAACGGTGTAACGTGGATTCCACCGTCAATGACAAGGTATTTATACTTTAGTTGTTGAAATTTTGGTAGATAAGTTGGTCATGAGTGAGAAAACATTGGGATCAATTTGGTGTTGACCTAGATTAGAAAGAAGTCAATGGCTTTTTGGTGGTCTAAAAAAAATTCAAAGACTAATTAAATAGTAAAATAATTCTAAATCCTCCAATAACATTATTAGGATTGTTTTGTGTAAATATTAAATACTTCTACATTTGCATGATTAAACATAAAGTACTACTATATATTATGTAATGTATAGGAAAATATAATATAATTTATAAAGTTAATTAGTCATAAGAAGGGTTATTCAACCACTAATTTATTGAATGGGTTAATATTTTTAGTTTTTCAGTCCGTTTCTTTAGTTGGGATTAAGTTGTGTATTATATGTGTAACAATAGTTCAATAATTTGTTTGTTATTCATTTTATGCATTCTAAATGGTGGGATTTGTGGTAATGACTCAGCACTATCGCCAACACCAACGCCAACATTAGCACCAACTCCAACGCCAATGCCATTGCCAACACCAACACTAGCACCAACTCCAACGCCAAAGCCAACCCCAAAGCCAACCCCAAAGCCAACGCCAACACCAGCACCAACACCAGCAGCACCAACACCAGCAGCACCAACACCAGCAGCAGCTCCTACTCCTACATCAAACACTCAAGATCAATCTCATTATGCTACTAGTACGTATTCATCCTTCATGTGATTTAATTTAGGTTCATTAAAGTCTTACTCATCTCATTGCATTTTCATTGAGAAGCAAAGATTTTTTTTATAGATGATGGTTAAAGAAATTCATTCTATGAACCATTCAGACTTCGAATTTAAGATTGTGTTCTTTAATAAGAAATGATTTGAGGGAGATGAAATGATGGATTTGGATAAGCTTAAAGGTAAATTTTGTTTATTTTAAGGGATTTGGAGGTGACGATGAAGTGAATTTGAAAGTAAAGTTTTGAGAGAAATTTGATTTATGTGACACATTTATTTTAATAAATTGAAAAGTAAAATTATTAAATTGGCCTTTGACGTTAAAACTAATATAAAATGATATTTATGAGTTAGAATTATTTAATTTTTTTAATTAATAAAATTTAAAAATAGTATTAATTGAAATAAATAAAGATATAAAAGAGATCAATTCTCACACCTGGAATCAGTTCCAACCATCATAGAACAAATTTCAAGCACAACGAAACTGATTTCCACACCCTTGGAATCAGTTCCAACTATCACAAAACAAGTTTTATTTCTTTCTTCAAGCACATGGAATCAGTGCCAATTGTGACAGATCCGATTCCCCGCTAGCCTCCATGTATGCCATTCCAACTGTGATAGGAAGGATATTCATGTAAAAACACTTGTTTCACTCTCAAATCTTTTCATTGAAGTGGGATGACACATTAACATGAATCTCCCAATTCCACCATCACCTCTTAATCTCTACAAAAGAACACAAATCGTCTCTTATATCACCACTTCCTATTTTCTTGTCAGGGAATCCTATGATACATGTCTTAACACATTTCAACTTTAACAATATAAAAATGTAGGATAAATTACACTTTTTTTTCGTTCTCTTTTAACTTCTTATTGGCCAAGATGATTTTCTTATGTAGTAAAACACAAGGAGACTGAAATATGATCATGCACATTCTGTTTTTCAATCTGAATAACATTTTAAGACGATTGTTAACAATGTTCTAATGTCCTCCTCTTTGCTCTCACTATTCTGTTGCAGGAAATAAAAGGAACAAAAAGAGGAAACTCATTATTATAGGTAATAAATGTCACATCTTTTTACTTCTGCTTTTACTGGTTCTTTAATATCCAAAACATGTTTAATATCTCTTATCTATTGCCCTTCATATTAGATGATGCTTATTGCTTTTTTCTTATGAATTTGAAATGGATACTTACAGTTTGTCACATCTAATTAGGACACTATAATTAGGACACTATAATTTACACACCCACAAAACAGAGGCCTAGTACATATATCACTAAAGCACATATAACTGTCTAATATAATACCTGCTTAATAAAGTAATTTCCATACATAAAAAACACATATCTGACAAAATAATTTTCTTAGTTACTCCTCTTTTTTTCTTTCTGACAAATTTTCCAAGGTATGGTTTTCTTGTACTGTCCTATCAGAAATACTGTATATAAATCAAATGTTCATTGATGCTCCTACTGCATCAATTTGCCAACAGGTGCTACAAGTGCAGCGATTATTGTATTGCTGATATGTTTGGCCATTCTGTGTTTGAGATACAAGTCATCGTTGTGGCAAGAACATTTTGGGTTGACTACAAAAAGTAACCAAAATATTGAAGCATTCCTTAAAAATCATGCTGCTCTAACTATACAAAGGTATAGCTTATCAGAGGTCAAGAAAATGACAAGCAACTTCAAAGTTAAACTAGGACAAGGAGGTTTTGGTGCAGTGTACCAAGGAAAGCTATCCAATGGTAGTCACGTAGCTATAAAGATGTTAAACGAAACAAAAAAGAATGGTGAAGAATTCATCAACGAGGTTGCAAGCATCAGTAGAACTTCTCATGTTAATATTGTCACTCTTCTTGGATTCTGTCTGGAAGGCCGTAAGAGGGCTCTCGTTTATGAGTTTATGTCAAACGGTTCCCTTGACAGATTCATTTATAGAGAACCTGAAAACATTGCACTCTTGAGTTGGGATATTATATATCAAATCTCAATGGGTATAGCTCAGGGGTTAGAATACTTGCACAGAGGATGCAAAACTCGAATTTTACATTTTGACATAAAGCCTCATAACATCCTTTTGGATGAGATGTTTTGTCCTAAGATATCTGATTTTGGGCTGGCAAAACTTTGTCCTAGAAATGAAAGCATCATTTCTATGTCTGATGTCAGAGGAACTATGGGGTATGTAGCTCCAGAAGTGTTGAACAGACATTTCGCAGGAGTTTCACACAAGTCTGATGTTTATAGTTATGGAATGATGTTGCTAGAAATGGTAGGAGGAAGGAAAAACATTAATGGTGAAGCTAGCCACACTAGTGAGATATATTTTCCGAATTGGATACATAAGAGACTTCAGTTGTTCAATGATTTCAGATTCGATGAAGTGATGACCCCTGAAGAGAATGAAGTAGCAAAGAGATTGACCATTGTGGGTCTATGGTGTATTCAAACCTTTCCAAATGACAGACCAACGATGAGTAGAGTAATTGACATGTTGGAAAACAGCATGAATTCCTTGGAAATGCCACCAAAACCTTTGCTTTCATCTCCTAACAGATCAGTGTCAGAATCTTGCTCTTGATGAAACTAACTTATGCAATTTTTGGGGTTATTTTGGAGTTTTAAAGGACGATGGTGCCTTGTTTGCAATTTTGTGAACATTTACTGTTCAAACTTTTTGAGTAAACCATTGTAATAATAAATTACTTGGACTTTTATTTATAAAGTACGTTATAAATGTTTTAATGGTTTAGTTTTTTCATAATATTGTATAATGTTTATGTTTTGTGATTCTTTTATATTTACTTTTTTAATAAAATTTTATCTGTTAACAAATATATAATTTATTATAAAATACGATGAAATTGAGTTAAACTTATAATTCATCTTTTAATTTAAAATACACTTTAGATTCGTTTAAAATTTAATAATAAATTGATATTAGTTTAATTGAGATTACTTAACCTACTTGTACTAATACATTAATATATATATATATATATATTATGGTTTTTTATGTAATATTTTAATTTGCTTTAAAATTAAGAAATCTTTTAATATTTTGTACTAAATTAATATTATATTTTTTAAATATTAATATTAGTAGAAAAGTTAAATTCTTAATCTCTCTATTTTTTTTATTACTAAACTAATTTTATACCCTATATATTTACACACTTGTTTATCATAACTTGCAAAGTTTCAAAGCATGTGTAAGTTTCTAGTTCGAAGAGAGGTTCCTTCTTCACTTTGATTACAATGTTCATCGGTTTTGTTATTTATTTGTTTGAATTGATTATTCAACAATGAGTTTATTGGTTCAATTTAGTTAATTTTAAATAAAAATAAAGGTTGATAAGAATCTATTTTATAAATTCAAATAATTGATATATGCATGTATAAAAGTAAATTATGCTGTCAAAATGTCACAATTCATTATGTATAAATTGCAACAACAATTAATTATATTATAATATAATTGGTTAAATTATAAAAAAAGAGGATGGATTTATTTCTTGGAAAATAATATAAGAAAGGGAAAACAAAAGAAGAAAAAGGTAAATGTTAAATTTAAAAACACAGAAGAAGAATATAAATCCACAAGAAATAAGAGACACACCGCAGAAGTTCTCTATTTCGTATTTTGGGGGTTCTTTCTCGCGTGAATCGCTATGGCTGCTCTGCAATACTTGGAATCGTTGCGGAATTCGCAACCTGAGCTCGCCGATTGGTACAATTCGCTCGCAGATCTGTATCAGAAGAAGCTTTGGCATCAGCTCACCCTTAAACTCGAGCAGTTTGTCGCACTCGCTGTTTTTCAGGTTCCACTCTTCTTCTTTTCACTCAAGCTGGACTGTATTTAGGTTTGTCTTTGTTTCGGCAATTGTTGGTTTAGGGTTTTAATTTGTTTATTTTTTGTGCCATTGTTGGTGTGAGCTCAATTTGGGAGTTAGGGGGTATGTGGTCTCGAGAGAGTGATTGTGCTGCCGTTAGGGTTTTGTTTTTTTTTTGGGGGGGGGGGGGGGGGGGGGGGGGGTTGAGTTATGTTTGTAACGGTGGGAAAGATGGGGACTTTTTTCACTAGGATAGCGTTTGGTTTTCATCAGGGATCCGAAGATGTTGGGTGGGAAATGTAGATGGGGCTGTTAATGGATTGTAATTAGGTTTTTGCTGGAATGTAAATATTTGGACTCCTGATTTGAAGTTGGGTTTTATAGTTTTAGTTATTTGGATTTGGAGGGGAGTGATGAGTGAAGATTTTTAGGGACCTGGTATATTATTATATAACGTGTGGGACATATACGGTTACTAATAGATGCCAAGCTACTAGGAACTACAGAGCTCGAAGAATCTCAAATTGCGGGAAGTTCTATAATAGAAAGAACCTCGAGACTTTCTTGTTATAGAGAAAAACAGAAGAAGAATTACAGTTGTCTATCAAAAGCAAGAGAGCTTCCGTTCATGTTCACACTAACTATTTATAGAGTTACTTAACTAGTAGTTAGCAGTCATCGGCTAACTAATTTGGCTATAACTACTCAACTAACTACTAAAAGTACAGACTCTAACAATTTACCCCCCTTAAGAAAATCCTTCTCCTCAAGGATTACAAAAATGTGGAAATTTTCTGGGAAGATCAGAGTAATATTTCCAAGTTGCATCTTCAGGACTCTGATTTTTCCTCTGCACAAGTACTTTAGTCACTGCCTTTCCTCTCTTTCTGACAAAGGTTACTCAAGAATGGCTTCAGGTTCTTTTGCTTAAGAAATATCAGTAATATGGCTAGACAAAACTGAGCAATTTGTAGCATCACCAATGTATTTCTTTGACTGACAAACATGGTATACATTGTGAATTTGAGAAGTGCTTGGTAACTGTAACTTGTAAGCACTGCCCTGACGTTATCCATCTCAGGAAAAGGACCATAGTACTTAGGAGCCAATTTTTCATTAATCCTAGTTGCTGCTGAGCCTTGCCTATAGGAATGAAGTTTCTAATAAATTTAATCTCCTACTTGAAACTGTCTGTCAACTCTATGTCTATTGGCCAATTGCTTCATTCTGTCTTGAGCTCTCCCCAAATGGAACTTATGAACTCTTAGCATCTCTTCCCTTTTTGTAAGATTTCTGTCTAATTAAGAGGGGGGTTTTTACAAAAATTCTTTTTTGTCATTAATCTGTCCAACTTTGGGGGGGGATTCTTGGCTTTTATTCATAGTACGGAGGTTGCTATCTGATTGATATTGGTGGGGGGATAATGAACAATCTGCCTTACAAACATGGTAGATGTCCTCGCAGGGTATGGTGGAGGCATGGATAGGGTTGAAGAAAATTATAGTATATTCATATTGGTAAAGATAAGAACTAAAGAAAAAATATAGAAATTAAGCAGAGGTTGTAGGGTAGTCACCGGAGATGGCAGTCAGTCTCTTGTTGGTAGTTGGAGATGGCTGTGACAGTTGCTGGGGTGGTTCCGTATTGTACAACTCTGGTGCTGTGCTGATCTATCTCTGGTGTCGTGGTTGCCAGAAATGGCTGTAATTACTTGCTGGGTGCTAGGGTATTGTGGTGCTAATCCATCTCAGTTGCAGTGGTTGCTGGAGATGCCTGTGAGTGGCTTGGGTGGTTGTCCAGCTCCGTGCGATTTTGCAACATACTCTTGACGCCTTTCTTTTCAAACTAGTGGGCTGTTTCATTAATTGTTTGGATGGTGGTTTGGGTCAGGTTGTGGGCCTTATCTTTTAAAAGATAGTTTTTGGGTTGGGTCATGCAGTCCAACCTGTATTCTATACTTTTAAAAGGTTTTTGATCCCTTTTAGGCATGGTTTGAGTTGGGTTGCACGACCCAGCCCATTTCTTTTATTGTTTTGGAGTTTCAGATTGTTTTTGGGCTGGGTGTCATTACCCAACTCATTCATCTCTTTATTCTTGACAGGCATTTTGCCATGCCATTTCAGAAGCAATGTCTGCCTTTCGTTTTGTGGCTGCCACAACCACCATAAAAACCAGCCACCCCATCGCCAGTTCCTGGTGCCTGAGTGATTTCTGCGTGGCGCTTCCATGGCCACTATTTAACAACATTGGTTGTTAAATATCCCAAAGAAGAACTTCCCTGACCACTTTATTGCCCAGTAATGCCTCTACTTAACTATTGCATATGATATGTTTGATTCCATTATGCTGCCACCCATTCTTCTATTCAGTTATTGACTATTATGTTTTATTTCATTTATTATGTTGTACAGTTTGTGGATATTGATTTCCCTTTTGCTTCTGATATAATTTTTCTCGAACCTTTATTGAATAAAATTCACTTTGTAATGTGTATTCTTATCATTATTCATGTGTTTTTTATAATTGGTTATTGCTAAAATTTTCAGGCCGGTGATGCGTTGATTCAATTATATCACAATTTCATCACAGACTTCGAGACTAAAATCAACCTTCTGAAGCTTGCACATTTTGCTGTTATAGTTTCTCGGCAGTATTCTGAAAAAGAAGCAGCGATTGGTTATCTTGAAGCAGTCATTGAGAAACTGCAAGCCACTAGAGAGCAGCGCATAGAAGAACCTATCCTTTACATTAAGATGCAAATAGCAATATTCAAGCTTGAGCAAGGTGACCAGAAGGAAAGCAAGAGACTCCTAGAAGATGGGAAGACTACACTTGACAGCATGACAGATATTGATCCATCTGTATATGCTAACTACTACTGGGTATCGTCTCAATATCACAAGACCCGCCAAGAATTTGCAGAGTTCTACAAAAGCGCCCTTCTCTATTTGGCATACACATCAGTGGAGTCTCTATCAGAATCATTCAAGCTGGTGTGTCATCACAATTGTTGCAAATTTCCTTTTTTGTTGTCTCAAAGTATGGCTATTTACTTACACTGGTTTTTTTTTATTCAATTTATGATTTGTATTGCAAGGGGAGATAAAAAGCCGAAAGAACCCACCATATAAATGGAGCTTTGTATGGCAGAACCCATGGCTGACAATGTGTTTACACGCACACACACACAAATTAAAAATAAAAAACTGTAAAAGTGACAAATATATTAGAAAAACATAAAACTAAAACTCATAACACTCATCTAAGTCTCAATCTCTTGATTGTCATCACATAACAATAGGGCAATACTAAAGACACAATGACTCATTGCAAAAAATATTCTCATCCCCTCTTCTAACCCAATATAATCATTCTCCTCGTCATCAAAAGAGGTATCTCCTTCAGCTTCCACTCCTAACATTTCCAATTTAATATTTGGCAATCCTTCTTCTAATTCTTCCTGCTCACTACTATTTTCTCCAGTTCTTCACCTAGAACCCCTTTCTAGTTTCAAAAGCACCTCCTGTTCTTTTTATAGAAATCTTTGAGATAATGTTCCATCTTGACTCTCCATTTGCAATTTGCTTCCTTTTGTTTATCATCAATCTCCTTATCTACAACTAGTGCATGGCGATGACTGCCAAAACTTTTTGAATTAGGCAGCACTCGTGTGACTGTTGCAGCTATGACAATTCTTTCTGAATTATGCAAATTGTGTTTTCACTCAAACAAAATTTGTAGGGGAGGGGAAGAAGGAAGATGACAATGATAAGGAGCTTGATAATCAGTGATAATTTCCAAAAGCACATGGCTAGTAAGGCTGTTTATTAATTTACTGTGGGTGAGAACGGCAATGAGTGTAGTTTTCTGCATATCCAACTGTGGGTATTATGGAGTGATATTCTCTTGAATCACATTTTGCTCCTAGAGTTACTTATGTATACATGTGTGTGTGGCTATATATATATATATATATATATATATATATATATATATATATATATATATATATATATATATATATATATATATGACACGGGAGCACAAAGCTCATAGCTGCTGAAGTTCAATTTTATGTTGCCCTGTGGTAATTAAAGCTAGTTGATGTGTCTAACCGTGCTTCATTTATGTAATATTTATCTATTATCTATAAATTTTTTAGCGTATTTTACTTTTATTTTGCCATTTCGTCTTGACATTGCAAATGTCATTGTGTCCATGCATCTTTTTTTTTTTTAAATAGAAACTTCATCAGAGGTTTATAAATACATATAGGTGCACTGTGTTCTCTATAAGGGATAAAGAGAGGTTAAGGCAGAGTTCATTGTGTTCTATCTCATTTATGGTTTGTTTCTATTTGTTTGCAGATTTTATATGAATTAATGTTCTATTTTTTTATTTTTTAGGATTTAGCATTTGATTTATCTCTCTCTGCGCTTCTTGGGGACAACATCTACAACTTCGGAGAGCTACTTGCCCATCCTATAGTGAGTAATTACGTCAAAAATATTTGGAGCACCTATTTTCTTAAAGTTCTTTGTTTCATCTATCTTTTTACTATGTTGGTTCACACATCTGTAATATGTTAAACAGATCAAGAGCCTTCTTGGGACAAAAGTGGAATGGCTTTACTATATTCTGCAGGCATTCAATTCTGGTGATTTAGTACAATATCAAGAATTGTGTCGGGTTCATAATGCTGCTTTAAGAGCCCAACCAGCACTGGTTCAAAATGAACAGAAGTTGTTGGAAAAGATCAACATCCTCTGTCTGATGGAGATAATTTTCAGGTGTATAGTTAATTACATTCTATTGTTGTCACCTGTTGAGGTGTATTTAACAACCTTCTTGTTTTCATTCCCAATTCAAACTGATTGACATTGCTTGCAGTCGGCCTTCAGAAGATCGAACTATTCCCTTGAGTGTAATTGCTCAACGTACAAAACTTTCCATAGAGAATGTGGAACATCTCCTAATGAAGAGCTTATCTGTAAGTTGTCTTGGAAGTTCTTAGGAAAACATTGTAGAAAATCTGTTTGATTTTCTTTGCAACCATTTAAAGTAGTACACTTTTTAAACTGATGCATTTCTCTAGATGTGAAATAGCTTATGATGTTCTCTTATCCTTTTTATTGGTGTATATTATTTTCTACCAAGACTTGACCTATAATGACAATTAATCATAGTGTGATCATAGTGTTTTAAGCTTATATTCAGTATGGGAATGGAGATATAAACTATAATCTAATTGATATTTAAATTTGAGTCTTGAGCTGTTTACATGTCCCTACGCAGTTGAAGAATTATGTTGTGTTCATTATTACTTATAAAATGTATAGTTGATTATTTTGAGTTTTAGTTATTACTGTGTGATACATAAGCAACACCTAATGATGTATTTTTGCTATGCTGAAAATGACCTCTCATCTTGTGGTAGATTGTTAAAGTGAATGGTATGACCTGCCTGTTCAAACATGTTCTGAAGAGCTTTTGATGCTTGATTTCATTTAAGGAATACGTAACTTTTGCCATATTGTTGGTTGTAGGCTGGAAAGCAAATAATCTGTTTTGACTTTGATTGTCTGTTAGATAATTCTTTGTAGTTATCGTTGGCAATTAACTCTATTTTTATCACCTGAAAATTAACTACATCCATTACTAAGAAGTGGGCTAAAATGGGACAATTGGTTGATTTGGAGAGTTTAATTGACATGAAGTGAAGAAATGTATTTGGTTAAAATTTTGTTGAGCATTTTCATCTTTTACTAGGGTTTATAAATCTTTGGAATTTTGCACAGAATACGTTATTTATCTGATGTTAGAAGTTTAAGAGATTATATTCCACAAATTAAAGTCCAAAGGGTTTGTCCTAGTTAAAAGTGGAAAATGCTTTTTTGGCTGTTTGGAATGGGTGGTGTTAACTTTTTAGTATTGCTTGCATCTTGTCCTTTCATTACCTCCTGAAGCTGTAGACGTGGGATCTTTGTTCCCATTCAAACAAATTTGTTGTTTTTACTCGTATATCTACACCTTTTCAGTGATTAAGCAGATGGTCTTCTTGAATATTGTGGCTTTGGTTTAGAAATACTTACTCTTCTCAGTAACTGAATGTTTGTTACGAGTACAGAAGACAACATCACTCTGAATGTATTTATAGCATTATGTACTTGTTTCAAAGAAATTTTAGTTGTCCATGAATTGTTCTAAGCAAAGCAATCGGGAGTTTCTTTACTTGAGTTTCTGCATTTTTAGAACTTCATTACTGTTATATAGAGCTTCGGCAAATAACGTTTTTAAAACGTAAAGCTTGAAAGTGAATTTCTTTATTTGCAGGTTCATCTAATTGAGGGTATAATTGATCAAGTTGAGGGCACAGTGCACGTTTCCTGGGTGCAACCAAGAGTTCTGGGTATTCAACAGATCAAATCCTTACGGGATAGACTTGACAGTTGGACAGGGAAAGTACACACTGCATTGTTGTCCATCGAGGCAGAAACACCTGATCTAATCGGATCGTGAATTCTCTTTTATTCATTTTCTGCCCTTTGTAACAATTTCTTAGGTTAAAGAGAACACATCCTTAGGCGACACAAGATGAGGAGACTTCCAAGTGACATGGGGCCTGGGTTTGGCTGCTGCTTTCTGAGTGATTGTACTTGGCTTAGAAATTGTTGGTTCTATGCTTACAAACTTACAGACATGGTAACTCGTTTCCACCCAGGCTGTTTTTACGCATTAGTGTGATGACAAACTGTATCTGGAATTTTCTTTGATACGTCCATTTTTATTGACTTTTAGAAGTATTTTTCATTTAACAGTCCCAAACATTCACCTTCGTTCTTTTGCCCAATTTTTCATCCACCTTGATCTGGGTGGTACTTACTATGAGCGGAATCTTTTCTGTTATTTCTGCGAGGCTGTTTTCTTGTAACAGCAATAAAATGATGAATTGGCACGGTTGATGATAGAGATGCTAAATTACACTTTTAGGAACATACCTTTTTTCTTGTAGGATAAAGTTTATTGGAGATTAAAGTTGTGTCGATTCTTACTATCATAGTATGAATATGTTACTAGAAATTTTCATGGAAACTCTCATGGAAACATTTGGTTGAACTACTCTGCGGTATGGCCATTTGTACGGAAAAAAATCGTCAAAGAAAGAATGAATTCGTAGAGGTTTTACGATATCATTTCAAATGCGATAATTACATTGATAAGTAAAATAGGAAGTATGAACCTTGAGAAAATATCAATTAAATCGACAATAGAGACACAAATAGGGGAAATGAAAACGGAAGCATTGAGTAAAAGATTATTAAAAGTCAGTGGAAATTTGTGTAGATTTGGATGGAGTGGAAGATGAAGCCATTGAAAGGGTCTTGAACAAAAGCTATGGAGAAAACGAGAGTTGCGCAGAAAACAGACTGAATAAAATGGTAAAATTTTTACGGTGTAATGCCTTTTTAGAGTTATTTTTATTTTAAAAGGAGGTTGTGAATAAATTCTGGTTTTTCTAAGCCATGTGAAATTTAGAACGTAAAATCGTAATATTTTGTTGTTAGATGAAATCCCTAAAAATCCATTGAGGCAGAAAACGGAGAATTGATTTCAGTCAATGATGGTGGGAATAAAAAGGAATGTGCTTATGATTATTGTGTCAAGTAACTCATTAAACAGAAGGAAAATATAAATAGATAGATCTTATGTAAACCGAAGGTGACAAATTATAAATAGAATTTTAAATATTATGGGAATGTTACAAAGAGGAAGAAATGACAAATCCAGTTTTGATTGTAACAATTCGGGTAATCACTTTTGATTGTAACAAATCCAGTACATTATTACTTCTTTTTAATAAAACAGGAAAAAAATAATTAAAATGATAACAAGTGGTTGGTAGAGTGTTCAGTCTTAGTGATTATTCAATTCGTCCACTGGGTTTGTTTGTTTGGGAGTGAAGAAAGTAAGAGGAAAGAAGGAGGTAGCTTCGTGGGAGAAGTGAGAAGAACTGCTTCCGCAGCTTTCTTTTATGAGAGATAGGGTTGTGAGGGCACTGAGAAAAAGTGTGAGAATGGATCATAAACATACTCACGTCCACACCACTCCCCTTGCCTTCGCACTCACCGTTTCTTGCTTCCTCTGCATCGCTTTGCCACGTTCCCACTCTCAACCATCGCCACCGCTTTGTGATGAGCAGTCATACATGTGCACCATAAAGGTTTCCGGCATCTTGGATCCTGTCTGGAAACAGATTCCTCCCTCTCAGTGTATCGGCGCCGACCCATCACCCCAGCTCAGCTGCTCTGCTCCTTATGAATCTCAAAATTTCACACTGAAGAAGGTCAACCACACCACTCACACCATGACGGTTGTGCCAACACACACTGTCAACGATGTTTGTTCAACTGATTTTGTTTACATTTACGACAACTTGAACAACAGTCTGTTACAACATTACGAGTCAGTGCACAACGTCATCGTATTCTTGGATGATTGTCCTTTCTACATCTCAAATTTCACTTTACGCCAAGTAAATTGCAGGGATGCTGCGTTCTATTTTGGGGAGGAGAATGAGATGTTGCACAAAGTACTCGAATCGCTTAAGGATTATTGCAAGAGATGGTTGCTGGTGCCCATTGCCGCTCCTCTTGATGATTATGATCATAAAGGTGATGGAGCTGAAGTTCTGAAAGAAGTGTTAGAATTACCTAACTATTGTATGACTCATGTGTAAATAAATTAGGGTCAAAATGTAATTTAATATAATTGAGGGACTTAATGGCAATTACAACTTGATGGAAGTTGTATAAGAATGGTGAAGGGTTCTGTCCCTGATGCACACAATTCTGAAGAAGCTCTCTCCATTGAAACCACCATCAAGAAAGTTTGAGAGAATTATAGCTTGCATCAAGGGATAGATTGGGTAAGGAGTTGAAGATTAAGAGCAAGGAAAGCATGGATCAATGTTAGTAAAATTTCTTATCATGCTTATGAAATTATGTTGATGTTGTGAGAATCATAAAAATCTTAAGATCCTAGAACTAATGATAGTAGAGAAACTAATGAATCTTACATGTGGTATCAGAGCACTAGGTTACTAGATTTATGATTCTCCGATGAAATTATGTTTCTGCAAGTTGGTTATGATGATATTGTAGTGCTGGAATAAATGCTTTAAATTGTATGTTATGTTGGAGGAAGAAGATGATGAATAGTTGTTGGTTGATAATGCTTACGGGAATGGAATGCAATGCCAAAATGTTATTATTAAACATTACCTTTATGAATGTTGACAAATTGCCGTGAATGGTGAAGGTGCATTGAAAACTTTTTAAAAGTTGTGTTTTTTTAATGAATAGTATATGAAGTGGTTTACGGGGATGCATTGCCAAAATGAATTGAAAGTTTAACTTTATGAATAGTATAATTGTAAGAATGGGACATTGTGTGCAACATGTGAATAATGAAAGGCAACTTTCATTTTGGCTTTATATGAAGAATGGTGAGCACACCCCACGTAAATGAAAGCCACTTCTTTTGCTTTTGCTTTTGTTTTTATTTTATATGATAATGGTGCTATGCTATCCAACATACATCACGCTACACGTAAATGAAAATCAATTTTCATTTGCTTGTTTTATATGAATGGCAGTAGCTAACATACAGCACACTTAATAATTAATTACTTATGCAAATTAAAGAAAAAGAAGTTTTATCACTGTTATAAAATTTTACCCACTTAAATTGAAATTAGGACTTTCAATTTTAATTATGACACATAATAAATTTTATGTGAATAAATGCATATTGTTAAATTAAATTTAACAAGGATATTATGTATGATGAATAACAAATTAAGGTTATTATTATCATTATTATTTGAAATTAATTATGGTAAATTTTGTTAGTCACCAAAGTGACCAAAATTTTAAAGTTAATTTAATTTCAAATTATTAATGATTTTATTTCAATTACTCATTGTATGGATGCTAAATTATGAATAATTAATTTATGGGTTAATTGAAAATTCATTATTATAAGATATTTTGTATCATCCAAAGATGATTATTTGCTCTTATAATTAATGAGTATGATTGTAGATAATTTTGTATGCTCGCTAGATTTATTTATATACCCAAAGGTAGCAGATGATTCTAGTTGATGCATATTTTAATTATCAGTAAAGATTTACAATTATTAGCATCATTATGCTTATGTTTGTGTATTAATGGATCTCCCAAAGGAGAACACTAATATACATAGAATGATGATTAAAGTCTGAATCTGTACTTATGACTCAAAGCACTAATGATTAGCATGTATTAATTACAGTCCCCGTTCCGGTATCTTTACACTCGCTCGCTACGTCTGTTCCGGTCTTTAATGGTTTAAATTTCCCTGATTGGAGTGAACAAGTCCAATTTCACTTAGGTGTATTGGATCTTGACTTGGCTCTTCAAGTTGAGAAACCGGCTGCTACCACTGATATTAGTAGCACTGAAGAGAAAGCTCATTACAAAGCTTGGGAAAGATCAAACAGACTTAGTCTAATGTTTATGAGAATGAGCATTGCAAGTAACATCAAATCTGCTATTCCGAAAACTGAAAATGCGAAAGAATTTATGAAATTAGTGGAAGAGCGCTCCCAAACTGCTGATAAGTCCCTTGCTGGGACATTGATGAGTACGTTGACCACCATGAAGTTTGACGGTTCACGTACTATGCATGAACATGTGATCGAGATGACAAATATTGCAGCAAGACTTAAGTCTCTAGGAATGAAAGTGGATGAAACTTTTCTCGTGCAGTTCATTTTGAACTCGCTACCGTCTGAGTATGGTCCATTTCAGATGAACTATAACACCTTAAAAGATAAATGGAATGTGCATGAATTGCACAGTATGTTAGTTCAAGAAGAGACCAGACTTAAGAACTTAAGAAGCCACTCTGTTCATTATCTAAAGAATCAAGGAGCTGGAAAGAAATTTAAGAAACATATAAAGGGTAAAGGACCATTAAAGATTGACGAGTCCTCAACCAAAATCCAGAAGAAAAATGATAAATGTCATTTCTGCAAGAAGTCTGGACATTTTCAGAAAGACTGCTTAAAGCGTAAAGCTTGGTTCGAAAAGAAAGGTAAGCATAATGCTTACGTATGTTTTGAATCAAACTTAACTGAAGTTCCCCATAATACTTGGTGGATTGATTCTGGATGTACGACTCATGTTTCTAATGTGATGCAGGGATTCCTTACAATCCGAACCATAAACCCAACTGAGAAGTTCGTCTTCGTGGGAAATAGAGTGAAAGTTCCAATGGAAGCCGTCGGGACTTATCGATTGATTCTTGACACTGGATATCACTTAGACCTGATGGATACTTTTTATGTACCTAGTATCACTAGAAATTTGATTTCTTTGTCTAAGCTTGATGTTGCTGGATACTCTTTTAAATTTGGGAATGGTTGTTTCAGTTTGTTTAAGCGTGCCTGTATGATTGGATCTGGTACACTTTATGATGGTTTATATAAATTGAATTTGGATAATTTATATGCTGAAACTCTTATGACCTTGCATCACAATGTTAGCACTAAACGCAGTTTAGTGGATGAACGATCTGCTTATTTGTGGCATAAACGTTTGGGACACATTTCCAAAGAAAGAATCCAAAGATTAGTAAAGAATGAAATCCTTCCGGATTTAGATTTTACTGATCTGAATGTATGTGTGGATTGTATTAAAGGCAAACAAACAAAACACACAAAGAAAGGAGCCACAAGAAGTACACAACTTCTTGAAATTATACACACTGATATATGTGGTCCGTTTGATGTGAATACCTTCAATAAAGAGAAATACTTCATCACCTTCATTGATGATTTTTCGCGTTATGGATATGTCTATCTACTGCATGAGAAATCTCAAGCAGTGAATGTCTTGGAAGTTTACATAAATGAAGTAGAAAGACAATTAGACAGAAAGGTGAAAATTGTCAGATCTGATAGAGGTGGTGAGTATTATGGAAGATATGATGAAAGTGGGCAACACCCTGGTCCATTTGCTAAATTTCTTGAGAAACGTGGTATTTGTGCTCAATATACAATGCCAGGCACACCACAACAAAATGGTGTATCAGAAAGGCGTAATCGAACCTTAATGGATATGGTTAGGAGTATGTTAAGTAATTCATGTTTACCTGTATCGTTGTGGATGTATTCATTAAAGACTGCCATGTATTTGTTAAACAGGGTTCCCAGTAAGGCTGTTCAAAAGACTCCTTTTGAGTTATGGACAAATAGGAAACCCAGTTTGAGACACCTGCATGTTTGGGGTTGTCAGGCAGAAATAAGAATTTATAATCCGCAAGAAAAGAAACTGGATGCAAGAACAATCAGTGGATAT
This sequence comes from Vigna angularis, assembly GCF_016808095.1. Taxonomy (NCBI): domain Eukaryota; kingdom Viridiplantae; phylum Streptophyta; class Magnoliopsida; order Fabales; family Fabaceae; genus Vigna; species Vigna angularis. Next base: position 34,046,102 of record NC_068977.1, on the reverse strand, counting down.
TTCATTGGTTATCCAGAAAAATCAAAAGGGTATATATTTTACTGTCCTAACCATAGTACAAGAATTGTTGAAACTGGAAATGCTCGGTTCATTGAAAATGGTGAAACTAGTGGGAGTGTAGATTCACGAAAGGTTGAAATTACAGAAGTTAGAGTACAAGTTCCTGTAATTGGTACCTCTTCTTCAAGAGTTGTTGTTCCTCATGTTGTAGAAACACACAACAATCAAGAAGAACAACACATTAATACTCCCACGATTAACAATGAACCAGTTGTAGAACAATCACAAGAAATAATATTAAGAAGATCTCAAAGAGAAAGAAAGTCTGCTATTTCGAATGATTATGTGATTTATCTACAAGAGTCAGAAAACGACTTAAGTATTGATAACGATCCAGTTTCATTTTCAGAAGCCATTAATGGTGGTAATTCTGATAAGTGGTTAAATGCTATGAAAGATGAGCTTAAATCGATGGTACAAAATGATGTATGGGATCTTGTGGAATTACCAGACGGATGCAAGAGAGTTGGGTGTAAATGGGTCTTCAAGACTAAGCATGACTCTCATGGTAATATCGAACGCTACAAGGCCCGACTTGTTGCCAAAGGTTTTACTCAGAAAGATGGCATTGACTATAAGGAAACATTTTCACCTGTTTCTAAGAAAGATTCTTTCCGAATTATCATGGCATTAGTAGCTCATTATGATCTTGAGTTGCATCAAATGGATGTTAAAACTGCTTTTCTGAATGGAGATTTAGAAGAGGATGTCTATATGGATCAACCGGTAGGGTTCACTGAAAAAGGAAAGGAACACATGGTGTATAAACTGAAGAAATCAATATATGGACTTAAACAAGCTTCCCGACAATGGTATCTCAAGTTCAATGATACTATTATATCCTTTGGATTTAAGGAAAACACTGTTGATCGGTGTATATATCTAAAGGTCAGTGGGAGCAAGTTTATATTTTTGATTCTATATGTTGATGATATCTTGCTTGCAACTAATGATCTTGGTCTATTAAGTGAGACTGAGAAATTTCTCTCTAACAACTTTGAAATGAAAGATATGAATGAGGCATATTATGTGATAGGAATAGAAATATTCCGTGATAGATCACAAGGATTGTTAGGTTTGTCTCAGAAAGCATATATTAATAAAGTTTTAGAGAGATTTAAGATGGATAAATGTTCAGCATCTCCCGTTCCAATACATAAAGGAGACAAGTTTAGTCTCATGCAATGTCCAAAGAATGATTTGGAACGGAAACAGATGGAAAATATCCCTTATGCATCTGTTGTTGGGAGTTTGATGTATGCTCAAACATGTACAAGACCAGATATTAGTTTTGCAGTTGGTATGCTTGGTAGATATCAGAGTAATCCAGGAATGGATCATTGGAAAGCTGCAAAGAAAGTTTTAAGATACCTACAAGGAACAAAGAATCACATGCTTACTTACAAAAGATCTAATCATCTTGAAGTGATTGGATATACAGATTCAGACTTTGCTGGCTGTATAGATACAAGAAAATCTACTTATGGTTATGTGTATCTTTTAGCCGGAGGAGCAATCTCATGGAAAAGTGCGAAGCAGTCCGTCATTGCTACATCCACTATGGAAGCTGAATTTGTGGCATGCTTTGAGGCCACTATTCAGGCTAATTGGTTGCGGAACTTTATTTCAGGACTTGGAATAGTTGACAGTATTGCCAAGCCGCTGAAAATTTATTGTGACAATTCCGCAGCAGTCTTCTTTTCTAAGAACGATAAGTATTCCAAAGGTGCTAAACATATGGAATTGAAATACTTTGTCGTTAAAGAAGAAATTCAGAAACATAAAGTGTCAATTGAACATATTAGCACTAATTGTATGATTTCTGACCCTTTAACAAAAGGGTTACCGCCCAAATTATTTGTTGATCATGTAAAGAATATGGGCATTATGTCTACCATTGAAAGTTGAATGTTAATGTTATTAATGCTTATGTGACACTTGAATTCTTTAATGTATAAGTTTCTGAAATTTGTATTTGTATTTTCTTCTGTATGGTTATGTATACAATTTATGATGAAGAAAAAGAAACAAATGATATTATTGTTATTGAAATGACATTATGTTTGAACCCATTATGTATTTAAGTTTTCTAACGTCATATTAAAGAGAAGGAGATGATACAGCAGTACATGGAAGGAGACATATCGATTGAATGATGTGCGACCGCCATGACTCTTATTATTTCTATATCTTTAATTATGAATAATGATGAGGCCAATTATGTAAAGTCCTCAAATGCGCATTATGATTATTTATTAAATCACAGAATGTTTTGACATCACAAGAGTCAAGTGGGAGAATGTTAGAATTACCTAACTATTAAGTGACTCATGTGTAAATAAATTAGGGTCAAAATGTGATTTAATATAATTGAGGGACTTAATGGCAATTACAACTTGATGGAAGTTGTATAAGAATGGTGAAGGGTTCTGTCCCTGATGCACACAATTCTGAAGAAGCTCTCTCCATTGAAACCACCATCAAGAAAGTTTGAGAGAATTATAGCTTGCATCAAGGGATAGATTGGGTAAGGAGTTGAAGATTAAGAGCAAGGAAAGCATGGATCAAGGTTAGTAAAATTTCTTATCATGCTTATGAAATTATGTTGATGTTGTGAGAATCATAAAAATCTTAAGATCCTAGAACTAATGATAGTAGAGAAACTAATGAATCTTACAAGAAGCTCTGAGGGATGGGTTTCAGCTCTACTATAGTCCTCCTCAACACTGTAGAGGATGCAACCAAATTAACGGAAATTGCTGAAGCGGTGGTTATGAGGGACATGTAGTTTCATGCAACTACTATTGCCCAAATCAATACTGTTCTTCCAAAAGGAGTGGTATGTCTTCTCTCCTCTCATATATATATATATATATATCTTACATATCATTCCCACAAAATCCTCTTTTTAGCTAATCTCTTCCCATTCTCCTTCTTTAATCTACTCCTAACATTTAACCAACACACACTTTGATGCAACAATTAGGACAAAATTAGCACAATAAATTCAGTGCAGTCTGGGATCAGCTGCAATTGGACCAACCCACTCTTACTCCCATCCACAAATTTTCCATCCCCATCATGCTTACCGATCTACACTTCATTTTTTATTTTTAAATTCCATTCCTTTTTGACAAATTATAGTATTTCTTTTACAATTACTTATTTCCTTCCTCATGCGGTTTCTTTACCGCCACCAAGTCCCATAAAACTTTTTGGGGTTTGAATTTGTTAAATACAGATAAAAAATTATATACAAAACTAATTTATCTTGAATATATCCAGGATATATAATTTTTTATTTATAATAAAAAAATATGTACTATACCTAAAATATAAATAAAAAATAATAAGATAATAAGATAAAAGATAAAAATAATATATCTAATACTTTCTTTTAAGTTTGTGCATATAAATCTTATATATTAAGCTTACTACTAATATAATCAATATATTTAGTGAAAACATATATAGACCGATTAAAAGCAAAGATGATAGAAGAATAGAAGCTGAAAAAGCCATGAATAAACAAGTGAAAAACCTTAAAAATATAAGATTTTCCAATCAAGGCATATAAAGAAAAAAAACAACTTCAATGCTTTGAATAAGGAACTAAGATGAGATGAGACATGCAATCACAACTAATATGAAAGCAGAAAAAAAACAATCTCAATATACCATCATGCACGATAGAGAATGGGAGCAAATCTACAACTTTAAAAAGCATTAATGAAGACATTGTTGATAACATAATACTCGCTTAAGACGATTAAAATTAACAGAGTATCGTCGTCGACAATAATAATGGAGTGGCAAAAGCAACAATTTTTTTGAGTTGAATATGTGTATATAAAATCCTCTAGTTATAACAAAAGAAATATAAGGTAATCTTAAAATATAAATAACAAACTAATAAACATACTATATCTACACGTTAATATGCCCATGAACAGAGCTCATTAACATCAATTTCTATTGGGTTATTGGTTATAGGAGTCCTGGGACATTTAAGAAAATAATTTAAAAGAGGTCTTTTAATTAAAGTATTATAAGAAAGAGGATTTTGCATGCATAATTATTTTTTTAGTTCTTCTGTCATATTAATATTATAATATTATGTTGCTTCCAGCAAATAGAGATTATCAGCTTAGATAACACATACATGCGGTACTTTATCAAGTAATAAAGAGAAGGTAGCTTTGTTCTTTAGGAATAACAGGATTCTGTCTGGCAGTGTTTGTTTAGAAGAAAAAAAAAATGTGATGCTTCATAGCAATAAGCTACTTAATTTATGTAGTCTATTTCTAATTCCACCTGAGTAAAGTTTTGTATTTTGCAGAACTTGATTATTTATTTTAATGAAAGAAGTACCTTGATAAACTAGAACAAAAAACGTGTAGATATAAATTAATAATAAACAGTACGGCTAAAGCTTGAAGTTAGCCATTATAATTATAATGAAAATAATTAATAATAATTCAAATGTACTGAATAATATCTTGGGGTTTCGATGAGAAGTACGTTGTTGACCTGACGAGCATGAGAAAAACAAGAGTTGCTGATTGCACCTTTTCCAAGTCATGCTGATATGTGGTTCTTCCTTCTTCACACCTTCATTTCCATCCTTCAGCTTTGACTCGGTCAATAACCAAATTAAAATCATCTCTCTATTTTCTCTCCACCTATTTATTACTTTCTTTCTCCATTCTCATTTTTTCTTCCTTTTCCCATACGCGTCAATTCAATCACCTTTTTAGTACCATTTTCCTGAAATTTTCTTTTGTAACCATTGAATAATGTTATCAAGTAGTTTCTCTATGAATTACAATCTCTGTTTGGCTCTATTTGTATGGAAGAGAGGGTTGGGAGGGAAGTGAGAAGAAGTGTGAGAATGGATGAGAAACATAGTCACATCCACACCACTCCCTATGCCTTCGCACTTACCCTCTCTTTTTTACTCCTCATCGCTTTGCCATACTCCCACTCTCAACCACCGCCACCGCCTTGTGCTGAGCAGTCATACATGTGCAGCATAAACGTTTCCGACATCTTGGATCCTGTCTGGAAACAGATTCCTCCCTCTCTGTGTATCGGCACCGACCCATTACCCCAGCTCAGCTGCTCTGATCCTTATGAATCTCAAAATTTCACACTGAAGAAGGTGAACTACATCACTGACACAATGACGGTGGTGCCAACACACACTGTCAATGTTTGTTCTTCTGATTTTTTTCACATTTACGACAACTTGAAGAACAGTCTGTTACAACATTACAAGTCACTGTTCAACGTCACCGTATTCTTCGATGGTTGTCCTCTCGACATCCCAAATTTCCCTTCAGAACGCAGATTTAAATGCGGGGATGCTGTGTACTATTTTAGGGAGGAGGGTGAGCAGTTCTACATACACCCATCGCTTGAGTATTGCAAGAAAAGTTTGTTGGTGCCCATTGCCGCTTCTCTCGATGATTATGATAATAAAGATGGTGGAGCTGAAGTTCTGAAAGAAGCTCTGAGGGATGGGTTTCAGGTCTCCTATAGTCTTCCTCAAGATTGCAGCAGATGCAACCAGAGTATCAGAAATTGCTGGAGCGGTGGTTATGAAGGACATGTAGTTTCATGCAACTACTATTGCCCAAATCAATACTGTTCTTCCAAGAGTAGTGGTATGTCTTCTCTCCTCTCATATATCTTACATATCATTGCCACAAAATCCTCTTTTTAGCTACTCACTTCCCATTCTCTCTCTTTAATCTACTCCTAACATTTAACCAACACACACTTTGATGCAACAATTAGGACAAAATTAGCACAACAAATTCAGTGCAGTCTGGGATCAGCTGCAATTGGACCAACCCACTCTTACTCCCATCTACAAATTTTCCATCCCCACCCTACTTACCAATCTACACTTCATTTTTTATTTTTAAATTCCATTCCTTTTTGACAAATTATACTATTTCTTTTACAATTACTTATTTCCTTCCTCCTCCGAATTCTTTCCCCACCAAGTCCCATAAAACTTTAGGAATTGAGTTTGTTAAATATAGTAGAAAATTATATATGAAATTAATTTATCTTTTGTTAGATATACTCCTAGGATCTTTTATTTATAAGCGGAAGCTTTCGAGCAGCCCTTCTTGTACTATCATTTTTGTACTACCATTCATCGTAACAGGATACGTTGACCTCAAACTGAAACTTTTGTCAAGAACTTTGATCCAGGGATCACTATTGTACTCATATGAACTTAATATTGACACTCATACCATGTTAATTAGTACTTCTATCTTAGGACTTTTTGTATTCTTCTAGAATTTATATTATACTTTAATAGATTTGATGGCAATCAATTTCTCTGTTTACGCAAGGATAAGTCCTCCTTAAGAAGTTGTGACAGTGGTAATAATATATTTTGAAATATTGATAATTTTTTTTTGTTTATTCATATCCCTGTGATGCTGAGAAATAGCGGTATTTGTTCCCTTATCTGTGAACTCTAAAATGGGCACTGTGCGGAAATGTAGAAATAGAAGTGTATGCGTAAGAAAAAATAATACCGGAAATTTTAACGTGGAAAACCCTCTCGGAAAAAATCACGAAACCTAGTCCAGAAAAATATCTCCACTATAAAAGTAGGATTACAGTGTTTCTCTCACCCTCTGAGGATCTCACAGTAAATCTCACTCTCTCGGATGGTATACAAAACTCCCACTTTCACACTCACAATATCTTCTATTGCACTGTGTCAACACCTCTCGGTATTTCTCTCACACAAAAGAACTCTCTCTTTCTCTCCTTCACCGTGGCTCTCTTTTCTTCACGATAGGTTTCCTCATCTTCTTGTGTTGGTGTATCTTCTCCATGGATGGCCTCCATTTTATAGTAGAGTGAAGAAGAAAAAAAAACAAGGAACATGGTTGGTGAGGTGCACTCATGTTCCGTGAAACAAGGAGAAATGGGAGACATTTTCTCCAACTTTCGTGCACTATACTTTGTTCATCAAGTGGTGGATGAGTCCCTTCTTTGTTTTATTCCAACAAAACTCCCCATAAAACAAAAATGGGTCTTTCATCCCTTCTTGACTTAATTTGAAGGTACCAAGATACCAACACCTTGGCAACAGTCTTCAACCTTCTTGGTTGGTACTGACTTAGTCATCATATCACACCAATTCAAGTCTGTATGGATTTTCTCTATCTTCAATTTCTTCTCATCCAACGCTTCTCGTATCTAGTGATACCGCACGTCGATATGCTTCGAGCGTGAATGGAACATGGGGTTTTTGGTTAGATGGATGATACTTTGATTATCACAGTTCACCACATAATCGTCTTGATTATGTCCTAATTCACTTAGGAAATTCTTCATCCATAGCATCTCTTTAGAGGCTTCAGTCACTACTACATACGCTGCTTCAGCAGTAGACAATGTCACAGATTTATGTAGTTTTGACTGTCAAGAAACAGTTCCCCCTGCAAAAGTAATCAGATAACCTGATGTTGACTTCCTTGAATCGACATCTCCAGCCATGTCTGAGTCTGAATATCCGATTAGCTTTAGATCTCCATTGCCAAAACACAAGCTTCTTTTGGCAGATCCTCTTAGATACCTTAGTATCCACTTAACAGCTTCCCAATGCTTCTTTCCTGGATTCGACAGGTATCTGCTCACAACTCCTACAGCATAGCCAATATCTGGCCTTGTACAAACCATTGCATACATAAGGCTACCCACGGCAGAAGAGTAGGGTACCTTGTTCATTTCTTCCTTTTCTTCTTCATTATTTGGACATTGATACTTACTGAGTTTGAAATGTCCAGCAATTGGAACACGAGCAGATTTGGCATTGTGCATGTTGAACATTTTTAGAATCTTCTCAATATAATCTTCTTGAGATACCCATAACATTCTTCTAGAACGATCTCTGGAGATTTTCATTCCAAGTATCTTCTTCACTGCACCCAAGTCTTTCATGACAAAAGACTTACTCAATGCTTTTTTGAGAGCAGTTATTTTAATTTTGTCCTTCCCTACAATCAACATATCATCAACATACAAGAGAAGTATGATGGACTCACCATTTTCATAATGCTTCACAAACACGCAATGGTCTGCGGAGGTCTTCTTGAAATTATGTTGGATCATGAAGGAATCAAATTTCTTGTACCATTGTCTTGGAGCTTGCTTCAGACCATAGAGACTTTTCTTCAGATGACACACCAAGTGTTCTTTGCCTGGTTCTTCAAAACCCTCTGGTTGATTCATGTAAATTTCTTCCTCTAGGTCTCCATGTAAGAATGTTGTTTTGACGTCCAGTTGTTCAATCTCCAAGTTTAGTGTTGCTGCTAGACCGAGAATTGCTCTAATGGATGTCATCTTCACCACTGGTGAAAATATTTCGTCGAAGTCTATTCCTTTCTTCTGATTGCACCCCTTCACGACAATTCATGCTTTGTACCTTGGGCTTGGGTTGTTCTCTTCATTCTTGAGCTTGAACACCCATTTGTTCTGCAATGCTCTCCTTTCTTTTGGTAATTCTACTAAATCATAAGTCTCATTTTCCTTTAAGGATGCATCTCTTCTTCCATGGCTTGCAACCATTTGTCTCTGTCTTTCATCTCCATTGCTTCTACAAAGCTTTGAGGTTCACCTTCATCAGTAAAATTAACATATTCATCTAAAAAATACCTTCTTGACGGTTACTTATGCCTTGTTGATCGTCTTAATTGGGGTTCTTGAGGAGCATCCTCAATTGGTTGATCTTCTTCCGTCAAATTAGGTTTATCTGCTTCTTCAGCCATTTCATCAAGTTGTAAATCTGGTTCGGCTTGATGTGTCTCTCCCCCTAAATTGTTCATCACAATAGGGCTTTGATCACTTATCAACTTAAGTGTTGGTTTCTCCACTTTCTTGATGTCTTGGATTGTCTGATCTTCAAAGAACACCACATCTCTGATTCGAACAATCTTTCTGTTTGCAGGATCTCATAATCTAAAACCAAATTCATCTCTTGGAGAACCAAGGTATATGCACTCTTTCGCCTTAGGAGCTTTGTTTTTTCATCTTTCGGAATGTGAACTGATGTCTTACATCCGAAGACTCTCAAGTTGCGATATGAGGCCTTTTTACCGGACCATACTTCTTCTGGTATCTTACTGTTTAATGGTCTTGATGGTGATAAGTTGATCAAATGAGTTGCTGTTAACACAGCTTCCCCCAAGAATGACTTGGGAAGTTTTGCGTGAGACAACATGCTTCTGACCTTCTCGGCAATCGTTCTGTTGAATCTTTCAGCTACGCCATTCATTTGAGGTGTCTTGGGAGGTACTTTCTCATGTTTGATCCCATGAGTCTTGCAATAGTGCTCGAACAGACCTCTATACTCTCCACCATTATCACTTCTCAAACATTTCAACTTTCTACCAGTTTCACGTTCAACTGAGGCGTGAAACTCCTTGAAGATTCGTAGAACTTCATCTTTTTTCTTCAATGGATAGACCCACAATTTTCTGGAGTGGTCATCTATGAAGGTAACAAAATATTGAGTACCACCAAGGGACTTTTCAGATGTTGAACAAACATCTGAGTGTACAAGATCCAAAATATGCTCTTTTCTTCTTCCATTTTCAGATCTACGGAAGGACACTCTACGTTGCTTACCTACTAGGCAGTCTTCACATAATTCAAGTGGTTATCCTTTAATACTTTGGAGATGATCTTTCGCAAGGATCTCTAATCCCTTCTCGCTCATGTGGCCCAGTCTTTTGTGCCACAACTCCTTACTTTCTTCTTGAGCAACATTTGTCTCTCCTTCGTATATCTTTCCTTGCATGACGTACAAAGAGCCTTCCTTTTTCCCACAAGCAACAATCATGCTTCCTCAGCTAAGTTTCCATTTTTCATCTCCAAACTGGTTGTTCATTCCAGCATCATTTAGCTTACCGACTGAGATAAGGTTTAGACGCATTTCTGGTACATGTCTTACCTCCTTCAGCACAAGTTTGTTTCCATTTTCTGACGTCAAAATCACTTCTCCTATGCCCACAATTTTGCTTGTGACATGATTACTCATCTTCACTATTCCAAAGTCTCCTTTCTGATAGGATGAGAATAATCCCTCATGAGGAGGAACATGGAAAGATGCTCCGGTATCTACTATCCAAGTGCAGTCATCAAAAGCAATATTTAGATAGTTTACCTCAGTGATAAGGAACACATTCTCATCATTTGATACCACAGCCGTTGTGGTTTTTTCTTCCAGCTTCTTTTTGGGATCTACCATATCAGGGTGTACAGTTCCATTCTTCTGATCTCTCTTCAGGAATCTACATTCTTGCTTCTTGTGGCCATCTTTTCCACAATAAAAGCATGTCAAACCTTTGGAACGAGACTTGAATCTTCCTCGTGATTTTTCACATTTTCCTTTGCTTCTGTGTTCACTCCTTCCTCTATTCTCAACAACATTAGCTTCTGAGTTACTACTCGATCCCTTTTCTTTCCTTTTGTATTCTTCATTCAGTAAACTGTCTGTGATGTTTTCTAGACTGAGCTTTCCATCTGGTGCTGAGTTACTGAGAGTGACCACCAATGTGTCCCAACTCTCAGGTAGAGAACTAAGGAGTAAAAGAGCTAGTAATTCATCATCAATTTTCATATCTGCTTTCATTAACTGGTTCACAATACCTTTGAAGGTATTGAGATGCTCGATCATATTCTGGTCGTAAGAGTACTCCAACTTTACGAGTCGTCTAACTAGGTGAGCTTTGTTCCTGGGAGTCTTCTTTTGAATCATTGATTCAAGCTTTGTCCATAACTCATACGCATTGGTATAAGTTGATACATGCTCAAAGAGACTTCTATCGATGTATTTCCGAATCATAGCCACTGCTTTACGATTCAGAATCTCCCAGTCTTTTTCGGTCTTCCCTTCTGGAATTTCCGGATTTGTGATCGGCTCAATCAAATCCTTGCAATATAAATAATCTTCCATCATCGGCTTCCAGTAGGAATAATTATCTGCAGTTAGCTTGAACATGTTTCCTTCCATCTTGAGTTTCACAGGACCGTGACTTTTCGAATCGGTAGCTCTGATACCACTATTGCGAAACAGCGGTATTTGTTCCCTCCTCTGTGAATCCCAAAATGGGCACTATGCAGAAGCGTAGAAATAGAAGTGTATGCGTAAGAAAAAATAACACCGGAAATTTTAACGTGGGAAACCCTCTCGGGAAAAACCACGGGACCTAGTTCAGAAAAATATCTCCACTATGAAAGTAGGATTACAGTGTTTCTCTCACTCTCTGAGGATCTCACAGTAAATCTCACCCTCTCGGATGGTATACAAAACTCTCACTTTCACACTCACAATATCTTCTATTATACTGTGTCTACACTTCTCGGTATTTCTCTCACACAAAAGAACTCTCTCTTTCTCTCTTTCACCGTGGCTCTCTTTTCTTCACGGTAGGTTTCCTCTTCTTCTTGTGTTGGTGTATCTTCTCCATGGATGGCCTCCATTTTATAGTAGAGTGAAGAAGAAAAAAAAACAAGGAACATGGTTGGTGAGGTGCACTCATGTTCCGTGAAAAAAGGAGAAATGGAAGACATTTTCTCCAACTTTCGGTGGAGTATACTTTGTTCATCAATTGGTGGATGGGTCCCTTCTTTGTTTTATTCCAACACTTCTATTCCTTTCATGTTTTGTTTCCCCATTTCCCTCTTTTGGGTACAGATGCAATTTCAATCCTACAATGCCATTTCAGAATAGGCTAGCCAAATAAGTATACCAGAACTTTGGCTAAAGTATCTTCATATATATATATATATATATATATATATATATATATATTTGGTTTGCATAAATTTGTCTAGCCACACTAATAGCCACGACAACTTTTTTGTGTGTTGTAGACACAGTAACCAAATCAGCTGTGCAATTCTTTTGATATATTTATTAACTGTCTCATGAAAAGGTTCAGCTACGTATAATCTTTTCATTGTCTGGATGTGAAGATATCTTTATCAGTTGTCATGCATTATATGCTTATCATCAAAATATGCAGAAATATGCTGAAATTGAGTATTCTTTATACTTGGACTTTAAGAAAACGGACCAAATTTTATACCCAGTTAGAAACTAGTCATCATAAATTTGAACCGGAAAACAAGTATAGTATGGCTAACTCCTAAGTGTTCTGATACCAGTGCAGCTTACACTTATTGGTAATTCCCATTTTGCCACATAAGGATGTCATGCCATAACCCTTAGCGCGTACTTTCTTCTTGACGCATTTGGTGAAATTGTATGTATGTGTCGGTGTGTTTATGTTTACTATATTATCATCCTTGAATTGGGAGAATGCTAACCCATCTTTGCTTTCCCTTCTATCTGTTGCAGGACCAGTGAATTGGAGAATGAAAATCATTATAGGTAAACAGGTTAAGTTTTCTTTCATTTTTTTCTTTATTTTTTCACATTTATTTCATTAATAGTCATATAATAATAGAAATTTGCTATGCTTGCTCTCATAAATAGTGCGGATACTTGGTGAATTAATTTAATCTTGATCTATATATATTGAAATTATTCACACTATTTCAATAATTTTTAAATGAATGATCATCTCAATCACTTTTATATTCAAGATTTTTGACCATATTCCATGAAAAAAGATTCACTTGTTAGTTTGGTGGTACAAGTCAATACATGTCTTAAATTTAACAAAATTTTGTCATTGCATTGGTCTTCAGGTTACACAAAAACGAAAGTAATTATTAACTACAATTACATATGAACCTAAAAATCAATACAAAATATAATTGACAAGTTTTAATGTATTTTAAGATATGTATATTAAAATATATATGCATTAATAAATTAAAAAAAGTGATAAATATTTTTAAACCATCCAACCGGACAATTTAAGATTCAATACATAATTAGTACGATCTCATCTTACATTATTTTTAAAAGAATTCAATTCTTTTATAAAACTCAAAGACTTTACATAATTTTTGTATTAAATTTCAAACAAAAAAACTAAAGCTAACTCAATAAAAATTCTTAGGTAAACAAAGTACAAACACAAATAATTAATGCACACTTTCTTGCAAAACTATGACGCCACAACACTGCCATAGAAAATCCATTTGACCTGTCATAGAAAGTCTTGTCCGTACCAGTGATTGTTTCGTTATGCTTCATATGCACCCACTCTCACACACACATATACCAATCTTAAAAATCCAGGGGTTTCATTTGCTTTCAAAAAAGTTTTTAAAACAGTTTTTGTGAAAGCTTTGTAAAGAATGAAATTGTTTTCCATTTTCCCAGATAAAGTTAATGAAATATGCTATTTTATATAAGATTTTGATAATGAATTAAGCCTTACATTTTGTTTGGAATATAACCTTTGAAATTAACAAATACAAAATTAACTATTGTCTTTTTTTTTTCTTCTTATCATATCTAAATAGTTGAGTTTCCAATATTGGAAATTAGCTTCAAATGTTTCTAACTCCTACATCTTCTAATATATTTATCAACAGGTCTTGCAGGTGCAGCAATGGCAGTATTAATGCTATGCCTCATAATAGGCTGTAGAAAATGTATGTCATAAACAAGAAAGTTAAATTTTCAGATGACTAATGAGCAAGATATTGAAGTATTCTTAGAAGATCAGGGAACTCTAGCACAAAAGAAATACAGATTTTCAGAAGTCAAGAAAATGACCAATAACTTCACAGATAAATTGGGTGAAGGTGGGTTTGGTGTTGTATACAAAGGAAAGATACACAATGGTTACCATGTGGCTGTAAAAATATTAAGGGCATCAAAAGGAAATGTCAAAGACTTTATCAATGAGGTTGCCAGCATCAGTAGAACTTCTCATGTTAATGTTGTCCAACTTCTTGGGTTCTGTTTGGAAGGAAAAAAGAAAGCCCTTATTTATGAATTCATGCCTAATGGTTCCCTCGACAAGTTCATCAGTAATAAGGGACTAGAAAGAACTTCATCTTTGACTTGGGATAATCTGCTGCAAATTGCAAAAGGTATAGCCAAAGGATTAGAGTACTTGCACAAGGGATGCAACACTCGTATTTTACATTTTGACATAAAACCACATAACATTCTTTTGGATGACAACTTCTGTCCCAAGATATCAGACTTTGGGCTTGCAAAACTTTGTCCTGGGAAAGAGAGCACAATTTCAGTTTCATATGCGAGAGGAACAATAGGATATGTAGCTCCAGAAGTGTGCAACAAACATTTTGGTGGAGTATCACAAAAATCTGATGTGTATAGCTTTGGAATGCTGCTACTAGAAATAGTGGGAGTGAGGAATAATATTAATGTTGAAGCCACCGAAACAAGTGAATACTTCCCAGATTGGATATACCGAAAGCTGGAGCAAGACCAAGATTTGAAAAGTGATAATGTGACAGCCACAGAAGAAAAAGAGACGGAAAGGAGAATGATTGCAGTAAGTTTGTGGTGCATTCAAACATTTCCAAAGGATAGACCTACTATGAGTCGAGTAATAGAAATGTTAGAAGGCAACATGAATTCCCAAGAAATACCCCCAAAACCTGTTCTTTCTTCTCCCACAATTGGATTGGTGCCAGAATTGACCACTAGTTCCTTGCAGTCTGAGTAGATCTTAAAAGTTGTTTTTTTAAAGATCACTCAACACAGTAATGTTTCAGTTGTAACTTCTCAAATCAAGGTTTTATATTGATTTTTATAATATAGATTAATCAGTTGGAATATTAATTATTTTCATCCACCTTGATCTGGGTGGTACTTGCTATGAGCGGAATCTTTTCTGTTATTTTTGGGAGGCTGCTTTCTTGTAACAGCAATAAAATGATGAATTGGCACGGTTGGTGAAAGAGATGCTAAATGACACTTTTGTGAACATACCTTTTATCTTGTAGGATAAAGTTTATTGGAGATTAAAGTTGTCTCAATTCTTACTATCATATATAGTATGAACGAGTATGTTTTACTATGTTACTAGAAATTCTCATGAAAACATTTGGTTGAACTGCTCTTAGGTATGGTTATGTGGCCATTTGTATGGAAAACAAATCATCAAAGAAAGAATGATTCTTAATTTGATAATATTTTCCTTTTAAGAAGCCCCTCTCAAGGTATAATAGTTAGTATAAATTATGAGAATGGAAGAATGTTGAAAATCTCAAAGCTGCATGTAGACAGGTAAAAACTTTGAGAATGGAAAAATGTTTAAATTGCGTGAGATTACAAGAGGTGTTGATGGGAAAAAAAAAGCTCAAGATTGATAAAAATGTTAAGCATGGCTGGAAAAGAAGATATGAATATAAAGATGATGATTACAAAGAAGACAAGTTCAAAGAATTTTGATTTTGAGAAAGAGTTATCAAATGAAACAGATCGATATTTGTTGAGACCACTTCTCTAAACATTTGTAATACAAAACACTTATGTAAACACGCTCTAAAGTAAATGAGAATGAAGGAAAGAATTTGTTTTGTTATGTATTTCTTGAACTTTATTTTCTCGATCTTTATTGCTTTAACGCTTTTTCTTGTCTGTGAAGAGTAGTACATTATGACTTCTTTTTAATAAAACATGAAAAGAAATTAAAACGACAACAAGTGGTTGGTAGAGTGTTTAGTCTTAGTGATTATTCAATTCGTCCACTGGGTTTGTTTGTTTTGAAGGAGTCTTACATCTAATTATTACAATTATAATTTTATCTTAATAGCTTAAATAAACGTTTAAACTGAATGTTATAATCTAGACTAATCCTGTGGAATTTTAATTTTAAAATTCTGCATCTACAGTCACTTTACTCTATTTTATACTTTTATTTCAAAAGTTCAGACTTTTCAAAGTTTGCTTCCATATCGTCAACACCATTATTTATTTTAATAGACATCCATGTAGTTAGAAACTTGAATTAGTTTGACTTATAAATAGATTGTTGTTGGGTACTTGGAAAAAACTTGTTAAATACTAAAATTATCTGTGCATAGAATTGAACTAAATCCTAAGATAAGATATGTTTGAACTAAATCCTAAGATAAGATATGTGAATTGCTATTAGGTACAGTTGTTATAGAATCAATGTCATTTGATTCTTTTCTTTTTTTTATGCCAAAGAGTCATTTCAAAAAAATAGAATATCTTTTTTTTATATAGAGAGAAATTAGATTCTTTTTGTGAAGAATTTTGAAATCATTTTATTTGAATTGTTCGAATTGTATAATCATCAATTACTGATCATTTGCCTCACTCACAAACAAGGCCTCTCACATTGTTCTAGTGCAAATTTCAAGGCCCCTCTCAAATTTCTATCATGCTTGTTCCTCTTGTTCCACTTTCTTCTTCCCTCATAAACATCCTTTTAGCTGTGGGAAATTCAACAATATTAGGTGTCAGAACCAGTAAAATCCACGCACGAATCGTTTTAGTGGAGTTCACGTGTCAAGAGGGAGGCTCGACACTCAAATGACGGACGCCAGGTGTCAAGCGAAGAGGATACGAAAATCAGATAGTGGAATACAGGTGTCGGCAGATGAGCAGACCTTCGTTTTGACGAGGGAAGCAAAACTTGCATTTTCAGAAAATCTACTCCATCTCTGCATGCACCCTCTTTTTAGATTTCTGAAGAATCCCACTCTCTACATCCTCTTCATCTTCTCTCTAAGAACGCACTCCATTTCCCTTCTCCGATCTCCATTCAGCCACCGTAGAAGCACTTCCGGCGTCAAGAGCTTCCAGATAAACCGTTCGGTTTGTGAAGTTGAGCTGGTAAGTCTTTCTTTTCACTCAGTCGTTCGTTTCCTAAACAAGCAAACCAAGTTCTGGGTTCCTGTGTTGATCACCATTCTCAAAATGAGTGGTTCTGATAGTGTTGAGTTGTCACTTGGTGTAGTTGGAATTGTCGAGCGTTGACGGTAGGGAAACTGGTAGTGGTGAAATTGTATTCTGCCTCTGGGAACGTTCGTTCACGCTCAGAGGTAAGGGAAACTTATTTAATTTAATTTGTATGTTGTTTTAATGTATGAAAGTTCGTTAGTTGACTGAATGAATTGGATGCATGATGATTGATATGATTGTAGTACATGAATGTTCGTTTATTTACTGAATGGAAATGAAATATGACTGAGTTATGTTATGATGTATGAAATATATGAAACCTCTATGTTTGGATGGCGTCGCTTTTCCGGTTGCGACAGATGGTGCTAATACCTTCCCTACACGTAACCGACTCCCGAACCAAGAATCTGGTTCTAATAGACCATGCCTTATCATTTTATGGTTTTTCCGTAGTTTTCCAGAATAAACTATGGTGGCGACTCCAAATCTCATTTTTCAAAAACCCGTTTTATTTTCCTTGGATCGTCGTCCCGTCGCTTTTCCGGTTGCGACAGATGGCGACTCCACTGGGGAACGTCAGAGAGTCAGGCCATTTAATTTGATGTGCGAATTCAATGTGGTTTTTCTTTGTGTTTTTCTTCCCCTTTTTCTTTATCTTTGTTTGATATTTGTCATAATTGTGTCTGTGTTTGTTTTGATTATATTGAACCCTAGGATAGAAAACATGTTATATCTGCCTGGGAATTTTCTGGTTGTTTTGCAGGTGAGGGTTTGGGGTGTACGATTGCATTCTCCCTTCACACACACACATCATATGCATATCATGAGTGAGGCCCTATACCCGGGTCTGAGCGCAACTTAGAAATAGAGGGGTTGTGTAGCGGTGTCACTCTGGGATGTACTTCCTGTTTGGCTATCGTGAGAACCCCAGCCAGAGTTTGTTCTTTTCATTTGTGTCTCCACATCTAGTTGATTACTCTGACTGTTGTGGAGAAACAGTGAAAAGAGCCATAGCTCTGGTGGCCTTGATTTAAGAATTAGGAAACCATCCTGGTGAGTGCATGTATGTGGTCTTAGAACTCTAAGTACCATCCTTCGATTAAGACACGAAAGGGAGATCGTTTTTGTCGTTTCTTTTTCATCTTTTCTTTGTATACATCAAATAAATGTACCATAA
Organism: Vigna angularis; assembly: GCF_016808095.1. Taxonomy (NCBI): domain Eukaryota; kingdom Viridiplantae; phylum Streptophyta; class Magnoliopsida; order Fabales; family Fabaceae; genus Vigna; species Vigna angularis. The sequence continues at coordinate 34,027,995 of NC_068977.1, read as the reverse complement.
TAAAAAAATGCAAAAAAAAAAATATAAAAAAAATTAGAGCAATAAAAATGTACATGTTATGATTCATACGTATTTGTTTCACATTTATCTTGTTATCGAGTTCATGGAATAATTCACAAGAAAATAAAATAAAAATTTTCAAATAAAAATGCTTTTGAAGCAAAACAAAGATTTTTTTTGGTCCAATCGTTCAATTCAATTTTATCATTGATTAGAAATATTCATCCGGCTTTCATGATATGAAAATGTTCAAGATCATCATTTGTCCACGATCCCCATCGCCCGTTTTAGTTCGTAAAAGTAAAATCGTCATACAAGGGGCATTTCTTAGGTTCACCAGTTCAACCTTGTCTAACCCGGTGTGAAGCCCAAATCATGATCCATTATGAGTTTAAACCTTGTTTGTCTTAACCCAAGTCGTGTCGAACCTGGCCCATCACTCGTGTCTAGGTATGAAACTTGTGTTTGTCATCAACCTCGTGTTCTAACCGAGTCATGTCCAACCTTAAACCTTCATTCATTAATATGTCTTATTATTGGTTATCAGCCTCTCTGTGTTTAAGCCCGAATGCGTCTCCCGTTTGCAAGTGTCATTCGTTTTCAAGATCATTAAGAGTCAACTTTATCTTCCATTTCCACCTCCATTCAAGTCATGATAAACATGTGTTTTGTGTAGGAGCATATTTTCGCGTCTGTCTTAACGTGAGTTCATATTGGTCAACTTTTAGTCCATGGGCGCATAAGCTTTTCCAGATTAGGGGCAAATTTGTGTTCATGTCTGTTTACCAAAAAAATGTTGAAGCATTTTTAAAATCTTGAACAATTTTATACATGATCATTCAGATGTTTTTTCAAATTCAATGATAAATTAATTGTTTTTCTTTCGGACCAAGTAAAAGAAGAGGAAAATTTTGAGAAGAGTTCCATGAACCCAGATTGCATAATATGTGTAAATTAATTTGTGTATATTTTCGAACATGTACGTAAAAAAAAATATATTTAAATTTGCAAATAAAGGCCTTCAGGTGGCCGAAACATAAAAAAAAAATTACAAAAAAAAAAATAATAATAATAAAAAAGGAAAAATTACAAAAATAATGTTTGCAGATCTATGGAGTTTTTGTCTTCTGCCGGTATTCTCGAGTTTTGTAAGATGAAAGTCTGCACAAAACTTGTTAGATCTCAAACAACAAAATATAAAAAAAAAACACATAATAATAAGGGAAACATTAAAAGTACATATTACGGAAGTCATCCAGGTTCGACCACTGGCCATAAAAAAAACAAAGAAAGAAAATAGAAAAACAAATTCAAACAAAAAAAAAGAGCAAATAAAGCAAATAAGCAAAGCATAATAAAGATGTTCAGGGTTCGATCATTACTGATCGTTAATTTTACAGACCATGAAAATAATAATAAAAATAAAAAAGCATTCAGCGAAAAAATTCTCGAGCTGGTTGCGGTGGTCTGAGGGAGAGCTCCGTCGAGGGAGCTCTGGTCCGGAATGTGAGAAGCATGGGTGGAGGGATTTGTCGTGTGTCCCTGTCGTCGTCAATGATGATCGGAACGGGGAACAAGTTCAGCAGCCTCGGCGCCCTCATGATCACCCAGTCGTATTCTTCCAAAAAAAAATAATAAAAGAAAATTTTTGTCAATAATAAGATGAGGAGAATATTTTCAAAAAAAAGAAAAAAAAAAAAAGTTGGAGGAGATCGGGGTACTTACCATACATATATAGCGGCAGTTGTGAGAACTGAGTGCCAGTAGGGTCTATCTCTGCTTGTCAGCGCCTGACCCGATTGCCGTGGTTGTTAAACCAGCAGTGCACATTGTATTCGCTGACATCTGCGAAAACCCTTAGTCGAGACGCGATCTCGACGACTTGCGCTCGGCTGGGATGTGTGACCCCATGGTTGTAAATATTGGTCATCATTCTGACCTGATCGTCAGTAGGTCGCCACCGCTGACTGGTGTACCTCTCCATCTCCATCTCGCTCATCTTTCCTCTCTAAGTTTTCATACAAAAAAAAAAATAATAAAAAAAAAATATAAAAATAAAAAAAAAACAAAAACATAACAAAAGCATAAAACAAAAAGTTTTTTCAGTATTTTCTTTATGTGTTTTTGTTTCCTTTTAAGTTTATTTTGTCCGGTCGGTCTTTGTTATTTTAGTGTCTGGTCTCGGATCTGTTTCACGGTCCTTGCAAGAGGGTCCTAAACGGATCTATGTCTTTTTGTCCTTGTCCATATTGTCCATGTTCGGTTCATACAAATATTTTCTTTTTAAGTTTTCTGTTTTTATGGGGTACGTGGCGTTGTTCTACCCGATTGTCTCTGCCATACCTTCAATCGAAGGGAGATTAACGTCTGGTTTCCAGCCTATATACCCCTTAAGTTTATGACAGTTATGTTTTTAAGTGTTTTAAGTTTAGAAAAATGAAAAAATTGAAGAGGAGAAGATTGAACATAAAACAGAAAAAAAAACAGAAAGTAAAAGACGAAAAACATAAAAGGAAAGAAGAGCAAGAACAGAAAGCGTAAAGAAAAAAAAAACAACAGAGAAAAGGAAGGGGGAAAGAAAGGCAGAGAAAGCGAAAAAGAAAAAAAAAGCTGAATGCAGAAAGAGAAAGCAGAAAAGAAGAACATAAAGCGTAAAGGGGAGGAGGGAACGAAAAATTAAAGGAAAGGAAGAGAGATTAAAAGTTCAGAAGACTTACCCGGAAGCGGAAGGCACACAGGAAGAAGCTCGTTGGAGGACTCGGAGGCCTTCGAAGGCACACTGGGGCAGAAGCTCCTCGCAGGAACTCAGACGCTCTCAAAGGACGCTCAAGAGAGAGAAGAGAGAAAGGGAGAGCAAGAGAGGGATGCAGATCGAGAAATGTCGCCCAACGCGGAGGAGCTCTCGACTTATAGCCAAGCAAATCCACTGTAGCTACAGTTCCGGTCACTGCAACCGTCTCGTGTCGGTCCTGGTCTTTCTGAAAACGGGTAGGGTTTGTTGGGTCAATCCGGCCCAATTCAAGGCTTCTCAGGTGATCAAATTTCACAAAAAAAAAAAAAAAATAAAAATAATAATAATAATAATAAAACAAAAAAATCAAAAATATGATAAATAGAAAATTTTCAAAAAAATAATAAATGAAGTGATGTAAAATTTGAAGTGTTCAAAATTGTTTTTCATTTGCATGATAAAAGGCATTTCTCAGGTTCATTGGGCCTCATTGTCAGGTTAACCTTCTTTGAACCCAATTCTTCTGAAATATAAATTTGAGTGAAGAATTATTTTGGCATGTTTGCAATTTCACATCACACCATTTTGTTGATTTTTATTCCTTCTTCTTCTACATTTTGAATAAATAAAAACAAATCTGAAAAAAGGGGAACAGTGCTCGAGCCCATTAGGCCCAATTGCCTTTGTGGCTTTCTCTCGAGTCTACTTCTTTTGAAAATATGTCAAAAATATTTTGTTTTCACATTTTTGCTGTTGAATGATGTTTAGTATATTTGTCCTGTGTGATTTTCTTTGAATTTGTAGTTAAAAAAAAATATTGAAAAAAGGAACAGTGCTCGAGCCCATTAGGCCCAATGGCCTTCGTGGTTTTCTCTCGAGTATACTTCTTTTGAAAATATGTCAAAAATATTTTGTTTTCACATTTTTGCTGTTGAATGATGTTTTGTACATTTGTTCAAATTGTCTTAGTGTGATTTTCTTTGAATTTGTAACAAAAAATCACAGAATGAAAGATGAACAGTTTTTGAGCCCATTGGGCCCTTTGTCATATGTGGTTTCTCCTAAACCAGTGCATCTGAATTTCTGAAAAATAAAAATCCTTGTTTATGTAGATTTTGTGTTTTCAATTCATAATTTCCCTTTTCAATTGTGTGAACAAGTATTTGCGAAAAAATAAAAATAAAGGAATTCAGACCCTTGTCTGAAGATTTTGTCATGATTGTAAAAGGAATAGTGTTGGGCCCGTTGAGTCTAGTTGTGTTGCAAAATTTTCTCTAGTTCAATCTTGTGAAATCCTCTCATAACAAAAAATGAAAAAATGAATTTCTTTTAGCTTGTTCCATAAACTATGAAAATAAAAAAAAAATGTTTTCTTTGTCATCTTCTTGTGTTAAGTTCACACGGCTCAGGTCATCTGATCCATTGGGTCAATGTGCCTGGTAAGTCCAACTTCCTTTTGTTAATTCTCCTCAGGTTTTCAAACGTTTTTGGCCCAACTCGGCCCATTACATGCATATTTCTCATTAATTTCTATTTCTAAAAGATAAAAAACACAAAAACATTTTTCTAATATGCTTAATATTTTTCACATTGTGTAAATAAATAAAAAAATGATTGAAAAAAAAAACATTTTTATTTTTTCAAACGTTTTTCTAAAATCAATTTTTCTCATATCAATTTTTGCATTGCTCACCAAGCCGAGTTTCTGCACTGGTTCCCAAGCTCATTTTCCACATTAGCCCAGAAAGTTCATTTTTTCATAATGGCTTGCAAAGCCCAGTTTTCATGCTGGCTCGCAAGGCCCAAATTCCACAATGGCCGAAAAATCTCAATTGCCACTTTAGCTCAGAATGCCCATTTCCCATACTGGTCTGCAAAGCTCAGTTTCCATACTGACCCGCAAGGCCCAGTTTCCACATTGGCTAAAAAAAAATCTCAGATGCAAAAAAAAAATCTCTCAATTTCTACATTAGCCCAGCAAGCCCGTTTCCCATACTGGTCTGCAAAGCTCAGTTCCCATGCTGACCCGCAGGACCCAGTTTCCATTGGGAAAAACAAATCCCATTTTCCATTGGCCAAGAAATCCCATTTCCCCAATGGCCAAGAAAGCCCATTTCCCATGCTGGTCTGCAAAGCTCAGTTTCCATACTGACCTGCAAGGCCCAGATTCCAAAAAATCTCATTTTCCCCAAGGGCTCACAAGGTCCAGTTTCCAGGCTGGTCCGCGAAGCCCAATTTTCAAACAAAAAAATCTGTTTTTCAACAAGCATCATCATTTTCATTCCATATTACTTTTCTTCATGCATAAAACCAAAAAAAAATATGCAAAAGTTGAGTCAATTATTTTCGATACAAATCATCCATTTTATGAGATTTCAAAAAAAAAATGTAATGGATGTCATAATCTCCTGTAGTCAAATGTTTAAATCACATATTCTTAAGAGATATCTGTGTGTGCATTGCTTGAAATCATCATCCTTCAACCTTCATTGACCCAATCATGTCTTTGAGCCCAAATGATAAATACCAAGTTTTACACTGGGGCAGATTTTCCTTTACCTCTACTAGCGTTCATTTGGGAGATTCCTGAATCCGTTAGGACAAAAAAAAAAAAAGAATGAAAAATGACTCTGTTGAGATCATTTAGTCTTTGTCTCTTAATTAATCTTTTGAAAATGAAACAACCAATATTTGAAATGACGTGTGGCCATTTTTCTTCATCCAAAAAAAAAAAAAAAAACAAACAAAAATATATCCTTTGATACCAAATTTGAGCCAATAAGAAATTTTCTTTTCAAAATTTTACCCAAACAAGAGTTACCATCACAGTAGAAGTCAACTCAAATAGCAAAGGAACACACTTAGTGATCAAATGAAGAAAATTCCTCAAAAGTGAAGCAAAATACAAAGAATCACAAAGTGATGGCAAGCAAAGAATGAAATTTGAGAAATGGCAAAATAGTCAAAACAGTTTTGACGAATAACTAATACAAAGTATAGGTGGTAACTCTTGTTTTTCAAAAAAAATACCCACAAAATTTTATTTGAGCCTTTATATCCTTTCTTTCAACACCCTTTAGCCCAAGCCACATTACAAGCCCAATAAAAGTCCACACAGATTGAATGATGGTTGCTTAATTTTTTCATGAAGCTTAATTTTGGGACAAGACAAAAATGACCAAAAAAAATGAGCGATGAAAAATAAATGTCCTCGGATGAATGGAACTCCCTTTTGATTAAGATTTTACAAAGGAAAATCAAGCCGTTTGGGGCAATCTTTTCAAGCCAACCCTTTCCATATCCATCACAAATTCCTGAACACATTCAAATCCCATTCAAACTCTTCCCTCGGATCCCAAACTTGGGGCAACTTTGTTTGTCTCAGATTTGTTACATCTGTATATTCAGTTCGTACCAAGACCGGGGCATCCCTTGTTGGGCCTCTCAGATTTGTCCGTACTGAAATTCATGGATCCACCCTCAAAACAGGGGCAGACATTTTGGGGCTTTGTATGATTTGAGTCCATCTTATCATTGGTAAACCCAAAGTGGGGGGCAATCTCTTTTTGAACCTCGCTTAATTGACTCTTACCCAAAACTAGGGATAACTCTGTGAGTAGCATGTGAATATTCAAAGCTCAGGGCATCCCTTGTTGGGCCTCGCATGATCTTGGTTCGCCCCGAACTTCAAAAATCCATCACCACCAAAATTGGGGCAATTTGTAAATCTCACATGATATTCTCACTCCCTGATTCATGACTTATTCTCTCGCAATTCACAGATACATTTGTCTATACCTATCTTTTTACCATGCCCCAAACTGGGGCAACTTCTGAGTATCTACGACTTCACATTGGCATTTGTATTTGTTTTAAGGAATAAGAGGCCCAAGTAGCCAACCCGGTACTCTCCAAATCCTTCCACATATTTGTCCCAACCCTTGATATCAAGCATGTATACATAGGTTTTTCATCAGAAAATGTCCAGCACAAGCTTCATTTTGAACATTTGACTTTAGAATTTGGACATCCATTGTAAAAAGAAAGTGAAAGTCTAAATTGTCATAAATTTTGATGATTTCAAAGAAAACAAATTGACTCAGTAAAAAAAAAAATGTCATAGGTTCATAATCTTCCAATACATCATGTACATATTTTCATCAACTTTGAATTTGCCTCCATGTATATTCATCAATTTTCCTTCCTTCAAAAAGACAAAAAAATTCAACATGCATCAAAGTTTTCTTCTCTAAATTTCAAAATTTACATCAACCATGTTTCTCTTGCACATTGAGGTTTCAAAATCCATATACTTGTACAAAAATGCAACACCTTGTTTCTTAATTTCAAAATCAAAATCAAAATCAAAAAAGATTCTCAAAATTTCAACAATTTCAAAAATTTCAATTTTCAAAACAATCAACCAATTTTACTTTCTGTCATTGGTATCTCGGCCCTCTGCAAGGCAATGGTCGAGCCCAATTTTACTTTCTGCTATTGGTATCTCGGCCCTCTGCAAGGCAATGGTCGAGCCCAATTTTACTTTCTGCTATTGGTATCTCGGCCCTCTGCAAGGCAATGGTCGAGCCCAATTTTACTTTCTGTCATTGGTATCTCGGCCCTCTGCAAGGCAATGGTCGAGCCCAATTTTACTTTCTGTCATTGGTATCTCGGCCCTCTGCAAGGCAATGGTCGAGCCCAATTTTACTTTCTGTCATTGGTATCTCGGCCCTCTGCAAGGCAATGGTCGAGCCCAATTTTACTTTCTGTCATTGGTATCTCGGCCCTCTGCAAGGCCATGGTCGAGCCCAATTTTACTTTCTGTCATTGGTATCTCGGCCCTCTGCAAGGCAATGGTCGAGCCCAATTTTACTTTCTGTCATTGGTATCTCGGCCCTCTGCAAGGCAATGGTCGAGCCCAATTTTACTTTCTGCTATTGGTGTCTCGGCCCTCTGCAAGGCAATGGTCGAGCCCAATTTTACTTTCTGTCATTGGTATCTCGGCCCTCTGCAAGGCAATGGTCGAGCCCGATTTTACTTTCTGTCGTTGGTATCTCGGCCCTCTGCAAGGCAATGGTCGAGCCCGATTTTACTTTCTGTCGTTGGTATCTCGGCCCTCTGCAAGGCAATGGTCGAGCCCAGCAATCAAACTCATCATTCACTATCCATAGGGTTGGTACACCCTCCACGAGGTTTCTACACCTCATCAACTTCATCCATAGGGTTGGTACACCCTCCAAGAGGTTAGTACACCTCATTCACTTCCATAGGGTTGGTACACCCTCCACGAGGTTTCTACACCTCATCAACTTCATCCATAGGGTTGGTACACCCTCCAAGAGGTTAGTACACCTCATTCACTTCCATAGGGTTGGTACACCCTCCACGAGGTTTCTACACCTCATCAACTTCATCCATAGGGTTGGTACACCCTCCACGAGGTTAGTACACCTCATTCACTTCCATAGGGTTGGTACACCCTCCACGAGGTTTCTACACCTCATCAACTTCATCTATAGGGTTGGTACACCCTCCACGAGGTTTCTACACCTCATCAACTTCATCTATAGGGTTGGTACACCCTCCACGAGGTTTGTACACCTCATCAACTTCATCCATAGGGTTGGTACACCCTCCACGAGGTTTGTACACCTCATTCACTTCCATAGGGTTGGTACACCCTCCACGAGGTTTGTACACCTCATCAACTTCTTCCATAGGGTTGGTACACCCTCCACGAGGTTTGTACACCTCATCAACTTCATCCATAGGGTTGGTACACCTTCCACGAGGTTTGTACACCTCATTCACTTCCATAGGGTTGGTACACCCTCCACGAGGTTTCTACACCTCATCAACTTCATCCATAGGGTTGGTACACCCTCCACGAGGTTTGTACACCTCATTCACTTCCATAGGGTTGGTACACCCTCCACGAGGTTTCTACACCTCATCAACTTCATCCATAGGGTTGGTACACCCTCCACGAGGTTTGTACACCTCATTCACTTCCATAGGGTTGGTACACCCTCCACGAGGTTTTTACACCTCATCAACTCCATCCATGGGGTTATTACACCCTCCACAATGTCTACATACCGCAATTCTGTTAACCTTGTTCATATTTGTTTTAAATTTTCCTGTTTGTTCATTGTCCATTTTGAAATCCAGACGAAATTAGTGTTTCTTTCTTTACTTAGCTTTTACTCCAATAATACGAAAATTCAAAATTTTCCTATTATTTAGCAATATCTAAGTAAAGAGGGGCAGCTGTCAACACCCGATTTCGTCCGGATGGACTAGCTTATTTATTTTATTTTCATCATGAGTGTCAAATAATAATAATTAAAAAAAAAAAAGAAAGAAATAATAATAATATACAAAAAAAAATAAATAAATAAATAAATAAATAATAATAATAAAAAAATAGCCAATCGGCCTCGCGAACGTTCGGCCTTGATTGCGTTGAACGTTCGGTCTTGATGTTTGTTGAACGTTCGTCTTGCAGCATGAGCGCTCGTCCAAACAGTGCCCGTTCGTTCTTCCTCACTGTTGCTGTGGCCGCTCGTCCAAACAGTTCATCCGCTCGTCCTTTGCCTTGTTCTACTGTTCGGTAATTCGGTGTGTTAGGACGTTCGTCCTCATCTTCAACCGTTCGGTCTTGTTTTGTGTTACTGAACGTTCGGTCTTGTGTTAGTGAACGTTCGGTCTTGTTTTGTGTTAGTGAACGTTCGGTTTTGAAGTTATTTACACTCATTTGAACGTTCGTTTTTGGTGTGTGATTGATTATTAGCGTTCGGTTTTTGGCGCTCGTTATTGGTGTACGTTTGATTTTGAGCGTTCGGTTTATATTGCTTAATGAGCGTTCGATCTTCACTTGAAAGCTCGGTCTCATTTGAACGTTCGTTTTTGGTGTGTGATTGATTATTAGCGTTCGGTTTTTGGCGCTCGTTATTGGTGTACGTTTGATTTTGGACGTTCGGTCTTGGTAATGTTATTCTCTTTTGAACGCTCGGTCTCCATGACGTTATTCTTCAGCGTTCGTACTAATTGTGTGTTTTGATCATCAAAGGTGTTCAGAAAATAGTGCTCGGTCATACTGGTCAACGTTCGGTTTTGAAGTTTTTTATCTTTAGTTGAACGCTCGTCCTTTTTGTGTTAGTGGTAATTAGCGTGTGGTTTTGAACGTTCGGTCACTTCATGATTATTCCTAGTTGAACGTTCGTTATTAATGTGGTTTTGTTCTCATTTAGCCGTGTTCGGTCTTGATGAGACGTTCGTCCGCTCGCTCCCCCTTTTCTGCCGTTCGTTCTCTCTGTTTGCCGCTCGTCCAAGTCACTCCTTATTTTGGCGTTCGTCCTAATCACTCAATTTCTGCCGCTCGTCCAATTCACCTCCCCTTTCGAGCGCTCGTCTATAATTTCCCCTCTGCCGCTCGTCCTAAACAATTCCCAGAATCTGCCATGGTCCACTTCCACCATCCCACAATCTTCCAAACGGTCCACTTCTACCTTCCCCACTTCACCAACCCTCTAGTTATTACAATCTTCCACCAAACATCTCCACTTTCAAGCATCCTCCAATCAAAGTTGCCGACAGTTTCGTCCAATGAGGCTTGCCGACACTTCTTCATCTTCTACCAATTTAAGGAGTCCATCAATGATCTCCAAGGGGGAGGAGGCGGAGAGGCCCGGAACCACAGCCGTGGGGCACTGGCTCCCTCTGCTCCTCTCATCCGTAACCACCTCCAATTCTTCATTCCTCTTTTCACTCAGTGCCACTACCAAGGCCTTCACCGCAAAATCAACATCATCATCTTCGTCCATACACCTCACAGCCAGCACCTATCACCCTCATCTTCCTCTTCGAACCATCATCAGCCACCATAAGCAATTCCTAATTCTCATCATCCAATCTTAACCTCTCTGCTACCACCGCTTCTTCATCTGTTCAACCCTCTCTGATCACCTTCATCCTTACACCTCCAATCATCACATACAACCACATATTCTTTCATCTTCAACCTCTGTACTTCACATCCAACATTCATACTCATAAACCATGGCCTCCACCAATGCTTTTCCTCCCACCCATAACGGTCTCGTTAGCAGCTTCGGCTAGATGCTCACTGCCGGTCCCCACCGTTTCCGGTGTCTCCCTCGCCGAAGCCCCGGGTTTCCGCAAGGCTCCCGAAAGCGCTCCAGCCACCATCGCCATCTCTCCACCCTGGGAAGCCATCACCACCTGCATTTAGCCACAAATCCCTCCGACCAAATGACCGTCGACGCCGCCCTCTGGAACCCTCACCTCTGCAAGCACCGGATTCTCCCCGCTGACAGCTTCAACCGCCCGAACTCCAGCCCCGCCTGCGGTCGTGACATCCACTCCGCCAACCCCTCGCTAGCCGTCACGAGCGCCCTCCCCATCGCGAGCCACACCGCGGTGGCCATGGAAGAAAGAGCCCCACACTGTGGCTGCCAAGTCTAGGAAGAAGAAGAAAACCCTAAATTTGCTCCCTTTGGTCTCAGATGAAAGAAAACCCTGAAAGCTTGGGCTTGGAACCCGTTTTGGTTGCTTAAGAAAAGAAAAATAAATAAAAAAAAAAACATAAACAAAGGAGAACGTTTTTTCGCACCCCTGGATTATATCACTGCAACCCCCTTTTATTTGGGCTTAAGCCTTTCTGCCAGTAAAATAAAAAAAAAGGGGGAACTGGACCTCAGCATACATTTCGGGATACACCTCCTCGTTTTGGCCCGACTAAAGGAACTCCAATTTTATTCCGCACGCAACACTGGTTTTTTTCTCTGCACCTCTATTCTTATTGGTTTATTTTTCTCGCTTTTGTTTTTTTAAGCTTTTATATCTTTATTTCTTTTACTGTATGTAGTTCTTTGTGTGATAACTCCACTCTTGTATATTGCATCTTATATTTTGTTGGGTTTGTTCATAAAAAATATAAACAAAAAAAATAAAATAAAACAAAGTCGTGTGAGTGCTCGTGCGATCGTACGCATCAGCCTAGTACTCATTACGCAAACAATAAGAAAAAAGCCGTGTGAGTGCTCGTGCGATCGTACGCATCAGCCTAGTGCTCATTACGCAAACAATAAGAGAAATACAAAATAAAAAAATGATTAAATTGCAAAAACATGTTTTAAAGGTTTAGGCACATGTGTGATCGCACGCATCGTCCTTGTGCCAGAAACCTTTCCTGTTTGTTACATCAAAAAATACCAAAAAAACATAAAAAATCTTCAAAAACCAAAAACATCAATACTTTCAAGCAATCAAACAATCTACCAGCCAGAACTACGTGATCCTTGATTCTCCATCAAAAGTGGAGATACGTAGGAGCAAGGCCAGTCCTTGTCAGGTTCATTTTCCCAAAAATCCAAAATCAATTTCTTCAAGCAAATTTCTCAAACAATTTCAGAACGAACTACGAAACCCTGATTTCTCATTCTGAATGAGAATACGTAGGAGCAAGGTCAATCCTTGTCGGGCCCAAAAAACTAAAAAAAATATTGTTTGTTTCTTTAAGAGTTTTTATTTCAAGGGAAAGTTAAACATTTTGAAAACCACATCATATTCGCATATTTCATTAAAGGTACTGCCTTAAGGCAGGCGTTGTAGGGTGCTAATACCTTCCCTACACGTAACCGACTCCCGAACCAAGAATCTGGTTCTAATAGACCATGCCTTATCATTTTATGGTTTTTCCGTAGTTTTCCAGAATAAACTATGGTGGCGACTCCAAATCTCATTTTTCAAAAACCCGTTTTATTTTCCTTGGATCGTCGTCCCGTCGCTTTTCCGGTTGCGACAGATGGTATGAAATATGAATGTATAAAGTTGTGAAACTATATGTAAATAAATGAGTTGGAATATAAATGATCCTGATATGAGTTCCCCTAAGAAAGTGTACGTTCGTTACTGAACTGTCCTTGACCGTTCGGTTTTCTAGTGAATTTGGTTAGTGGTGGATTCTTTCATTTGGGAAGAATCCTATTTGAGGACGAGCGTTTGCATTTCAAACCACTATGTTTGAGCTTTCGGCCAAGTATAGCTGTGTATTGTTGTCCTGTTATAAATTTAAGTATATATATATATATATATATATATATATATATGTGTGTGTGTGTGTGTGTAATTGTATATTGTAGTTATTCGTAAACACTATCCCAATAGTATATAGGTATAATTATCAAGCCTCTTCTCTTTCAGTTTATTAGCATTTGGTCTTATACCAAGTGTTCGTCCTAAATAAGTGTTTGGTCTTACACCAAGCGCTCGTACTGAGAAGTGCTCGGTCTTACACCAAGCGCTTGTACTGAGTAGTGCTCGGTCTTACACCAAGCGCTCGTACATGTTTCTTTTATAATCTATCTTGATGAAAATAGCGTTCGTCCAACGTCAATAGAGCTTTCTCTCTACTGTGCTCGGTCATTTACTTGCATTCGGATATTTGATGTAAATTCAAATAAACTAAGTATTTATCAGCGTTCGGTTTCTTCATGTGAATTCTCTTAAGTATTATTATTGGAATGTCTTGAAGTGTCTGTACTGATTGATTCCGGCCTAGAGTCGTAGCACGTGACATGGTCTTTTCAGCGTTCGGTTGGAGCTATCAAGAGTCAATTCATCCAATTGGTTCACTTTGTAATTTACGTTCGCTCCATTTGTTTCTTGTTATATCTATTACACTCGGTTTCTTTCTCAAACCGACAGTAACCCTCTCGGTCTTATTCTATTATGGAACTGGAGACCTCTCTGTCTCGTTCCAAGTGTTCGTCCTCGTTCTGAGTAAGGATTGAGCGTTCGGTATCTGATGTCCTTAATAATCTTTGAACAAAGAGGAAATTGAAATGATTGGTAATGAAAGACAAATTTGAGATGATTGATAATGAAAGATGAAATTGAGAATATGATATGGATGAAATATGTTGGATTATGAATGAGCGTTCCGGGAAGGAACGACTCATGGATGAATATTGAAATTGGTAAAGTATGATTGTGGTTATGCTAATGCTGGCGGTTCATCCTGATGTTCCGTGAGTACTCGTCCTCACGTAGAGGAGGGTAGGTCATGTGTGGGAACGACAGGAGGTTCTAGTCTTTAGGGGTACTTTGGACAGATAGGACTAACCTCGGGTGGCAGCTGATGAGGACATTCCAGTTACTACATCACCCGGGTGCACGAACGCCTGTAGCTGCACAGATTTCATACACTCCGGACAGTTAGTCTAGTAATAGGTTTTGAATGATACGTATGTTTGAATTTATCTTATGTGTTGGATTGTTTAAATTGTATGTTGATGCACGAATTAAATTACATAAGCTTACCCTGTGTTTCTTGTCTTGTCGAGTTTTGTACGTTCGTCTTGTCATTGCAATGATCATCCGTGTGGATGTGAGCAGAAGGAGACGTTGATAAATTTTTGGCAAGTATACCAAATCGTTACAAGTAATACAGTGATAAGTAAAGTATCGTTCTCCTCAGGGAATTTGTGTTACGTTATTCAATTAAAATTTATTTATCAAAATCAATTGAACAACAAAATATAAGTGAATTAATAGTCGCAAACTAGATGACAATTTAAAATTTAAAGTAAAGTTTAAAGAAAGCTTCATTGGAATTGACTTCATGACCACATTACAGTAACTCTTCTGAGCAATATAACTTGCGTTCAAACATCAACATCACAGTATCTTGGTTTAATTCCTTAAAACAAGTTCTAAAGAATTATGTTCAATTATTAATTCCTTAAGTAATTAAACATAAACTTTGCATTAAGAACGATGTTATTGATGACCAGGAGAATTGAAACTATTCCTAGCATCTTTCCTTCTGGTTGCTTTTCTTGCGTTAATACTCAAATTTACTTCCCAGTACAATTTGAATATAAAAACAAGTATATTTTACTTCCGTAAAATAAAATAAGAAGTAAACAAGAAAAGCATACGAACACAATTTATATTGAACAGGAAAGATTACATCAAATGTCAGCCATTACAGTCAATTCCAACGAATAAAAGTTTAGCCTATCCTAGACATCACAAACATACTCATTTCTGCAATTCCTTGCATGATGTGCAGTCTTGATGTCTTCAGAGAGATCTCCTGATGGTCTCCTTCTCCAGAGCAGTTCTCCAAACTATTATTCTTTCTCCCCGTCTCAGTCTGCTCTCCTTCTATCCTCCAAAGCACGTCTTTTAAGAGACAGTTTATTTCTCATAAAACTGCTCCATTCGCTCAGCGCACAGAAGCAGATTCGCTGTGCGAATTAAAATTAATTCAGCAATCAACTGCACCAACTCGCTAAGCGCACAACCTCTGGTGCGCTGTGCGAATTCAAGACTTGAAATCTCCAAACTGGCATGATTCACTCAGCGAACCAATGGTGGTGCGCTGTGCGAATGTATTCTCCTGGCTCTGCGAATTTTGCTCCTGCTATGCGAGAATTGGCTGACAAATTCACTTTTGTACAACTTTTCCTGAACAATATTTTACAACACAATCTACTTCCTATTACGACTTTTCACTGAGTAATAACATGAATAATTACAAAATTGAGATCCTTTATAAGTGTCAAAACATATGTTTTTCACACTTATCAACTCCCCCAAACTTGAACTATTTCATGCCCTCAGGAAATAACAGAAACATATGAACAACACATAACACACCTGTGACGTTTTGATAGAATGACTTTACACATCAGACAAATCACATGCATTCCTAAAGATTCAAACAGGTATGGCACAGTACAATACTCAACAATTCACCTGTGTATAGAATATGTAAACCAGATCAGCATTTATCATTCTCACCACTCACATTGTTTGTCCTCACAACAGAATTGTCCTAGAACTTCATCAGCTTTTGCATTTCATTTGATTCACACACTTCACACACTATTAGTTAAGTCAAAAGGTCTTTTCAGGTTAAGATTTGGCTTGGCTAGAAAAAGAATCATGGTTTTTCTTGGATTCAAAGACACCTATTAAGAAGAGAACAACTTCAATTCCCAATACAGTACCCAAAATATATCATTTATCACATACCATTTTCTTTCACAACTCAACCTTTTCTTTCATTTTGAGCTTCTTTTTTTTTTTTTCTTTCATATATTTTTTTTTCTTTCCCCCAAACTTGAATTCAACCTTAACCTCTTTTAAAACATAATACATGTTCTCTTCTAAGGTGTAAGGTAGGATATCATCTAATAAGCTCAAGGTGGAAGGAAAAATTTTTTCAAGGCTCAAAAGGGTTCACAAATGTATCACAGTGTCTAAAGGTTGGCTATCTGGCCAAGTAGCTATATAATCAATACAAACAGGGCCTTTTTCATCCTTAACCAAAAAGTGTGTGTACATAGAATCATACTCATGCAAAATCCAAGTCCATATCCAGACAATTCAATATCTCTCAATCAGTATATGCGCTCAACACTCACAAATTTGGTCATATTTGTAAGACCCGTGAATTTTAGGAAGGTGGGACATGGTGGGCACCACTTTTTCATTTATTGGGATGCATTATTGAAGGGGCAGGGAGGAAGATGAGAAAAGGGGGTGTCTTCATTTTGGCATGGGAGAGGGAGCGAGAAAGCAGCCAGAGGAAGGGGGCCTTCCTTCCTCCATTTCCAGCCGTCCAAAGAACACCATGGGAAGCAGTACCGATTTTAGAAGAGCTGAGAGGAGGATCGGAGGTTGGGTCGCGGTGGCTGGTTCAGTGGCGCGGTGGCCGGTTTGGCGGAGATGGAGCAAAAGGGGGTGGTTATGGTGATGGAAGAAGCTGGAAGAGGTGAAGGTGCTAGTCCGGGATATGGGGTTGCGGGTGCTGGACATAGTGCTTGGAGAAAACCAGGTAAGGGGAGCTAGATCTTTTCTATGAGTTGTATGAACAATACATGTGTTGATCTTTGTATGAACTGTATGCTGGAAATTTGTGACTGTGGATGTGGTTGGGTTGAAATGATATTTGAGATTGATATGTTGATGTATGTATTCTGTTGGAGGGGTGATCAAGTGGAAGGTAAGGAAAGTATACACTGTTTTGAACAAGCTGATAGAGTTTTGGGTCACTTTGAGAGGAAGTGAGGTAGTGATTTTGGGGAGTAAGGGTTTTGAGTACATTTTGGCTATTGGGATATCTTAGGTAAGTCATTTGTGACTTGCTAGAGTCATCAAACTGATCAAAACAGGTGCAAAATGGTTGATGTCAACTGGTATGGGGCTGGACGACTTCTGGTTCGCCCCCGGCGCCCCCGGTGGCGCCCAGGCGCGAGATGTTCGCAGAAAGTCGCGCCCAAGCGCCCCTTTTTGGCGCCCGGGCGCGAGGTGTTCGGAAAAAGTGACTTTGTCTTTGTTTTTGATAGTTTTTGGGGTTCCGGGTGTCCGTTTTGGACGTTTCTTAAGTCGTTTTGGAGGTTTTGGACCCTTCCGGAACTGTTGGTGATGATTTCAAAGCCATTTTCTTTGCCTAAGTATGAGTTACGGGGATTTGTATTGTTTAGTGGTTCTCTTGAGACTGTTATTGTTTAGCAATGTGTATTGGATTGATTAATGTTGTTTGCTTAACAGATTTTTATGCATGTGGAATGTTGGAATGCATAGTATGATGTGATTTATGTGGGAAGTATGTAAATGTATGAGGTATGTTGGATTTGTTGTGATAATATGGTGATATCTGGTTATTCATGACTTGGGTTAAGTTTCAAAGTAACAGTATGATTCATGGACGTAATTCCATGATCCTCAAGGAGAGGATACATGGTGGTGTTTTGGGGTTGTATAGAATGTTTACATGGTAGCTCAGTTTTGGGGGTCATCCTGAATCTCCAATGGTCTTTCTTCTCATGTAGAGAGGATTGAACATGTGGTGAGGAGTAGCAGGAGGTCCTAGTCTTGGATGCTTCCATATGATCCAAGGTGAGTAATAACAGATTAACCTCGTGATTGTGGCCGGGCGGGAGTGCCTAATGTTCCACCAGGCGGTAGTGCCTAATGTTCCACCAGGCGGTAGTGCCTAAAGTTTCACCAGGCGGTAGTGCCAGAGCGGTAGTGCTCAAGTTCCATAAAGCCACCACGAGTGCAAGACCCGCCATAGCTCGGTAATCATTCTAGTCCGGACGAGTCGGGGTATAAAGTAACAAGTTTTGTGATGTCAATTTACCATGTCCGGGTGACTTTTGCATGTTCTATGAGTAGGTGGAATTATGGTTTAATGAACATGCTCGAATTACTCTTTTATACAAATCTAAGTATGATGATATTGAATTTACTGTACTATTTGTATAACATGCTTTTATATCTAGCTCACCCTTGCATTGTTTGTGTTGTGTGCCAATTTGGATATATTTCTTTGGCGATGATCATCCACTTGGATGGGAGCAGATGTCGTCGAGGAAATCCCCTTGGAACAAGAGCTGGAGGTTGCTGATGTTATAGAGTAGTCTTCCTAGGAATTTCCTGATTGAACACTTGTAGTGATCAATCCTTTCAACTATTCAAGTTTAAATTTTTACTCCTTTTATCTGGATGATTGTAATTTCACACTTAAATTACACGTCATATTCTGACTGTTCTCTATATTTGAATGTTGATATCTTTATTATATAATATTGGTTATTATATAATCGGGATGTTACAATATTCATACACACAGATAAAAATTTTGAAGCACAGTAACCACAAACATACATGTCATCATCATCAGGAATCACATAACTTAATCAGACAATGCATAGTCATTAAATCAAAACCTCAAAGTTTTTACAACCACAACCAACATCACAAATAAACTGAGTTCCACAATAACATCTAAACTGAAACATCTAAAAACAACATAACAAAAACATCAATAACACATCAATAACATCTGTCCATCAGCACTCTACCAAGACCCATCTGTCCTGGATCTCCACTGGCTCTCTTGCGAATGATAACTCTGCTGTACCCATCTGGGATCTGGCTCCTCTTCCTCCTCATCACCATCACCTGCCATCATGTCCTCTTGCTCATCTAACTCTGGCTCTGGTGCTCCTGGAAAGGCACTCCCCCACCTAGACTCTGGCCTGCCCTCAGGCCATGGAATCTGCTCTGCAAACTGGTCTCCAGTCATTAGTGTATCTGGAGGAAAATCAGGGATGCCCAAGGAAAAATTATATATGCTCTCCTGTAAGGACACCTGCCCCTGCCGCATAGTAGTGCACCAGTCGTGGATGTCGTCCTGTCTAGCCAGACTCTGCTGCATGTAGCGAGTGAAAAGATCAGGTGAAAGAACAGACGGTGCTACAGGTGGTCTAGCCGCTCTAACATTCCGGCGTGGAGGGGGAACTGGAGGAGGAGCAATCATAGCAGAGAACTCTTCCCTGTTGCTGCAATTCCTATCAAAGAATTTCTTATTGAGAGGGGGTTGAAGTTTCAAAGTGATATCAGAAACTCCAGGTACTCCACTGGCCTTGCACAATGCTGTCACCAGGGCAGGAAATCCAAGCTTACATGTATCATTATCAGCAATCAGTGCCATTTCTTGAGAGATATAAGCGCCCACATCCATGTCAATCCCTGTGATAATGCCATAGACCATATAAGACCTCTCCAGATTGATGTCGGAAGTATGAGAATTGGGACAAATGTTAGTGAATGTGAAGAGACTCCATATAGTGGCCAGTGAATTCAAATGTTTCCTTAATATTCTCACTGGTGTCCCACTAGTGCCAAGCTGATAGCCATATCCGGGAAGGCATAAAGTGGAGGCAATAAGGTCATGATCAGGATAGCTAGACATAAAAGTACCTAGAGGGCACGGCTGAAACATCAGTGTATTCAGAATCCTGTTCATTGATCTGCGATCATAGCGTACTAGCTTGCCTCTCACTTTTGAAACTCTAGAGTGAGGCTGAGAGTGGTCAGGTTCCCAAGCATTTGCATAAAATTCTTTAACCAAGACTTCATCAATCTCATCTGGAAGGCTGGCTAAAACAAAATTCCATCTTCTCTTCTCCAATTCTTCCTGGATATGGTCATACTCTCCAGGTTTCAATTCAACCCTCCTCTCAGGTAATAAGGCCCTGCCCATGATAACCTGATGAAACCTATCAGAATGTTCCTCTGATATAAAACGGTCCTGATCATAGTTCAGGACAAGGTTCTCCTCTTGGGTTTCTGAAGGTTGGGATGTAGATGAAGACCCTCGGGTGGTCTTCCTCTTCTTTTCTTGTGTGCTCTTGGGAGGTGCCATCTGCAAGAAATAATGCACAGTGCAAACAATTGTGGAAAATGGGTCAGAGCAAGTGAATAACTCAAAACACAGTTGCTGGCAGATGGAATTCGCTATGCGCCAGCGTGCGCTATGCGAAATTGCACTTTCAGTGCCTGCTGTCAAGACTCATTCGCTATGCGAATGTGTCGCTATGCGAAATAGGCGAAATAGGTGTCATCACTCAGGGGCCATTCGCTATGCGACCAGAGTCGCTGTGCGAATTTCATATCAGAATTTAAACCTATAATTCGCTGTGCGAATGTGTTGCCTAGCGAGACAGTGTAGAGGATCCCTTTAACAGTACAAATGCATGTTCATCCTATCAGCAAAATCAGAGTTTGATGAAAAACTATATGCACAATTTGCTTGAGATGAACAAAGTAGTAAACTAGAACCCTTTCATATTTCTATGAACACTAAGAACACAGAAGCAAAGAGAGTAGGAGTGAAACCTGTGTAGAGTGACCAAGATCAGAGAATGAAGAGACACCTGAAGAAGCAAAAGCAAAGCCAAGAATGGAAAATGGTGGCAATGGAGAGATTGGCAAAAATGGCGTTCGCTGTGCGGAGAGGAAAAGAATGGTGGCTAGGGTAAAATGAAGAGTGGTAAAATGAAATGGGGAAGAAGTAGGTTTTAAAAATAACTGAACGAGTCAATTCGCATAGTGCACCACATCTGTGCGCTGTGCGAATTTCTCTCGTTTTCTGCACCTTTGAATATTTTATTATATTTTTGAATTTTTGTGTGCCGTCGCATAGCGCACCTCAACTGTGCGCTGTGCGACTAATTTTAAATTTTTTTTTTTGAACAAAATTCGCAGAGCGCATTTCAGCTATGCGCTATGCGAATTAAAACACTCAAACCACTCTCCTTTAGTTCGCTCTGCGCAAAATTTCGCTGTGCGAATTTTGACAGAGCTCACCCCCAACTTTAAGTAGCATAGCGCAAAGTGTGCGCTATGCGAATTAAATGCTCAAATTGCTCTAGTGATTTTATTCGCCTTGCTTATCAAATGCGCTATGCGAATACTTCCGCAAAGAGAAAAATTCAACCTTTAAATCGCAAAGCGAATGTAATCGCTATGCGAAATTCAATCTCAAAACAATTTCTTTTTCTCTCTCACAGAGCGCATAAAATTCGCTGTGCGAATAAATCACTGCTTTATAAAATCATCTAGTCGCATAGCGCACCTCAGCTGTGCGCTGTGCGAATAGAGCGTTAGAACTCATTCATCAAGCATCTCTGCACTTCCTCTCCACACTCAATCTTAACCATTACAGAAACACAATCAACAAACACACATATATACAAACATGTGCTAGGGTGCCTCCTAGCAAGCGCTTCTTTAACGTCACTAGCTTGACCCAGACAATTCATGGTTAAGTTGGATTCTTGATGTTAGTGTTCTTTTTCCTTTCATGACACCAACATTTTCTGAGTAACTTTCTTGTCACCAACTTAATTCTTCTTGAATATGGAGCCTCAATTTCGAGTACTCCATTTGCCTTTATGTCCTTGATGACCCATAACCTGTTCTTAAGATTCACAGGTATTCCAGGTTTGAGTTCATCACTTTTCACTTCAATTTGTTGGTGAACTCTTTGCTTCTCCTTATCCTCATCTCTTTCCTTCACTTTTGGATTGAAACAAGTAAGATTCTTCTTGGCCAACTTGGCAACTTGCCTTGGAAGACTAGTAATTGCTAAAACTTCATCTTTTACTTTGGAACTAGTCTTTTCCTCTTGATTTTGCTTCACATCTTCAAAGACATTAAATATCACCTCTTCATCTTGGTCTTTTAATTTCACAGTTCCATCATCAACATGAATGACAACCTTAGCTATCTTCATGAAAGGTCTTCCAAGAATGAGAGGTATATCTACACCTTCCTCCATTTCCATTACTACAAAATCAACAGGGAATTTTAATTTATCAACTTTAATCACCACATCTTCCACTACACCGTAAGGATGCTTAATGGACCTATCTGCCATTTGCAAGATCATTCTGGTTGACTTGACTTCAAGGTCACCAATCTTTTTGAGCATCGATAGGGGCATCAAATTGATGCTAGCCCCTAAGTCAACAAGAGCCTTCCCTATATCATGATTTCCAATGGTGCAAGGGATAGTGAAACTCCCTGGATCTTTGACTTTTGGAGGTAGAGATTTCTGCATAATTGCACTGCAATTTCCCTGCACTTCTATTGTTTCCTCATCTAAATACTTCTTCTTCTTTTTACTGAGGAATTGCTTCACATATTTTGCATAAGCAGGAATTTGTTGCTGTGCTTCAGTCAAGGGCAAAGTAATCTCAGGTTGATTAAATATCTTCTTGAACCGATCCATTTGTCTTTCCTTATCCTTCTGTGAAGTATTTTTAGGATAAGGAAGTTGCTCCACCAACTCTTTCTCTTTTTGTTTTCCATCTTCATTCCTGTTTCTACTTTCTTCTTCTTCAATCACCTCCATTTGATCATCCTCTATGTGTGCTTCAACCTCTTTATTTGTCGGCTTCTCCTTGGAATCAAACCCCACTTCTTTTCCACTTCTGTTTATTATGACATTACATTCCTCCCTGGAGTGAACTTCATTCTTAGCCACAAATTTCTTTTCAGATGTCTCATCCAGCTTCTTTGCAAGTTGACTCACTTGTGTCTCCAAGTTTCTATTAGAAGCTTCAGTGCTTTTATGGTTGGGGATGGATACTTGCATAAATTGTTGCAAAGTTTCTTCAAGCTTGGATGTTCTATCAGAAAGAGTAGGTTGTTGTTGAAACTGTTGTTGTGGTGGTCTACTAGAACTAGCCTGACCCATGCTAGGATGAGGTCTCCATCCTTGATTATAATTTCCATAATTACCCGAACAGCCTTGATTTCCCATGTAATTGACCTCTTCCTTTGCATTAGACTGAATAGCACACTATCCATTTTGGTGCTCTCCACCACACAGTTCACACCCTTGCACAGTATGTTGTGCCTGTGATACATTTTGAATCTGTAATTGTGATACCTTTTTCATCAGAGACTCAAGCTGTTGAGTCATAATTTTATTTTGGGCTAATAAGGCATCTTGGGATTGCAACTCAAACATTCCCTTCTTTTGATTTTGTCCTCTCTCACCCTGAACATCATTGTCGCTTGATGCCATATTTTCAATAATTTCATGAGCTTCATCAGGTGTCTTCCACCTAATGTTACCTCCTGCTGAGGCATCTAGCATCAATTTTGTGTGAGATTTTAAACCTCCTAAGAACAGGTTCAATTGAGTGGGGACATCAAATCCATGTATGGGAGTCTTTCTTAACAATCCCTTAAACCTATCCCATGTCTGACTCAAAGTCTCTTCAGGTTCCTGTTGAAAAAAGGATATCTCTTGCTTGCCTTTGTTTATTTTTGATTGAGGGAAATACTTCTGCAAAAACTTTGACACAACGTCATCCCAACCTGTCAGACTTCTCTCAGGAAAAGAATTTAACCATTTCTTGGCATTGCCTGCCAAGGAAAATGGAAAAAGACTAAGTCTGATTGCCTCCTCTGACACATTCAACATTTTCACAGTGTTGCAATATTCATTAAAAGTTGCCAGATGATCATAGGGATTTTCGTGTGACAATCCTGAAAACTGATTACTTTGAACAAGATGTATCAATGCTGGCTTCATTTCCATGTTAGCCGCAATTATCACAGGTTTGGCTATACTGTTGAAAGATGTAGGTACAGTCACTGAAGCATAATCTTCCAACGTACGCCTTCTTTGTTCATTTTCCTCGTTTTCCTCCATCTTTTTACCCTCTCGGTCAGATGAAGAATAAGCGTTTGAGGATAAGCTGGATTCTCTAGCTTCTTTTTTTCTATTTTCTTTTCTACGCCTACTATTATTTCTACGGGCTGTCCTTTCAATCTCAGAATCAAACAATAAATCCTCAGATTTTGTTCTGCGTGGCATACAGAACAAAAATCTCCAATGACCAACCCAAGAAATAACAACAGGAACAAAACACAATATATACAGATACACAGAAAACTAAAACAATGAATTTACGGAGATGAGAACAAAATTGAAATTGATAAACAACTAATTAAAATAACAAAACAATCAAATTCCCCGGCAACGGCGCCAAAAACTTGATAACTTTTTGGCAAGTATACCAAATCGTTACAAGTAATACAGTGATAAGTAAAGTATCGTTCTCCTCAGGGAATTTGTGTTACGTTATTCAATTAAAATTTATTTATCAAAATCAATTGAACAACAAAATATAAGTGAATTAATAGTCGCAAACTAGATGACAATTTAAAATTTAAAGTAAAGTTTAAAGAAAGCTTCATTGGAATTGACTTCATGACCACATTACAGTAACTCTTCTGAGCAATATAACTTGCGTTCAAACATCAACATCACAGTATCTTGGTTTAATTCCTTAAAACAAGTTCTAAAGAATTATGTTCAATTATTAATTCCTTAAGTAATTAAACATAAACTTTGCATTAAGAACGATGTTATTGATGACCAGGAGAATTGAAACTATTCCTAGCATCTTTCCTTCTGGTTGCTTTTCTTGCGTTAATACTCAAATTTACTTCCCAGTACAATTTGAATATAAAAACAAGTATATTTTACTTCCGTAAAATAAAATAAGAAGTAAACAAGAAAAGCATACGAACACAATTTATATTGAACAGGAAAGATTACATCAAATGTCAGCCATTACAGTCAATTCCAACGAATAAAAGTTTAGCCTATCCTAGACATCACAAACATACTCATTTCTGCAATTCCTTGCATGATGTGCAGTCTTGATGTCTTCAGAGAGATCTCCTGATGGTCTCCTTCTCCAGAGCAGTTCTCCAAACTATTATTCTTTCTCCCCGTCTCAGTCTGCTCTCCTTCTATCCTCCAAAGCACGTCTTTTAAGAGACAGTTTATTTCTCATAAAACTGCTCCATTCGCTCAGCGCACAGAAGCAGATTCGCTGTGCGAATTAAAATTAATTCAGCAATCAACTGCACCAACTCGCTAAGCGCACAGCCTCTGGTGCACTGTACGAATTCAAGACTTGAAATCTCCAAACTGGCATGATTCGCTCAGCGAACCAATGGTGGTGCGCTGTGCGAATGTATTCTCCTGGCTCTGCGAATTTTGCTCCTGCTATGCGAGAATTGGCTGACAAATTCACTTTTGTACAACTTTTCCTGAACAATATTTTACAACACAATCTACTTCCTATTACGACTTTTCACTGGGTAATAACATGAATAATTACAAAATTGAGATCCTTTATAAGTGTCAAAACATCTGTTTTTCACACTTATCAGACGTTGGATGATGCACTGGAAGAAGAGAACCTGGTCGAGGTAGAAGTGAAGACCGAAGAGTAGGACGTTCGATCAGTAGTCTAGTTATAGTAAGGTGGTCGTTCAATCACCTTCCCTTTTGTTAGGTATGACCGTTCGGTATTTTTCTTCTGTAAACTGTTCGATCAGTTTCGTTTATCCTGTACAGTTTAAATTTATAACTCTTTCTGTAAGGTCGTTCGGCTGTGAGCGTACGCTCTACTTTAGTGTAATACTGATCTGGATATTATTAAATGTGAGTATTTTATTATATAGTTTTAGACTATATTTTTGAGATGTTACATTAGGTACCCATTTTGGAGTAAGGAGCAGCGAGGCTACTGTGGGCATCCAAAGTTCAAGCTTGATTGCCAACAAGACAACGCGACAATTGACATCATGTCACAGACATTCCAAGTCATTGACATGAATAAAAAATCCAAGGTTTTGACGATTGCAAGGTTGGATTTATTGGCCGACCCTTGTACTAATGATTATGTGAATGTGAAGTTGGATCCTGAGTTCTTTAACTACACTTCTAATGATGATGAGTACACTTTGTTATATGACTGCCCTTCTCATGGATATAAATCTAGAACTACGAATAGTGGAGGAGCATACCATTTAATTGCTCCATAGATGGTGGTCTTCGAGCTGCATACTTTGTGTTAAGTACTGAAGTGGTTAATTTCAATAGTCTGGGGTGCAAGAACAACATCAATGTTTCTGTTCTAATAGAGGCTGTGAAGAGTGATTAGGTTGTGGGAAATGTTTTAGCAAGTGGATTTGAGGTTGGATGGAGTGGTGTGAACGAAGATGAATGTGATAGTTGCACAAGATCTAGTGGAAGATGTGGATATACAGTTCATCTACGAGTGGATTTATCTGTCTCTGCCCAAATCAGCAATCAGATGCTGAGATTTGTAAACAAATCATAGCAAAGTCTCCAGAACAAACACCCAGAGTAACACCAGCAAAGTCACAGTCATCCCCTTGCTCTCAAACCTTTTCCAAGTCATGCTGATATGGAGTTCCTTCTTCACACCTTCATTTCCATCCTTCGGCTTTGACTCGGTTAATAACCAAATTAAAATCATCTCTCTATTTTCTCTCCACCTATTTATTACTTTCTTTCTCCATTCTCATTTTTTCTTCTTTTTCCCATAAGCGTCAATTCAATCACCTCTCTCAATATATGTATCAACTTTGACTTTTAGTACCATTTTCCTGAAATTTTCCTTTTCAACCATTGAATAATCTTATCAAGCAGTTTCTCTATGAATTACAATCCCTGTTTGGCTCCATTTGTATGCCTAAATTTGTTTTTAACTGTAATTTTGATTGTTCGTGTATCTAGAAAATTGTTTGCCAAATAATTTCAAACATATTATATATAATACCATGCATTTTCCGACCATGCCATCATTAGATTTCCAACTGACACATACCGAGTCGCAGATATAAACTATGATGATGGTTCAATTACACTTCTTGACATAGATGTATTGGACCAACCATGTCCTAGAGCACAACACAATGTTTCCCTACAAAACCTTCCTTTGTCTTTCAGCTCTCTAGATTTGAATCTGAGTTTCTATTTCAACTGCAGCTCTTATCCTGCATCTGTTGAGCACATAGGGTGCATGCAGCAACATGATCATAAGAATCAGTCTTATGTGTTTCTGGCTGGGGATGAAGTTGAAAATGGATACGATTGGGTGAGGCAGTGCGATGAGCATGTTGTGGTGATAGTGAAGCAAGAAGAGATCGATGGTACTAATTTGATCACTGGTTTTGGTGATGCCATTAAGAAAGGGTTTGTGCTTGATTGGGTGAGTGCTAAGGATTGTGCAGCGTGTGAGGATTCTGATGGCTATTGCAGATACAATCATACCACCAAGCAATCAAGTTGCTTATGCAGAGATGGCTGAACTGTTGCCAAAAGTTGCAAAAAAGGTACACTTTAAGCTTCTTGAAACAAATTGCACATTCTTTTATTCATCAAATTCACATGAAAATCAGCTTGCTTAATAGATTTAAAACAATATTATACTTACAACTTGTTGGTTATATTGCGTGCTTTATCTGATATATTTTTGATTGTATTAATTCAGTGTAACGTTGAATACATATGCAATTGTGCTTCTACTACTTCATCTCTTTAAAATATTATTAAAAAGTTTACACCTCATTTATATATTATAAATTTGTCTTATCTTTAGTCGATGTGGGACTTCCAATACACCCTCTTCACGTCGAGGTATAGACATCTCGTGTGTGATGATAAAAATTTGGTGATCCGATAACGGCTCGATAACGGATAGAATAGAAGAATAGAATATCCACTTAGAAGTCGCTAGGATAGACTCTAACCATGGGCTCTGATACTAGTAAATCCACCTTCTAACAAATATTTCATGATTTTATATTTTATTCTGGTTACTCGGCCCATCTTATTGTAACTTTATCGACCACAGATTGAGTATAAAATTTGTGAATTCAAAATGATATTATAATGGAAAAAGTATGTGTTTGTAGGGTAAATAAAAGAGTTCTTTTTCCATCAAAATTCTCATTCCCTTTGTCATCACTACTCCAAGAGTGTTCCTCAACAACTCTCTCATGTCAACTCTCACCATTGCCACCTTAACTTAACAATATATCTCTTTCTTTTTCTTTCCTTTCATTTCATTTATTAACAAATATGATTTACAACAAAGTAATGCCAAGATTCAAAGATACCACGATTTCGTTTATATGACTATGATACATATATCTACAACTACGTGATGATATTTTATTTTCTTTAATTTATGTGACAATTCTGTTGTTATATATATATATATATATATATATATATATATATATGAAGTTTGAGATATTTGATGAAATTGTTGGGAACAAGGGCAATAAAGGAGAGAAGAGAGATTTAAACAACACTAAGAAGTATTTGTTTTGGTGCATTTGTAAACCTTACATAAGCTTTCTTATATAACAAAATGAAGAACACCATCTCACAATACTAAGCAATGTGGGACTAAAACACACTACAAAAAACTAACAATTCTCCCACTTGGAGTTTGATTAACACATAGTGTAATTGC
This sequence comes from Vigna angularis, assembly GCF_016808095.1. Lineage (NCBI taxonomy): Eukaryota > Viridiplantae > Streptophyta > Magnoliopsida > Fabales > Fabaceae > Vigna > Vigna angularis. The sequence continues at coordinate 33,999,552 of NC_068977.1, read as the reverse complement.
CTTCATCATTAGTTATTCTTGAAGGCCAATTGAGGTACTGCAAAGCCTCAATTTTTCTGTTGTGACAACCTTTGTCAACATATCCGTTGGGTTCTTACTTCCCAGTATCTTCCTCAACGTTAGTGTCAACACTCAATTTCGTCCGGATTGACTAAATAATTTTGTTTTATTGTATTCTCCTCATAAAAAGAAAAATTGAAAAAAAATGTATATATAAAAAAAAAAAAAAAGATGAAAACGTTCGTCCTTCCCCACTGTTACTGTGGCCGCTCGTCCAAACAGTGACCGTTCGTCCTTCCCCATTGTTGCTGTGGCCGCTCGTCCACACAGTGACCGTTCGTCCTTCCCCATTGTTGCTGTGACCGTTCGTCCTCACCCACTGTTTCTGCGACCGTTCGCCCAGAAGCGACTGCTTGAGCGTTCGGTCTTTCACTATTCGGCCGTTCGGCAATGTGTTAATTTAGCACGTTCGTCCTCTGTTTGCAACCGTTCGTCCTATGCCTATTGCGAACGTTCGTCCTCATCTTAAAACGTTCGTCTCGGTCTGTTCAACCGTTCGGCATTTCGTTTCCTCTGGACGTTCGTCATCAACCGTTCGGCCTGACAAGTTTACCGTTCGGTCGTGTTTTGTGTTAGTGAACGTTCGGTCTTGTTTTGTGTTAGTGAACGTTCGGTTTTGAAGTTATTTATTCTCATTTGAACGTTCGGTCTTGATGTATGACTGATGAGCGTTCGGTTTTGGGCGTTCGTTATTGGTGTATGATTGATTTTGAGCGTTCGGTTTATATTGCTTAATGAGCGTTCGGTCTTCTCTTGAACGTTCGGTCTTTCATTTCATGTTTGTTTTCAGCGTTCGTATTTCCTGCGTTTGGTTTTGAACGCTCGTCCTGTGCCTTTCTACCGATCGTCCACTATCCCCTTTTCTACCACTCGTCTAGGGAAATTATTGGTTGGTGTGCGTGGTAATTCATTCGCGTGGAAGCACATGGTTCAACTTTGGGCTGCTGCCACGTCCATAGGAAACGCCATATTCATTCTGTTCTTGGCTTGGAACGTGGTTTTCAATGGAGGAATGAAAAGAATGTTCGCTGATTTTTCATGGCAGAAGCACAAGGCCTTGTTGGAATAGGAAGCATTGATCACGGCCTTGCAGTAGCATGTCATGACCTATACCATTCTAAAGCTGCATGCACAAGGCATGTACATTCAGGAAAATCCAGCAAAGAGTGCACACGGTGATGAGGAAATGGAGAGTTCTATTCTTCATAAAGTGAAGCAAGCATGGCACGGCAAAATGGCTGGAAGTAAAGAAGGAAGACTGTCACGGCCTGCACCAGCTCGGGACAGCAGCAGCTCACTCATTCCGTTCAGCAGCTGTGAAACGTCCGGCCTACACAGCAGCTGCCACCGTCCACCACTCCTCACCGTCTGGCTAGAAGAAGCACTTCACGCTCCAACTCTTTCACGTCCAGAACAGCAACTCCGACCAGCAGCTGTCTTCAACGTCCAACTCCAGCAGAAACCACACCTTAAGATGAGAAGCAACAACTCCCATCTTCCAACACAACAACTGGTTCAGTTTGAAGAAGTGGAAGTGGAAGAGGAGAAGCACGTTGGAGAGATCTCACGGCTTGTATCCAGCAAAGGGTTGCACTTCATGCATCTACCAGCAAAGAGGAAGGTGCTCCATGGTCCAGCGCATCCAGGGGAAGTGTCTCGGCCTAAGTTGATGCAGCTGCCACCTTGATTGAAGTGTGTAAGATGAAGCATCCAGCAAGTCCAGCAGTATGGAGCCCGACATGAATAAGAAGTGGGCAGCCGTCCCCACATTGTCCACCACCATTTAAGAGTAACACGTGAAAGGGTACTAAGCTTTGATGGAAGAAAACTGATCACCACCACTAAAAACCACACGGCTTCTACCAAAGGGACCACCACTTAATTCATGGAAGGCCACGGTTTTTGGATGCAGTAAACAAGGTTTTGGTTTTTAAAATTGTAACACCTGAGAAGCAGCTGCATGTCCAGCTAAAGGAAGCTCATGTCCCACAAAGAAAAATAAATGCTTCATCATGATACATCAAACAAGCAACCTGCACAGTCCGAGAGAAGCTTGGTGAAGCTTGGTCCAGCAGCTTGGAAGGTGTCTCAGATGGAAGGAAGTAGCACATTGAGTAAAGAAGTCACGGCCTCTTTGGGGCAGCCCACGGTCCAGCATCAACAAATCACATGGCAGTCACCGAGAGCAAGGAAAGAAACAGTAGTAGCTCGTCCAGAAACAACCCAAGTCCAGCATCTTGACTTTGGATGGAGAGTGGTGGGGTCATTTGCATTTAACTTTCAGTGCTTCAGTCATTACCGTGAGTGCTCCTCCCATTACAGTGAGTGCTCCACTCACCACCAACCAACCTTCCCGTAATCTTCATCCATTTCCACTATTCCCCACCATCACCAACCTCACACGAATGAGTGCTCCACTCACCATCACCAACCTCCCACTTCTATGAGTGCTCCACTCACCACCACCTTAACAAACTTCCACTACTGTTTCCCACTCATCACCACCAACAGCTTCCACCATCCCACTTCGGACCCACTATTGATTCCCACCAAAATCTCCACTTTCAAGAGGTACCTCGGGAGGGGAGGGCTTCTTTATTTTTTTTCATCACCAACACTTACCATCATTTGGGGGAGACCAGGGCCGAACTCCAGACTCTGGACAGATATCATCTCCAAACACCTACATGCTACTAGTAACTGCCCATCCTCCATATCCACGACCTTCAACTACTAACACCTAAAGGCCACCACCTATCCTCACCCAGATCACCTCCATCCGTATGCACCAGTTGCCATAACTATACTCACTTCATCAGCCCCAACACCCGTAACCGCAGTAAACCACTTCCCTTTTCACTTCCATTTCCTCACCTCCAACATGCACCTACAACAACAACAAAAAAGGGAAAGAAATTGAATCTAGGAGCATCATTTCAAGAACTGGGGAAGGGACGCTTTGTTGCAAAGGAAAGCCAACCAGGAAGAGGAGGAGGAGATCGGAAGCAGGAGGCTAGCAAAGAGTGAACCAAACTTTAAGAGGTAAGTAATGCCTTCCACTCCATTTTTTTTCTGAGTTTGGTTAATTGGCCTTGAATGTGCATCTGTTACTTTGTCCTTGAACATGTCTCTATGGTTGTTGAGTTTGCATGTTGCTGTTGAATAGATGCCTTGTGTTGTAAATATTTGTACATGTCTGTTCTTACTGCACGATTATCTTGACACCCATGGCTATGAGGGCCAACATCCATCTTCATCGTTGCCACACGGCCAACATCATCACTTCCGTTTCCAATACTGTTCCAACACTGAACCTTTAACCCATATACACAGCCAACTCCATCACCTTTATCCCTACACCTCACGACGATCCCTTCATGGCATCACTGATCCCTCTCTGATCATCTTCATCCTTACACATAGCCCATATCATCATCATCAACGGATATACCTTCCAGACGGCCTCCAACACACCATCTTCCACCCCTCGGCTCATCACTCCCGACACACTTCCATTACATTCATCTCTTCCATCTCAACCCATCCCCAAATCACCATCAGCAGCCGCCGCCACCACTATCGTCATCGGTGACTCCTCCATTTCGAAGTGGCAACACCTGGAACAAGTCGCGGAAAAGAAGCCTCCACTAGATGACTCGCGGTGACTGTTCCAGCGGCTGTGGAACGACAAGGATGAGATCGAGCTCCTCCAAGGGTTCATGGACTACAACTCTTAGATGATCCTTTCACCACTTTCGACACCCATCACGCGAGAACAGAAGAGAGGGAGAGAGATCAGAAGCAACTTGCGGCGGTCTGCTTGGAGAAGACGGCGGCCAGGACTGCTCCGACGGGCGTGAGCGACATCGCCGGCAACGGTCCTGGTAGCGCTTGACGTCGCCCGCAAAGCTTCAGACGAGGTAGAGGATCTTCCCGCAGCGGCTGGAACGTGGTTGGCGTAGGTAGTTGTCTCTAGGGTCTCTCGTTCAGAGGAGAAGATGGAATGCTGGTACAAATGAATTGAACTTGGAGGGACCCCTAATGGGTTTTCTGAATCGGGAATAAAGGCTGCGGACCGCATCCCCTTTCTGGCACACACAAATTTCATTTGTATACCTCCATTCTGTTAGGGCTTGAGCCCATGTGTTTTCTCCAAATAAAAATAAAGGGAACTGGACCTGACAAGCAAATATTCAATGACACCTCCAAATTTCATCTTGACACCCCTGACGGATACAAAGACAAAAAAGAGGGGATTTTGGCCCAAACAAAGGAGCTTCAATTTCACTCATCACTCCTGGTTTTATCCATGTACCCTTAATTTTGTTAAGTTTTTCTTCTCTTGTTTTATTTTTTACGCTTTCTTCCTTTCTTTTATTGTTTTTTTATTGTGTAATTCCCTTGTAAGATACCTCCACCCCTTTGTTTTAGTGAATTTGTTCATTTCGTTTTATTTCAAAAAAAGAAAAAAATGATAAATAATAAAAAATATATAAAACTTTAAAAAAAACATTTAATGTAATAAATCTCGGTATGAGTACTCGTGCGATCGTACGCATCAGCCTAGTACTTATTGCCCAAATATAAAATAAATAAAAAGCCGTGTGAGTGCTCGTGCGATCGTACGCATCAGCCTAGTACTCATTACGCAAAACAAAAGAAATAAAAAGTCGTGTGAGTGCTCGTGCGATCGTACGCATCAGCCTAGTACTCATTACGCAAAACAATAAAAGGAAAAAAAAGCCGTGTGAGTGCTCGTGCGATCGTACGCATCAGCCTAGTACTCATTACGCAAAAAATATGTTTCAAAGGTTTAGGCACATGTGTGATCGCACGCATCGTCCTTGTGCTAAAAACCTTTTCTCTTTTCTAAAATTAAAAATCCAAAAAAATATGTTTTAAAGGTTTAGGCACATGTGTGATCGCACGCATCGTCCTTGTGCTAAAAATCTCTTCATTCTCCTAAATAAAAAATATCAAAAAAACATATAAAATCTTCAAAAACTAAAAAACATCTACTTTTCGAACTACAAACAATATCGCCTTGCAGAACTACGTGATCCTTGATTCTCCATCAAAAGTGGAGATACGTAGGAGCAAGGCCAGTCCTTGTCAGGTTCATTTCCCCAAAAATCCAAAATCAATTTCTTCAAGCAAATTTCTCAAACAATTTCTAAACAAATTTCTCAAACAGTTTCAAAAGAACTACGTAACCCTGATTTCTCACATGAGAATACGTAGGAGCAAGGTCAATCCTTGTCGGGCCAAAAAAGCTAAAAAATATTGTTTGTTTCTTTAAAGTTTTATTTTAAGGGAAAGTTAAACGCTTTGAAAACCACATCCACATTCGCGCATTTAGTTAAAGGTACTGCCTTAGGGCAGGCGTTGTAGGGTGCTAATACCTTCCCTACACGTAACCGACTCCCGAACCAAGAATCTGGTTCAATTTGACCATGCCTTATCATTTTATGGTTTTTCCGTAGTTTTCCAGAATAAACTATGGTGGCGACTCCAAAATCTCTTTTTTCAAAATAATAATCGTTCTTTTATTGGATCGTCGTCCCGTCGCGATCCCGGTTGCGACAGTAAGTACTTCATCCTCAAGCAGAAATATGATGAAGTGATAACGGAGATCAATATGCTTCGTTCTGGAGTGAAAGGTTGAATTCTTAGCCAGATGTATTGCACTTTGACTATCACTGTGCAAAACAGTCCTTTCTTGGATGAATCCCAACTCTGTCAACAATCCTTGAAGCCATATCAATTCTTTGCTAGCTTCTGTTACTGCTACATATTCAACCTCTATAGTGGATAGAGTAACGATCTTTTGTATTTGTGACATCCAACTAACAGCTATAGTTCCAACAGTAAATATGTAGCCAGTGGTACTTCTTCGATAATCAATTTCTCCAGCAAAGTCTGCATCTACGTAACCTTGTACTTTTAGTTCACCTTTACTAAAGCACAAACACTTCTCCTTAGTTTTTCGTAGATATCGCAAAATCCATTTCACAGCTTCCCAGTGAGCTTTTCCTGGATTTGACATAAACCTCCTTACAACTCCCACTGCATAGCCAATGTCTGGCCTTATGCATACCATCGCGTACATCAGACTTCCAATGGCTGAAGCATACGGAATCTTATCCATAATCTCTTCTTCTTCTTTTGTCTGAGGAGACTGATCCTTGGATAGACGAAAATGATTGGCCAAAGGAGTACTGACTAGTTTGGCCTTGTCCACGTTAAATCTTTGCAAAACACGGTTGATGTACTCTGCCTGAGATAACTGCAAAACTCCTTTTTGCTTATCTCTCATGATTTGCATTCCAAGAATCTTCTTTGCTGGGCATAAGTCCTTCATGTCAAATTCTTTTGACAATTGCATCTTCAAATTTCTGATGTTTGTTATATCTGATCCTACTACTAACATGTCATCAACATAAAGTAGCAAAATGACATAGCTGGACTTGTACCTTTTGAAGAAACAACAATGATCAGCATTGCACTTCTGGAAACCTTCCTTCTGCATGAAGCTTTCAAACTTTTTATACCATTGTCTTGGAGCTTGTTTCAGGCCATACAGGCTCTTCTTCAATTTGCACACCATGTTTTTCTTCTTTCCTTCTGAAAAACCTTCAGGCTGGTGCATGTAAATCTCCTAATCTAGATCTCCATGAAGAAATGCAGTCTTCACATCTAATTGCTCTAGGTAGAGCTCCTCACTAGCCACAATACTTAGCACAGTCCTGATAGTATTGAGCTTGACAACTGGAGCAAAGATTTCAGTGTAGTCAACTCCTTCTTTCTGCTGAAATTCTTTGACAACCAGTCGGGCCTTGTATCGCTTGAAACCATCATGGTCTTCCTTCACTCGATACACCCATTTGTTGTGAAGTGCTTTCTTTCCCATAGGTAACTCAACTAGTTCCCATGTCTGATTTGAGATCAAAGACTTTATCTCGTCTTTCATAGCAAGCTCCCACTTGTCGGCATCCGTGGTTTGACAAGCTTCCATATAATCTTCAGGCTCCCCTCCATCAGTTAGTAACATGTAGTCTATATATCTCCTGTTAGGCACATGGGGCCGAGAGGATCTTCTTAATACAGGAGTTGGAGTAGGAGGTTCTAATTGCTCATTGTTTTCTTCATTTGATTCCTCTGGCTGAGGACTCCTCAATATAGGACTTTCTGGGATATCTTCCACCTCTGCATAAACTGGTCCACTCGTTTATGAGTTTCTGGTGTCAGTATTATGCATGTCCTTGTACATCACTTTTTCATTGAAGATTACATCTCTGCTGCGGATCATCCTTTTGTTTTCATCATCGCATATGCGGTAGCCAAACTCATCTTCACCATAACCAAGAAAAGTACACTTCTTTGATCTTGGATCAAGTTTGTTTCTAACTTGATCGCTGATATGCACATATGCTACACAGCCGAAAACTCTAAGATGTGAGAGTTTTACCTCCTTTCCGCTCCATACCTCTTCCGATATCTTGTGCTCCAATAGTACCGATGGACTTCGGTTGATCAAGTAAGCTGCTGTGTTGACTGCTTCTGCCCAAAACTGTTTTGGTAAGCCTGACTGTACACGCATGCTTCTGGCTCTTTCAGTCAACGTTCGATTCATACGCTCAGCTACACCATTGTGTTGAGGCGTACCGGGCACGGTTCTCTCCATTCTAATTCCATGCTCATAGCAAAACTTCTTGAATCTGGTGTCTACATACTCACCACCATTGTCGGATCTGAGCTTCTTAATCTTCAATCCTGTCTCATTCTCCACCATAGCTTTCCAAATCTTGAAAGCTTCAAATACTTCAGACTTGTGTTTCAGAAAGTAAACCCATACCTTTCTGGAGTGATCATCGATAAAAGTCACGAAGTATTGCTTCCCACCAACGAATGGGACAATCGTTGGTCCCCAAACATCGAAGTGGATGAGCTCAATCCTTTCTTTCTTTGGGGTTCTTCTACTTGTCTGAAAGCTCACTCTCTTCTGCTTTCCAAGTATACAGTCTTCACACATGTCAATTTTTACTGACTGAAGACCTGGTAGTTTTCCTTTTGAGTGCATGACCTTCATCCCCTTCTCACTTATATGCCCAAGTCTTTGGTGCCATAGATTAGGACTTTCATTTGTTGCAACTGCAATCAAATGACATGCTCCTGCTGTCTTGTAAAGAGTACCACTCTTTTTGCCTCGAGCAATTGTCATCGCACCTTTTGAAATCTTCCAATCATCACTTTGGAAGATTGTCGTGTAGCCTTCACTAGCTAGCTGACCCACTGAGATTAAGTTCTTCGTCAGGTCGGGAATATGTCTTAAATTTTTCAATTCCCATACAGACCCGCTCAACTTAATCTTTACTGCACTTTTTCCTACAATCTCACATGACTGTTCATTACCAAGGTAAACCTTACCAAGATTTCCAGGAACATAATTCTCGAATAGTTCTTTCTGTGAGGTTGCATGGAAGGATCCTCCAGAGTCTAACACCCAAGACTCTTCCTTGTTTTCCAACGAACATATCAGCGCATCACCTCCTCCTGAGGTCATAGCAATGTTTGCTTCATCTTTCACCTCCTGTTTCTTCGAGGCATTCCTGCATTGATTTTTGTAGTGACCAGTCTTCCCACAATTCCAACATTCGATAGTTTTCGATTTGTTAGAGCTTTGATGATTTCTAGATTTGGACTGTCTCTCCTTTGATTTGCCACATCCAGTTTCTCTGGTTGAACTTCTACCTCTTGACTCTGTATGCAATACTGAAGAGGTTGAGGGTTCACCCGACTCTCTCCGTCGAATCTCTTCACTGAGAACTAAGTCACGAACATCATCAAACTTTAACTTGTTGCTTCCTGAGGAGCTACTCACAGCTGTGACAGTAGCATTCCAACTTTCTGGTAGGGAAGAAAGAAGTATTAGAGCTCGTACTTCTTCATCGAAATTGATGCCAACTGAACTCAACTGGATTGTAATTGTGTTGAGTTCGTTTATATGTTGCGCTGTTGATGTGCCTTCTGTCATCCGTAGGTTGAACAACCGCCTCATCAAATGAACTTTGTTTGCGGCCGACGGCTTTTCATACATGCTGGAAAGGGCCGCCATAAGACTAACTGTAGTCTTTTCTTTTGCAATGTTGAAAGCAACATTACGAGATAACGTCAAACGGATGGCTCCGAGAGCTTTTCTATCTAGAAAGCTCCACTCATCTTCCTTCATAACTTCTGGTTTCCTGCCTGTGAGAGGTTCTTGCATGCCTTTCTGATACAGGTAGTCCTCTATTTGCATCTTCCAAAAGCCAAAGTCCACACCATCGATCTTTTCAATCTTCATCTTGCCTTCGTCCATTGCCATTGCTCCTACTGTTTTTGAAGAAAAGCCCCCACTAGTTCTCTAAACTGAGATCCCAAGAACAAGAGAAAAAATATTTTCTGATGTGGAAGATCAGACACAACTGCAGCCACAGAGCATACTAAGAAAAATTACTCTGACCAAATCTTTTCTGATGTGGAAGATCAAACGTTGTTGCAACCATAGAGCATACTAAGAAATGGGCTCTTGATACCAATTGTTGGGAACAAGGGCAATAAAGGAGAGAAGAGAGATTTAAACAACACTAAGAAGTATTTGTTTTGGTGCATTTGTAAACCTTACATAAGTTTTCTTATATAACAAAATGAAGAACATCATCTCACAATACTAAGCAATGTGAGACTAAAACACACTACAAAAACTTAATCAAACTACACAAAAAAACTAACAGAAATATCTATGAAAAACATAAGAAGCAACACAGTGAGAAAAAATTACTATTTTAGATTTTAATAGCTCGCAAAACAATTCTCCTTAATTAACGTCTGTTGTAAAACTACGTATAATAAGTCCAAAGTAATCAACATAAACAAAGTTCTACACAACAATAATCGTTTATTTTAAATTAGTATACTTTTTTTTATATTGTTATTCAATTCAAGAAGATTGCAGATTTTTATAATAATTATTCTAAAGATAGTTCTATTATTGATTGTATAATTTTTTTTAATGACACTATGAGACCATTACACAAAATAATGTTTACATATTTTTTAAAATTATAATATTAATTATTCCAAAACTGATATTTGGGGTATATTCTAACCTTTGAATTTGAGTTCAAAACTGACTCCAAACCGACTAAACTTTTTTGCCCCATCGACATTATTAAAATTAGTTATGATATTTAAAATATGGTACATAATTTATCGTGTTATTTAAAAATTATCAGCCAAGAAAATTGTTTAATTTGATTTATTAATTGAGTGATAAATTATTTTTAAATTGACTTTTTTATCATCAATAGTTAAACCCTGTATTATAAATTACTAATCTTATAGCTAGTAAGAAAATGGACTGATTAGGTATATGGGTTGGGAACATGGAACTATATTTGGGCTTGGGCTCAATAGTTTTCAGAACTATTGGGCTGTCCATCTACTATGGCCGACTAGTTTGAATTCATAAGCCATTGATATTCCATCATTACAACTTGCAATGTAAAATACTATAAAAAAAAGTTTTTAATTTTTGTGGTTTGACTAGACTGAGGACAACCATATCTTAAAATCAGAACTATAGAATAATTATTTAGTTTAAAGATTTTGGTTCTTCCTCTGACATCGTAATAGAAATTGTGTAGACATAAACCCTGCTATATTTTAATCTCCTTTACCTAACTCTGTATTAATATTTCTAAAATCCTTTCTATAATAAAAACATGTTCTTTCAGAAGAGCATACTATGAACATAAATTAAATAAACTCTTAACATCAAAAGGAAAAAGGTAGAAAAGTAGAGAGACTCATTCGCTTATAACATTATCCCAAATGGTTTTCTTTTAATAAAGGGGAAAGATTAAAATATTTAAATAATATTTTCTAGATAGATACACAAACCATTTTACAGACATGGATCCATTGTTTTATTCTGATCTTGTACTTTTCTTCTAGTTTATCATTCCCCTGTGTGAAGTTAGTCTTATTCATTGAATAAACTTCATAAACAAAAATAAATAAATCTAATCATGACATCACTTACGTGAGAAAGAAACCGCATCCGGTGAATAAATCACTTTTCTTTTAATGTTTTACCGACTTGTCAACACCATTTTTATTAAAGACACCATGCTAGTTATACGTCATTTAGTTTGACTAAGATATATAGATTGTTGTTGTGTAGTTGATCATTAAACAAGGCCTCTGACATTGTTCTCCGGCAAATTAAGGCCCCTCTCAGATTTCTGTCATGCCTCTTTCTCTTGTTCCTCTTTCTCTTGTTCCACTTTCTTCTTCTCTCATAAACACCCTTTTCTTCTTCTCGCTCTTATTCCCAACTTATGCATCTAGTGATGCTGAACAGTACGCAGCATGTGAGCCTTTTAGCTGTGGGAAATTCAACAATATTAGTTACCCATTTTGGAGTAAGGACCAGCCAGGCTACTGTGGGCATCCAAAGTTCAAGCTTGATTGCCAGCAAGACAACGCGACAATTGACATCATGTCACAGACATTCCAAGTCATTGACATGAATAAAAAATCCAACAAGGTTTTGACGATTGCAAGGTTGGATTTATTGGCCGACCCTTGTACTAAAGATTATGTGAATGTGAAGTTGGATCCTGAGTTCTTTATCTACACTTCTAACGATGATGAGTACACTTTGTTATATGACTGCGGTTCTCTTGGATATACGTCTGGTAGTGTGAATTTTGGAGGAGCAATAGCATTTAATTGCCCCATTGGTGGTCAAGATGCATTTTTTGTGAAGAATACCGAAGGGGTTAATCTCATTAGTCTGGGGTGCAAGAACAGCATCAATGTTTCTGTTCTAAGAGAGGCTGTGAAGAATGATTCGGTTGTGGGAAATGTTTTAGCAAGGGGATTTGAGGTTGGATGGAGTGGTGTGAATGAAGATGAATGTGATGGTTGCACAAAAACTAGTGGGAGATGTGGATACAATTCATCTACGAGTGGATTTATCTGTCTCTGCCCAAATCACCAATCAGATGCTGAGATTTGTAAACAAATCATAGCAAGGTCTCCAGAGTCTCCACATGCTCCGAGTATGCTTTCTTCCATCTCTTGTTTAGATTAAATTCTCCAACTATATAATCTTATTCTTTTGGATGGTGGCATTCAACTTTTTCTGAGCATCCAAATACCTTACATGCTTGTTTAGAACACGAGTTGACAAGTTAAAAATCACGTTTAGGGTATGAAAGGCCGCAAAGTTATAAATACCAGCTTCTTAATAAGCGTAATAAGATCATATCTGAAACGTGAATCAAACAAGTTACTATAATCCCCTCTGGTTTAGGCAGGTTGAACTTCACATTATAAACTAGGAATGGATATGTTTATTTGATATACGTGTTAGAAAGAGATCTTGATTTTTTTCCCCCTCCATTGTGTTCACAATTTTTATCATATAGATCGAACTATTGTAGAACGCGTTCTGAGATAACGTGTAAAATTTTATAATGTCCTATTTCTGCTTCCTAGGGGAGTGTTTTGCTTTCGTTGACTTATAAATATTTACAAGTGATAATAATGAGTATAAGTTTTTAAAAGTCTGCATATAACAACAATATGGTAATGGACATTGCCATTTTGGTGATTATATGTCAAAATTTATTATTTTCGTGGAAAGATGACAGCACCAGTTACCTAACAAGCTGTAATATTTTTTTATTACAATTTTCCGAATGAACCAATTCTTCTCAGCTGATTGATTGCCTTGATTCCAAATAAGTGACTTCATTGCTTTGTCCCTGCTCAGCTCTTTATGATAAATGTTCCAATTGAATCTCAAAATTTCACAGTGAAGGATATCGACAACACCACTTACACCATGAAACTGATGCTAAGAACCCCTGTCAACCATGTCTGTTCTCCTCACTTTTTTCACAGTTATTAGGTGTTTGCTTCTATCTTGTTTCACTTGACAAGTCAACTATCAAATTATCAAATTACCAAATTTTCGTTCTAGTTTTAGTTAATTGTACAATTCGTTTACTATATTTGTTTTGAGCAGATTTTAATCAAAGTAAATTTATTTCTGTTCTGGTAATTCAAAACTTGATTGGATTGAACATTTTTTCCTTTCTAGATTCAAAATTTATATATTTTACAGGTACAACTCTTTACTTATTTCAGTGTCTATTCTCTAATTACCACTATAGGTTTTATCTTAATATCTCAAATAAGCCTTTTTAATTATAAACTAGGTTAATCAGGTGGAACTTTCATTTTTAAGATTTTGCTTCTACATTTACACTATTTTATATATTTTATTTGAAATTTAAGAGTCAGAATTTTCAAAGTTTACTACCATATCCTCAACACCATTTATTTTAATAGCCGTGAATGTAGTTAGGAACTTGTGTTAGTTTGACTTATAAAGAGATAGTCGTTGTGTAGTTGATCATTTTCCTCACTGACAAACAAGGACTCTGACATTGTTCTCCTGCAAATTAAGACCACTCTCAGATTTCGACCATGCCTCTTCCTCTTGTTTCACCTCCTTCTGCCAGCACCCTTTTTTTCTTACCACTCCTCTTCCCAACTTATTTATCTACTGATGCTGAAGGGTACACAGCATGTGAGCCTTTTATCTGTGGGAGACTGGGTCGTGTTTGGGGAATGTTGAAATGTAAATGGTTTGGGAGTGAAGAAAGTAAGAGGAAAGAAGGAGGTAGCTTCGTGGGAGAAGTGAGAAGAACTGCTTCCATAGCTTTCTTTTATGAGAGAGAGGCTTGTGAGGGAACTGAGAAAAATTGTGAGCATGGATGATAAACATAGTCACGTCTACACCTCGCCCCTTGCCTTCGCACTCACCGTCTCTTGCTTCCTCTGCATCGCTTTGCCACGTTCCCACTCTCAACCATCTCCACCGTCACCGCCACTTCCACCTCCACCGCCCCAGCTTTGTTCTCATCAGTTATACCGGTGCAACATAAGTGTCTCCGCCATCTTCGATCCTCCCTGGGAAAAGATTCCACCCTCTCAATGTAACGGCGCCGACCCATCATCCCTGCTCAGCTGCCATAGTGGCTATGGATTTCAAAATTTCACAGTGAAGGATATCGACAACACCACTCACACCATGAAACTGATGCCAAGACCCCCTGTCGACCATGTCTGTTCTTCTCAATTTTTTGACGGCTACCAGAACTTCGATTACGACAGCTTCAACTATTCTCTGCTCCCGTATAAGGCGTCAGTGCATAAAATCATCATATACGAAGATTGTCATACAATCCCAAATTTCCCTTCAAAACGAAACTTTACGTGCGGGGATGTTCTGTATTATTTTGAAGAGGGGTACACGGAAAAGGAGATGCTCGACAGATACCCAAAGCTACAAAATTGCAAGAATCATTGGGACGTGCATGCTGCCCGTCCTCTGGATCGTTACGAGGATACTGATGACGGTGCTGGAGTTCTGGAAGAAGCTCTCAATGATGCGTTTGAGGTCAACTACAGTATTCCTGATGGTTGCACAAGATGCAGTGAAAGTGACGAAAGTTGCTCGCCATATGTTTATGACTATGATAAACATGTTTTATGCAACTACTATTGCCTAAATGAACAGTGTTCTCCCAAAAAAAGTAAGTCTTCTCTCTGTTTTTTCAATTTTCCCTCAATCGCCTCTCATGTCTTACATATCAATGCCACAAAATCCTCTTTTTAGGTACCCACTTCCCATCCTCGCTCTGTAATCTATTACTATCGTTTATTCAGCACACATTTTTCATTCGACAATTACGTCAAAATTAGTACAACAAAAACTGCAATTCGACCAACCCACTCTTACTCTCATCCTCAAATTTTCAATCTCCACCACCCACTCACCGATCATCACTTCCTTTTTATTTTTATAAAAAATTCCTTTTTTTCTTCACAAATTATCATCTTTCTTTTACAATGACTTATATCCTTTCTCCCCGCTTTCTTTCCCCACCAATTCCCATAAAGCAGGGCTTTGCATTCTTCGTATATCAATTGTTCTAACTCGGCTTCATCAACCCAAAAATAAAAACAGAGTGGAATTACATCAATTTCGATTGGATTCTTCTTTATCAGTATTCTGTGACACTTGTGAAAATAATTTCAAAGAGTTCTTTTTAATTAAACATTACAAGAAAGAGTATTTTACATACATTATTTTAAATTTTGACTGACAAGATTCTGTCTAGCAGTGTTTGTTTAGAAGAAAAAAAAATATGTGATGCATCATAGCGATAGCCAGTTGGTATATGTAGTATGTTTCTAATTATGGTCAAGTTAAGTTTTGTATTTTAAAGACCTTGATGATTTTTTTAATAAAAGAAGTACTTTGATAAACAAAAACAAAACACGTGTTGCTTCATAGATATGAATTAATAATAAACAGTACTGGTAAAGATTGAAGTTAGCCATTGTATTCATGATGAAAATAATTATTAATAATTCAAATTTACTGAATAGTATATGGAGGTTTCGATGAGAACTAAGTTGTTGACCCGATGAGCATGAGAAAAACAAGTGTTACTGACTGCACCTTTTCCAAGTCATGCCGAGATGTCGTTCCTTCTTCACACCTTCATTTCCATCCTTCAGCTTTGACTCGGTCAATAACCAAATTAAAATCATCTCTCTATTTTCTCTCCAACTATTTATTACTTTCTTTCTCCTTTCTCATTTTTTCTTCCTTTTCCCATACGCGTCAATTCAATCACCTCTCAAAATATGCATCAACTTTGACTTTTAGTACCATTTTCCTGAAATTTTTCCTTTGTAACCATTGAATAATGTTATCAAGTTGTTTCTCTATGAATTACAATCCCTGTTTGGCTCTATTTGTATGCCTAAATTTGTTTTTAACTGTAATTCTGATTGCTCGTGTTTCTAAATATTGTTTGCCGAATAATATTATAAATATATAATTATTAAGAAAAGACATGGAAAATAGAATAAATCAAGACAAAATTTCCTGTATATCCTTTTAAGAGGGGCAAATTTGATCTATTATGAAATTATTATTTATATATAAGTCACAGTCTAAGCATAAATGATGTATATTTGTCTTGTTTTTTTGGCTGTAAAACACTTGGCAGTCACATTTGCTATTTTTTGTGGTCTAAAATTATTGCGACCTCCTTAACATCATACACGACAACAAAGTATGATCCATCCTTTTTCTACTTTTCCTTCTTTTACTTTGATTTTACGGATGCATGTGCATGTAACCCCAATCATTCACAAGAGGAACACTTTTTCATTAATAATATACTTTCTAATTTAGCAGCTCATTTCGGATAAGTGATCATTTAAAAATTAAATCAACAATGATATTTTGACAATTTTTATTTCATATATAACTATTTGGCACATTTATTATTATAATAATTTCATAATATAATATTTAAAAATTATTTATTAACTTAGATATCTATATTGTTATAATTAGTTATGAAGAAATTCTATATATATATATATATATATATATATGTATATGTATATATATTAAGGGTATAATTGTGATTTTAGTTTTGAACAGAGTTGTTGATTGCATTTGTAAATATAGATGTTTTCCTTCTTTTGTGATCCAACACGTTTTTCACCGTCATGGACATCATTTTCTGCTTTCATCACTTCTTTTGTTGATTTATTTATCCACCTGCAATGTCATAGTGATTTCACCATTACTGGAGATGATGTGGTTTTCATCCTTATTGGTATTCCATTTGTGTTGATGGTTGTTATATAACTACAAAAAATGAAGCCTGCAATCTGTTGCTTGAACTTTTATTTTGTTTTCATCTATATTTTCAAGCTTCAATCATAAACCCCATTATAAAATAGTAGCATGTTTTTGTGTAAGAATTTCCACACTACACACCTACCGACTACTTTGAAGTTTCTCCTAAATGTCAGCCTTACATTCCACACTAATACTCTTCTCTTCTCTCTTCTTCATTCTTTTCAAATCCCCAGAACCAAATGATCCTTCCAATCTCCTTCCATTACCTGAAGCCTCAGCTATGTATTATTACCACAATCTTCTTCTTTGCTACCACTGTTCTATCTTCTAATCCAAAATTTAAGGTCTGCACACCTAAAAGTTGTGGAAATGGCCCGTCCATTAAGTACCCTTTCTGGATTTCTTATGAACAGGAATCTTTTTGTGGCTATCCCCACTTTGAGATCACTTGTATGGATAAAAATCCAATTCTCAGTACTCCTAGTTATGATTTTCTAGTGAAAGATATCTCTTATTCTAACTCCTCATTTACTGTGGCCAACATGGCTGCCTACGAGGACAATTGTCCTGTTCCTTTATCTAATTACAGCTTTGATCAAACTCCCTTTACCTACAGTTCAGAAAATTGGAATCTCTCTTTCTTCTACAACTGTACCACAGAACCCATAGATTACCCCACTTACCAAGTAGATTGTGCTAAAAATGCTTCACTTTATTCTTTTGCGGTTTTTCATAAGGAGAAACTAGAGAACAAAAACTATTCCTTGAATGAGTGTCAGCTTATGGTTAATGCGCCATTTATCATGAATGCTTCTGTTAATTTCACTGGCTTATTGAGAATGAATTACATTGAGATTTTAAAGATGGGGTTTCTTTTGAATTGGACTGCACCTGATTGCGAGTACTGTGAGAAAAGTGGTGGACGTTGTGGATTTGATGGCAATCAGTTTCTCTGTTTCTGCAAGGATAAGACCTACTTAAGAAGTTGTGGTAGTGGTAATAATATATTTTGAAATATTGATAATTATTTTTGTTGTTTATTCAGATCCCTGTGATAATTCTATTCCTTTCATGTTTTCTTTCCCCATTTCCCTCTTTTGGGTACAGATGCAATTTCAGAATATGCTAGCCAAATTAGTATACGAACTTTTGCTAAGTATCTTCATAGATCAGATGATGATATTGTTTCACAATATATATATATATATATATATATATATATATATATATATATATATATATATATATATATATATATATATATATATATATATATATATATAAGTTGCAGACACAGTAACAAAATCAGCTGTGCAATTCTTTTGATAAAATTATTAATTAACTGTCTCATGAAAAGGTTCAGCTACGTATAATCATGTCATTGTCTCGATGTGATGATATCTTTATCAGTTGTCATGCATTATATGCTTATCATCAAAATATGCAGAAAAATACTGGAATTGAGTATTCTTTATCCTTGGATTTTAAGAAAACGGACCAAATTCTATACTCAGTTAGAAACTAGTCATTATAAATTTGAACTGGAAAACAAGTATAGTATGATACCAGTGCAGATTACACTTATTCACTTATTGGTAATTCCCATTTTGCCTCATAAGGATGTCATGCCATTTTATCATGCCATAACCCTTAGCGAGTACTTTGGTAAAATTGTACGTGTGTTTATGTTTTCTATATTATCATCCTTGAATTGGGAGAATGCTAACGCATCTTTGCTTTCCCTTCTATCCGTTGCAGGACTAGTGAATTGGAAAGCGAAAATCGTTATAGGTAAGAGGTTCAGTTTTTCTTTCATATTTTTCTTTATTTTTTTCACATTTATTTCGTTAAAAGTCATATAATAATGGAAATATGATATGCTTGCTCTTTGTGAATTAATCAAATCTCAATCCGTATATACGGAAATTGTATGAACAATTTCGGTAATCTTTAAATAAATTATCACCTTGATTGTTTTGTATTCAAGATTTGTCCTTATCTTATTGAAAAAAATTCACTTGTGATACATGTCAATTTTAAATCTGTTCTAAATTTAACTAAATTTTATTAGCATTTTGCATTTGTTTTAAGGTTACACTAAATAAAAATGATTATCAACTACAATCAAAATCAAATATATATTTGAAGATCAATACAAAATACAATTGATAAATTTTAAAATAGCTATATTAAAATTAATATATATATATATATATATATATATATATATATATATATATATATACTAATAAACTAAGAAAAAATTATTAATCTTATCCAACACTACAATTCAAGATTCAATACACAATTAGTATTGTTTTCTTTTATATTAATTTTCAAAAAAAATTAATATTTTCATAAATTTGAAAACAATACATAATTTTTGTATTAAATTTTAAACAAGAAACTAAGACTAATTTAATAAAAAATTTCAAATAAACAAAATTCAAGTACATGTAATTACGAATTATAAAAAAAAAATACATTAAACATAAAAAAATACTTATATACAAATATACATTACGTGGGAGTGTGAAACTAGTTATTTAAGGTATGAAGAGAGGAACTAGAAACCTGAAAATAAAAATACACAAGCATTTTAGCAGATGCCAAAAATTAAAAACAAAAAAAAAATACATGGACCAACGTTTGTAACAATGGTAGGTGGCGGTAAGAGGGTGACAATGACAAACATTTTATTCATCCTTAGTACAAGAACAAGGAACAGTCACATATCAATCTTAAAAATCTAGGTGTTTCGGTTTTGTTGTTAAAATTTGCTTTGGCAAAAAAATTATGAAAGAATTGGAAAATATAAATTTGTTTTTCATTTTCTAAAATATAGGTCACGAAACCTACTATCTTACATAAGATTTTGATGATGATTTTAAGCCTTACATTTTTGCGTCTCTTCAACACTTGTATGAAAAACAACATTTAAAATTAACAAATACAAAATTGACTAATATAACGTGTTGTTCTTATATCATCATATCTAAATAGTTGAATTTCCCAAGCATTGGAAATTAGCTTAAGTGTTTTCATTCTTATTTCTTTTGGTTAAGTTTATAGAAGGCAGTTAATGTTTCTTATAACTCGTAACTCCTCTAATATATCTATTAACACAGGTACTACAAGTGCAGCAACTGCAGTATTCATGCTATGCCTCATAATAATAGGCTGTAGAAAATGCATGTCATCAAGAAGAAAGTTAAATTTTCAGATGACTAATGAGCAAGATATTGAAGTATTCTTAAAAGATCATGGAACTCTAGCACAAAAGAAATACAGATTTTCAGAAGTCAAAAAAATGACTAACAACTTCACAGTTAAATTGGGTGAAGGTGGGTTTGGTGTTGTATACAAAGGAGAGTTAAGCAATGGTTACCATGTGGCTGTAAAATTATTAAGGGCATCCAAAGGAAATGGCAAAGACTTTATCAATGAGGTTGCCAGCATTAGTAGAACATCTCATGTTAATGTTGTCCAACTTCTTGGGTTCTGTTTGGAAGGAAAAAAGAAAGCCCTTATTTATGAATTCATGCCTAATGGTTCCCTCGACAAGTTCATCAGTAATAAGGGACTAGAAAGAACTTCATCTTTGACTTGGGATAATCTGCTGCAAATTGCAAAAGGTATAGCCAAAGGATTAGAGTACTTGCACAAGGGATGCAACACTCGTATTTTACATTTTGACATAAAACCACATAACATTCTTTTGGATGAGAACTTCTGTCCCAAGATATCAGACTTTGGGCTTGCAAAACTTTGTCCTGGGAAAGAGAGCACTATTTCAGTTTCATATGCGAGAGGAACAATAGGATATGTAGCTCCAGAAGTGTGCAACAAACATTTTGGTGGAGTATCACAAAAATCTGATGTGTATAGTTATGGAATGATGCTACTAGAAATAGTGGGAGTGAGGAATAATATTAATGTTGAAGCCACCGAAACAAGTGAATACTTCCCAGATTGGATATACCGAAAGCTGGAGCAAGACCAAGATTTGAAAAGTGATGATGTGACAGCCACAAAAGAAAAAGAGACAGAAAGGAGAATGATTGCAGTAAGTTTGTGGTGCATTCAAACATTTCCAAAGGATAGACCTACTATGAGTAGAGTAATAGAAATGTTAGAAGGCAACATGAATTCCCAAGAAATACCCCCAAAACCTGTTCTTTCTTCTCCCACAATTGGATTGGTTCCAGAATTGACCACTAGTTCCTTGCAGTCTGAGTAGATCTTAAAAGTTGTTTTTTAAAGAAGATCTGTCAACTTAATTATGTTTCAGT
This sequence comes from Vigna angularis, assembly GCF_016808095.1. NCBI lineage: Eukaryota > Viridiplantae > Streptophyta > Magnoliopsida > Fabales > Fabaceae > Vigna > Vigna angularis. The sequence goes on along the minus strand of NC_068977.1, from coordinate 33,978,411 downwards.
TGTAATATTATATATATATATATATATATATATATATATATATATATATATATATATATATATATATATATAAGTTGTGGACCAAGCTGAGGGGTGTATTGTACATGATGCAACGAAAATAGAAGTTGCTGGGGGCGACGGTTATGATGAATATGTAGTTTCGTGCAGCTATCGCCCAAATGAATCTGATGCTCTCCAAGAGTGCAGCTATTACCAATCAATACTTCATTTTTATTTATAAAAAATTTCCTTTTCTCTTGACAAATTATCGTGTTTCTTTTATGACTTGTATCCTTCCTTCCAAGGTTTCTTTCCCACCAAGTCTCATAAAGCTTGGGTTTGGTATTGTTGGTATATCAATTGTCCTAACTCTTCGTATACCTTGAAACCAACACAGTGGAATTAGTATTTTATTAGGGATATATGTTGAGGGAATCGAGAAAATAATTGAATTGAAGAAATCATCTTACACATTGTTATAGGGATGGAAAATAATTGTGTCAAGAAGCTAAGTAGGATCAAGATGAAGAATCGGACATTGTTAAGACATAAAAAAAACTTGACTAGGATAAAAAGACATGGAAAGAAACTAAATCAAAGTAGAGAAACATAAAGAGAAGAGCAATTGAAGCATAGATTAAAGTTAATTCGAGAAAAAGGTTGTATACATTAAAGGCTACAGATCGTGAAATCAATTAGGATATCTAACCTTAGGTGGATAGTTTAAGGTTGTTATTTTAATATATGTATTTTATCTTTTTTTTTTATTGGGTCGAGTAACTCACAAGATAAGAGAAAAATATAAATAGATAGATCTAATATAAACAGAAGGTGAAAAATTGTGAATAAAGTTTCAAACACTTTAAGAACGTCACAAACAGAAAGAAATGACAAATCCAATTTTGATTGTTACAATTCGAATAATCACTTTTATTGATTTAATTTACTAGTTCTTGTTTTATCTTTGAAAATTTATTTTTCTGCAAACCCTTCACTTCCATTATCTTCTTCCTCTATGATTCTTCATTTTTACTTTTTTCGTCTCACTTGTGAAAAGATAACAGAAACACAAAAAATATGAGTATTGAAAATAAATGTGTTGATTGAAGTCTATATTAAAAGGAAATTCATTAATTTAAAGATCTTGATAATTGTGATTCATATAAGTGGATTGTTCATCATATTCAATCCAACAGTGGATTGTTCATCATATTCACTTTGTGCAATGTTCAGTTTTGAAAAACTAGGCATATGACAGAAGTGCTGACTTCTGATTTTAAGTGCATTTTAGATTTTTAGTGTCAAGCAAAAATTTGGTTTCTTAACATAAATTATACCATTGATGACTTGGGTGATAGATTATCCGTTGATGGAGTTGACTGATATGAGAACATTCAAAGATTCACATTAAAAAAAACTGTGCAAAAATTTCAGCTAGCTATCCACTTATTTGTACTATGCTACCCAGTTAATTGTGAAGTTTGTTGTTATGAGGTTTTTTTCTTTAAAGAGTGAGTACGTTGATACAGTTTGTGTTTATAATTGGTGCCACCCATGACCTTAGTAGTAAATTAGTAGTTAATGAAATTAGTTGATGTAAGAACCTTTAAAGATTCACGTTAAGGAAAAGTTGTGCAAAAATTACAACATACCTATCCACTTATTTATACTATGCTACCCTATTAATGCTCATGTCTGATATGACACAGTCAGTGCACTGATGAAGTTTGTGGATTCCATTTCTTATATGTCTTCCTTACGTCACACTTAATTGTCATGAGTGTATTAATAGTTTTCTTCTTAGAGTTTTAATAGATATATAATAGATTGTGTCATGGATTTCACTTTACTTACTACAAACTGTTCCAAACAATGAAAATGAACCAATCACCGAAGAATCAGATTGTCACTCAAAACGAAAAACTGATAAAACCAAAAGAGTTCGCTCCTAATAACCTAGATTTTGGGAGCTCAATAAAAGCGAATCAGAGAGCAACCATAAAACACACGAATGAGGTATGGTCGACTGCAAAGGAAGATTTGCAAAAGGAGAAGTCGAAAGTTTGAAACCAGGGCATTCGTTTCCTAAAATTTCATTTCCACGTCAATATAAAATAAATTCAAAAATATAATAAAATGTACTAATCAGTACACGTGGTCATATCAAAATCTTGTTGTGTGTTAACATATTTTTTTCCAGATAATGATCATACCCCCACAATACCTAACACTACTGCACCAAGGGTGGTGCATTTCATGATTGTGATTACTGTATGGGACATTGACGTTGGCCACATTAAAGTTTATTCAACAGTTGGTGCTGACAAAAAGTGCTTCTGTAGCCTTCATTTACGAGAGAGAGAGAGAGTTGGGAGGGAAATGAGAAGAAGTGTGAGAATGGATGATAAGTATAGTCACATCCACACCTCTCCCCTTGCCTTCGCGCTCACCGTCTCTTTATTACTCTTCATCGCTTTGCCATACTCCCACTCTCAACCACCACCACCGCTCTGTGCTCAGCAGTTATACCGGTGCAACTGGAACGTTTCCGCCATCTTCGATCCTCCCTGGGAAAAGATTCCACCCTCTCAATGTAACGGCCCCAACAAATCATTCCTGCTCACCTGCCATGCTCATTATGAATCTCAAAATTTCACAGTGAAAGATATCGACAACACCACTCACACCATGAAACTGATGCCAAGACCCCCTGTCGACCATGTATGTTCTACTCACCTTTTTGACGGCTACCAGAACTTCGATTACGATAACTTCAACAGCACTCTGCTCCAGTATAACGCGTCAGTGCGTAAAATCATCATATATGAGCATTGTCCTACAATCCCAAATTTCCCTTTAAAACGCAAGTTTACGTCCGCGGATGTTGTGTATTATTTTGAGGAGGGGTACACGGAAAAGGAGATGCTCCACAAATACCCACCGCTTAAGGATTGCAATAGACGTTTGAACGTGCCTGCTGCCGGTCCTCTGGATCGTTACGATGACACTGATGATGGAGCTGGAGTTCTGGAAGAAGCTCTCAATGATGCGTTTAAGGTCAACTATAGTATTCCTCGTGGCTGCACAAGATGCAGAGAAAGTGACGAAAGTTGCTCACCATATGGTTATGGTTATGATGAACATCTAGTTTCATGCAACTATTGCCCAAATGAACAGTGTTCTCTCGACTCAGGTAAGTCTTCTTTCTCTTTTTTTCAATTTTCCGCCTCTCATATCTTACGTATCAGTGCCACAAAACAAGGACATGTAAAATGGGATGTGGTTAGTAATAATGAGAGTGCAAAAAGAAAAACCGCACTTAATTATCACTTGGGTGGAACTAAACCAAACTAGGGTCCAATCAATCATGATGCTTTCTTCCTGATATCATTAAAGAATTAATATTGCTAAACTATTTCTCCACTTATTCTTGTTTACTTTAACTTGGTGCTCAAACCAAATCATCCATTCGTGCTAAATCACAGAATATTACTCAATATTTAAATATTTCTCTTTAGACTTTTCATAACTTATCAATTATACGATCCAGATTGCTCTACCTATATTTATTCTTATATTTATTTCTTAAAAATATCTATAAAAAAAATTTCTTCAAACATTTCCACATGCACACCATAATAAAATCTCATAGTTGATTTATTGCATTTGAATTAATCCATTGCATTTATTGACGTCAAACTTGAGTACGAAGTCGAACATTAGATATAAATGAGAAATAAATACAAAATTACATATAAACATATATGAATTTATTCTAATAACTATCCTATATAAATTTGGATAATTCATTGTGGGGGTAGCATTGTCATTGTTGCCATAGTTTCATTTTTATTATTTACATCATTGTTATAATTGTAATTGTAGTACATAGCCATTATTGTTATCTTATTGTTCTTAAAAATATCAATAATCACTACCGTCGTTATTACAAGTTATTAATATTTAGTGTTTATCAAGTTGCACAATAAACATCACATACGATTACGGTTTATCTTATATTGTTGTTATCTTATTCCTTTTTCGTATTCTATCATATTATAGTGTTATCTTCATTCTATCCTATTGTATCCTATCCTGTTATTAAAAAGTCACGTCATATTATTCATTATGTATTATTTGTATATATTTCTTTTAACTACTTGCGTTTTTCTTTCCCTCAATGTTGTAGATGTCATTTTATACGCGATAATCGTCATAGGTAATGACACAATTTCCATTCATACATATTGTTTTTTGTTTGGTATGTTTCATATATATTCATTGTTGACTTTTGTAGAATAAAACTATTTGTTAATTGAGAAATATAAAATTGATTTAGTGATAAAAATGGGAAGAGAGAACGTGAGAGGTTTGAATTCAACTTTTTCACTGTTAATTTAGAAATATAAGATTGATATAGTAGGTTTAGAAGAAAAGTTACGAGAAATTATAGATTCAAATTTCTCACTAATAAGTTATAAAAAAATTTAAATATCTGGAAAAAAATATAAAAAAAATCTTGAGAGACCTAGACAAAAACCCATCTATAAAAAAGGTTAAGATAAACGAAAAGCTAGAAGCCTACTTCTATTTCCCTAGAAGCCATACCTATCAAATTAGGACAGTTCGTCCACAGTGGTTAAGTTATTAGTTGGCCAATATATTAACCTAGGTATGACCTTCCAGAAAATTTTGGGAGCAAAAAAGAAAAAGATAAAGATGCATGTACTTTATTAGATATAAGAGGAGTTTAGAAGTTTATTAGGATCAAAGTATCATGGTCCAAAAATTAAATAAAAAGCTAAAATGTTGTTTAAGGAAAACAGATATATAACATATTAAGCCCATAGAAAATTTAACAATGACAAATCTTTTATTCATCCTTAGTACCAGAACAATGACAGTCACATACCAATCTTAAAAATCTAGGTGTTTCGATTTTGATTTTCAAAAAAAGCTTTGACAAAAAAAATTATGAAAGAATTGGAAAATATAATTTTTTTTTTAATTTTCTAAAATAAAGGTCATGAAACGTACTATCTTACATAAGATTTTGATGATGATTTTCTAAAATTAGCTACCGTATTTTTTTTTATCGTAACTCCTGTAATTATATATTAACACAGGTACTTTCATTGGAGCAATAGGAATATTCATATGCCTCATAATAGGTTGTAGAAAATGTATGTCATCAAGAAGAACGGCTAATGAGCAAGATATTGAAGTATTCTTAAGAGATCATGGAACTCTAGCACAAAAGAAATATAAATTTTCAGAAGTCAAGAAAATGACCAAGAACTTCACAATTAAACTGGGTGAAGGTGGGTTTGGTGTTGTATACAAAGGAGAGTTACGCAATGGTTACCATGTGGCTGTAAAAATATTAACGACATCAAAAGGAAATGGCAAAGACTTTATCAATGAGGTTGCCAGCATCAGTAGAACATCTCATGTTAATGTTGTCCAACTTCTTGGATTCTGTTTAGAAGGAAAGAAGAAAGCCCTTATTTATGAATTCATGCCTAATGGTTCCCTCGACAAGTTTATCGGTAATAAGGGACTAGAAAGCACTTCATCTTTGAGTTGGGATAATCTGTTGCAAATTGCGAAAGGGATAGCCAGAGGATTAGAGTACCTGCACAAGGGATGCAACACTCGTATTTTACACTTTGACATAAAACCACATAACATTCTTTTGGATGAGAACTTTTGTCCCAAGATATCAGATTTTGGGCTTGCAAAACTTTGTCCTGGGAAAGAGAGCACTATTTCAGTTTCAGATGCGAGAGGAACAATAGGATATGTAGCTCCTGAAGTGTGCAACAAACATTTTGGTGGAGTATCACAAAAATCTGATGTGTATAGCTATGGAATGATGCTACTAGATATTGTGGGAGTGAGGAACAATGTTAATGAAGAAACCACTGAAACAAGTGAATACTTCCCAGATTGGATATACCGAAAGCTGGAGCAAGACCAAGATTTGAGAAGTGATATAGTCACAGAAGAAAAAGAGACAGAAAGGAGAATGATTACAGTTAGTTTGTGGTGCATTCAAACGTTTCCAAAGGATAGACCTACTATGAGTAGAGTAATAGAAATGTTAGAAGGCAACATGAATTCCCAAGAAATACCCCCAAAACCTGTTCTTTCTTATCCCTCCGCTGGATTGGTGCCAGAATGGACCACTACTTCCTTGCAGTCTGAGTAGATCTTAAAAGTTATTATTCAAAGAAGATCACTCAACATAATTATGTTTTATTTGTAACATCTCAAGTCAACGTTCAATATTGACTTTTATAACACCTTCTGTTTGATATATATGCTATAGAATTTTCAACGTTTTCCCCATATCTTCAACGCCATTTATTTTAATAGCCATCAATGTAGTTGGGAACTTGAGTTAGTTTGAGTTATAAAGAGATTGTCGTTGTGTAGTTGATCATTTGCTCACTGACAAACGAGGCCTCTGACATTGTTCTCCTGCAAATTAAGGCCCCTCTCAGATTTCTACCATGCCTCTTCCTCTTGTTTCATCTCCTTCTACCATCATCAGCACCCTTTTCTTCTTATCACTCCCCTTCCAAACATATTTATCTAGTCATGCTGCAAGGTCTCCAGCACCAACACCTACAGTAATACCAGAAAATTCACCGTTACTACCCTTTTTCCCTTATTATTATTTCTCTCCACCAGAGTCTCCACGTGCTCACAGTATGTTTTCTTCCTTCTCTAGTTTTTATTATGTTCTCCTGCTATAATCTTATTCTTTTCAATGGTGCCATTCAACTTCTTTTTCATAAGGATCTAAATACCTTACATGTTAAACATGTTGAGAAGTGAAAAATCACGTTCAGGATGTAAAAGGCCGCTAATTTATGAATACTAAATAGACTCCATTGCTTTCTCCCATACAAATTTCGATGATCGGGCAGCATCTACCTGGGATTTTGTAAATCAACACTGAAACTATAATAATTTTTTTAGACACAAAAAATAAAGTATGGAAGATATTGAAATAAGCGTATGAAAAGACATGTAGTGCATATATTATTGTATGTCTAAATTTGTTTTTAACTGCAATTCTGATTGTTCGTATGTATCTAAAAATTGTTCATGTAGTGCATATATTATTGTAAGATATATAATTATTAAGAAAAGACATGGAAAAGAGAATAGCTCAAGACAAACTTTCTTGTATATCCTTTTAAGAGGGGCAAAGTTTGATCTATTGTATTTCCTTCTTTTACTTTCGTTTTACAAGATGCATGAGCATGTAACACCAATCATTCAGAAGAGGAAGAATTTTTCATTAATAATATAGTTTCTAGTTTAGCAGCTCATCTCGACAAGTGATCATTTAAAAATTAAATCAACGATGATATTTTGACAATTTTTATTTCATATATAACAATTTCACACTTTTATTATTATAATAATAAATTGATAATATAATATTTAAAAATTATTTATTAACTTAGATATATTATTATAATTAGTTATGAAGTAATTGTATATTCGTAAAAAGAAACCTTTATTGAAATTAAACAGCATCGTAAGTGATATATATATATATATATATATATATATATATATATATATATATATATATATATATATATATATATATATATATATATATATATAAGTAGATGTTTTCCTCCTTTTGTGGTCCAACACGTATTTCACCATCATGGACATCATTTTCTGCTTTCTGCTACTTTTGAGATTTTTTAAAGTATCAAAATTGCGAAGTAGACTTTGATTTCTTCAATTATTCTTATTTTTCCTAAAATATGGTTGCTCAAACAAAATCATCCACTATTTTGATTTTCCCCTTGTAGTAACGAAACATTAATAAATTTTAAAATATTATTCTTTAGTGCTTTTTTTATAGCTTTTAGTCATCATGACCTTGCAATATTTGTAAACATGGCTATATATCTAAATTCTTATCTATTCAATGGAGCTATATACATACGGTTGCATTCCGATACAAAAGCTATTCCTTGAACGAGTGTCAGCTTATGGTCAATGCGCCATTTAGCATGAATGCTTCTGTTAATTTCACTGGCTTATTGAGAATGAATTACATTGAGAGTAGATTTTGAAGATAGGGTTTCTTTTGAATTGGACTGCACCTTATTGCGAGTACTGTGAGAAAAGTGGTGGACGTTGTGGATTTGATGGCAATCAGTTTCTCTGTTTCTGCAAGGATAAGTCCTAGTTAAGAAGTTGTGGTAGTGGTCATAATATATTTTGAAATATTGATCCTTTTTGTTGTTGTTTATTCAGATCCCTGATGCTTCTATTCCTGTCATGTTTTCTTTCCCCATTTCCCTCGTTTGGGTAAAGATGCAATTTCAGAATATGCTAGCCAAATTAGTATGCCAGAACTTTGGCTAAAGTATCTTCATATATCAGATGACGATGGTTTCAATATATATATATATATATATATATATATATATATATATATATATATATATATATATATATATATATATATATATATATAAATGTATTTGGTTTACATAAACATATCTAGCCACATTAATTGTTGGAAGTCTCATGTCGATTAGAGATAAAATAAAATAATAATATATAAGCGGGAGGCAAACCTTACCTTACAAGTCGGTTTTATAGGTTGAATTAGACTTAAAAACCATTTTTTAATATGATATCAGAGTCATGATTAAAGCATATCCTACCAATATCTTTTTCAATTGTCATGTATTATATACTTATCATCAAAATATGCAGAGGACCAAATTCTATACTAAGTTAGAAACTAATCATCATAGATTTGAATCGAAAAACAAGTATAGAACTTCTAAGTTGTTTGATAACAGTGCAACTCAAACTAATTGGTAATTCCCATTTTGCCTCATAATGTCATGCCATAACCCTTAGCGCGTACTTTCTTCTTGAGGCATTGGTGAAATTGTATGTTTGTATCTATGTGTTTATGTTTACTATATTATCATCCTTGCATTGGGAGAATGCTAACTCATCTTTGCTTTCCCTTCTATCCGTTGCAGGACGAATGAATTGGAGAACGAAAATCATTATAGGTAATTAGGTTTAGTTTTCTTTCATTTTTTTTCTTAATTTTTTTCACATATATTTCATTAATAGTCATATAATAATTGAAATTTGCTATGCTTGCCGTCGTAATGAGTGTGGATGCATGATAAATTAATTCAATCTCGATCCATACGAATAATGCAATCTCATAATTTACACAATATCAATAATTTTTAAATGAATGATCACTTCAATCACTTTTGTATTCAAGATTTGATCCTATTTCACTTAAAAGATTCACTTTTGTTTTAGTGGTACATATCAATTTTAAACATGTCTTAAATTTAACAAAATTTTGTTAGGATTTTGAGTTATCCAAAGTGATTATCAACCATAATCAAATATGATTCAAAAATCTGTAAAAAACACAATTGATATATTTTAATGAAATTTAAGATATGTATATTAAAATATGTATGTATCAATAAACTAAAAAAAGTGATAAATCTTCTTAAATAATTCAACCGGACAATTCAAGATTCAATATATAATTAATACGATTTTCTCTTATATTACTTTTTAAAAAATTCAATTTTTTCATAAAATTTGGAGATAGTATATAACTTTTGTATTAAATCTCAACCAAAAAACGAAGGCAAACTTAATAAAAATTCTCAAATAAACAAAATACAACCACATATAATTATAATTGCGAATATTTTTCAAATTTCCTTTTATACCTATTGTTTCGTTATGCTTCATACCCACGCACTCTCACACACATATACCAATCTTAAAAGTCAAGGGGTTTCCATTTTTGTTTTCAAAAAAGCTTTTGTGAAAGCTTTGGAAAGAATAAATCTGTTTTCCATTTTCCCAATTAAAGTTAATGAAAAATGCTATTTTATATAATATTTTTAGTCATAGAAGGCAGTTCAAATGTTTCTTATAGCTCGTAACTCCTCTAATATATCTATTAATGCAGGTACTGCAAGTGGAGCAATGGGAATATTCATGATATGCCTCATAATAGGTTGTAGAAAACGTATCTCATCAATAAGAAAGACAAAATTTCATATTACTAATGAGCAAGATATTGAAGTATTCTTAAAAGATCATGGAACTCTAGCACAAAAGAAATATACATTTTCAGAAGTCAAGAAAATCACCAAGAACTTCACCGTTAAGCTGGGTGAAGGTGGGTTTGGTGTTGTATACAAAGGAGAGTTACGCAATGGTTACCATGTGGCTGTAAAAATATTAAGGGCATCTAAAGGAAATGGCAAAGACTTTATCAATGAGGTTGCCAGCATCAGTAGAACTTCTCATGTTAATGTTGTCCAACTTCTTGGGTTCTGTTTGGAAGGAAAAAAGAAAGCCCTTATTTATGAATTTGTACTAATAAGACCTCCCGGCATAAACCGAGCGCCCAGACATCTGATAAATGCACGTCCGCCCAATATGGAACGTTCGCCCGAAGCAGAACGTCCGCCCAATGTGAGACGTCCGCCCAAGAGCTGGACGTCCGCCCAAGAAGGGACGTTCGCCCATGAGCTGGACGTCCGCCCAATATGGAACGTTCGTCCGAAGCAGAACGTCCGCCCAATGTGAGACGTCCGCCCAAGAGCTGGACGTCCGCCCAAGAAGGGACGTTCGCCCATGAGCTGGACGTCCGCCCAATATGGAACGTTCGCCCGAAGCAGAACGTCCACCCAATGTGAGACGTCCGCCCAAAAGCTGCACGTTCGCCCAAGAAGGGACGTCCGCCAAAGAGCTGGACGTCCGCCCAAGAGCTGGACGTCCGCCCAAGAAGGGACGTCCGCCCAAGGGCTGGACGTCCGCCCAAGAACTGGACGCACACCCAGGGTAACATCCCTGGCCGACCACCATTCCCAACCGATCCGCACGTTGCTGATTACACAGTTAAGTGCTAATGACACGTTAGAGTCCTAAATAAAGATTAAGGCATTATTGGGCCGTTCCCAGGCCCCCAAAAGGTAAAAGCCCATTACAATTCACTATAAATAAAGGTCTCAGGTATGAACTCTAGACTGACTTGAATAACGATGCATACACGCATCACAATCGCTCTGTCATATCACTGACTTGAGCGTCGGAGTTCCTTTAGCAGGTACCCGGCCCCTCCCCAACTCGGAGTGTGGAGCAGCGCCAGGAGAGGAAGGACGCCCGTCAAACTTGAAGCAGAGAGCGAGCGTCCAGAGTAGGAGGACGTCCGCCGGGCTTGGAGCAGAGAGCGAGCGTCCGTGAGTAGGAGGACGTCCGCCCGGTTTGGAGGGTGGAGCCGCGATCGCCAATCTTCTCGTCCGCCCGGTCCATGCGTCTTCATCGGATACCTGCCCCGCCAGAGCGTCCGGAGTAGGAGGACGTCCGCCGGGCTTGGAGCAGAGAGCGAGCGTCCGTGAGTAGGAGGACGTCCGCCCGGTTTGGAGGGTGGAGCCGCGATCGCCAATCTTCTCGTCCGCCCGGTCCATGCGTCTTCATCGTTCACCTGCCCGCCAGAGCGTCCGGAGTAGGAGGACGTCCGCCGGGCTTGGAGCAGAGAGCGAGCGTCCGTGAGTAGGAGGACGTCCGCCCGGTTTGGAGGGTGGAGCCGCGATCGCCAATCTTCTCGTCCGCCCGGTGTTATGACTTTGGCAAGTGTACCAAATCGTTCAAGTAATAAAACCGGTAAGACCGGATATCGTTTCCCAAGAGACTCGTGTCCTAGACAATCGTATAATATCTAACTAATTTAGACTAAAGAATGATTCCATATTTTTGTGGTTTTAATACGATTAAAGTAAAGATAATGCAGGAATGATAAAAGTTGATCTTTGATAACTTAAACGCTAGAAATGCGAGTGATTAGAAATGGTATGAAATGGTATTATTGGGGGTATGATCTCATCTACTTCACTTTTGCGCATACAATTCACTTTCTTTCCATTAATTATCCAATGTCAATCAACTAAATTACTCCAACCCAATCCCTTGGTAGAAAGAGCCTAGACTTACTTCTTAAACTCTAATTCCTTAGAAACTTTAACAAGTTCATCCGCTTTAAGAGTTGAGATTTAAGACAACCAAAGGTCCAAGTTCTATCCCTAGATACAATTTCCCTTAGGTATTTAATCCAATTTCAGATTTACACAACATTTCCCAATATCAAGCAAACCCTAGAATCATGCAATGGTGGAACACAACATCACAAGCTTTAAGAGAAGGAATTAAACACTAGAAATCAATGGAATAGACATATAATCAATCAATTCAACTGTAATTAGCACAAAAGATCCGTGATTACATCAACCCCCAACAATAATGAAACTAGCTCTCCATTGTCATGGAGAGCTTGATCTTACAAATTGATGAAATGGAAGAAGGGAGAAGACCCAAGGTGGAAGGAGAAGTGTTTCCATAGCTCCAAGATCGCCTCCAGCTGCTCCAAGGTGTAGAAATCGCGTCTGGGCTGCCAAAGATGCCAACCCCTTTGCGTTCCAGAACTAAATAAGCCGTTTCTGCCACATCAGCAAAAGTCGCGCCCGGCGGCCCGACAGACAGGCGCCAGGCGCGCTCTCGGTCAGGCTCGTCACGCCCGGCGCCGCCTCGGTCACCAGGCGCCCGGCGTGACTCTCTGCAGCAGACTTGGATCTTCATCTTTTCAGCTCCTCTTCTCTCTTTTCTTGGGTTTTGGCATTGTTCTTTTTGTGAGTAGCTTCTCCAGCTTCTTTGAATGGAGATTAGCCATCAAATGGGCTATTTACAACTTACAATGTAATCACTTACAAACAACAGAAATTGAGTTAAACAAGACTAAAAGTAAAGGAAGAGTTGACAATTTCCATCAATTTGATGTTGGATAATGAAGTAAAATTGGTCATTATCAACTCCCCCAAACTTAGAACCTTGCTTGTCCTCAAGCAAAAGGTAACTATCCTAAAATACAATCATTCAAATGCATTGGTTTCAAATTTGAGATATCCTTTAAGCTCATGAAGTAAAAATCCTGTGTTTGCATCTAATGGAAAGAACATAATGGATGTAAACAGCTTTCATCAATCAAGCACAACAGTGTTGTTCACCTATCAACAATTATGATCACAATGCAAAGGGTGAAAAGAAGTCAACAAACATGACAGAGTGTTTCACATGATGTATGGAATCAATCCTCACCCGGAAAGTGTTTCACTCTAATGCACTGGTGTATATGGGTGTATAAAGCTCACTCTGCAATCATATTATCACACAATTTAACTTTGCCTTTCGTTTCAATCAATTCAAAAGAATTTACAAGCAAGTTGATATCACAAGGACTTTGATTGGCTTGTATTGTGGTTAGGCTAAGAAAAAGTCATGGTTTTTCTGGAAATCAAAGGTTCTTGAGCTGAGAGATTACATAATTCACTTCATGTATATAAGGTTCTCCTTTGCTCCTCATGGATCATTACCAATTTCAAACTTACACCCAACTATTTTTCCTTCAGTACTTTTCTTTTTCTCTTTTTCTTACTTTTCCATTTTTTTCTTTTTCTCAATACACCATAGTTTCCCCCCAAACTTGGATTATTCTCCTGTAATGTCGATGCATGTTCTATTCAGCTCAAGGTACAAAGTTCAGGGAATTTTCAATAAGCTTAAGGTACAAAGAGGAAAGATCTTTTTACATATATGATTGAATGGCTAATGTGTATGTAAGGTGAGAAAAGAATGCCTTGATCAAATTCAACAAACAAGCAGATAGTTCAAATCATAGAAACTCAGGCAAAGTCAATTGTGATCTAGCATGATAGCATTCGCACATAAAAAAATCTGAGGCACAAATTCTCACCCTGTTAATCAAGATTCCATACTTTGCCAAAAACAATGTCATGAATATTGACTGCAATTGATTCCCTAAGCATTAGCATAACTCAGTGAAAACATCTACAATAAATGCTCAATTAACTCAACTATTTCCACACATTCAATCACATAAAGAAAGCATAACAACCAGATTTTCACATATCATCAACTCATACTGTCAAACCAAATGCATAGAAGATGTTTATGAAAAGGTATGAAAAGGTTCCTAAAAGTAAAATAAAGACTGAAAAAAGAAAATAAGAATAAAGAAGGTCGACTACTGCTGTGATGGCCCATCAATCAGTCTGAGTCCTCCTCATCGACCTCATCATCGTCCTCCTCCTCCTCGTCATCATCATCCTCATCCATAGCAGCAGTGCCTTCCTGAGGTCTACCCCCCCCAGAAGGAAAGGACTGGTCCCCAGGCCAGGCAACGAAGGTGCTGTACTGGTCGGATGTCATAAAACCTGGATGGGATGCTGCATAAATATGCCTCATCATCTCTGCATGGGCCTGACCGATCCGGTTCACCGCCTCCAACTTTGATTCAATCAGTGCAAGTCTCATGTCCATCATCTGGTAAGGATCGGACGTAGGTGTTGGTGGTGGTGGCTGAGGACGTCTGGGGATAGGTCGCTGTCTGGCATGTCTCCTCGGCGATCTCGGTGGTGGACTGGCAGCTCCATCATCTGCATCCAAACAAAATTGGGTATAATACCCCATATCAATAGGTCTCCTAGGATGCTCGAATGGTGGAATAGTGATGTCCACTCCTTCTTGTTTGCAGAGATGGGTGATAAGAGAGGGATGTCCAAGGGGAGCTTTTGTGGAGTTCGCACAGTTGCGTATCTCATTTGCGATTAGCTTCCCCAAGTTCACAGAGCGTCCAGTGAGAATGGCATAAAGGAGGACCGCTCTGTTAACCGTGACGTCAGAGACATGCGTGCACGGTGAAATGTTGGAATGCACCAGAGGCATCCATAGGCGGCTGAGAGAATGCAAGTGCACTCTCTTGATATGAAGAGGTTGCTGCTGCCTATTTCGTTGAAATGATCCTCTTGCAATACATAGGGTCTGTTCAATCTCTTCATGATCTAACTCAGTCGCCATCAGCTCGGCGTACCCGCATAGCTCATCATCATCTTCCTACTCTGTGTTTAGGAACTCATTAATAGCGTCAGCACTAAATGATATCAGCTGACCACGCACATAGCTCCAGAAAGGTTCTGAGTCCGGAGAGAAGGATTTAGCATTGGCATAAAACTCCTGGACAATTGCAATATTGGCGGGCTCTGGGTACGTGCATAAGGAGCTCCATTGCCTCTCCAAAATCTCATTGGAGAATTCTGGCACATCTTGAGGTAGAAGGGTCACTTTCCTCTTCATCAAAAGTTTTCTGTTCTGGACATTGGAGAAATGCTTCTGATGGTCCTTAGTTAAGAAGATATCAGAGTATATCTTCTCTTTCCTTCTATTTTCCCTGAGACCAGCAGTGGTCTTAGTTCTCTTGGACCCAGATGAAGAAGCCATATCTGCAAAATAAGGTAGAGTCAAAGAAGTTACATGTTATTAGATTCATGAATGAATTCATCAATAACTTTAATCTTCATGCACCCAATACATTCAATGATATTCACACTAATTATACATTTAAAATTGAGCAAAGAAGGACCATGATCAGTGCAAATTGGAAGCCAAAACAGAAAAACAACAAGAAACAATGAAGCTGTCAGGATCAGTCACGCCGGGCGCCGCCTCAGTCAGTAGGCGCCGGGCGTGACAGCAGTTTATGCAGATTTTGATTGCAGCCTCACAGTTGCTAGCTCAGTTTCCAGACATTGAAATAAGCTTAAGCATTTTAACTATGCATCCTTTAATAAACCAATCAGCACAAGTCAAGTTACAAGCTTAAATTCTCATGAATCAACACATGTTCTCAACTTTATATAGCTCAAACTCAAATATAATCACAGTTCAGGCAAGAATTCAAAACAATTAACATTGAACCAATACACACAAGCTGTAGGACACACCACAACAAACATCAAAACTGGGCAGGGAAAGTCGCGCCGGGCGCCACCTCAGTTAGCAGGCGCCGGGCGCGACATGCAGTTTTGGGGTAAACCCAGATTCTGCATCCTAGCCACTATGCGTGTGTGTATTTGTTCAAACAGGTCAATAAGGCCACGAAATTAATGCAACAAAGCAGCAATAACAAACCACACTCAATTTGAATTGAATTAAACTACCCTAGGTCACATTCAAACCATGTACATGATGAACAACCAAGGCTAAGTGTTGTGAAGGAATGTACAATAGAAAAGAGTGAAAAGCCTACTTGATGTGTAGAGAATGTGATTAGCTTGGTGTGGAGACGTTTGCAGTGGAGGAGTGCTTGGGTGGAGAGGTGCCGAGAGTGAGCCAAGAATGATGAGCAGTGGAGGCAGCAGCAATAAGGTGTGGTGAATGAGAAATTATGAGAATGGAGTGATTGTGATGGTAGAGAGTGAAGAAATAGAGGGGCCTTGAAGTGGGACGGGGTTAGAGTGAGTGAGAGTGTGCGTGTGAGGCAGAGGTGGGGAATGGGTTTAGGTTTAGGTTATTTTAATTGGGCCTCTCCACTGTGCACTCAGGGAAGAAAATAGCTGCAGAAGTTGCGCCCGGCGCCTAATGGATCATGCGGCGCCGGGCGTGGGATCGTGACCCAGCCAGATGCTGAATCTGAGAAATGTGTGGCCAAACTGGACGATCTGGCGCCGGCGCCCCCTAGTGCTTGCAGCGCCGGGCGTGAGTTTCTGCAGAATTATGCAGAAACTGGTTTTTCAAGTTACCTAACACGGGTTTTTGAGAATTTGAACTTCAAATCACTTGAGATGCTCCAGAATCTCATATTATCATTAAACAAACTTGTTCAAAACCTAAGGAATTGAATTTGAGCATTCAAGTGGCAAATTGAAGTCATTCTTTTAAAACTTTAAAATTCCACAAGTTAGGCAACATTTTTGGCTTTTGGCTTGAGTAAGGTGATTTGAAATCATGTAAAAACAGCCCAGAAAATAGCCAAAACAGTTTCACATCTCACATTCACATCAATTCACTATAGCCTTCACATATTTAACAATCAACTCTACAAATCACCTTGGTTGTTCCTCACACAAACATGCTTCAAAAACAAATAAATCACACCACACATTACAACATACAAACAACTAATCAAACAACACTCAAGAATTAAAATCACACAAGAGAAAAGGTTAGAAAACTGGGTTGCCTCCCAGTAAGCGCTTGTTTAACGTCATTAGCTTGACACCATTTAGCTCAAGGGTCAGAGAGGTGGATGATTGTAGTGAGACGTTGGATCTCACCACCTAGGTAATGTTTCAATCTCTGCCCATTAACCACCCAACTTCTTGCTGGATCATCTGAAGCAGGGTCAACCAATTCGACTGCTCCATGAGGTTTTACTTCCTTGATGGTGAAGGGTCCAAACCACTTTGACTTCAACTTTCCTTGAAAGATCTTGAATTTAGAATTGAAAAGGAGAACTTGTTGGCCAGGTTGAAATTCTCTCTTTAAGATCTTTTTGTCATGATACAACTTGACCTTCTCTTTGTAATTCTTGGAGTTATCATAAGCTGTCAATCTCATTTCTTCCAACTCCTGTAATTGCAGCTTCCTCTTTTCTGCAGACAAGGTAGAATCAAAGTTCAAGAACTTCAGGGCCCAATAAGCTTTATGTTCCATCTCCACCGGTAAATGACAAGATTTGCCATAGACTAGTTGAAAGGGAGTCATCCCAACAGGTGTTTTCATTGCAGTCCTGTAAGCCCACAGAGCATCATCCAGCTTTAATGACCAATCCTTTCTTGAAGAAGAAACAGTTTTCTCAAGAATCCTCTTGATTTCTCTATTTGATACTTCCGCTTGCCCATTGGTTTGAGGGTGATATGGGGAAGCAACTTTATGTTTCACCTCATAGTGTTTTAGTATCTTATCCAGCTGATAGTTGCAGAAATGTGATCCTCCATCGCTGATAAGAATTCTTGGCACCCCAAATCTTGAGAATATATTCTTCCTCAAGAATTTAATCACAGTGGTTGCATCATTCTTCTGACATGCTACTGCTTCCACCCATTTGCTGACATAGTCCACTGCAACCAGAATATACTCATTAGTATAAGATGAAGGTAGGGGACCAACAAAATCAATACCCCAGCAATCAAAAACCTCTACTTCTAGGATGTTTTGTAGTGGCATTTCATGCCTTCTTGAGATAGTGCCCATTCTTTGACATTTATCACAACGCTTGGCGTGGGCATAAGCATCCTTGAATATAGTAGGCCAGTAAAATCCAGATTGGAGGACTTTGGCAGCTGTTCTTTCACCATTGAAGTGTCCTCCATAGGGTGAGTTATGGCAATGCCACAAGATTCCTGCTGATTCTTCTTCAGTAACACACCGCCTCAAGAGATTGTCAGCTCCTAGTTTGAATAAATAGGGGTCATCCCAAATAAACTGCTTAGCATCATTTAGGAATTTCTTCTTTTGTTGCCATGAAAGATCATCTGGAAGGATGCCCGCAGCTTTGAAATTAGCTATGTCAGCAAACCAAGGCCTTTGTTGGACCATCATCAAGTTCTCATCATAAAATTCTTCACGGATTTCTCTTTCTTTAGTTGTAACTTCATCATTGACAAGTCTTGAGAGATGATCCGCAATGACATTTTCGCTTCCTTTCTTATCCCTGATCTCCAAATCAAATTCTTGCAACATAAGAACCCATCTTATCAATCTTGGTTTGGAATCAGGCTTGGTAAGCAAGTACTTGATAGCAGCATGATCAGTGTAAATAATCACCTTTGATCCGATGAGATAAGGTCTGAACTTCTCTAATGCATACACTATTGCCAAGAATTCTTTCTCAGTTGTGGCATAGTTCAATTGAGCTCCATTCAACACCTTGCTGGCATAATAAATGCTGTGAAACACCTTTCCTCTTCTTTGGCCTAGGACAGCACCTATGGCATAATCACTGGCGTCACACATCAACTCAAATTCTTGTTCCCAATTTGGACCAATTATCACTGGTGCAGAAATTAACTTGTCCTTGAGAACCTTAAATGCAGTTAGACACTCTTTATCCAACACAAAAGGAGTGTCTTTTACTAAGAGGCTGCAGAGTGGCTTGGCAATCTTGGAGAAATCTTTGATGAATCTTCTATAGAAACCGGCATGACCAAGAAAGCTTCTTGATGAGCGGGTCGCACCGCTCACAAAAGTTGATTGCAGATATGAATGCAGTATAGTTTACTAGGAAGTGACTCCTAGGTCGTCTCTCAAGGACCAATTTTTGGTGGTTCAATCTCAGATTTTTTTACACAAAGTGGGGGGGGTTTTGTGATATGGTTTTGTGCAGTAAAATTAAAGTGGACTGGAATTTAAACGAGACAGAATTTAAAATACTGAAATAAATTTTAACAATGGTAAAAACAAGCGGTAAAAGATGGTAAAAACTGAACGGTAAAATTAAACGCATAAATAAAAACATCAGTGAAAATACGTTGATAGAAAATAAACCGTAAAAATGACGTTGAAAATAAACTGAACGGTAAAAAGCAATGACTGAATTTAACAGTACAGAAAATACTGAACGATAAATTTAACAGATAAAAACATTTAACTGAAAATGGAATTCATCACAAATTGAACACTTAAATTAAAATTCTGGACAGTAAAAAGGAAACGAGCAAAGGTGACACATTCAGAAATGAAAACTATATTTTGGCACTGTTGAAAATAAATTACAGAGAGCTTTGAAAGAAGAAGAGGCAAGAGCCTCTTCCAGGGACCGTGAGGGGTTCCTAAACTACTCTAAATTCTACTACTAAAATCTAATTCCCTTCATTCTCTGCTGCTCCATTTTATAAGCAATTCTCTCACCAATCTCCTCCCGTGAGCATCTCCCTGTTTGTTCAGAATCCTTCCCGTGAGAAAATAGGGTGAGGGCCCTCCATGTTTGTCTTCTTCTTCAGCTGTGTACATTCCAGCACTCTTCTCCCTTCTCAACGTGACTGCTGGACGTGAAACCATCCAGGCCGTGGAGTGTGAAGCTTCTTCCGTGTGCACTTTCCAGCCACGGTACTGCTGCTGGAACGGATGCTTCCTGTTGCCATGGATTTGAAGATAGCTGGACGGTGCAGCTGGACATCACGCCTCCCAGCTGGATGCTTCTGTGTTGCCATGGATTTGCAGGCCGTGAATGGAAGTTGGCTGGACGGTGCAGCTGCTGGTGGAGGTCGTGAATCTCTCTTCATTTTGCAGCCCCCAAGCTTCTCATGTGGCTTCTTCATACACCCTCCAACGCTGCTTTCTTTTGGTGGTGGCTGCACCTTCATTCTCCTTGCCACCATCTCCCGTACACACCCTTTCCGTAACAGCCCAAGGAATGGTGAGATGTTCAATCACTTGGACGTGTGGCCCTCCTCTTTTCCATCCATTCTAAACCAAATTCTCGGCCTCCCACTTACTAGAAGTCGTATGTTGTTGTTGCAAGCTAATAATGGCCCCACTTTAATTGGCAGCATGTGGTTAAATAATGTGGCAATTGCAATAAAACTTGTTGGTAGTGGACGTAGCTTTTTTAGAAGAAAGTAGAATAAAATTCCTTTTACTTCAACATGTGAACGGGAGACCTTGCTCCAAAATGTCCAAAATGTCCTAGACGTGGCAGCTACTCACTTCAAGTGTCACTTCTTCGATTGTTAATTGTTGGACAATTATTGGACAAAAGCAATGAGTGAGGGCGTGGAGCAATTTGCATCTAGCAACAATAAAACCGAAACTTCATTAAGCTTCATGAGCCAAACATAATTTTCATTTCTTTTTTTTTTTTTCACTTCAACACACAGAAATAAATCAATGGAGCGTAGCATCTCCCAATTAAATAACACCGTGTACAAATGAATGTTTTTCAAATGTCCCAAAATATTATCCAACAATTTTCCTGTAAATAATTAATCTCAGATAATTCAAATTAATTAAAATTAGAATTACTGGTCAATTTAATCACAATTAGTGAAAAGAGGAAAATATCAGACATTTTAGCACAATTCCCTGATTAATTCTATTAAAATAAACTAAGTGAAGTGAAGAAAATATTGATTCATCAAAATAGACCACACTTAGTCTTTTGCACTCCTGGGCAAAATTAAGACGCAAATCAGGGAATGGTTCAAAGGACTTTTAGGGATGGTGACACAAAATGCAGCATACAGAAAAATAAAAACTCACGAGAAAAATAAACCAAATTTACACAGTTCTCAAGAATTCTAGACAGATAAAAGAAGTAGAAAATATCCGACACAAAATCAAATAAAGCAGATACTTACAGAAATCTTCCAAGCAATTCAATACACGGAAAAATAATCAATCAGCTTAAGAGGTGATTTAAAAATAACAAAACCTTACAGATGCACTCACAGTGTTTCTCTCAAGTGTCAAGGGTAAATAAATTCAACTCGATGTACTCAAGAAAACAAACACAAGTAGACTTGGGAAGTTTCTAATATCAACACTTAAAACATATGCATGTTCAGATCTAAAGGTCTTTACTGGGTTGTAATGGGGCCAAGGACAGGGGAGGATAAAATATAGATAAGTAGCTACAGCTCAGAAGAAATAGAGGAGCAATGGGGAAAAAGTGTAAACACAGTGAAATCTCACCCAAACCTCTAATTCAATCCTCTTCTTGACTCCATTGTTCTCAAAATTGTTTTTCATTTTGCTCTCTTTTTCTCATCAATTTCAATTTTTTTTTCATCCTGTCTGTTTCCTTTTCTCTCTCTATCACACAACAGGATATAATTTATATTTTAAGAACATGATGAGGAACCAACTAGCCAATTCATCACAATTCCCAAGGAGACCACACTTATTCACAAAACACTTCTATAGCTCCAGACTTCCCTAAGGTTTAGGTAATCATTTGTTTTTCACTTAGGATCAGTGTATGAGCTTTAACACAAAGAAATGGATACAGTATAGGCTCAAAAGGGGTATCAAAGGATAATAACAAGGTAGGCTTATTTGGCTAAAGAGGCTCAAGAAATAAAATGCCTTTATCATTTCTAAACATGCATATCCATCAAGAATTATCAAAAAGAATCAAGCCAAGGCATATGTGCAAGCAATCAAGAGACATATCACACACAAGAAAGAACATTAAGTGGCTCAAATCTCACACAGGGTGTTCGTCACAATAAAATCAACCTCTTAAACATTTATAATCATCTTCCAAGCAGAGAAAAGCAAGGATTTCAAACCATAAGTATTAAGTAAGTGAAGGAAAAATCTACAACTTAGACATCATCCAGAAATCAAGAGAAAAATGTAAAATTTATTGCACACAAAACACACTAAAAATAACTTAAAACAACTTAAAACAGAAAAAATTTAACACTCAAAAACAAAAAAATTTCACACACAAAACAAATAAAATTCAGAATCTCTCCCAATAGACCACACTTAAACTACACATTGTCCTCAATGTGTTCTAAGCATACATCAGCAATCAAAACAGGAAACATATTATGGACAAGTGCAATAAAAGTAAGGAAAAAGGGAGAGAAAGAAAATGCAAACTCCCGCAGGTTATGGTGGAAGCTGCCAATTTTGGACTTTCAGGGAGATGTCTTCAGAATCCAGCAAGGAAGTTTTGAGGACGAACTGCTTCATCCTCCAGATTTGATCAAGCAGTGAAATGTCCTCCACCGCCGGATCTAAGCAGCAAATATTGTTACTGAGCGGATTCAGTAGGTGCTTGTTGATCTTTGAACTGTCAGTGTCAGCACCTTTGTTTTCCACTGTGGGTGTATGTTGATCAAATTTATACGTACCTCCTGCAACATGGTTAGTGCAATGTGGTTCCGCAGAAATTTCATGCAGGGGTATGACACCCAATTCTAGTGTAATAGGCTGAACCTCAGATAAATCCTCATAACATGAATCGGTTTCAAATGTAGAAATAATATCTTTAACAGGCTCAGATTCATGTTCAGAGGGAGAATTAAAAACATGCTCAGCAACAATATGATTACAAGCATACCTATCATCAGCATAATCTTTAATAACACAGTCAACAGAATAATCAATTTGCGGTATGCTTACCTCCACTTCCTTGAAGATTGGTAAAGTAGTGGAGGATGAAGGTGGTCTACCTGGTTCAGGATTACTGCTTACTTCTGCCCGGTCCCCAAAATTTTCATCAGTCTCCTCAGGTACAAGAGTGGCCATCTGCCTGATCTGATCACTCAGATTCTGTATGGCAGCTTGAGTTTCCTGCTGGAACTCCATGCTCTCTTGCTTGAACTGCATGTTCCCTTTCTGAAACTGAATGTTCTGCATTGTCATCTGCTCTAGTAACTCCTTTAATGTAGGTTCAGAAGTAGAAGGCTGAGGAGTTATTTGAATAGGAGAATCATACTGCTGACTCTCATATTGTGGAACTGGCTCCCAAAGAGAGCTCTCAGAAATTGGATGATGGAACATATTGTTCTCATCATAAAAATCAGCAGATTTAAAATCAAAGTAATATGCAGAATAAGAATCATAATCACAGACATTGGCAGAATAAGCATTATTCACAACATTAAAATAGGTAGACATGGAAAAATAAAAAGTAAAAACTAAAAACTAAAAATTACGAATCAGATAAAACAAAACACATTTATACATGCTACAAGCACACACAAGACAGAACATCAATAGTAAAAATTTTTAATTAATTTTTTTTTTTTAATTTTAAATTTTTTTTTTAATAACAACTAAATACAGAACATAGCACAATTAAACACATATATACACAATATATATTAACACAGTAAAAATCTAAAACAAAAACCTGGATCTGAAGTGACAACGCTGCCAAAATTTGCTGAAGGTGTCGTTGTCTCCTACAAAAATACAACAGACAGAACACACAAAACAAACATATTAACAGAACAAAACTTTATACAACAAAAATCTAAAACCAAACCTCCATTGATTGGTCCCCGGCAACGGCGCCATTTTTTGATGAGCGGGTCGCACCGCTCACAAAAGTTGATTGCAGATATGAATGCAGTATAGTTTACTAGGAAGTGACTCCTAGGTCGTCTCTCAAGGACCAATTTTTGGTGGTTCAATCTCAGATTTTTTTACACAAAGTGGGGGGGGGGGGGGGGTTTGTGATATGGTTTTGTGCAGTAAAATTAAAGTGGACTGGAATTTAAACGAGACAGAATTTAAAATACTGAAATAAATTTTAACAATGGTAAAAACAAGCGGTAAAAGATGGTAAAAACTGAACGGTAAAATTAAACGCATAAATAAAAACATCAGTGAAAATACGTTGATAGAAAATAAACCGTAAAAATGACGTTGAAAATAAACTGAACGGTAAAAAGCAATGACTGAATTTAACAGTACAGAAAATACTGAACGATAAATTTAACAGATAAAAACATTTAACTGAAAATGGAATTCATCACAAATTGAACACTTAAATTAAAATTCTGGACAGTAAAAAGGAAACGAGCAAAGGTGACACATTCAGAAATGAAAACTATATTTTGGCACTGTTGAAAATAAATTACAGAGAGCTTTGAAAGAAGAAGAGGCAAGAGCCTCTTCCAGGGACCGTGAGGGGTTCCTAAACTACTCTAAATTCTACTACTAAAATCTAATTCCCTTCATTCTCTGCTGCTCCATTTTATAAGCAATTCTCTCACCAATCTCCTCTCGTGAGCATCTCCCTGTTTGTTCAGAATCCTTCCCGTGAGAAAATAGGGTGAGGGCCCTCCATGTTTGTCTTCTTCTTCAGCTGTGTACATTCCAGCACTCTTCTCCCTTCTCAACGTGACTGCTGGACGTGAAACCATCCAGGCCGTGGAGTGTGAAGCTTCTTCCGTGTGCACTTTCCAGCCACGGTACTGCTGCTGGAACGGATGCTTCCTGTTGCCATGGATTTGAAGATAGCTGGACGGTGCAGCTGGACATCACGCCTCCCAGCTGGATGCTTCTGTGTTGCCATGGATTTGCAGGCCGTGAATGGAAGTTGGCTGGACGGTGCAGCTGCTGGTGGAGGTCGTGAATCTCTCTTCATTTTGCAGCCCCCAAGCTTCTCATGTGGCTTCTTCATACACCCTCCAACGCTGCTTTCTTTTGGTGGTGGCTGCACCTTCATTCTCCTTGCCACCATCTCCCGTACACACCCTTTCCGTAACAGCCCAAGGAATGGTGAGATGTTCAATCACTTGGACGTGTGGCCCTCCTTTTTTCCATCCATTCTAAACCAAATTCTCGGCCTCCCACTTACTAGAAATCGTATGTTGTTGTTGCAAGCTAATAATGGCCCCACTTTAATTGGCAGCATGTGGTTAAATAATGTGGCAATTGCAATAAAACTTGTTGGTAGTGGACGTAGCTTTTTTAGAAGAAAGTAGAATAAAATTCCTTTTACTTCAACATGTGAACGGGAGACCTTGCTCCAAAATGTCCAAAATGTCCTAGACGTGGCAGCTACTCACTTCAAGTGTCACTTCTTCGATTGTTAATTGTTGGACAATTATTGGACAAAAGCAATGAGTGAGGGCGTGGAGCAATTTGCATCTAGCAACAATAAAACCGAAACTTCATTAAGCTTCATGAGCCAAACATAATTTTCATTTCTTTTTTTTTTTTTCACTTCAACACACAGAAATAAATCAATGGAGCGTAGCATCTCCCAATTAAATAACACCGTGTACAAATGAATGTTTTTCAAATGTCCCAAAATATTATCCAACAATTTTCCTGTAAATAATTAATCTCAGATAATTCAAATTAATTAAAATTAGAATTACTGGTCAATTTAATCACAATTAGTGAAAAGAGGAAAATATCAGACATTTTAGCACAATTCCCTGATTAATTCTATTAAAATAAACTAAGTGAAGTGAAGAAAATATTGATTCATCACTTCTGATTCCTTTCACATTTGTTGGTGGTGGCAGTTTTTCAATAACTTCCACTTTAGCTTTGTCAACTTCAATTCCCCTAGAAGAAATCTTATGACCTAGAACAATACCTTCAGTAACCATGAAATGGCATTTTTCCCAATTGAGAATAAGGTTTGTTTGAATGCATCTTTCAAGCACAATCTCCAGGTTTGATAAACACAAGTTAAATGAGCTACCAAACACTGAAAAGTCATCCATAAATACTTCAATGCATTTTTCCACTAGGTCAGCAAAAATGGCTTGCATACATCTCTGAAACGTTGCTGGTGCATTGCATAATCCAAAAGGCATCTTCCTGTAAGCGAAAACACCAAAAGGACAAGTAAAAGCAGTCTTTTCTTGGTCTTTAGGATCCACCACAATTTGGTTATAACCAGAATAACCATCCAAGAAGCAATAGAAAGCTTGACCAGCTAACCTTTCTAACATTTGATCCATGAAAGGAAGGGGAAAATGATCCTTCCTTGTAGCCTTGTTCAGCTTTCTATAGTCAATGCACATCCTCCACCCAGTTACTATTCTCATAGGTATGAGCTCATTTTTATCATTACACACTACGGTCATACCACCTTTCTTTGGCACTACTTGTACTGGACTCACCCATGTGCTATCAGAAATAGGATATATGATTCCAGCTTCTAGCAATTTCAGAACCTCTTTTCTAACTTCTTCTTTCATTACAGGGTTCAATCTCCTCTGCGGTTGAGCTACTGGTTTGAAATCCTCCTCCATGAATATCCTGTGCATGCAGTAAGAAGGACTTATTCCTTTTAGATCAGATATTGACCACCCGATGGCTCCCTTATTGGCTTTGAGAACTTCAATTAATTTCTCCTCTTCTGCAGGAGATAAAGAATTGCTGATGATGACTGGTTTGCTACCAACTTCTTCTAGAAACACATACTTCAAATGAGGGGGTAACATTTTCAACTCAAGTTTGCCATCTTTGACTTTTTCCTTGGAATTTATATCTTCAATCTTTGCTTCATGAGGGGGAATTTCCTTCAGAGCATCCAAGTTAGTCAGGCATTCATCAATCAATTTTTCTTCTTCTTCATTAAGAGCTTCACAAGCATCAATAAGTGTCTTCTCCAGAGGGGATGAAACATACGCTATTTTCTCATTATTTGAGCATACCTCATCCAGAACATCAACTTGAAAACATGCTTCATCATCATTGGGGTGAGACATAGCTTCAAAAACATTGAAATTCACTTCTTCATCCTGTACTCTCACCTTGAGTTTGCCATTATCTACATCAATTAGAACTCTTGCAGTCTTCATGAATGGTCTACCCAGAATGAGAGGAACCTCAGTATCCTCCTCCATCTCCATTATTACAAAGTCCACTGGAAAGACAAATTTGTCAACTTTAACAAGCACATCTTCCACCACCCCATGAGGGTATTTAATAGATCTGTCTGCTAATTGTAAAGTCATCCTTGTAGGTTTCAGATCTAACTCTCCAATCTTTCTGAACATAGAGAGGGGCATTAGATTGATGCTTGCTCCCAAATCAATCAGAGCTTTCCCAATAGCTAGATTCCTTATAGTGCAAGGAATAGTAAAACTACCCGGATCTTTGAATTTATGTGGGAGAAGCTTTTGGATGATAGCACTACAGTTGCCTTGTACTTCAATGGTCTCTGCTTCAATATACTTTTTCTTCTTCGTGAGTAAATCCTTCATGAAGCGAGAATAGGCTGGAATCTGTTGAAGAGCTTCAGAGAAGGGAATTTTTATTTCCAGCTTCTTGAATATATCTAAGAATCGCTCAAATTGCTTCTCCTTCTCCTTTCTTGTATACACCTTTGGATATGGAAGGTGTTTCACTATTTCTTTTTCTTTTTGAGGTATTTCTTTTTCTTGTCTTTTATTAGTCTCTTCTTCTTTTCTAAGATCCTCTTCTTCATTTTCTCTTTCATTTTGATTTTCTTCTTCTATCTTATTCTTCTCTTCTCTTCTTGTACTTTCTTCCTCAATTATTCTTATTTCCTTCCCACTTCTGGTGGTTATAGCTTTGCATTCTTCCTTTGGATTTGTTTGAGTATTAGCAGAGAATTGACCACCCTGTTGATTTGCCAATTGCTTGGCCAACTGACCTACTTGCACTTCTAAATTTTTGATTGAAGCGTCAGTGTTTTTCTGATTTTGGATGGATTGCTGTATAAACATCTGCAAAGCATCTTCTAATTTTGCTGTTCGGTCATTTTGAGATGCATACTGTTGCCCAGGTTGGTAAGGATTTCTACTACCTGAAGCTCCCTGTGCTTGTCTCCATCCTTGATTTGCAGGATTAGGAAAAGGATTGTTGAAGAAATTTTGACGTCCTTGGTTCCCCATATAGTTGACTTCTTCAGATTGGGAACTACCAGGAACTTGACAATGACCGTTAGGATGATCATCTCCACAGAAATCACATCTCATGACTTGCTGATGTGGTTGTGAATGAGCTTGCAGTGCTTGTAACTGCTGAGGTAACTTAGCCATGCTTTGAGTTAACAACTCCATTTGTTGAGAAAGAAGCTTGTTTTGAGCAAGTAGTGTATCCTGGGCACTCAGTTCATACACTTCTCTCTTCTGTGCTGGAATTCTCCCATGTTGGCTCCTCAAATCAGTGGAAGCCATATTTTCTATCACAGCAATGGCTTCATCAGCAGTCTTAAAAAGTACTGAACCACCAAAGGATGCGTCTAATATCATCTTTGTATGAGGTTGCAAACCATTACAGAAAGTTTGCACTTGCATTTCTAAACTGAATCCATGGCTGGGACACTTTCTCAATAAAGATTTAAATCTTTCCCATGCTTCACAAAGTGGTTCATCTACTCCTTGGACAAATGTAGCAATGGCAGCTTTCACCTCTGTGCTCTTTGATGGTGGAAAGAAGCGTGCTAGAAATTTGTATTCCACATCCTCCCAGCTCGTAAGACTTTGATTAGGCTGTGACTGGAGCCAAGCCTTTGCTTTGCCATTCAGAGAAAATGGGAAGAGTCTCATGTACAATGCTTCTTCATCCTCCCCTTGTACACCCATAGTACCACATAGCTCATAGAAAGTGACCAAATGAGCATGGGGGTCTTCATTGTCCAGGCCAGAGAATTAGTTTGAACTGATGAGCTGGAGTAGAGCAGGCTTCATTTCTGCCAACTTGTCACTCATAGTGTGCCTCACAATGCTAGAGAAATTTCTCGGGCTTTTGTAAGTGATTGAGTCCCCTATGGTTCTCCTTGGAGGTGGTCCTGCGCCAGCCATCCCGTTCACAGAAGAAGAATCAAAAGATTCTATGATTTGATTGTTGAAAGAAGTTGAGGATTCAAGAGCGGCTTGTGCTGCTAGAGCTTTTCTTTTCCTAGTGTCACTATTGTTCCTTCTAGCTGCTTTCTCAATCTCAGGATCCACAAGGAGTGGTTCAGATGACACAGTCCTCCTTGTACGGATGTTTCCCTGCATACACTAGAAAACAACCAAACTCGTGCCACAAGTCAGCCCAAAAATAAAGATAATAATTACAACAAAATAGAAACTTATACACAAAAAGATAAAGCCTAAATCGGTTAAAAATCACACAAAAGTCTAGTTTAACACGGGTCCCCGGCAACGGCGCCAAAAACTTGTTGTGACTTTGGCAAGTGTACCAAATCGTTTAAGTAATAAAACCGGTAAGACCGGATATCGTTTCCCAAGAGACTCGTGTCCTAGACAATCGTATAATATCTAACTAATTTAGACTAAAGAATGATTCCATATTTTTGTGGTTTTAATACGATTAAAGTAAAGATAATGCAGGAATGATAAAAGTTGATCTTTGATAACTTAAACGCTAGAAATGCGAGTGATTAGAAATGGTATGAAATGGTATTATTGGGGGTATGATCTCATCTACTTCACTTTTGCGCATACAATTCACTTTCTTTCCATTAATTATCCAATGTCAATCAACTAAATTACTCCAACCCAATCCCTTGGTAGAAAGAGCCTAGACTTACTTCTTAAACTCTAATTCCTTAGAAACTTTAACAAGTTCATCCGCTTTAAGAGTTGAGATTTAAGACAACCAAAGGTCCAAGTTCTATCCCTAGATACAATTTCCCTTAGGTATTTAATCCAATTTCAGATTTACACAACATTTCCCAATATCAAGCAAACCCTAGAATCATGCAATGGTGGAACACAACATCACAAGCTTTAAGAGAAGGAATTAAACACTAGAAATCAATGGAATAGACATATAATCAATCAATTCAACTGTAATTAGCACAAAAGATCCGTGATTACATCAACCCCCAACAATAATGAAACTAGCTCTCCATTGTCATGGAGAGCTTGATCTTACAAATTGATGAAATGGAAGAAGGGAGAAGACCCAAGGTGGAAGGAGAAGTGTTTCCACAGCTCCAAGATCGCCTCCAGCTGCTCCAAGGTGTAGAAATCGCGTCTGGGCTGCCAAAGATGCCAACCCCTTCGCGTTCCAGAACTAAATAAGCTGTTTCTGCCACATCAGCAAAAGTCGCGCCCGGCGGCCCGACAGACAGGCGCCAGGCGCGCTCTCGGTCAGGCTCGTCACGCCCGGCGCCGCCTCGGTCACCAGGCGCCCGGCGTGACTCTCTGCAGCAGACTTGGATCTTCATCTTTTCAGCTCCTCTTCTCTCTTTTCTTGGGTTTTGGCATTGTTCTTTTTGTGAGTAGCTTCTCCAGCTTCTTTGAATGGAGATTAGCCATCAAATGGGCTATTTACAACTTACAATGTAATCACTTACAAACAACAGAAATTGAGTTAAACAAGACTAAAAGTAAAGGAAGAGTTGACAATTTCCATCAATTTGATGTTGGATAATGAAGTAAAATTGGTCATTATCACCCGGTCCATGCGTCTTCATCGTTCACCTGCCCGTCTTCGACAGTAAGCTAGTGTCCGCCCGGCCTGGAGTGAGGAACAGCGTTCGTCCAACACAAGACCGTCCGCTCGGTCTGCATCACCTGGAGAGAAAGTGATAGCGTCCTCCTCGAGCTAGGTTGGTGATACGACTATCGCGGTCATACAAATTGATTGCACGAAATTAATGCAGTATATTTTACTAGGAAGTGACTCCTAGGTCGTCTCTCAAGGACCAAATTTGGTTCAGTTTCAGATTAAACACGAAAGGGGGGGTTGTGAATGTTTTTGTTTTTATGCGAAAAAATTAAAACGAACTGGAATTTAAATAACACCAAATTAAATACGGTGAAGTAAAATGCAGTACAGTAAAAACCCAATGGTAAAAGACATCAAAATAAAATAAACGCGGGAACATTAAACGTATAAAAAACGTTAAACATTAAACACAAAAATAAAAGCATAATTAAAAACAATACGTAAAATTTAAAACTAAAATGGTAAAAACGAAATTAAAACAGTAAAACAAATTTAAAACAGTAAAAATGATTTTGCTACAGTAAAAACGAAAATACAGTAAGGTAAAATAGTAAAAAATAAATCTGGAACAGAAAACTAAAATACAGAAATCGAAAATACAGAAAAACGAAAATACAGTACATAGTAAATACAGAATACAGTAGAAAGAGTAAAACAGTAAATTTTAGAAACAGAAAACGAAAATACAGTAACATGAAACAGTGAAAATAAATCTAAAACAGTAAAAACGAAAATACAGAAAAACATAAAATACAGAAAATGGAAAATACAGAAAATAGTAAAAACAGTGAAACATCAAAAACAAAAATATGAAATTACAGCAGTAAACAATAACAGTAAAAACAGTGAATACAGAATTTCAAAATCAGTAAAGCAGTAAAAGTAAAATACAGAAAATAAAAATACAGAAAACAGGAAATACAGAAAAACAGTAAATTTCAAAAACAGTAAAAACAAATTCAAAATTACTGCAGTAAAATACACAGAACAGAATTAATCAACATGCAAAAGATAAACAGCAGCAGAAATTAAATTGCATAAAAAATGTAATACAGAAATTAAAATACAGCAGAAATTAAATTACAGCAGTAAAATAGAAACAGTAAAACAGAATTGAAAATTCAGAAACAGTAAATGAAATCAAACTTTGAATTGAATTTAACTTGTTCACAAATTTATTACAGCAAAGAAAATAAAATTTGATACGTACATTGCTCAACCATATCCTTCCATCTTTGTACTGTGCTATTCTTCACTGTTCCAGCCCCTTTACTGTCCAGCCCTCTTGCTCTTTTCTGGACTGAAAATTCCAGCCCTTCTCTCCACTGTCCAGCCCTCTGCTGGTCTTCTTCCCCCCTCCCTTGAACCTCACGGCACTCCCCTTACTTATACTCCAAAACCAATCCATTTTCCATTTGGAAGCATGCCAACAAAATAAGTGATAGGGCCCTCCATAATTGTTGTCCGTGAGCTTCTCATCCTCTGGACCGTTCCATTCTCTTTATTCTCTCCATTCTCCAATTGCTCTATGTCACCATACACCATGCAGCAAGATTAAAACAAAGAAAGCCCACTTTTAAGTTTTGTCCTTTTTTTCTTTTTGACTTTCTTATCACCACATATTTGTGATTCTACGTACTAAAAACACCAAAGGGACCCTCCAATTCTCATATTGCTCCAAAATGAAAGAAAAACCACATCATGCACGTAACAAAAGGAAGAAAGGGGGGCCCTCCATAATTTCACTTGCCAATGGGAATTGTACACATAGGACCATGCTATTCTCTTTCACTACTTAAAAGAAACCGTGAGCTCTTTCATTTTAAATCAAGTTACCAAATTGAGTTGGCAGTGTTGTGCTTATCTTCCGCATATATCTCTTGAAATTTTTCTTCAATTACTTTTGATCAAAACATGAAAAAGGAGGCCATGTGTCCGTGTGATTTGGTGGATGCTAGGATGTGATCAAATTCTTACTCAGTGCACACCAAAATAATTACTTTCGTAGTCCACATTCACGTGCATACCACACTTAGCACCCTTTCTCTCCATTGCTACCAAACATCAAAATGAAGGTCACTTGCTGCCATTGACAGTGATCAATTAAATGCTCTCCATACCCAAAATTACTGAAATGCAAATTCCTTTTAGTTTTAAAATAAAATTTATGTCACATTTATCTTGAAGTCCCAAAATATTATCCAACAATTTCCCTGCAACTAATAATGAAAATAATAAGTTCAGATAATTCGAATTAATCAAAATAAGAATTTTTGATCAAATTAAGCACAATCAGTAAAAACGGAAAAATACCGGACATTTAAGCACAATTCCCTGATTAATTATAGCACAATAAACTAAGTGAAGTGAAGTAAATAATGATTCATCAAAATAGACCACACTTAGTCTTTTGCACTCCTGGGCAAAATCAAGACGCAAATCAGGGAATAGGACATCAAAGGAGTGACACAAATGCAATCATACAGAAAATAAAGACTCACAAGAAAACAAAGATAATTTACAGAGTTCTCAAGAAGTATGGACCAATGAAAGAAGTAGAAATTTTCCAACACAAAATCAAGAAAAGCACATACTTACAGAAATCATCCAAGCAATTCACAGTATGGCAAAATAATTAATCAGCTCAAGAGGTGATTTAAAAATAACATAACCTCACAGATGCACTAATAGTGTTTCTCTCAAGTGTTTAAGGTAAATAATTTCAACTCAATGTACTCAAGAAAACAAACACAAGTAGACTTGGCAAGCTTCTAATATCAACACTTAAAACATATGCATGTTCAGATCCAAAGGTCTTTTAGGGTTGTAATGGGGCCAAGGACAATGAAGGATAAATATGGATAAGTAGGTATAGCCCAAAAGAAATAGAGGAGCAATGGGGAATAAGTGGAAATACAGTAAAATTTCGCCCAAACCTCTAATTCAATCCTCAGATCGACTCCATTCTTCACAAAATTATTTTTCATTTTTCTCTTTTTCTCATCATCATTTTTTTCCATCCTGTCTTTTTTTTTTCTTTATCACGCAACAGGATATAATTCATATTTTCAGCACAAGATGAGGAACCAACTAGCCAATTCATCATACTCCCCAATGAGACCACACTTATTCTCAAAATACTTCTATAGCTCCAGACTTTCCTAAGGTTAAGGTAATCATTTGTTTTTCACTTAGGATCAGTGTATGAGCTTCAACACAAATAAATATATACAGTATAGGCTCAAAGGGGTTATCAAAGGATAATAACAAGGTAGGCTTATTTGGCTAAAGAGGCTCAAGAACAAAAATGCCTTTATCACGTCTGAACATGCATATCAATCAAGTATATCAAAAAGAATCAAGCCAAGGCATATGTGCAAGCATTCAAGATACATATCACACACAAGAAAGAAAATTAAGTGGCTCAAATCTCACACAGGGCATTCGTTACAATCAAATCAACCTCTTAAACATTATAATCATCTTCCAAGCAGAGAAAAGCAAGGATTTCAAACCATAAGTATTAAGTAAGTGAAGGAAAAATCTACAACTTAAACATCATCCAGAAATCAAAAGAAAAATGTAAAATTTATTGCACACAAAACTCGATAAAAATAACTTAAAAGAGAAAAAATTTAACACTCAAAAACAAAAAATTTAACACATAAAATACAATCTAACAGAAAAATCAGAATTTCTCCCCAGTAGACCACACTTAAATCACACAATGTCCTCAGTGTGTTACAATCATCAGATGATCAAATTCAGAGCAGTCAAATAATATAGACAAGTGCAATAAAAAGTTAGGAAAAATGGGAAGAAATTTTTCAGTAACATCCATCAGTAGATGTTATCATTGACATCCATCAGCAGATGTCTAAATCACCTAGCACCCATCAGTAGATGCTAACTAATTTAATTAATTTTTTTTTTATTTTTAGAAAAAGGGGATGACCGGTACTGTGACAACAGTTTCGGTGGCAATGACCGGAACTGTTGCTACAGTGGAAAGCAATTCTGCTATAAAAGGGTCACTCCTCCGCCTCGAGCAACATTTCTGACTCTCACTCTCTCCTCTCTGCTTCTCTCTCAACTCTCTCTCTGCTCTCTTCTCTCTCTGCTCTCTCCTGAGCGTCTGGATCTGTGAGGAAGCTCTGTCCCCGCGCCTTCTGAAGATCTGAGGTCTGCGCAGAGCCCCTGTCCCTGCGTCTTCTGAAGAGTCTGAGTGAGATCCGCGAGGAGCCTCTGCAAGCCTACTTCCCCAGGTAAGTCCTTCTTCACTAAGGATCTCCCTCTCTTTCTGCTTGCTTGTTCTGCTTCTCTTTCCCTTGTCCATTTCTTTAAGCTTTCTGTTCTTTCATTTCAGTTCATCCTTCCTTTTCGCTTTCCCTGCTTGCTTGCTCATCTTTATTATTATATTTTTTTTTTTCTGCAATACTTGTCCTCTCCCCCTGCCCGATCTATCTTCTTTCTTCTCCTACAATTTGTTTTTCATTTTTTTTTAAACTTAAAACACTTAAAACACATAAAACACAATTGTCATAAAACTTAAGGGGTATATCGGCTGGAAACCAGACGTTAATCTCCCTTCGATTGAAGGTATGGCAGAGACAATCGGGTAGAACAACGCCACGTACCCCACTTAAAATTAAAT
This sequence comes from Vigna angularis, assembly GCF_016808095.1. NCBI lineage: Eukaryota > Viridiplantae > Streptophyta > Magnoliopsida > Fabales > Fabaceae > Vigna > Vigna angularis. The sequence goes on along the minus strand of NC_068977.1, from coordinate 33,942,938 downwards.
AAAACACAGAAACATAAGAACAATATGGACAAGGACAACTGGACATAGATCCGTTTAGGACCCTTTGCAAGGACCGTGAAACAGATCTGAGACCAGACACAAAAACAATCAAAGACAGACAGGACAAAATAAATCTAAAAGGAAACAAGAACAAACAATTAAAGAAAATACTGAACTAAGAATCTAATATATTTTTACGCTTTTTTTTTTTATGTTTTGTTTTTCTTTTTTATGTTTTTGTTCTTTTTATTATTATTATTTTTTTTTTTATTAAGTTTTAGAATATTTCAAGAGGAATGATGACGAGTGAGATGGAATCAGAGAGATACACTAGTCAGCGATGGCGTCCTACAGATGATCAGATCAAGATGATGACCAACATCTACAACTATGGGGTCACACACCCAAGCCGAGCGCAAGTCGTCGAGATCGCGTCTCGACTAAGGACCTTCGCAGATGCCACCGAATATAACGTGCACTGCTGGTTTAACAACCATGGCAATCGGGTCAGGCGCTGGCAAGCGGAGATAGACCCCACTGGCACTCTCTTTTCACAACTGCCGCTGTATATGTATGGTAAGAACTCTCATCATACCTCCATTTTTATTGAAATTTTTTTTTTTCACTTCCTCTTCTATAATTAACACAAATTTTTTTTTTTGTTTGAAAGAAAACAACTGGGTGATAATGAGGGCACCGAGGCTGCTGGATTTGTTTCCAGTTCCGATCATTATCGATCCAGAAACAGAGTTTCCTCCGCCTCCGCTCGTGACTTTTCGAACCAGAGCTCCCTCAACGGAGCTCTCCCTTAGACCACCACAACCAGCTCGTGAATTCTTTCATTATTAATGTTTTTTTTTTATGTTTTCGTTGTGGTCTGTAATATTAACGATCAGAAATGATCGAACCCCGAACATCTTTGTTATGCTTTTTATGTATTTTATTTTTGTTATTATTATTTTTTTTTGTTGGACTGTAATCCTTAACGATCATTACTGATCGATCACTGCCCGAGTTTTATTATGTTTTTATGTATTTTTATGTATTTTTGTTATATTTGCTTTTTTTTATTATTATTAATAAATGCACTCAGATTAGTATCTGCTCAAACTACACATCTCTGCCCTATTACTGCAACTTTACTCTCTGATTTTTTTTTTTTTATTATTATAACAAAAAACTAAATAAATAAATAAAAACAGAACACATATTAACGAAACAAAAGACCTAATACTGAATCAAAATATCAAACCAAATAAAACACATATTTCAAAAATAGCAAACAAAACACATATTTACAAAATATAAATTAACAAAATAACAGACCTAAAACAGAACACAAAATTTTTTATTTTTTATTTTATTTTTATTTTATTTTTATTTTATTTTTTTTTATTTATTTTTTTTTTATAAAAAAAAAATCATAAACTAAGAAGATCAGAATTCTCCCCTAATTCGCAAACCAAGAAAATTAAGGGAAGAATGAACAGGAAAACTCCCCTGGTTATGGTGGCAGTTGCCAAACTTGGACGAGCAGGGAGATGTTCTTCGCCTTAGGATCCAGCAAAGGAAATTTGAGGAAGAACTGCTTCATCAGTATTTTTCTCGTAGCAATTTGTTTCAGCAGTATCTCTCCTTCCACTAGCATTTGTTGAGTGTGTGACACCGGAATAGCTATCTCTGGCTCGCTCAAAGAAGTAGCAGTATACTCTTCTTCATTAATCATGCATTCCTTAATGTCAGCACCTGCATTCTTTTTGAATTCTGCATCCTTGTCATCAAACTCACAATTAATAGTATCTGTTATAAACTTAGAGTCTGGGTGTAACGCATAATCAATTTCAGCACAAATGGAGCAAGAACCAAATTCACAGTCACATTCAAAATTTTCAGAAAACTGTGTTAAATCAAAGTTTAGTCCTAACTTTATAAAGTCATCAGATTGCACAGTTTCTCTTTCAAAATTAATATTGACGCTACTTTCACCAATGGGTTCAAAGGCTGACACTGAATTAAAAATTTTAGAATGGTCAATCAAATTTGTATTAGTATCAGTCATAAACCCTATAAAATCAGTGTGCGTCAAATCACATGCATTTGAATGTGTAGGTAAATCAGGCAAAATTGGAATCTCAGGTTCAGAATAAACCTGGTTTTGCTCACTGAAAAGTTTCTTACCAAACTCCAAGTTATCAGCTGCATCCTCAGGGCTATCAGTGTCAGAATCCAGAATAGGCTGCTCAGGTTCTTCCTTTGTTAACTCAATTGGACTTTCACCAGCCAGCTTGCAGAACAACTTCCTCGCTTCTGATGGGGTTATATCCATCAAACATCCACCAAAAGCTACATCCACAAGTATCCTTTCACTGTCCAGGAGCCCTTCATAAAAATAAATCAAGAGCAAATGCTATGGAATTTGGTGGTTTGGACAAGTTATGCAGAGCCTGTTAAACCTCTCCCAATAATCTGCTAGGCTTTCTTCTTGAAACTGCTCAATAGCAGTGATCTTCATCCTAATGCTGGTCACCTTTGCTGCTGGAAAAAACTTGTCGAAGAATTTTTGTTGTGTTTCCTGCCAACTATTAAAAGGATACTGGTATATGAACCAGTCTCTTGCTTCATCTTGAAGGGACATAGGAAACATTTTTGTCAACACTGTCTCCTTTGAAATACCAGCAGGTCTCATAGAAAAACACACCAAACAAAACTCCTTGAGGTGCCTATATGGATCTTCATGTGCCAACCCATGAAATCTGGGAAGACTCTTGACTATCTCATACATCCAGTCTTGAGAATCTGTCATCTCCTCTAGTCTAGTTCAAAACCTCTCTCAGACTTGGACTTCCTCTTCAAACAAAGATTGTATAGAAAGAAATATACAGAAACATAACATGGAGGGAAAACTAATATTTTTTTTATAGAAACAAGAGCTAAATACAACACCCAACACATGTTTTTTAAATTAACAAAACAAAACAAAACTCATACGACATGCATGCACAAAACAAAACATTACATCACAACACAAGATAAAACACAACAACAAATATTAACAAAACAAAAACTAAAACATATATCACATGTACACAAAAACACACATAACAGAAAATAACAAAAGACCCAAAACCGAACCGTTATTGGTCCCCGGCAGCGGCGCCATTTTGATACGACTATCGCGGTCATACAAATTGATTGCACGAAATTAATGCAGTATATTTTACTAGGAAGTGACTCCTAGGTCGTCTCTCAAGGACCAAATTTGGTTCAGTTTCAGATTAAACACGAAAGGGGGGGTTGTGAATGTTTTTGTTTTTATGCGAAAAAATTAAAACGAACTGGAATTTAAATAACACCAAATTAAATACGGTGAAGTAAAATGCAGTACAGTAAAAACCCAATGGTAAAAGACATCAAAATAAAATAAACGCGGGAACATTAAACGTATAAAAAACGTTAAACATTAAACACAAAAATAAAAGCATAATTAAAAACAATACGTAAAATTTAAAACTAAAATGGTAAAAACGAAATTAAAACAGTAAAACAAATTTAAAACAGTAAAAATGATTTTGCTACAGTAAAAACGAAAATACAGTAAGGTAAAATAGTAAAAAATAAATCTGGAACAGAAAACTAAAATACAGAAATCGAAAATACAGAAAAACGAAAATACAGTACATAGTAAATACAGAATACAGTAGAAAGAGTAAAACAGTAAATTTTAGAAACAGAAAACGAAAATACAGTAACATGAAACAGTGAAAATAAATCTAAAACAGTAAAAACGAAAATACAGAAAAACATAAAATACAGAAAATGGAAAATACAGAAAATAGTAAAAACAGTGAAACATCAAAAACAAAAATATGAAATTACAGCAGTAAACAATAACAGTAAAAACAGTGAATACAGAATTTCAAAATCAGTAAAGCAGTAAAAGTAAAATACAGAAAATAAAAATACAGAAAACAGGAAATACAGAAAAACAGTAAATTTCAAAAACAGTAAAAACAAATTCAAAATTACTGCAGTAAAATACACAGAACAGAATTAATCAACATGCAAAAGATAAACAGCAGCAGAAATTAAATTGCATAAAAAATGTAATACAGAAATTAAAATACAGCAGAAATTAAATTACAGCAGTAAAATAGAAACAGTAAAACAGAATTGAAAATTCAGAAACAGTAAATGAAATCAAACTTTGAATTGAATTTAACTTGTTCACAAATTTATTACAGCAAAGAAAATAAAATTTGATACGTACATTGCTCAACCATATCCTTCCATCTTTGTACTGTGCTATTCTTCACTGTTCCAGCCCCTTTACTGTCCAGCCCTCTTGCTCTTTTCTAGACTGAAAATTCCAGCCCTTCTCTCCACTGTCCAGCCCTCTGCTGGTCTTCTTCCCCCCTCCCTTGAACCTCACGGCACTCCCCTTACTTATACTCCAAAACCAATCCATTTTCCATTTGGAAGCATGCCAACAAAATAAGTGATAGGGCCCTCCATAATTGTTGTCCGTGAGCTTCTCATCCTCTGGACCGTTCCATTCTCTTTATTCTCTCCATTCTCCAATTGCTCTATGTCACCATACACCATGCAGCAATATTAAAACAAAGAAAGCCCACTTTTAAGTTTTGTCCTTTTTTTCTTTTTGACTTTCTTATCACCACATATTTGTGATTCTACGTACTAAAAACACCAAAGGGACCCTCCAATTCTCATATTGCTCCAAAATGAAAGAAAAACCACATCATGCACGTAACAAAAGGAAGAAAGGGGGGCCCTCCATAATTTCACTTGCCAATGGGAATTGTACACATAGGACCATGCTATTCTCTTTCATTACTTAAAAGAAACCGTGAGCTCTTTCATTTTAAATCAAGTTACCAAATTGAGTTGGCAGTGTTGTGCTTATCTTCCGCATATATCTCTTGAAATTTTTCTTCAATTACTTTTGATCAAAACATGAAAAAGGAGGCCATGTGTCCGTGTGATTTGGTGGATGCTAGGATGTGATCAAATTCTTACTCAGTGCACACCAAAATAATTACTTTCGTAGTCCACATTCACGTGCATACCACACTTAGCACCCTTTCTCTCCATTGCTACCAAACATCAAAATGAAGGTCACTTGCTGCCATTGACAGTGATCAATTAAATGCTCTCCATACCCAAAATTACTGAAATGCAAATTCCTTTTAGTTTTAAAATAAAATTTATGTCACATTTATCTTGAAGTCCCAAAATATTATCCAACAATTTCCCTGCAACTAATAATGAAAATAATAAGTTCAGATAATTCGAATTAATCAAAATAAGAATTTTTGATCAAATTAAGCACAATCAGTAAAAACGGAAAAATACCGGACATTTAAGCACAATTCCCTGATTAATTATAGCACAATAAACTAAGTGAAGTGAAGTAAATAATGATTCATCAAAATAGACCACACTTAGTCTTTTGCACTCCTGGGCAAAATCAAGACGCAAATCAGGGAATAGGACATCAAAGGAGTGACACAAATGCAATCATACAGAAAATAAAGACTCACAAGAAAACAAAGATAATTTACAGAGTTCTCAAGAAGTATGGACCAATGAAAGAAGTAGAAATTTTCCAACACAAAATCAAGAAAAGCACATACTTACAGAAATCATCCAAGCAATTCACAGTATGGCAAAATAATTAATCAGCTCAAGAGGTGATTTAAAAATAACATAACCTCACAGATGCACTAATAGTGTTTCTCTCAAGTGTTTAAGGTAAATAATTTCAACTCAATGTACTCAAGAAAACAAACACAAGTAGACTTGGCAAGCTTCTAATATCAACACTTAAAACATATGCATGTTCAGATCCAAAGGTCTTTTAGGGTTGTAATGGGGCCAAGGACAATGAAGGATAAATATGGATAAGTAGGTATAGCCCAAAAGAAATAGAGGAGCAATGGGGAATAAGTGGAAATACAGTAAAATTTCGCCCAAACCTCTAATTCAATCCTCAGATCGACTCCATTCTTCACAAAATTATTTTTCATTTTTCTCTTTTTCTCATCATCATTTTTTTCCATCCTGTCTTTTTTTTTTCTTTATCACGCAACAGGATATAATTCATATTTTCAGCACAAGATGAGGAACCAACTAGCCAATTCATCATACTCCCCAATGAGACCACACTTATTCTCAAAATACTTCTATAGCTCCAGACTTTCCTAAGGTTAAGGTAATCATTTGTTTTTCACTTAGGATCAGTGTATGAGCTTCAACACAAATAAATATATACAGTATAGGCTCAAAGGGGTTATCAAAGGATAATAACAAGGTAGGCTTATTTGGCTAAAGAGGCTCAAGAACAAAAATGCCTTTATCACGTCTGAACATGCATATCAATCAAGTATATCAAAAAGAATCAAGCCAAGGCATATGTGCAAGCATTCAAGATACATATCACACACAAGAAAGAAAATTAAGTGGCTCAAATCTCACACAGGGCATTCGTTACAATCAAATCAACCTCTTAAACATTATAATCATCTTCCAAGCAGAGAAAAGCAAGGATTTCAAACCATAAGTATTAAGTAAGTGAAGGAAAAATCTACAACTTAAACATCATCCAGAAATCAAAAGAAAAATGTAAAATTTATTGCACACAAAACTCGATAAAAATAACTTAAAAGAGAAAAAATTTAACACTCAAAAACAAAAAATTTAACACATAAAATACAATCTAACAGAAAAATCAGAATTTCTCCCCAGTAGACCACACTTAAATCACACAATGTCCTCAGTGTGTTACAATCATCAGATGATCAAATTCAGAGCAGTCAAATAATATAGACAAGTGCAATAAAAAGTTAGGAAAAATGGGAAGAAATTTTTCAGTAACATCCATCAGTAGATGTTATCATTGACATCCATCAGCAGATGTCTAAATCACCTAGCACCCATCAGTAGATGCTAACTAATTTAATTAATTTTTTTTTTATTTTTAGAAAAAGGGGATGACCGGTACTGTGACAACAGTTTCGGTGGCAATGACCGGAACTGTTGCTACAGTGGAAAGCAATTCTGCTATAAAAGGGTCACTCCTCCGCCTCGAGCAACATTTCTGACTCTCACTCTCTCCTCTCTGCTTCTCTCTCAACTCTCTCTCTGCTCTCTTCTCTCTCTGCTCTCTCCTGAGCGTCTGGATCTGTGAGGAAGCTCTGTCCCCGCGCCTTCTGAAGATCTGAGGTCTGCGCAGAGCCCCTGTCCCTGCGTCTTCTGAAGAGTCTGAGTGAGATCCGCGAGGAGCCTCTGCAAGCCTACTTCCCCAGGTAAGTCCTTCTTCACTAAGGATCTCCCTCTCTTTCTGCTTGCTTGTTCTGCTTCTCTTTCCCTTGTCCATTTCTTTAAGCTTTCTGTTCTTTCATTTCAGTTCATCCTTCCTTTTCGCTTTCCCTGCTTGCTTGCTCATCTTTATTATTATATTTTTTTTTTTCTGCAATACTTGTCCTCTCCCCCTGCCCGATCTATCTTCTTTCTTCTCCTACAATTTGTTTTTCATTTTTTTTTAAACTTAAAACACTTAAAACACATAAAACACAATTGTCATAAAACTTAAGGGGTATATCGGCTGGAAACCAGACGTTAATCTCCCTTCGATTGAAGGTATGGCAGAGACAATCGGGTAGAACAACGCCACGTACCCCACTTAAAATTAAATAAAACACAGAAACATAAGAACAATATGGACAAGGACAACTGGACATAGATCCGTTTAGGACCCTTTGCAAGGACCGTGAAACAGATCTGAGACCAGACACAAAAACAATCAAAGACAGACAGGACAAAATAAATCTAAAAGGAAACAAGAACAAACAATTAAAGAAAATACTGAACTAAGAATCTAATATATTTTTACGCTTTTTTTTTTTATGTTTTGTTTTTCTTTTTTATGTTTTTGTTCTTTTTATTATTATTATTTTTTTTTTATTAAGTTTTAGAATATTTCAAGAGGAATGATGACGAGTGAGATGGAATCAGAGAGATACACTAGTCAGCGATGGCGTCCTACAGATGATCAGATCAAGATGATGACCAACATCTACAACTATGGGGTCACACACCCAAGCCGAGCGCAAGTCGTCGAGATCGCGTCTCGACTAAGGACCTTCGCAGATGCCACCGAATATAACGTGCACTGCTGGTTTAACAACCATGGCAATCGGGTCAGGCGCTGGCAAGCGGAGATAGACCCCACTGGCACTCTCTTTTCACAACTGCCGCTGTATATGTATGGTAAGAACTCTCATCATACCTCCATTTTTATTGAAATTTTTTTTTTTTCACTTCCTCTTCTATAATTAACACAAATTTTTTTTTTTGTTTGAAAGAAAACAACTGGGTGATAATGAGGGCACCGAGGCTGCTGGATTTGTTTCCAGTTCCGATCATTATCGATCCAGAAACAGAGTTTCCTCCGCCTCCGCTCGTGACTTTTCGAACCAGAGCTCCCTCAACGGAGCTCTCCCTTAGACCACCACAACCAGCTCGTGAATTCTTTCATTATTAATGTTTTTTTTTTATGTTTTCGTTGTGGTCTGTAATATTAACGATCAGAAATGATCGAACCCCGAACATCTTTGTTATGCTTTTTATGTATTTTATTTTTGTTATTATTATTTTTTTTTGTTGGACTGTAATCCTTAACGATCATTACTGATCGATCACTGCCCGAGTTTTATTATGTTTTTATGTATTTTTATGTATTTTTGTTATATTTGCTTTTTTTTATTATTATTAATAAATGCACTCAGATTAGTATCTGCTCAAACTACACATCTCTGCCCTATTACTGCAACTTTACTCTCTGATTTTTTTTTTTTTATTATTATAACAAAAAACTAAATAAATAAATAAAAACAGAACACATATTAACGAAACAAAAGACCTAATACTGAATCAAAATATCAAACCAAATAAAACACATATTTCAAAAATAGCAAACAAAACACATATTTACAAAATATAAATTAACAAAATAACAGACCTAAAACAGAACACAAAATTTTTTATTTTTTATTTTATTTTTATTTTATTTTTATTTTATTTTTTTTTATTTATTTTTTTTTTATAAAAAAAAAATCATAAACTAAGAAGATCAGAATTCTCCCCTAATTCGCAAACCAAGAAAATTAAGGGAAGAATGAACAGGAAAACTCCCCTGGTTATGGTGGCAGTTGCCAAACTTGGACGAGCAGGGAGATGTTCTTCGCCTTAGGATCCAGCAAAGGAAATTTGAGGAAGAACTGCTTCATCAGTATTTTTCTCGTAGCAATTTGTTTCAGCAGTATCTCTCCTTCCACTAGCATTTGTTGAGTGTGTGACACCGGAATAGCTATCTCTGGCTCGCTCAAAGAAGTAGCAGTATACTCTTCTTCATTAATCATGCATTCCTTAATGTCAGCACCTGCATTCTTTTTGAATTCTGCATCCTTGTCATCAAACTCACAATTAATAGTATCTGTTATAAACTTAGAGTCTGGGTGTAACGCATAATCAATTTCAGCACAAATGGAGCAAGAACCAGATTCACAGTCACATTCAAAATTTTCAGAAAACTGTGTTAAATCAAAGTTTAGTCCTAACTTTATAAAGTCATCAGATTGCACAGTTTCTCTTTCAAAATTAATATTGACGCTACTTTCACCAATGGGTTCAAAGGCTGACACTGAATTAAAAATTTTAGAATGGTCAATCAAATTTGTATTAGTATCAGTCATAAACCCTATAAAATCAGTGTGCGTCAAATCACATGCATTTGAATGTGTAGGTAAATCAGGCAAAATTGGAATCTCAGGTTCAGAATAAACCTGGTTTTGCTCACTGAAAAGTTTCTTACCAAACTCCAAGTTATCAGCTGCATCCTCAGGGCTATCAGTGTCAGAATCCAGAATAGGCTGCTCAGGTTCTTCCTTTGTTAACTCAATTGGACTTTCACCAGCCAGCTTGCAGAACAACTTCCTCGCTTCTGATGGGGTTATATCCATCAAACATCCACCAAAAGCTACATCCACAAGTATCCTTTCACTGTCCAGGAGCCCTTCATAAAAATAAATCAAGAGCAAATGCTATGGAATTTGGTGGTTTGGACAAGTTATGCAGAGCCTGTTAAACCTCTCCCAATAATCTGCTAGGCTTTCTTCTTGAAACTGCTCAATAGCAGTGATCTTCATCCTAATGCTGGTCACCTTTGCTGCTGGAAAAAACTTGTCGAAGAATTTTTGTTGTGTTTCCTGCCAACTATTAAAAGGATACTGGTATATGAACCAGTCTCTTGCTTCATCTTGAAGGGACATAGGAAACATTTTTGTCAACACTGTCTCCTTTGAAATACCAGCAGGTCTCATAGAAAAACACACCAAACAAAACTCCTTGAGGTGCCTATATGGATCTTCATGTGCCAACCCATGAAATCTGGGAAGACTCTTGACTATCTCATACATCCAGTCTTGAGAATCTGTCATCTCCTCTAGTCTAGTTCAAAACCTCTCTCAGACTTGGACTTCCTCTTCAAACAAAGATTGTATAGAAAGAAATATACAGAAACATAACATGGAGGGAAAACTAATATTTTTTTTATAGAAACAAGAGCTAAATACAACACCCAACACATGTTTTTTAAATTAACAAAACAAAACAAAACTCATACGACATGCATGCACAAAACAAAACATTACATCACAACACAAGATAAAACACAACAACAAATATTAACAAAACAAAAACTAAAACATATATCACATGTACACAAAAACACACATAACAGAAAATAACAAAAGACCCAAAACCGAACCGTTATTGGTCCCCGGCAGCGGCGCCATTTTGATACGACTATCGCGGTCATACAAATTGATTGCACGAAATTAATGCAGTATATTTTACTAGGAAGTGACTCCTAGGTCGTCTCTCAAGGACCAAATTTGGTTCAGTTTCAGATTAAACACGAAAGGGGGGGTTGTGAATGTTTTTGTTTTTATGCGAAAAAATTAAAACGAACTGGAATTTAAATAACACCAAATTAAATACGGTGAAGTAAAATGCAGTACAGTAAAAACCCAATGGTAAAAGACATCAAAATAAAATAAACGCGGGAACATTAAACGTATAAAAAACGTTAAACATTAAACACAAAAATAAAAGCATAATTAAAAACAATACGTAAAATTTAAAACTAAAATGGTAAAAACGAAATTAAAACAGTAAAACAAATTTAAAACAGTAAAAATGATTTTGCTACAGTAAAAACGAAAATACAGTAAGGTAAAATAGTAAAAAATAAATCTGGAACAGAAAACTAAAATACAGAAATCGAAAATACAGAAAAACGAAAATACAGTACATAGTAAATACAGAATACAGTAGAAAGAGTAAAACAGTAAATTTTAGAAACAGAAAACGAAAATACAGTAACATGAAACAGTGAAAATAAATCTAAAACAGTAAAAACGAAAATACAGAAAAACATAAAATACAGAAAATGGAAAATACAGAAAATAGTAAAAACAGTGAAACATCAAAAACAAAAATATGAAATTACAGCAGTAAACAATAACAGTAAAAACAGTGAATACAGAATTTCAAAATCAGTAAAGCAGTAAAAGTAAAATACAGAAAATAAAAATACAGAAAACAGGAAATACAGAAAAACAGTAAATTTCAAAAACAGTAAAAACAAATTCAAAATTACTGCAGTAAAATACACAGAACAGAATTAATCAACATGCAAAAGATAAACAGCAGCAGAAATTAAATTGCATAAAAAATGTAATACAGAAATTAAAATACAGCAGAAATTAAATTACAGCAGTAAAATAGAAACAGTAAAACAGAATTGAAAATTCAGAAACAGTAAATGAAATCAAACTTTGAATTGAATTTAACTTGTTCACAAATTTATTACAGCAAAGAAAATAAAATTTGATACGTACATTGCTCAACCATATCCTTCCATCTTTGTACTGTGCTATTCTTCACTGTTCCAGCCCCTTTACTGTCCAGCCCTCTTGCTCTTTTCTGGACTGAAAATTCCAGCCCTTCTCTCCACTGTCCAGCCCTCTGCTGGTCTTCTTCCCCCCTCCCTTGAACCTCACGGCACTCCCCTTACTTATACTCCAAAACCAATCCATTTTCCATTTGGAAGCATGCCAACAAAATAAGTGATAGGGCCCTCCATAATTGTTGTCCGTGAGCTTCTCATCCTCTGGACCGTTCCATTCTCTTTATTCTCTCCATTCTCCAATTGCTCTATGTCACCATACACCATGCAGCAATATTAAAACAAAGAAAGCCCACTTTTAAGTTTTGTCCTTTTTTTCTTTTTGACTTTCTTATCACCACATATTTGTGATTCTACGTACTAAAAACACCAAAGGGACCCTCCAATTCTCATATTGCTCCAAAATGAAAGAAAAACCACATCATGCACGTAACAAAAGGAAGAAAGGGGGGCCCTCCATAATTTCACTTGCCAATGGGAATTGTACACATAGGACCATGCTATTCTCTTTCATTACTTAAAAGAAACCGTGAGCTCTTTCATTTTAAATCAAGTTACCAAATTGAGTTGGCAGTGTTGTGCTTATCTTCCGCATATATCTCTTGAAATTTTTCTTCAATTACTTTTGATCAAAACATGAAAAAGGAGGCCATGTGTCCGTGTGATTTGGTGGATGCTAGGATGTGATCAAATTCTTACTCAGTGCACACCAAAATAATTACTTTCGTAGTCCACATTCACGTGCATACCACACTTAGCACCCTTTCTCTCCATTGCTACCAAACATCAAAATGAAGGTCACTTGCTGCCATTGACAGTGATCAATTAAATGCTCTCCATACCCAAAATTACTGAAATGCAAATTCCTTTTAGTTTTAAAATAAAATTTATGTCACATTTATCTTGAAGTCCCAAAATATTATCCAACAATTTCCCTGCAACTAATAATGAAAATAATAAGTTCAGATAATTCGAATTAATCAAAATAAGAATTTTTGATCAAATTAAGCACAATCAGTAAAAACGGAAAAATACCGGACATTTAAGCACAATTCCCTGATTAATTATAGCACAATAAACTAAGTGAAGTGAAGTAAATAATGATTCATCAGTTGGGCCAAAGCGCGAAGATGAAGCTATGGAGATGGAATTTGTGCGGAAGTAATGGATATGGTGGTGGGCTCACAATATTGGTGAGGTTTTGGTGAGTATTTGTGGTAGGATGGAGGTGTTTGATGGATCTCCGGAGAGGTTGGGCCAACTCTAGAGAAGGGTGGTTAGAGGGACCTCATGGGATGCTCTAGCCTTGACTTGAGACAAGATATGTTTGCACACATTTTGGCATAATAGCATTCAAATTCATCAAGTGATTTTACAAGGAAGGAGACCCTTCTATTTATAGAGAAAGGTGTCTCCAAAGTAGACAAGAAACTCTAAAAACTATCCACTCTTAAAGAGACATGTGGCAATCCTCTTTTACAAAGTTTCTCCACTCTTAGAGTGCCATGTGGCAATCCACTTTTGTAAAGTCTTCTCCACTCTTGAAGTAGCATGTGGCAATCCACTTTTGCAAAGTTCCTCCACTCTTAAAGTGGCATGTGGCAATCCACTTTTGTAAAGTTCCTCCACTCTTAAAGTGCCATGTGACAATCCACTTTTGCAAAGTTTCTCCACTCTTAGAGTGACATATGGCAATCCACTTTAGGAAGAGTTTCTCCACTTAGAAAATGACACATGGCCACTTCCTTCTTAAGAAAAACTCTTCACTTAAGAGCTTGCCATGTGGCCATCATGTCCCATGGTGGGACACACTCTTTAAAATTAAGATTACAAATCATACAATACTTAGCCCTTAATACAAGGCCTAAAATTAAATACTATACTATTTGACCCTTAATACAAGGTCTAAAATACACACAATTTTACTAAGAACATGTTGATGGCTCATGATGATTAGAGCTCGAACCCACCTTTCATAGATGAATCCAACTCTTCTTAAGTATGCTTAACCATGGCTAGGGCATATGCCATCATACCCTCCCTCTTAAAAAGGATTTGTCCTCAAATCTTTAAGTTTCTTCAAAAACCCTCTTCTTCATATTGATCAACTTATGTATCAACAAAACCCTCCGGGGTCAAATAACTTTCTGCAAAAAACAAGAGATAAAGTAAGTGTTATTAGAATAATCAATCCAATTATGTAGTTTCCTTTTAAGTCCCAGCTTATCTTGTGTTGAATGCATATGCATTTGGAGTGACTTCCTTTTTTATCACCAAGTCTCATTTGGTCTTGTCTTTCCAATCTACTAAAGGAAGATGGAAAGAATACCCCTTTTGAATCTTCACACAAGCCTGTGGCCCTTAACATGAAGACTCTTTTGTTGGGACATTCATTGGACATGTGTGTATTGCTTTGACACTCTGAACATTTGATTTTGTATATGTTAGTGTCATCTCTTTCCTTTTCTCTCTTTTTTTTCATTTGTACTTGGTCTGTTTCAACTTGAGATGGAGTGAGAGGATGAAGTACAAACTTTCTATCTTTATGGTTGAAGGTTATCTCATTGGTACGACCATGATGTATGGTTTCCTTTTCAAAAAGCCAAGGCCTTCCTAACAAGATGTGACAAACTTCCATAGGTACTATGTCACATAGCACACTATCTTCATAATTCCCTATGGAAAACTTAACCTTCACTTGTTGATTAACTATCATGTCTTCACCATCATTAAGCCATTGAAGTTTGTAAGGTTGGGGGTGAGGCAATATAGTTAATGCTAACTTTTCAACCAACCTAGTGCTACAACAATTGCAACATGAGCCACTATCCACAATAAGAGAACACGTGTTTTCTAAAACTTGACATCTTGTATGAAAGATGTTCTCTCTTTGGGTTTGGACTTGGGGACTAGGTTGATTCTTCAAAACTCTTCTCATCATGAGGAGATCTCCCTCGCATGGGTAGGAATCTTCTCCTTCACTCTCATCCTTACTTGTGCCTTTCTCCTCCTCCTCTTCACTACTATATGAGTCAACATCTCTCAAGATTATGGTCCTTTTAGTGGGGCATTGTGATGCCATATGACCTCTACCTTGACATTTAAAACATTTAATTTCACTAGTGCGCATGGATGATGATGATCCTTGATTGGGTTTCTCTTTCTCTTTCTCAAATTTCCTAGGGGTTTCCTCTCTTCTCACTTGTTTTCCCTCCCTTTTGTAGTCTTTATTAACATATGAGTTTGAGTGGTCAATTTTCAAACCTTTTCTCAAATGTTGCTGCTCTACCTTTATGCAAATTTGTACCAAATCATTAAGATCTTGATAGGGCAACAATTCCACTCTATCTCTAATATCAAGATTAAGACCACTTAGAAATCTAGAAATTGTGGTTCCTTCTTCTTCCCTAATTCCCGCCCTCATCATGTAGAGTTCCATCTTTTGCCTATACTCTTCCACACTCATGGTTCTTTGTTGGAGTCTTTGGAGTTTATCCATAAGCTCTCTATGGTAGTAGGAAGGTATGTGTCTTCTTCTTAGAGCACTCTTCAAGTCATTCCAATATTGGACTTGAGGGGAATTGGAGAGTCTTCTTTCTCTCACTAGGGCAGTCCACCAATACATGGCATTCCCTTGAAAGCTTAAGGTGGCTAGGGAAACTTTCCTTTCCTCTGTTATTTGATGACACTCAAAAAGTTGTTCTACTTTCATTTCCCAATCTAGGTATGCCTCAACATCTTCTTTCCCATGGAAATGAGGAAGGTCTAGCCTAATCTCTCTTGGTGGTTGTTCACTCTCCCTTCTATACCTTCTAGGTGGAGGATGTTGGTAGAATTGGGCAGCGGTCCTACTATCTTGTTCAGGGTATGTGTTTTCTGTGGGAGTTTTTTGAACTCCTCCTTGAGTGACTCCTACTCCTACTTTTCTTTATCTCTTCTTGGACCTTTTCTTGTTTTTGGGCTAGAACTCTAAGCTCTTCTTCTAAGGTTTCAAGATATTGTTCTCTTTCAACTCTTTCTTTTTCTTTCAAAATGGATTCTTGCTTTTGCCAAAGTTTTAGTGATTTTAGTTCCTTGGCCATTTGTTCTAAATTTGGTTGGGCCTCTTCACTATAATCACTATCAATTTGGTAAGAAGGTTCCTTAGACATTCTTAAAAAAAATTCAAAATATGTAATGCACACACAAACTTGTATTTCAAAAGTAAATTCCTTTAGAGATTTAAGGAGGCAAAATAATCTCAAGTTCACTTCCAGGAAAGAGAGGAGAATCACTAAGGATCACTTAAAATCCAAGTCTTTCCTAGCCAAAGTTTACCTCAAGTTCTCTTGCACCAAACTTCTCAAATGGAATTAGGTTTGATATACAAGTAAACACACAATAAATTATAAGCAGTTAAAGACAACAATTAAACTAGACTATGCGGCCTAATGGTAAAGTTAGAAGGCACTTTGGAACCTTCAAACTTTAACCAACTAAAAACGTTTTCAATATGGTTTACAAGTCTTTGTTAGGATATGGGATTGAGTATCACAGACTACCCCAAGATACCTAACAAGGTTATGAGTTACAAATCCAAAAGCAATACAATTTTACAACTCAAAAATGCGTAATACAAATAAATAATGTGTGTTCCTCTCTAAAGTGTTTCACTCCTTTTCTTCTTGTCTCTTCCTCAAGGTTTCAAGGTCCAAAGAGGTCTCCGATCACCCAATATACTATGTCCAATTTTGTTTTTCCTCCAAAAAAATATCCTACACCAAATATCAAACCAAATCCGAAAGGTAGGAATCCAAAGAGAATGCAAATCAAGGGCCAATTTGAACAATAGATCTTCAAAAGGAGTTATGTTGAGACAAAACAAAGAGTAATGAACAAGACAATCAAGAAAATAAAGCTTAAAAACAAAGGCTAGGCACTCAAAAGAATTACCTAAAGAAAGGCACTAGAATAGATGAATAAAACCAAAAACAATTAGAATAGAGAATTATTACTTCTTATCCTTACAAACACTTAGCTAATGGTGCAATGTAGGTAGAGACAATATTTTGTCAAAAGTGTCATGTCCAAGTCTCATGTCCAAGGGTCATGTCCAAGTGTCATGTCAAGGTATTATGTCCAAGTATCATCTCCAAGTGTCATGGTAAAGTCTCATGTCAAAGTCTCAAGTCAAAGTAACTTTTTTTTTTCACTTTTGCTTTTGCTTGTACTTTTACTTTTTTTTTTTTTTACTTTGGCTTTTTACTTTTGTCTACACTTTTGTTTTTCAACACAAATTAGATCTGGACAATTTGTTTGGGTAGCTCAAAGTTCATGACTAAAAAAACAATGGAAGAAATCTTACTAGAATCAAAAATAGAGTATGAAACTCAAAGAAACACAAGAGAAACTTAACTCTAAGAACTTGACAATGATCTAATGACAAGCATGAACTCAAATATGAAAGAAAAAAAAAGCACTCAAATGGATGTATATAGTGTAATTTCGAAATCCCAATGGGACATATTTTTTTATGATTTTTGCAAAGCCCGAACTAAGAGAAAATGACATAAAAATGACTACACATGACTCTAGACAACATGGATGGAATTAAAAATAAAAAAATAACCCAAAAATGACATTAAAACAGAACCAAATATATGAAGAAAGACTCAAAAAAAATATAAAAGCACACCACAACACATGTATATGGAAACTTAGTGGTAAAAACCGAATGGTTCCGCTAAAGAACAAACTAGAACCATAAAAATAACATATATGGATGTAAACAATGGAAGACAATAAAGAACAACACAATAACAACAAGAAATACACAAAGATAGGTAAAGGACCAAGATACTTAGCTCTTGTAGACCCAAAGCTCTTGATACCAAATGATAGCGTCCTCCTCGAGCTAGGTTGGGCCAAAGCGCGAAGATGAAGCTATGGAGATGGAATTTGTGCGGAAGTAATGGATATGGTGGTGGGCTCACAATATTGGTGAGGTTTTGGTGAGTATTTGTGGTAGGATGGAGGTGTTTGATGGATCTCCGGAGAGGTTGGGCCAACTCTAGAGAAGGGTGGTTAGAGGGACCTCATGGGATGCTCTAGCCTTGACTTGAGACAAGATATGTTTGCACACATTTTGGCATAATAGCATTCAAATTCATCAAGTGATTTTACAAGGAAGGAGACCCTTCTATTTATAGAGAAAGGTGTCTCCAAAGTAGACAAGAAACTCTAAAAACTATCCACTCTTAAAGAGACATGTGGCAATCCTCTTTTACAAAGTTTCTCCACTCTTAGAGTGCCATGTGGCAATCCACTTTTGTAAAGTCTTCTCCACTCTTGAAGTAGCATGTGGCAATCCACTTTTGCAAAGTTCCTCCACTCTTAAAGTGGCATGTGGCAATCCACTTTTGTAAAGTTCCTCCACTCTTAAAGTGCCATGTGACAATCCACTTTTGCAAAGTTTCTCCACTCTTAGAGTGACATATGGCAATCCACTTTAGGAAGAGTTTCTCCACTTAGAAAATGACACATGGCCACTTCCTTCTTAAGAAAAACTCTTCACTTAAGAGCTTGCCATGTGGCCATCATGTCCCATGGTGGGACACACTCTTTAAAATTAAGATTACAAATCATACAATACTTAGCCCTTAATACAAGGCCTAAAATTAAATACTATACTATTTGACCCTTAATACAAGGTCTAAAATACACACAATTTTACTAAGAACATGTTGATGGCTCATGATGATTAGAGCTCGAACCCACCTTTCATAGATGAATCCAACTCTTCTTAAGTATGCTTAACCATGGCTAGGGCATATGCCATCAGAAAGTGTTCGCCCGTTTCCAGCGTCCGCCCGTTCCCGGCGTTCCCCATCAGCCGTTCGCCCACTCAGGGTCCGCCCGGATCCAGTCGAAACATTTGGCGCCCACCGTCGGGCCGTGTGACTTTGGTTACCCAAGGATGACCACGAGAAATGAGCACGGACAACCCCATCACCAGTATTTCATAGCCGCACGACATATGTCCTCGGCCGTTCGGCCTCCACATATTTAAGGACGTTCGGTCTAAGCATTGTCTCGGCCGTTCGCCCTCAACACTTAAGAACGTTCGGTCTCAGCATAGTCTCGGTCGTCCGGCCTCCTAATATTTAAGGACGCTCGGTCTAAGCATTGTCGCGGCCGTTCGGCCTCAACCTATTCTTGGCCATTTGGTCATAGCATATTTTCGGCCTTACAAGGTACGGACACATCTTTCTTTAAACTTGAAATTCGCTATGTTCCCTTCATGGTACAGGTAACCGGCAACAATAGCGACGAAAGGAAAGACCGTCCGCCCTACCAAACTCCAAGCTGGTGAAAAAGAGTGTTCCAACGAGAACAACTCTCAGCTTGGTTGGGCGACGAAGCGAAAGACCGTCTGCCCTACCAAACTCCAAGCTGATAAAAGAGTGTTCCAACGAGAACAACTCTCAGCTTGGTTGGGCGACGAAGCGAAAGACCGTCCGCCCTACCAAACTCCAAGTTGATTAAAGAGTGTTCCAACGAGAACAACTCTCAGCTTGGTTGGGCGACGAAGCAAAGAATCGTCCGCCCTACCAAACTCCAAGCTGGTGAAAAAGAGTGTTCCAACGAGAACAACTCTCAGCTTGGTTGGGTGACGAAGCGAAGGACTGTCCGCCCTATCAAACTCCAAGCTGGTGAAAAAGAGTGTTCCAACGAGAACAACTCTCAGCTTGGTTGGGCGACGAAGCAAAGGGCCGGCCGTCCATAACTTAGCCAAATCTGGCATTCAGCAAAGGGCCGGTCGTCCATAACTTAGCCAAATCTGGCATTCAGCAATTGGCCGGCCGTCCATAACTTAGCCAAATCTGGCATTCAGCGACCAGCCGGCCGTCCATAACTTAGCCACACCTGGCATTCAGCAATTGGCCGGCCGTCCATAACTTAGCCGAATCTGGCATTTATCATCAGTCTGAAGTAGGCGGACGTCAATCAACCGCCCGGCCACTTGTCCTGCTAGGTACGCCAAATCAACCTCCACGACAACCCAGCAATTCGGGGGCCATCTAAAATACCCCTTTGCAATATACAATTATGCTCGGGCTCGGGAGGCTAATGTACTAGGTCCGCCCGGCATAGGCCAAGCGCCCAACCGTGCAGTGACGTCCCCCCGAGATAGAACGACCTCCCAAGGTGAAAAACAGGACGAGCGTCCCGCCATTTATACGTCCGCCCAAGGACGACAATCTGGCCGAGCGTTCCACCATTTAGACGTCCGCCCAAGGACGGCAACCTGGCCGAGCGTCCAGCCATTTGGACGTCCACCCAAGATGGCACGTCCGTTCAAGATGACGATCGGCCACCCGTGTCAGTTACCAAGGCTGAACGCCCAAAAGAACAGTTGTCCGAGCTTTCATAGATCCAGCGGTTTTCCAAATGGCGCCCATCCAAGCACGGACAAACCCCTTCGCATAATAAAATTATGCTCGGGCTTGGGGGGCTTATGTACTAATAAGACCTCCCGGCATAAACCGAGCGCCCAGACATCTGATAAATGCACGTCCGCCCAATATGGAACGTTCGCCCGAAGCAGAACGTCCGCCCAAGAAGGGATGTTCGCCCATGAGCTGGACGTCCGCCCAATATGGAACGTTCGCCCGAAGCAGAACGTCCGCCCAATGTGAGACGTCCGCCCAAGAGCTGGACGTCCGCCCAAGAAGGGACGTTCGCCCATGAGCTGGACGTCCGCCCAATATGGAACGTTCGCCCGAAGCAGAACGTCCGCCTAATGTGAGACGTCCGCCCAAAAGCTGCACGTTCGCCCAAGAAGGGACGTCCGCCAAAGAGCTGGACGTCCGCTCAAGAGCTGGATGTCCGCCCAAGAAGGGACGTCCGCCCAAGGGCTGGACGTCCGCCCAAGAACTGGACGCACACCCAGGGTAACATCCCTGGCCGACCACCATTCCCAACCGATCCGCACGTTGCTGATTACACAGTTAAGTGCTAATGACACGTTAGAGTCCTAAATAAAGATTAAGGCATTATTGGGCCGTTCCCAGGCCCCCAAAAGGTAAAAGCCCATTACAATTCACTATAAATAAAGGTCTCAGGTATGAACTCTAGACTGACTTGAATAACGATGCATACACGCATCACAATCGCTCTGTCATATCACTGACTTGAGCGTCGGAGTGCCTTTAGCAGGTACCCGGCCCCTCCCCAACTCGGAGTGTGGAGCAGCGCCAGGAGAGGAAGGACGCCCGTCAAACTTGAAGCAGAGAGCGAGCGTCCGGAGTAGGAGGACGTCCGCCGGGCTTGGAGCAGAGAGCGAGCGTCCGTGAGTAGGAGGACGTCCGCCCGGTTTGGAGGGTGGAGCCGCGATCGCCAATCTTCTCGTCCGCCCGGTCCATGCGTCTTCATCGGATACCTGCCCGCCAGAGCGTCCGGAGTAGGAGGACGTCCGCCGGGCTTGGAGCAGAGAGCGAGCGTCCGTGAGTAGGAGGACGTCCGCCCGGTTTGGAGGGTGGAGCCGCGATCGCCAATCTTCTCGTCCGCCCGGTCCATGCGTCTTCATCGTTCACCTGCCCGCCAGAGCGTCTGGAGTAGGAGGACGTCCGCCGGGCTTGGAGCAGAGAGCGAGCGTCCGTGAGTAGGAGGACGTCCGCCCGGTTTGGAGGGTGGAGCCGCGATCGCCAATCTTCTCGTCCGCCCGGTCCATGCATCTTCATCGTTCACCTGCCCGTCTTCGACAGTAAGCTAGTGTCCGCCCGGCCTGGAGTGAGGAACAGCGTTCGTCCAACACAAGACCGTCCGCTCGGTCTGCATCACCTGGAGAGAAAGTGTTCGCCCGTTTCCAGCGTCCGCCTGTTCCCGGCGTTCCCCATCAGCCGTCCGCCCACTCAGGGTCCGCCCGGATCCAGTCGAAACAGAATTCATGTCTAATGGTTCCCTCGACAAGTTTATCGGTAATAAGGGACTAGAAAGCACTTCATCTTTGAGTTGGGATAATCTGTTGCAAATTGCGAAAGGGATAGCCAGAGGATTAGAGTACCTGCACAAGGGATGCAACACTCGTATTTTACACTTTGACATAAAACCACATAACATTCTTTTGGATGACAACTTCTGTCCCAAGATATCAGATTTTGGGCTTGCAAAACGTTGTCCTGGGAAAGAAAGCACTATTATTTCCGTTTCATATGCCAGAGGAACAATAGGATATGTAGCTCCAGAAGTGTGCAACAAACATTTTGGAGTTTCACAAAAATCTGATGTGTATAGCTATGGAATGATGCTACTAGAAATAGTGGGAGTGAGGAATAATAGTAATGATGAAGCCACTCAAACAAGTGAATACTTCCCAGATTGGATATACCGAAAGCTGGAGCAAGACCAAGATTTGAGAATTGATGATGTGACAGCCACAAAAGAAACAGAGACAGAAAGGAGAATGATTACAGTTAGTTTGTGGTGCATTCAAACGTTTCCAAAGGATAGACCTACTATGAGTAGAGTAATCGAAATGTTGGAAGGCAACATGAATTCTCAAGAAATACCCCCAAAACCTGTTCTTTCTTATCCCTCAACTGGATTGGTGGCAGAATGGACCACTAGTTCCTTGCAGTCTGAGTAGATCTTAAAAGTTATTTTTTTAAAGATCACTCAACACAGAAATGTTTCAGTTGTAATATCTCAAATCAAGGTTTGATATTGATTTTTATAATATAGATTAATCAGTTGGAATATTCATATGTATCATGTTTAGAAATGAGCATGTGATTTTAAATTTGTATAAATGTGTATATATAAAAACAAAATTAGAATGGCCGGAGTATTTCTGACAGTCATGTCTTGACAGGGGGAAGATCACAACTTTAATAAAATGTCAGAAATTTGATAAAATTTGAGATCTTAAAAACAGAGGAGGCATAGAACAAGGTAATGATAACTAACGAAGGACTACAAATGAATTTCTGAAGAAAAATCTAATTTCCTTAGATTCTAACGTGGGTTAGAACTGTGGTGGCAAACAAAAATCACGCGTCATTAATGTGTAATGTATACTGTTTGGAGCAGAAAATATTAATATGATATGATTAGAGACAAATTTATAGAGAAGTCTAATGACAGAAAAATTATTCGAAATAAAGATTAACCTACGAGGGAAAAGAACAAAAGCAAAAGTAACCAAGAGATTCATTGGATTGAGAGAAGTTGTTGGGGGTAAGAAATGAAGTTTTTGGATAGAAATTAAATTAATTATGGAGAAATGTGATGAATGTTTTGTAAATGATTTAAAAAGTGATATAAATAATATACTGTGGTGAAATAAGTAAAAATGGGAGAGACGAGATTCGGTATGTAGAATGAAACTGATGCTAAGACCCCTGTCAACCATGTCTGATCTCCTCACTTTTTTCTCGATTAAAATAAAAACTGAAGCTTATCTAAGATAAAAAAGAATTATGACTTGGAAACTAAACACTATCACAAGTCATTATGGTTATATTTGTCATTTTAAATTTAAAAGAAAATTTAGCCCCTAAATTTACCATTTTCTATAAATATTCAGACCTCAAAATCCATTTTTCTTACTTGATTTTCAAATTTTATCCAATCTATATATTTTTAATTTTGTTCTAATTAATTCTTCAATCGTTCTCTTTATTTTATATATATACACCTAAAACTTTAATTTTATCATAATTATTTCTTAAAGTATATTTCTCATAAATAAACTTCTTTATGTTAAATATATCTTTATTAAACTGCTGCGGGTAGTGCTATTATTATTTTCTAACTCAGAGTTTTCAAAATATTATTTACAAAAAAATTACTTAGTCTTAAAATATAATTATAGCACAATTAAACTTTCATGTATTTATTAAAACAATTTAAGAATTAATTGAAACAAAATTAAAAATCAGTATATATATATATACACGGAATAAAGTTTTAGATCTATAAAATTAAATGTGCTTTTCTCTGTGAATAAGCTTTAGTTTATCGGCTTATTCATTTATTTTTTTTGTCCGCAAAATTGGTGCTGAAACCAAATTTCTGGTTTTCTCCCTCATCCCCACAAATATTGCTTGATTTTAGCACATTTCTCTTTCCAATTTACATATTCTTCATATGTTTTTAACTTACACATATTTACTCAAAAAATAACTGCGTGGTTTTTCAGTTACTTGCTTTTGTTGACCAGACTCTGAAGTGGACTGCATATTTTTCCAGGTCTTGATGTGCTTTTTTCTCTTGGTCCCTACATTTATTAGCTGGTTGTTCTGTTTTGTTTCACTTGACCCAGTCAACATGAAAATATTTAATTATTAAGTGCAGTGGAAATATATAAAAGATAATCAATTATGTTATAAAAGTTATATAATCTGAGTGATTTGATAAAACAAAAATTGACAAAAGAAATACGTCTTCATCGTCTTTAAACAAAATTACATATATGACTCCACCTTCATTCTCCTCCTCTGGAAAATAAATCATCAGTTATCACTTCTTATTTTTTGAGTTATTTTCGTTTACAAATATGTGTTTGTAATCTGTTTATAATCCTTAAACTTTCACGTATTCTTCCAGGAATTGGTTTTGTTGTTTCGGTAACTAAGCTATGCCTAAATTTTAAGCACTAGATTTTTAAACAAGAATGCATCTCTTTGTATTACAATTGTCAAAATCAAAGTGTTTTGATTTGTGTTAAGAAAATAAGTACTCAGTTCATAGAATGATTCCTTTGGATATTTGGAATCTGTTGAATTCCTGTTTTCTCATCTACTTTTGCAGGAATTTGGAACCCAAAGAGGAAACTCATTATTTTAGGTAATAAATCTAAATTTCCTTTTATACTTTACCATTCAATAGTTCCTTGAATATTTATGACACATACACTATTGTCTTGTGATTCTCCCTTGTCTCTCCATAATTGTATAATCCTAATCATGGAAAAAAAATATTTACGTGTATTCTCTCTGATCAATTAAATTATCTTAATAGTTTCCATTAAATATTTGTCATCGATATCTAATAAATTTTCATAGAATTGGAATTATTAAAGTTTGTTTATATTTAACTTCACTAACCATATGTCTTTTTATTTATATTTGAGATTAGAGATCGAAAACATTCCTCAAAAGTAAAATGGTCACAGCTGTACCTATTTATGTGTTAACAGGTGTTACAAGTTCAGCAATTGCAGCCGTATTGATATTAATTTCAATTTTGTGTGTAAGACACAAGTCACCAATATGGCAAGCAAATTTTGGGTTGGCTTCAAGAAGTAATAAAAATATCGAAGCATTCCTTAAAATTCATGGCCCTCTAGCTCTGAAAAGATATAAACTATCAGATGTTAAGAAAATGACCAAGAACTTCAGAGTAAAGCTGGGACAAGGTGGTTTTGGTGCAGTGTACAAGGGAGAGTTATCCGATGGTGGTTTTGTGGCTGTAAAGATGTTGAGTGCATCCAAAAAAAATGGTGAAGAATTTGTGAACGAGGTTGCCAGCATCAGTAGAACTTCTCATGTTAACGTTGTCTCTCTTCTTGGATTTTGTTTGAAAGGTCACAAGAGAGCTCTCGTCTATGAATTCATGTCCTATGGTTCCCTTGACAAATTCATTTACAGAACAAGAGATGAAACCCTTCCACCCTTGTGTTGGAGTATTATATATCAAATTGCAAGGGACATAGCTCGAGGCTTAGAATACTTGCATAAGGGATGCAACACTCGAATTTTTCACTTTGACATAAAACCACATAACATTCTTCTGAATGAGAACTTCTGTGCAAAGATATCTGATTTTGGGTTGGCAAAACTGTGCCCTAGGAATGAAAGTATCCTTTCCCTTTCAGATGCTAGAGGAACAATGGGGTATGTAGCTCCAGAAATTTGGAGTAGAAATTTTGGAAGAGTTTCACATAAGTCAGATGTTTATAGTTACGGAATGATGCTGCTGGAGATGGTGGGAGGGAGGAAGAACGTCAATGGTGAAGCAAGTAATACAAGTGAGATATACTTCCCACACTGGGCATACAATAAGCTTGAGTTGGACAATGAATTGAGACCAGATATGGAGATGACAGCAGAAGAAAATGAGATTGCAAAGAGGTTGGCGATGGTGGGTTTATGGTTTCAAACGTTTCCTAATGATAGACCTACAATGAGCAGAGTGATTGATATGTTGGAAGGTAGCATGGATTCCTTACAAATCCCACCCAAACCTTTGCTTTCTTCTCCCATTAGATCACTGCCGGAATATTCCATCTCCCGAAATTAAGCACCCTGCATATTTGATTAATTTCCCGACTTATATCATAAAATGAATCGCTGTTTATAATTGTTAGCTCTTTCCTATCATCCAGAAAAAACAGGCAGAACCTTATCTTACAGTTACAACAGTGTGCGAAAGCTATAGCCACCAGAAAAACCTGTGTCATATGTTGCTTTCAGTTATGATAATGAGATGGTATTATTTTAATTAAAATGATGTAAAAATGTGTTGAAGTTAAAATTGTAAAATTAAACTTACATCAAATTTTAATACGATGACAATGAGTATGAAGGTTCTTTTTGTCATTTTGCAATTATATTATTGTATATATATATATATATATATGTATATATATATATATATATTATTATTTTTCTTGGACTTTACAATTAGTATGAAGGGATAAATTATAGGGTATTTATAAGGAGGGAATTCAGTTAAATGTGTTTTACTAGGGTGGTGCATTGAGGTAATGACTGTTTCATTTTGTGTGGTCATCCTGAACTTAGTTATCATTACTCACGTAAAGAAACAATTAGGTGGTGAGAATGGCAAGAAGTCCTATCATAAGAATAATCTCAGGATTCTTATGACCGTGACAAGGATTAACCTTATGTGTAAGTTCAATAGACTAGTATTTTCGTTACTACAAGTGTATGACTTCACTAGTTTGACTCAATGGCACGTATCCGAATAAATTGAGTCTCGAAGAGTCTAATTTCATATATGAATGTGTAAAAGCTATGCGATAAAATGTAACATGTAATTAGATGTTTGGATATTATTTATTTTAAGCTAGTTTACCTTGTGTATATTTAGAAATTTAATTGTTTATAAAAAACTTTTTTGCATGTTAACTTACTCAATTGTTTTTTTAGTGTCTTTTTATGTATTTGTTTGTTTATTTTATAATAACTACTTTATTAATATGAACAAATAAGTGGTTGATGATAAAATATTTCTCATGTGCTGTGAAATATTTTTTTTTATCGTTAAGTAGTTTTCTTTAACTATTTTAAATATTATATATATATATATATATATATATATATATATATATATATAAAGCTGAAGGAAAAATAAAATAAAATCCTAATCCTGGTTTTAATATTTTATAAAATAAAGATTTTTTCCCCCTAGGGCTCCCTCCATGACTATACTTGCATTGCTTTAGTGGGCAAAAAGAACGTGTGGGACAATCTTTGTCTTTTAAACATCATTAATCCTTAGAATCCCTTGCTTTCAAAATAGTAAAAAAAAAAAAGGAAAAAAAAAACCCTAACAACCACATGATTGTGACAAGAGTATATGACTTTCCACTAGTGCTGGACAATACTCACATTTGATCCACAACGTAGATTATTTGCAACTTCAATATATAATTTATAATCTTCAATATTATATTTGGAAAAAGCACAGGTTTCACATTTATCTTTAAAATTATTACGTCCGCGTCGTGTAAATAAAAGTAATTAATTTAACTAAATTTTTGACTAAAATTCTAATTTCGCGCACTTTTATATATAATAAATATAATTTATAATAAACATACCCAGTGTTCTCTGTATAATAAGCATATAGTGTTATAGGTTTAATGTTCTTAATGGCATTATAAAAATTTGTTTTTTTGAAAGACTCTCATATTGAAAGATTCTTAACATGAATGAACTCTAGGTTGACTTAATGTTGACATATACAAGCTAATTAAGTTATTTGAAACCCAAAATTTAATATATATGATAGAATGAAATTAATTAATAATGATTGCTATTACTGATAAAAATATTCCTAACCCAAAACGTAAACGATTGGGTCTAAAAAGCAAAACCACCCAAGGAATAGTTTAATACGTGTAGGACCCTTAAGACCACACAGGTAGACATAATTTATAAAGTGAAACAGTGATATATTTGACGAATCTTTATGACATTTTATCTTTTGTATCATACTTTTATTTCACTTTTCCCATGAAATTAATAAACAATGATGTATTGCTACAAGCACTATAACTCCTTTGAGTTCAAGAAGAAGCTACCTGAAATTTTGCCATTTTCCATGTGCATAGAAGCTTATGGTTTTCCTCATCATGATCCCCTGCAGTGTCCCTCTATTCCTCTTCTCTTTAACTTCAACACTTATTCTTCCAAGTAGCAGTAGCAGTCATGTCAGTTTCAACACTTGGTCTGTGTTTCAGGGTATGTTTTCCTTTGTAATCACATGTATCAGAAGCTTTTATGCATATGCAATGCAGATTTCAGGTTTTCATTTCTATTTCCGTAGCTAAAAGTTTTGCTTTGTTACGTTGCTTCAACACTTCTAAAAGTTTATTTTTGGATGCTAAGAAATAGAAGACGAAGAAGAACCGCAGGAATGAGAAAAATAATGTGTAGGGTGTGTAGAAATAAAAAGATTTGAAAAATGTTTAGATTAATTATTTATTATATCATTCTATTTCTTATATAATTTTCACCACTAATATGTTTAATTTCTCTTAGTTTTTTTTTTCATATTCTGGGATTTTTTTTCTATGAATATTTTATAAAATTTAAAATATTTACTGGAAAAAAAATCTGCAAGAGATGAAAAGTTATATTGTTACTTTATCATGAATAATGGAGGCCACCTTAAACTGGATAATGTCATCATGGTTTGTGGGGATAGGAAAAGTATGTAATTTAGTTTTTTCTTTTGTTATTTTAATTATGCGCATTTTATGTTTGTTGTTTTGTGATCGTAAAAGTTGGTTCTTGAAAGAGTAAAGAGTGCTAACAATTTTGGTAACATGAAAATTTTAGCTGTTCAAATTATATAATTTATTTTATAAAAAAATCTATAGATCAAAATAAGGTTAGACCTTATGATATATATCATGGAATATAATTTCAAACATAGTTTTAGATGAATACTAAATTATTTCTGTCGTGTACCTCTCAAACATGGAATCAGTTGCTCCCCTAACATTTTAAAATAATAAAATACCTTTCATATATAATTTTTATTTTAAAAATATAAAAATATCACATAAAAAACTAGACACATTTTTTTTATTAAATAACAAGTTTATTATTATTCTAATTTAATTTTTCACTCTCAATTTTTATACTAATGATTGCCCATCTCATAATTGTGTGTATTAGTGACTTTTTTTATATATATTTTTATTTTATTTTCTCTTTCTTTCTTCTTTTTTCTGCGTCTAATTGATATTTAGAATCTAATAAGCCATTAAGAGATGAGGTATCTTGAAAATGATATATCTTTAAACTTTATATGTATATTGATGTTACTCCTAAAATAAATTCTATATGAGATTGTGTATGATAATATATTATTTTGTGGTTATATTAAAAATATTTTACGAGAGATTTTAAAAAGTGTGTTGAGGGAGATACTATTGAGGAACTGACTATAATTATTATGTTAAATATTTTTTATAGGAAGCAATGTCAATTTCTAGTTTAAAGTTTACTTATTATCTTTCTTGAATCCCAAAATCACCCGACATTTATTATGTTAAGTGAATTATATGATTTTAATATTTACTTTTATTTTATTTTAAACAATTTGAAACCTTAATTTTACTTTCCTAACATCTTTCACGCAACTCTCTTCTTCTTTCCCCATTTTCCTTTCCTCTCCCCACTTCCCGCGTTTCCATTCTTTTTTCTTCAGTTTTATAAAATCATTACCTTTAAAACTATCACATCCAAAATTAAAAATTTAAATATAAACTAATATTAATATACATTATTAAAAATATATTCAAAAATAATAAATTAAAACATTTAAATTAAATTATTAAAATATCTAATAAATTAATAAAACAAACTCTAAAAAAAACGAAACCTTTAAACGGAGGTGACATCCTTCAAACGGATGTTCCTCTGTTTAAATGTTTCATTTTTTATTTTAAAATTTTATGTCATGGTTTATTCGAGTACGCACCTGGAGGAAGCACCACACACGCACTGCACTACTCCACGCACTGCACCACAAAAGCGACACTGCACCACCACAAGAGGGACAGTGTTTGATAATTCTTTCCACCACCATCAACTTTTGCAACTTATAGTATCTCACAGCAAACTAAAGAAAGAGAGGAACAAATATAATGTTAAAATGAAAGAAAAATATTTTACTACAATAGGTTATTAGTGAAATAGGTTATGAAATGGTAAAATTAAAAGATAATAACTCTAAAAATAAAATTTTACTGAAGGGCAAAATAGTAAAGGAGAGGTGGAGGAAGAAAGGTGTGGTGGTGGAGGGAGCAACACCCCCTTTTAACATATCTCAAAAAAATCTTTAATTTTCTCTTCTTCCATCATTTATCATAAAAAAAAATACCAATTTCTCATTAAACTTAAGCTTAATACATCTTTTAGTCTAAATATTTATAATAATTGTCCCATGTTTTCTTTCAATTGCCTTTTTATTAACATGATTTCAATATTTATTAAGAGAATATTTCTCTTACCAACAGCATAAATTATTATTATGATTGTTATTTAATATATATATATATATATATATATATATTACATCCAAAATAATAGTGATAAATTTTGTCATAAACAGACTGCAGCAGTATCACACAGTCTTCGGGAAGTGATGAATCTGCTAATGAGGCAGCTGTGAATAATACCAGTCTTAATTTACCAGTTGTTGAACTCAATGTTCATCGTGTGTTAAGTACAAGAAACCAGAGTGGTAATACAACTCCTGCTGAGCCTCATGTGTTCAGCGCAGTGCCTGCTGAGCCTCATGTGTTCAGTAATGTAACCATACCTCATGCATCAATCATATATGGCTTCTTCCTTCTTTTAATTCTCATAAATCATAGCTTTTCATGTTTTAGATGAGTTTATATTTTTATCTTGAAGGTTATTAGGAAGAAATTATATACATGTGTAACATGAGTTTTACTCCACATAGCTCTTTTATTTTATATGATATATGAGTTTTACTCAATAGGTCTTTTATTTTATGATATATAATTTTGTCACTTTTACATGATATGGATTTAAACTCACAATTAGCTTATTATCCACAATCTTTCCTTAAAAATGAATCCATTTTATATAATACTTTTTTTCTCAAATGTACAATTATGTTTATACTTTTCTTTTTGTAATTATGATATTGTTATTGTTACAGCAGTCAATAGATACATGTTGTCTCTCTTTATTATTATATTAACCTATATACTTTCTAAAATATGATAAAATAGAAATTTCATAACTATGAAATTAAATATAATGTGTTTTCTATTTTATTTGACGATAATTAATATATTTATTAAATTTCATTTATTTGAGATTTTATTTTATTTTTCATTTCCGGTTTTAATATCAACTTCCAATAAAAGATCATTTATGTACTTAATAAAATAAAACAATATTACTCAACTTTTTTTTATTTGTTTTGTATTTGAATTCGGAAGAAAAGGGTACTCAAAGCATTTTTTTTTTAATTACTTTCCACCACCATTAATAGAATATTAGTGGTGTAGGAATAAGTTAGAATATGTGACAGGGTTTATGATTTGCTTTAAAAAGTAGACCAAACCAGTCCTAAACTTTTAACAAAAATTATTTTGTTGAAAATGTCACCTCTTAAAATAGTCTTTCTACCCCAAACACAATCTATTTTATCTTATTCAGAGGTTTATTTAGTTTTTTTCTTTTTAAAAACAATTCTAAGAAATTTTCCAAATATACTCTAAATACATGCTGAATAATAAAAGCTCAATAATAGTTGTTGGGTCTGAATAATCAACCCTAATAATCGATATTTTTATGTTTTTTTTTTCATCTTAATACGTCATCAGTTTATATTTTGCTATATATATATATATATATATATATATATATATATATATATATATATATATATATATATATATATATATATATATATATATTGATTATCATCAGCATCAAAAACAAACTCTTCACAAGGATCAAATTCAAAGGAAAGTCCAGCACCATCAAAAGCACCATTGCCTGCTCCTTCATTATCACCATCATCAACACCAACACTAGCATCCCCATTAGGTCAGTTTTATTATGCTTCATCTCTCATTATTTCTCTTATATCTCATAGTGATAACAATAATATTAAGAACACCAATAACTTACATTCATTATGGTAGTAGCAACTCCACTTCCTAAACATGGTGTGCACTTTTCTTCAACAATTTAAACTACAGTAACAAAAATTATAATATAAATACTATCTCCACTAATTTATAACACAGTATCTGCAACGTATTACTGTCAAATAGGATATTTTCTTTCATATGTAATCTTCCCAGAAGACTTCTGATGATGGCTACTGATTATTACAGGTAAACACCAATTTTGGAAAAGCGAAGTCATTATAGGTAACGAATCTATTATCCTTATACTTTCACTATTATCCTTTATACTTGTGGTTTTTTATGAATCCAAATGAACTCATATTTGTACATAACCTCAAAATTCTTTCAAATAGAGAAAGTTATCCCTTTCAAAAATAATATAAACATAGTGCCTGAAGAAAGAACAGATAATGCAAAACTCACCCTATTTGTATAGGTTTAGAGGCCAGCATCATGGATGTCATATAATATCTTAAAATTGAAGAAATTGACACGAATGATTTTTGTGGAAAAGTTACACTTTTTGGAGCATATTCAAAAGGGGTTTTATCCTACACAAGCCGCATTTATTTAGGGTTAGATTCCTAGAGGTATATAAACTAATAGAATTAATTTTCCAAAATAAAAGAGATATTTCTTATATATTAACTCATAACTTTGTTACTATACTTGTTAGCGCAGGTGTTGGAAGTGGGGGTGTGGTAATGGGAGTATTCATTATATGTATCATAGTTTGTTGCTTTAGATACAAGTTATTTACTCCACTGATCAGATGTTGTTTGACCACAAAGAATGACCAAGATATTGAAGCATTCTTAAAAGTTCATGGAGCCGTGTCACAAAAAAGATACAAATTTGCAGAAGTCAAGAAGATGACGAATTCCCTCAAAGTTAAACTTGGTCAAGGTGGTTTCGGTGCAGTGTACAAAGGACAACTACCCTCAGGCATCCCTGTGGCTGTAAAACTATTGAATGGATCCAAAAGAAATGGAGAAGAATTTATGAATGAGGTTGCTAGCATCAGTCGAACCTCTCATGTCAACATTGTGTCACTTCTTGGATTTTGCTTTGAAGGTAGCAAGAAAGCTCTCATCTATGAGTTCATGGCTAATGGTTCTCTGGAAAAGTTTATCTACAAAAGAGGGACAGAAACCATAACATCGTTGAGTTGGGAGAATTTATACCAAATCTCGATAGGAACAGCTCGAGGGTTGGAGTACTTACACAGAGGATGCAACACTCGAATTTTACATTTTGATATAAAACCACATAATATTCTTTTGGATGAGAACTTGTGTCCAAAGATATCAGATTTTGGGTTAGCAAAGCTGTGTCCCAGAAAAGAGAGCATTATTTCCATGGCAGATACTAGAGGAACAATGGGGTATGTGGCTCCAGAAATGTGCAATAGACAATTTGGTGGAGTTTCACACAAGTCAGATGTTTACAGTTATGGGATGATGTTGCTGGAAATGGTAGGAGGGAGGAAGAACATTGATGCTGAAGTGAGTCATACAAGTGAGATATACTTCCCACATTTGGTGCACAAGAGGCTTGCCCTGGACAAGGATTTAAGACCTGATGAAGTGATGAGCACTGAAGAAAATGAGATTGCAAAGCGAATGAGCATAGTAGGTTTATGGTGCATTCAAACCTTTCCAAATGATAGACCTACGATGAGCAAAGTAGTGGACATGCTGGAAGGCAACATCAATTTCTTGGAAATGCCACCAAAACCTATGTTTTCTTCACCTACAAGATCTGACAGCTGAATCTTCCTCTTACATTTCATTACTACATTTGCATTCTTGGTACTTTCTAATATGTACAGCTAATGGATCTTTTATGTGTGGCAAACTGCTTTTACGTTTTCTGCAAATCAGAACAACATTGCCTTAGATGGCCTCCTTGTAACAAGCCAAATCAAAATACATATATAACTTGGGTAAAAGAGTTCTAACATACTGACAAGTGGCTATTATAGTTGAAAGTTAAAACTATCATACTGATTAGTGTAGCACAAATCTCTCCAAAATCAGACTAATTAAACAGACAATTAAACATTACCATTAGCATAAATGAAAAACATAATTTACAACAATAAAAAGAGTTTTACCATCTTTATTGATTTAACAGAGATTAAGTTAACCTTTGTGCAAAGTGGAAATCAGATAACAGATATATATTTACAAAATCATTGCGTAACAGACACTATATATATATATATAAAGGAAAGAAATAAATCAAGTAATTCAGCATTCGTTTGGAATTTATTTGTGATTAGTTGATATCAACATTCATTTGTAATTAAAACAGAGCAATACAGTCATAATTGTATTCTCAAAAAGTTGGTAATTCACGTCAACGTCAAAACCCATGCGAAAAGGAAAAACGTGTTTTTTTTACACGGTTTCTACTGTTAGACAGAGATAAAATGATCCAAACAAAAAGCAAAAATAAACTATTATATTTAAAAAAACATGAAAGGTAGTGAAAGATAATATAAATGGATGTAAAAAAAATTTGGTGTCAAAATATTATTCTCTAATTCAAAAGAAAAACGTGTTGAAAAGAATTTATTGTTTAAGTTTTCTACTTTTTATTGCTTGTATATATACAATTATTAAAATAAGTTTCAAAAACAGTTTTTATGCCAGATAAAATTAGACTATGAAAAGGTGTATTTCGGGTATGGCTCGATGTTAACTGTTTTAAACTTTAAGTGTTCAAGTTTTCGTATCTTTAAGTGTTCGTCTTTCTAGTCAGCTTGGTCAAGTTAAGAGGTTACTTAAAAGAATACTTCACCGTCAAAATCAATAAAAGTTCGGCATCTAAGATAACTAATACAGAATAAACGCAATCATTTATCTTTTTATTTCAAAGCTTTATTTATACACTTTGATTTGGACTTCCTTCTTAGGAAGACCATTTGGACCATTTCACTTACAGTACAAATGTAAGAAATATATTATAGGTTTCTATAAAGTATTTTGTGAAAAATAATTATTGTAAAAGATATTTTAAATTGGATCTAATTTTAAAAAACAAGAGTATTTACGTTAAAAATATTCTTTGAATATAATTTTATCTTTTCAAAAATTAAATGTGATGACGATAAACGAGATTAATAAATAATGATTCATTTTAGTAATAAAAATAATTCTAACCCAAATTTATATAATAACAATAGTGTCTTGGGAGAAGATTGTCAATTACGATGGTTAGAAAAATAAAAACTTGAGCTTGATATTTTGTTTACATCTGAAGAAAATTCAGGATACCTTCTAATTTGATCACTGACAGCTTAGAACGTAGATGATGGATCGAATCAAAGTGTGTAAGTTAGGAACTTGTGTTGGAAAGCATTTACTTTATTTATAATGAATAAGTTACTTTCTAATTATTATTGTGTTATAACATTGTGATTAAAGCTAAATATTATTAATTAGCTATATGTTATATGAGTGTTTGTTGATAATTGTGGAGAAGGACACTAAAAACCCTTATTTTAAAGGGTTAGCAAAGTACCGCTTAAATATAATATGATATAATGAAATCCGAAATAGTCATTGACTTGGTCAAGGAAAAGAGCTAGAGTGGTCCCTTCTCCCTTCTTGGCTTCTTGGCTTCTTTCGGCTGGAGGGAAATTTCCAGAATCTTTCAACTTTATTAAACATAATATATTAAAACCTTAGACATTATTGGATCTACTTTAATTGACTTGGAATTGACCATGAAATTTTCCTTTAAAATGTAAGACAGACACTTATCTCTTTCCTATGTATTAGCTCTTTCCTATGTATGCAAATGCATTGAAACTAAACATGTTCTGCAGATTCACCCTCTTCTTTCTGTTCTCTGCAACTGTAGCAACGCTTCTTCTTCCAACTACATGTCATGTGAACTTGAGCCCTTCGACTATGCCTCTGGGTACGTATACATCCATGCAACCACATATATCAGAAGAAATCCTGCATATACAAACACAGTTTTTTCTTTCCTTGATTCAACTAAAAGCATTGTATTGATTGTACTACTGGTTGCAGGCCAAAACCAGTCAAAAATCGTACACAAAGTTGGTGATGTCTTCATGGGGTGTGATGATAGAAAAAGTAAGTACCTTTATATTTTTTACGCAATGCATCTTCAGTGTTTAGCTCTATAATTAATATGGTCAAAAGAAAAGGGTAATGTTGGTGTTAGGAAAAAAGTAATGTTAATGAGTCCCAGCAGACACCTGAAAACAGTGTTGATGCTTTGTTTCACAAAATTTTCTATATATAAGACTGAGAAGTGATGTTTCTCTAAAAAATTACTGCAAAGTTAGGGAAGGTGCAGAACAAAAAGTAGAATTAAGTAATTCTTCAAATTATAGAAGAAAAGGTGAGGAAACGAAGGCAGAGTGAAAGAAAGAGAAAAGACAGTGAAAGAGGAAAGAGAGTAGTGAAGAAAATAGCGTGGGTACCCAAGTGTCTTTAAATATATTAATAGAAAAATAGATTTTAAGATAAATTTTTTATAACATTTTATCATAATATACTTGTGATTTTTTTACTGATTCATTATTTATTTTTAATTGTACTAACATGTTAAATCAAATAAAAAATAACACGTTGTATTAAAATATTTAAAAAAATATGTGTGAATGTATCATTACCTTTTATTAATAAACATATGACTCTTGATAATTAACAGATTGCAGCAGCAATGTGGATAATAATTCTGCTTACGGGTCACGGATACTTAATGAAGTATCACAAAATGCAAATGACGTGTCACAAAATGAAGTGACACAAAATGCTAGTGCTACTACAACTGTTACCCAGGGTAAGTATTCGTCCTTTCATCTTCGTTGTTTTATATTTATATTCCGTCAAAAATGCATTATATTAAAATGAGCAATGTATTTGTATATGAATTCTCTGTTAACGATTTATATCAACTATTAGTGAGAAGAACAAAACTCTATGTTTGTGAATTTGAGTTTTTTTCTCGTTTTAGTTTTTGATAAAAATTTATGTAAGATTATATTTGACACGTTAGTTTAATTAATTCATAACATTTTTACCAACCACAAAAGTATTAACACTACTTACTAGTCATGTTTTATAAGCAAATTTTTAGAATGATGTTTTTTTTTAAGCAGTAACTTTTAACTTAGCATAAATAAAATAAAATGGGTAACTTTATACGAGGAAAACATTGAATAATCTGAGTAGCTAAATTATCATCTTTTCTTCTATTTTTTTTTTCTATTCTAAATATACATTTATATGTATATCTTCAACAATTATTTGCTGAAAAATTATATAAGCGTGTATTAATTAATAATTTTGAACCAAAAATTGCTGAATAGTTTGCAAGGGTAAAAGTTGTGTTACAAACTCAACATCCCAGACATCAGTATCGCCTGTGTCGTCACCAAATTTAAAGTCACCCTCGCCGTCGTCGTCGCCGTTATCATCACCACCGACGCTTTCACCAAGATCATCACCATCATCACCAGTAACAGGTTTGTTTTATCATTCTTTCTTCTAATTTTTTTTATTGTCACTGCTTAGTTTTTTTACTGTCACTGCTTATTGATGTAGATTACACATACACAAATAAACACCACCGGAGAAGGATAATTATAATTATTATTATAGGTAAAAGATCCGTTATCCTTATCTTCTATTTCATTATTTTATGAGTTGCATTTTTGATAAATCTATAATTCATCTGCCAATGAAATGGAAAGTAAGCTAGTACTTTTAATTATTAACCACTTTCATTATATATCTAGATGAAGAGAATTCTACAAGAATTGTGCATTAATTTAGATATAATATTTATTTTTTATATTAACAGGTGTCGTAAGTGCGGTAACTGGAGGACTTTTCTTCATACTTTTTTGTCTTAGACGTAAGTCTTCCACCCGACTAGTCAAATTTTGTTTTACCACAAACAGTGATTCAAATGTCGAAGCTTTCTTAAGAAATCATGGAGCCATAGCGCAGAAAAGATACAAATTTTCAGAAGTGCAGAAAATGACTAATTCATTCAAAGTTAAACTTGGTCAAGGTGGTTTTGGTACAGTATACAAAGGAACACTACTCACGGGTAGTCCTGTGGCTGTAAAGTTACTGAAAGCATCCAAAAGAAATGACGAAGAGTTCATCAATGAGGTTGCCAGCATCAGTAGAACATCACATGTTAATATTGTCTCACTTGTTGGATTTTGTTTGGAAGGCTCCAAAAAGGCTCTCATCTATGAGTTTATGGCTAATGGTTCTTTGGATAAGTTCATCTACAACAGAGGGCCAGAAAATATTGCATCTTTGACCTGGGAGAATTTATATCAAATTGCCATAGGAATAGCTCGAGGGTTGGAGTACTTGCACAGAGGCTGCAACACTAAAATTTTACATTTTGACATAAAACCACATAATATTCTTTTGGATGAGAATTTTTGTCCTAAAATATCAGATTTTGGACTAGCAAAGCTCTGTCCCAGGAATGAAAGCATTATTTCTGTGTCTGATGCAAGAGGAACAATGGGGTATTTAGCTCCTGAAATGATCAATAGACATTTTGGAGGAGTTTCACAAAAGTCTGATGTGTATAGTTATGGAATGATGCTACTGGAAATGGTAGGAGGAAGGAAGAACATTAATCCTGAAGCTAGTCATACGAGTGAGATATACTTCCCACATTTTGCATACAGAACACTTGATGTGGATAATGATGTGAGACCGTATGAAGTGATGAATGCAGAAGAAGATGAGATTGCAAAGAGAATGACTGTAGTTGGCTTATGGTGCATTCAATCACTTCCAAATGATAGACCTACAATGAGCAGAGTGGTAGATATGTTGGAAGATAACATGAATTCCTTGGAAATGCCTCCAAAACCTTTGTTTTCTTCTCCTACTAGATCAGAAACATAATCTTCC
The DNA here is from genome assembly GCF_016808095.1 of Vigna angularis. NCBI lineage: Eukaryota > Viridiplantae > Streptophyta > Magnoliopsida > Fabales > Fabaceae > Vigna > Vigna angularis. The sequence goes on along the minus strand of NC_068977.1, from coordinate 33,903,538 downwards.
TACTGAAATTGGTATCGTTGCATTTTGGTAAAATCTTTCTAGTTATATTGTAAAGAGGATTGCTCAACTAATTTGTTTAGTACTATTCTGGAAAGCAAATGCATCTCATGTGTTTGTTAAATTGCCACTACATGATTGCTGAAGCTAGACCAATTGTGTATGATAACTTTCTTTTTACAAGGTAAATTTTAGTGGATAAGTGGTAAAAAGGTTCCGACAGAAGTGTTACTGAAAAGTGAAAACCACACCGACTAGTGAAACTAAAGATGTAGCTTCAAACCTTGTAATAGGATTTATGACAAGATTATGCAACTATTGAAAACTGTTTCTTCGACTTCTTTCTTCTCTTTTTCTCTGATGAGTTATATTTATCCTCTGTTTATTTAGTTATTTCAATTCATAATCAATAGGTTTCTCCTATCTGAATTTTCAAACGTTAGTGATTGAGATTGGGGTTTTAAATAAAAATATTATAAGAAATAAAAACAAATATGAAGTATGTAATTTAGAAAAAAAAAATCAGACTCGATAAAAATACTAATAACTCCTGTAGATATAGTTTAATTACTTTTTCAATTTATTCAAAAGATCAATTTCATTGATCTATTTTTAAAAAGGTTGAATTTAATCTATTAATATTTTAAAAAGTTTGACATTATCATTTCTGCTAATTCAAGTTTCGTGGAATCTTTGTCTGCGGCGGTTTAAATTGCGAAGTAATTATATCGTAATCTTTTTCATGTATATTTTTTTTTGTTTTATATAGATTTGTATATTTATTTATAATAAATTACTTTATTAAAATCTTAATTTTTCTATAAACTTATAAATTTAAAAAATATATTTAATTTAAAATTTATAAATTAATTAGGAATAAAACATTTGAAGAGTGATTACAATAAATAAGATAATTTAAACATATTGTAATTATGGTAATAGAAAAATTATCATAATAAAATATTGTACTTATGATTATTTTTTGTAAAATGAATTTTGATAAATATATATTTATTTGGTTAAAATAATTTATGTAATAATTTTTTGTGTATAATAAATTAGAAAATTAAAATTAAATAATAATATGATTGTAGATGAAAATATTTGAAAATAAAATTAACATAAAGTTAAAAATTAGTAACATGAAAGTAAAACATTTATATTTATTTATAAAAAATAATTTAAAAAATTAGTAACATGAATGTAAAATATTTAAAAAAGTTTTATTTAGAAAAATATATAAATTTAAAATATAGAAAAACATAAAAAATTCTTGATAGAATTTTATTAAAAAATTTAAAATACAAAAAGTATAAAATTCAAAATAGATCATTATTAACCGAGCCAGAAAAAAGAAAGGTAGAGTTTGATATTATGTTTGTCTGGGTGAAAGTTCAAAGTTTGATCATTGACTGGTTAAAACGTAGACAAATTGAAGTCTGTAAGCTATGCACGTGCTTTTGAAAGAATTTATTTTGTTGGTAATGCATGAGTTTTTGCGTTGATCATCCTGATCTTTCCACATGTCTCTCAGTCTTCTTCTCTTCAATCTCTTTTTCTGCATGAACTTAGGAATTTTAGTATGAAGAACATAATATGATATAATGAAATCGGAAATAATTAATAATAGTTCATATTACTAACATAAAATCTTGTCACCACAATTTACTGAGTAAGGAACTCTTTGGAAGTGTGAACACAGTGCTAGTTAAGATGACTTTGGTCGGGGAAAAAGCCAGAGTGTGGTCCCTTCTTGGTTCTTTGCAGCCGGAGAGAAATTTCCAGTATCTTTCAACTTTATTACACGTTAAAACCTATACATTATTGGATCTACTCTAATTGAATTTGGGAATTTCATTTTAAAACGTAAGACCGACACTTAGCTCTTTCCTATGTATGCGAATCATTGAAACTAAACATGTTCCGCAGATTCACTCTCTTCCTTCTGTTCTCTGCAACTGCAGCAACGCTTCTTCTTCCAACTACATGTGATGTGAACTTCAGCACTTCGTCTATGCTTCTGGGTACGTATAGATCCATGCAACCACCAATATCAGAAGAAATCGTGCATGTATAAACATAGGTTTTTCTTTTTCCTTAGCTAAAAGCATACTATTGATGGTACTGGTTGCAGGTCAAAACCACTCAAAAATCGTAAACAAAGTCGGTGATCTTTTCATGGCATGTGTCGGTAGAAAAAGTAAGTATCCTTATATATATATATATATATATATATATATATATATATATATATATATATATATATATATATATATATATATATATTATTATATATTAAGCAGTTTTAATTATGCATCTTCAAAATTAGTGAGTAAAAAAAGGAAAGTTAGTGAGTCCCAGCAGACAAAATTTTCTATATAAAAGATTGAGGAGTGGAATATTTCTCTAAACAATTACTCTAGAGTTAGTGAAGATGGAGTACGAAAACTAGGATTAAATAATTATCCAAAATTATTTAAAAAAAAATGCTTAAAGACGAGGAAATAAAGGCAAAGTGAAAGAATGAGAAAAGACAGAGAAAGAGGGAGAAGAGTGATGCAGAAGATAACGTGCGCAGGTAGAAGAGGTCCAAGACCACTTTTTGAGTTTTTCTTACTTTAGTTATATGTCGTATTCGATTAATCACTAAATTTAAGTAGAAGTAAATTATATTTAACCTTTTTATAGAGATTTTAAATGGGTAAACAGTGTACGCAACCAAAAGGAAGTAATTTTTTATTTTATCTGACAATGCATAAATTAAATATACTATTTTTATAATAATTGTTTAAAATTTATTAATATTAATTTTTTATTGATTATTGATAGAAGTTTTATAATAATAGTAATAATAGTATATAAAATAAACTCTTTATTTCATTTTAATAAATAAACAAACCTTGTAAGCACAATTTTTTGTTCTCTTCGTGGCTCTTAATACCATGAAAAACTAATTCTGATGCAAAACTTCGGGACTTTACTATTTGAATAGTTTAAAAGATGATAGCTGGCCATTTTATTTTATCTAAAAAGCTAATAATTAATTACCTTTAAAATTGAGAGAGAATAACGAAATTCTAGAATTAGAATTTGAATATTTAATAAAATAGTTTATATATATATATATATATATATATATATATATATATATTTTAAATATTATACCGGTGATTCTATACTCAATTATTCATATACACATTTTGATATAGAACTTTATTCAAGATGTGTATTTGTAGTAGTATTTTGTATTCTGCATAATCATAAACATGAGGTTATCACTTTACTACTCACGAATCATAAACATGAGGTCATCACTATTCTGCTCACGAGGTTATTCTTTCATGCTTAAGATTAAAAGTCTAGGACAAAGATCTCCTATCATTCTTTGTCATTCTTTTCCCACTCCATCCATCTCTACATGAATTGAATGATTGGTAGAATATCAAGATATCTCATTCTAGAGTTTGATTTGTCAAGCATACACTGACAACTTTTCAAAACATAAAATTTCTTCTTGAAATTCTCTCAATATCCAAATCATACATAATCGTATCAAAGATATCATATATTTATTCATACAATCATTATACTTACCAGTAGTAATAAAAAATAATACAAAGTAATACCAAATTATCAAGAAACTCCACCAAAAATTAGAATTCAAAACTAGCATTCATTTGCAAGAATGACGCTTAACGTCATTCTTCTTGTAAAATGACTTGCTCAATGGGATCATTCTGTCACTAAATGAAATGAACTTAAATTGGTTCGAGCCCTATAGTGAGAAGAGACGCCCAGTGGTATCCTGTCATCGCTCAACACCAGATCATTTGCAAAAATGGTCGCTTAATGAGAAAGTGAGCACTCAGTGGTCTGGAACAAAATTGCTTCTAGACTTGCATAACCAAGCTTGCATTGAGTACCACACACCAGTGTCTTTCAACGTCATATCATAAAAAAGTCAACTCAAATGTGTGATTAGGGAACTAGGAACCTATTAAAAAGATCAAATTGGTATTTCATTAAAAAGATCAAATTGGTATTTCTAACTTAGTGTTTGGTTCAAAAACAGTTTTAAATGTTATAGTGTATATCAACTTACTCAAATTGTGAGATTATCAGTTCTTCAACTCAACACAAATTCAAAGAACACTGAATCGTGTATTACACACAAATTACATATTAATTCAACCATCAATGTCATAAATTAATTCAATCAATACCAAACAAGCCAAATATGCATACTCAAATTCTTAAAGCATTAAAACAAAGTAAAAAACTTTTCTCACCTAACAAATAACCAAATAGAGATCCTAAAATAGTTTCAGAAGCACAAGAAACTCTATCTATTCAACAAAAATATGATCAAGACACATCATTAAGACTACTAATAAGTTAATAATCTTATAAAAGACTCAAACTCCACATACAAACTTAAATCATCCACATTAAAAAAAACGTAAAGACTAAATTTTAAATTAAAGCTTATTTATAAAATAACTAAATTTTAGTTTTGAAGAAAGAAAATTTAGAATAATAACATAATTTTAGATAATAAAATTTATTTATAATATTTTTATTTATATTTAAATATTAAAATAACTAAATTTAATATTTAAAATACACTGTCACATCAAAAATATAATTTTCTATACTGTTATAGGAGGATACTTTACTGTTTGAATAGTTTTAAAGATGATAGTAGGGGGCAATTTTATTTTGTCTAAAAAAACATATGATAATGACCTTTAAAAATGTTACAGAGAGAACGAAAGCTTTTGAATTAGAATTTAAATATTTATTAAAATAGTTTAGAATTTCTTTTAAAATTGTATACAGATTGCAGCAGACCCCACAGGAGTCTGGCAGAAACTAGTGTTATTAACCGGAGTGTTGCTACTCACCAGAGTAAGTCTTCTTCCACTCATATTCATTTTGTTTTTATTAATATTCTGTCAACAATACATAATAAGATTAAATATGTTATTAAATTATTATAAAATATTATGATTTTTAAATTAAATTATAATATATTTAGTTTTTATAAGTTATTGTTTTTTAAAAAATATTTTACATTAATCTTTATAAACTATAGAAATTAAATGTTCTGTAATTTAATTTAAAAATAAAATACAATATTTTATAATAATTTAAAAACAAAAATCATATTTAATGCATATTAATATTTAACAATGTTTTTATATATAAACTTTTTGGTAACTTTTTGTATGGAAGTATTTATTTTTTAAAATTAATATTATTAATATAACTTACAGTTTGTAAGGTTAAAAGTACTTAATATCATTAAGTATGAGAACTTATTCACACATTTTTTATATATAAAAACTTAACGATATCGAGATCTTAAATCGTATTATTATAAAAACAAAACTATAATTAACCTATAAAACTAAAAATAAAATAATATTAACATTTATTTATATAATTTAAATTGATCTAATTTTTAGATTTGGACTTCTATCAATAAAACAATTTTTTTAGAAAAAATCAATGACTAATCTTAGTTATTAAATTACCATCTCTCTTTTTGTTTTGTCGTCTATTTTCTAAATATATTTATATGTACATCTTCAATAATTATTCGCAGAAGAAAATTGCATTTGCATGCTGTATTAATAGTTTTGAAGCAAATACTGCTAAACAGATTGCAACGGTAGTCGAGCTTGTATTATCAACGCAACATCGCAGGGTTTCATATCGCCCGTGTCGACACCAGATTTAAAGTCACCGCCACCACGGTCACCGCTGCAATCATCACCACCATATACACGACGATCACGATCAATTTCTTTACCACCAGGATCGGCACCAGCACCAGCGCCTGAATTAATGTTTTTTGGAGGAAGTGGAAATTTTGGTGATTCAGGTATATTTTATCATTCTTTCTTCTAATTTAGATAATTAAAGCTCTCAACGATAACATTACCTTTTAAGCAAATGTTATGATTAAAATGAATTCATTGTGGGAGGGAAAGAAATATAATTTTTAAAGGAATTTGAAATGTTTCATAAGAAAATAGGTTCATTTTTATTAATAAGTTTAAAAAAAATTAAATTATAGAATTTTAGGGTAGTAGTTGAACGAATTAAAATTAAGTAACTTTATAATTCATTTTTAAGAAAATATTAAGAATTCAAAACAATTTGTATTCTCAAATTTGTGTCATTTAGTTTTTTATTCTCCCGTAAACTCAATCAATATTATTATAATGTCAACTTGACTGACAAAAGCGATAAATCAATATATTATTTTAGTGTTAAATTGGGTGAGTGCAATTCATGAGTTAGTTTATTTTAACTTTGGCTCACTTTTTTTAGCTCGACTTGATAAGTAGATGATTCATTAAGGATACTTTGATCTATTTATTTTATTATATATATTTATTATTATATAATTAAAATGAATTAACTTGAATTATCTATTATGAGAGTATTCAAATTATTATAAAAATAGAAATTGAAAAATGAAAGTATCAATTTACAACAATTAACTGAAAATAATTTTAGTTAAAATTCATTGAAAAAAAATAGATTTTTTTTAATAAAATTTAATTAAAAAATAATATCGATCAAGTTTGATTAAAGAAAGATTATCAATATTATGAAATAATTTGAGATGAGATAAATTTAAATTTAATTTACTTAAATATTTTAAATATTGTGAAACTTACAAGATTTATGATTGTAATTATGAGTAATATTTATCTTCATTATGGTCATGATTGCTGTAAAATATGATGTTTTCCTCATATAACCTTCCAAAAAGACTCATTACAACAGTTTAAGAACTGTTTTTTATTATCACTAAGCTCTTTTTTATTTTTACTACTTATTGTTGCAGATGGCACATATAGCTCACATGACGACCAGGTCAATTGGATAATTATAATTATAATTATAATTATTGTAGGTAATAGATTCATTATCCTTTTATATCTTCTATTTCTTTATTTTATCAGTTACATTCTTGATAAATCTTTAACCCATTTGCCAATCAAATACACAGTAAACTAGTTTTTAATCATTAATATTTTTATTATATATCTAAATGACAAGGAATCTACAATAATTTTGCATTAGTTTATATACAAGAGTTGTTTTCTATATTTACTCCAAGCCAAAAAAAAAATGCTAATACACTTCTAAATCAAAATCAGAAAGATTTTTCTTAGATTTTGCCTGTAGATCAGGGATCACCTTACCTTATCTTGAGTGAGAGAGGCAAGTCGCAAGGCAAAAAGCTTAGTCGTTTTCAACTCTGAGAGTGACTTCACTTACGGGATTTCTATTTCATTCAGAGCCTGTTCCGGGCATTGAGGGCAGACGAAGACTAAGAATACTTTCGGATAGCACGTGAGATCAACTACTTAGAATACGCTACCATCTGTCTTCGATTATGCTCGTTCTACTTTGAGGGAGAGATCGCTAAAATATATAACAATTATATATCACTCCTAAATAAATTAGTGCACAAAAATAATAGATGTCCAACTTGATCATTAAGAAAAGAAAATGTGATTTACCAAGAATTTGAATAAAGTATCAGTTAATTGTGTATAGGTTATTACATATAAGTTGGTTTCATTAAAAATTTCATCTCAAACAATGTAATAATCAATTTCTTTGTCCATTCATGGAAGACTAGGTTTTTAACAAAATAAAGGGTTACTTTATTATAACAAAAAGACATACATTGGCTAGGAGTGTGGGGAAGATAAAATATTTTTTAACCATTTAATTCATTAATAATGGTTGCCAATGAATGAATATTGATAATAGAGTATCATTTGTTTCTTTATCAAACATATCTTACCCATATTTTAACTCTTAAAAAGTAGCTAATAATGCAAACAATATTTTCTTTAATATATGCAACAATTTCACCTAAAGCTTAGACTAAAAATAGATGGATTATATAACAGTAATGATATCAAACTAAAAGAAATATTGTATATTCATTTGTATTAACCTCACTATTATTTAAAATAGAAAATTAACAATTGTATTTTTATTCTTATCCATGTTAAATGTAATGAAGTCTTTGTTAAGAACCAACCATTCTAAAATGTATGCTATTAAAAAAGAAAGTGTTCTTTTAACATTTTTTTTTTGACAATTTTTTACAATAATCTATGTGATAACTCATGATTGGTCAATTTCAACTATACGAGGTGAGATATAATCTATTGTAAAAAAGTTGTTAAAAAAAGTTGTTAATGCATCATGGTCAATTGGAAATGGGTGTAAATAATTTACAGTAAAATAGACCCATAAAGGAATTTCTTGTGCTTGTAATGCATGGTCACATATCACGACACACAATTGACTTTAGTTTATCAGAAAATGACTGTAAGGTTGGAAATTAGGGTAGAATGGTTATATAGGTTAAAGTTATTGTGAGTAGTACACAATCATTAAGTCGAACAGTTTCACCATTCAACTTCAAAACAGAGCATTTGGTGGAGGTTTAGAAAGCATTTTATCATTAACAAACATGAAGTTAAGTTTCATAGAAAAAGATCTGCATGTTATAAAAGGATATCTATGGTTTCTTAATATCTTATATTTCTTAACAGGTGTTGTAAGTGTTGTAGTTGGAGGATGTGTCTTCATATTTTGTTGTTTTAGACGCAAGTCTTCAACCCGACTGGTCAAATTTAGTGTTGTAATTGGAGGATGTGTCTCCATATTTCGTTGTTTTAGACAGTATTCAACCCGACTGGTCAAATTTAGTGTTGTAATTGGAGTGTGTGTCTCCATATTTCGTTGTTTTAGACAGTATTCAATCCGACTGGTCAAATTTCGTTTTACCAGAAACAATGATTCAAATATTGAAGCATTCTTAAGAAATCAAGGAGCCATAGCACAGAAAAGATACAAATTTTCAGAAGTGAAGAAAATGACCAATTCATTCAAAGTTAAACTTGGTCAAGGTGGTTTTGGTACAGTATACGAAGGAAAACTACAAACGGGTAGCCCTGTGGCCGTAAAGTTACTGAAAGCATCCAAAAGAAATGGTGAAGAGTTCATCAATGAGGTTGCCAGCATCAGTAGAACATCTCATGTTAATATTGTCACACTTGTTGGATTTTGTTTGGAAGGCTCCAAAAAGGCTCTCATCTATGAGTTTATGGCTAATGGTTCTTTGGATAAGTTCATCTACAACAGAGGGCCAGAAAATATTGTATCTTTGACCTGGGAGAATTTATATCAAATTGCCATTGGAATAGCTAGAGGGTTGGAGTACTTGCACAGAGGCTGCAACACTAAAATTTTACATTTTGATATAAAGCCACATAATATTCTTTTGGACGAGAATTTTTGTCCTAAAATATCAGATTTTGGACTAGCAAAGCTCTGTCCCAGGAATGAAAGCATTATTTCTATGTCTGATAAAAGAGGAACAATGGGGTATTATGCTCCTGAAATGGTCAATAGACATTTTGGTGGGGTTTCACAAAAGTCTGATGTGTACAGTTATGGAATGATGCTACTGGAAATGGTAGGAGGAAGGAAGAACATTAATCCTGAAGCTAGTCATACGAGTGAGATATACTTCCCCCATTTTGCATACAGAAGACTTGATGTGGATATTGATGTTGATAATGATGTGAGACCATATGAAGTGATGAATGCAGAAGAAGGTGAGATTGCAAAGAGAATGACTGTAGTTGGCTTATGGTGCATTCAATCACTTCCAAGTGATAGACCTACAATGAGCAGAGTGGTAGAAATGTTGGAAGGTAACATGAATTCTTTGGAAATGCCTCCAAAGCCTTTGTTTTCTTCTCCTTCTAGATCAGAAACATAATCTTCCTCCTGAAATTGGTATTATTTCATTTTGGTAAAATCTTTCTAGTTATAATGTAAAAGGAGGATCGCTCAACTCATTTGTTTAGTACTATTCTGGAAAGCAAATGCATCTCATGTGTTTGTTAAATTGCCACTACATGATTGCTGAAGCTAGACCAAATATTGTTGATGATAACTTTCTTTTAACAAGCTAAATTGAAGTGGATAACTGATAAGGCTCTAACACAATAACAACTTGACAAAGATATAGCTGAAAAGTGAGAACCACAGAAGCTAGTGAAACTAAAGATGGCTCCAAAGTTGTAATGGGATTTATGGGGAGAAGGAGGACAATACTAGGCAACTACCAAGAATTATTTCAACTTCTCTTTTCATCAGATGAATTATATTTAGTCTTTATCCATTTAGTTATTTTTCTTCGTAATCAATACTTTTCTAACATCCCATTTTAATAGTTTTAACAAAAAAAAATTACATATCCAATAATAAAAAAATGGTTAAATATGTTTTTAGTCCCTAAACTATTGATCGTACAAAGACCAAATTGTACCTTATTTTGAAAGAAGGATGAAAACCAAAAACGACCAATAATTTAAAGACTAAAAACATATTTAACCCATAAAAAAACAATTACTTAAAATAAGACATATTACAATTATCCAAGCATAAACATAACACCAAAAATATATAAACAATATCCTATATTAGGGTTAGTTTTATTACACTGATCTACATGTGTAAAACTAGAATTTCAAAATAACAGATATACAAAGAAACTAGAATCTTACTCTATGCCATAGTTTCATCACCACCTAACACTTGCTTCAGGCAACTAAGAAGTTGATACAGAAAGGGAGCGGTGAGGAGTGTCCCAAACAATTTTTAGAATTTTAATTTTAATTTTTTTGAATTTCTTCATATTTTACATGTCGTTAGTGGTTTGAAATGTTTAGATGAAACAGCTGACAATGATTTTTTTTTAACTTGTATAGGATTCAAGTTTGAAATTCTTGGAGACAAGCATCCTAAGTAATTGATTAATTTTTAAACTTAAATAAATTTTAGATATTTAATAGATTATTCATTTTTATTTTGAATGCTTAATAAATTAGTTTCCAAATTAAGTAACTAATTAATTCTAAAAACTTCTGAAAAAGATGTTTATGTATATTTTACTGCAAATATTGTGTTATCTCTTTTAATTTATCTTTGAAATGATTTTGAATTCTTCTTGACTTCCTACTTTATTTATTTTACCCTGGTAATTGAGGTTTTTTTTTATCATATAATATTGAATATTAAATAGATAACTAAACTGATCGAAGTATATTATTACAATAAAATGATTAAATAATAACTAATTTAGAAATAAAATAGTTATTCCATTAATTAAGTTAAATATTATTTTATAAACTAAAAATTATTAATATCTAAACTAATTTTTATTATTAATAAAAATTTATGATTGATTTATAAATCAAAATCTAAATTAACTTTTAATTTTAAATCTTGACAATGTCAGAGACTAATTTAGATTTCAATTCGTAAATTATTTATAAATTTTATTTAAATAGAAACTATTTTAAATAGTAATATTTTTTAGTTTATAAAATAGTATGTATCTTAATCAATATAATAAATAATTATTTTTAATTTTTAAATTAGTTGTTATTGTAAGATATACTTTTCCAATACTATAAATCATATAATATATATTTGAACTTATTAGATATGTTATTTAAAAAACATTAAATCTTTAAAAAGAATACTCATTAATATCAATAACTGGTTTAAGTCTAATTTTTACATGCTTCTTGGTGTAGGACAAAAATGGATGGTTTTCATACTGAAATGAAAAATGGTGCTATAGGTGCAGGGAATACATTTTTAATTAAACCAAAACAATTTAATTATATATAGCTATATTTATTAAAAAAAGATGAAATTTCATACCCAAAGCAGCTTTGCAATCTATATTTACATCTCAATCTTAAAACTTATCCTCATTAGAAGATGACAAAATGAAGGTTGTAACAGGTGGATGCTGCCAGTGTGATACTAACTCTGCTGACATAAATTTGGACAAGGTTATTCAGATGAAAGTGAGAAAGAAGGTCCTCTCATCCACTAGTATTTGGTGTTGTTGTCTTGCTTATAGCATTAGAATCAGGTGACGGTGGAGGAGGATCATCCTTCAGCAACACAACATCATCAGATGTGCTTGAGATATCCATTACCTCAGGCTGGCTTTTGCTCTTTCCATCACTCTGTATATCCTTCAGAGTCTCCAACACTTCTTCCATTGAAGGTCTCATCTCTTTCGAACTCTGCAAGCACTGAAATGCTAACTCAGCCACACCACTTATCATTTTCCTTACCTTGAAATCTGATTCAAAACCAAGGTTTGGGTCCACAAGCTCTTGCAGTGTCTGATTGTGAATCTTGTTAATGGCCATGTTGGCCAAATTGATTTCATGTCTATGCCTTGTGATGTCAACAGCAGGCAGGGATGATATCAGTTCAACCAGCACCACTCCAAAACTATAGACATCACTTTTGTTAGTAAGCTGGTAACACTCGTGGTACTCTGGATCCACATAACCTGGAGTCCCTTGTGGAGCTGTTGAAACATGGGTCACAAGTTCTGGGAAAAGACGCGAGAGTCCAAAATCTGCCACTTTGACACGGAAGTTGCTGTCAAGAAGAATATTGTTGGTTTTAACATCTCTGTGGATGATATCTCTGAGATGAAGAAATTTCAGTGCACTTGCTGTTTCGACGGCAATATTCATTCTGATATGCCAGGGGAGTGTTCCAGGTTTAGATCGTTGACCATGAAGATGGTCTGCAACAGTTCCATTAGGAATGTACTCATATACAAGCAGAAGTTCACGACTGTGGCGAGAGGTGCATCCGTATAACTTCACAAGATTTGGATGAGCTATACCAGTTAGGATTCTGATTTCATTCATGAACTGTGCAACTCTCCTGTAGTTGTTCTCATACAACCTCTTCACTGCAACAGAACGCCCATCTCGCAGTTTGCCTAGACAAGAAACATCAGAAGGTAGCAACCTTTGTTAATGTTCATTCGAGGCACAAAAACGACAGATATACAGTATAAGCTGCATGTTCTTACCAAAATACACTGTCCCAAAGCCCCCTTCTCCTAGTTCTTTAGATGGGTCAAAGTAATTCGTGGCCTCTTCCAGTTCTTCATAGGAGAAGAGATGAACTCTAGGTATAATGCTTTGAGTGAAGCTGTGACTTCCCTTCTCCGTGTCTTTTGAAGATGGATCAGAAGAGAGGCTCCGAGATTGTATATATGACATTACATAACTGTTCTTCCTTCTACGAATAAAAATATAGACGCAAATGCCCACTATAAGTGCTCCCACTACACCAGAACAAACACCTAAAGAGAAAGCATAGCAACTTGCAATTATTATATGACTATTAATGAAATAAATCTGAAAAATAAAGAAAAAAATGAAAGAAAACTGAACTTGTTACCTATAGTGATTTTCGCTTTCCAATTTATTCCTTCTGCTACAGATAGAAGGGAAAGCAAAGAAGGGTTAACATTCTCCCAATTCAAGGATGATAATATAGTAAACATAGACACACAGTCACATACATACAATTTCACCAAATGCGTCAAGAAGAAAGTACGCGCTAAGGGCTATGGCATGATAAAATGGCATGACATCCTTATGAGGCAAAATGGGAATTACCAATAAGTGTAAGCTGTACTGGTATCAGACAACTTAGAAGTTAGCCATACTATACTTGTTTTCCGGTTCAAATTTATGATGACTAGTTTCTAACAGAGTATAAAATTTGGTCCGTTTTCTTAAAGTCCAAGTATAAAGAATACTCAATTTCACTATAGTTCTGCATATTTTGATGATAAGCATATAATGCATGACAACTGATAAAGATATCTTCACATCCAGACAATGAAAAGATTATACGTAGCTGAACCTTTTCATGAGACAGTTAATAATTATATCAAAAGAATTGCACGCCTGATTTGATTACTGTGTCCACCACACAAATAGTTATCGTGGCTATTAGTGTGGCTAGACACATTTATGTAAACCAAATACATAAATATATTGTGGAACCATCATCATCTGATCCATGAAGATACTTAGCCAAAGTTCTGGTATTCTAATTTGGCTAGCATATTCTGAAATGGCATTGTAGGATTGAAATTGCATCTGTACCCAAAAGAGGGCAATGGGGAAACAAAACATGAAAGGAATAGAAGCGTCACACGGATCTGAATAAGCAACAACAAAAATGATCAATATTTCAAAATATATTATTACCACTACCACAACTTCTTAAGTAGGACTTATCATTGCAGAAACAGAGAAACTGATTGCCATCAAATCCACAACGTCCACCACTTTTCTCACAGTACTTGCAATCAAGTGCAGTCCAATTCAAAAGAAACCCCATCTTCAAAATCTCGATGTAATTCATTCTCAATAAGCCAGTGAAGTTAACAGAAGCATTCATGATAAATGGCGCATTAACCATAAGCTGACACTCATCCAAGGAATAGTTTTTGTTCTGTAGTGCCTCCTTATGAAAAACCGCAAAAGAATAAAGTGAAGCATTTTTAGCACAATCTACTTGGTAAGTGGGGTAATCTATGGGTTCTGTGGTACAGTTGTAGAAGAAAGAGAGATTCCAATTTTCTGAACTGTAGGTAAAGGGAGTTTGATCAAAGCTGTAATTAGATAAAGGAACAGGACAATTGTCCTCGTAGGCAGCCATGTTGGCCACAGTAAATGAGGAGTTAGAATAAGAGATATCTTTCACTAGAAAATCTTAAGTAGGAGTTCTGAGAATTGGATTTTTATCCATGCAAGTGATCTCAAAGTGGGGATAGCCACAAAAAGATTCCTGTTCATAAGAAATCCAGAAAGGGTACTTAATGGACGGGCCATTTCCACAACTTTTAGGTGTGCAGGCCTTAAATTTTGGATTAGAAGATAGAACAGTGGTGGCAAAGAAGAAGATTGTGGTAATGATACATAGTTGAGGCTTAATGTAACGGAAGGAGATTGGAAGGATCATTTGGTTCTGGGAATTTGAAAAGAAGGAAGAGGAGAGAAGAGAAGAGTATTAGTGTGGAATGTAAGAATGACATTTAGAAGAAACTTCAAAGTCGTTGGTAGGTGTGTAGTGTGGAAATTCTTACACAAAAACATGCTACTATGTTATAATGGGGTTTATGATTGAAACTTGAAAATATAGATGAAAACAAAACGAAGGTTCAAGCAACAGATAACCAGTTATTGGCTCGTTTACAAACACAAGGAAGTTGGTGATCACCTTATATTTACTTTCCTAAACAAGTGACTAGCAGTTTTGCGAACTTATTGAGGATGTTTTTGTAATTTCATTGTGGGCTTGTCCATACCACATTATTACTAGTCAAAAGTTGAACGCCCACAAACGAAAGTAGGTGAAGTACTTTCCCATGGAAGATTGCAGGCTTCATTTTTTGTAGTTATATAATAAGCATCAACACAAATGGAATACCACTGAGGATCAAAACCACATCATCCCCAGTAATGGTGACATCACTATGACATTGCAGGTGGATAAATAAATCTACAGGCAATACATACATACATATATATACATATACATACATACATATATATACATATACATACATACATATATATAGATATATATATCAATCATTCATATTTCCATAACAGTAGAATGCATAGTACTGTAGTTGTTCTATCTACATGCTGTTGTATATGAATGCAACCGTATGTATATAGCTCCATTGAATAGATAAGAAATTAGATATATAGTCATGTATACAAATATTGCAAGGTCATGACTAAAAGCTATGAAAGCACTAAAGAGTAATATTTTAAAATTGATTAATGTTTCGTTACTACAAGGGGAAAATCAAAATAGTGGATGGTTTTGTTTGAGGAACCATATTTTATTAAAAATAAGAACAAGTGGAGAAATCAAAGTCTGCTTCGCAATTTTGATATGTACTTTAAAAATCTCAAAAGTAGAATAAAGAAGAAAATGATGTCCACGATGGTGAAAGACGTGTTGGACCGCAAAAGAAGGAAAAGATCTCTACATTTACTCACAAATGCAATCAACAACTCTCTTCAAAACTAAAATCATAATTATACCCTTAATATATATATATATATATATATATATATATATATATATATATATCACTTACGATGCTATTTACTTTCAATAAAGGTTTTTCTTTGACGAATATACAATTTCTTCATAACTAATTATAACAATATAGATATCTAAGTTAATAAATAATTTTTAAATATTATATCATCAAATTATTATTATAATAAATGTGCCAAATAGTTATATATGAAATAAAAATAGTCAAAGTATCATTGTTCATTTAATTTTTAAATGATCACTTGTCCAAGATGAGCTGCTAAATTAGAAAGTATATTATTAACGAAAAAGTTTTCCTCTTCTGAATGATTGGTGTTACATGCACATGCATCCGTAAAATCAAAGTAAAAGAAGGAAAAGTAGAAAAAGGATGGATCATACTTTGTTGTCGTGTATGATGTTAAGGACGGGTCCCAAATATTTTAGACCACAAAAAATAGCTAATGTGACTGCCAAGTGTTTTACAGCCAAAAAAACAAGACATATACATCATTTATGCTCAGACTGTGAGTTACATATGAATAATTATTTTATAATAGATCAAACTTTGTCCCTCTTAAAAGGATATACAAGAAATTTTGTCTTGATTTATTCTCTTTTCCATATCTTTCCTTAATAATTATATATCTATAATATATTCGGAAAATGCATGGCATTATATATAATATGCTTGAAATTATTTGGCAAACAATTTTTTAGATAGACGAACAATCAGAATTACAGTTAAAAACAAATTTAGGCATACAAATGGAGCCAAACAGGGATTGTAATTCATAGAGAAACTGCTTGATAAGATTATTCAATGGTTAAAAAGGAAAATTTCAGGAAAATGGTACTAAAAGTCAAAGTTGATACATATTGAGAGAGGTGATTGAATTGACGCGTATTGGAAAAGGAAGAAAAAAATGAGAATTTGAGAAAGAAAGTAATAAATAGGTGGAGAGAAAATAGAGAGATGATTTTAATTTGGTTATTGACCGAGTCAAAGCTGAAGGATGGAAATGAAGGTGTGAAGAAGGAACCCCATATCAGCAAGACTTGGAAAAGGTGCAGTCAGTGACACTTGTTTTTCTCATGCTCATCAGGTCAACAACTTAGTTCTCATCGAAACCTCCGTATACTATTCAGTAAATTTGAATTATTAATAATTATTTTCATCATGATTACAATGGCTAACTTCAATCTTTACCAGTACTGTTTATTATTAATTCATATCTATGAAGCAACACGTGTTTTGTTTTTGTTATAGAAGTACTTATTTCATTAAAAGAAATCATCAAGGTCTGCAAAATCCAAAACTTTACACAGGTGGAATTAGAAATAGACTACAAAAACCAAGTAGCTTATTGCTATGAAGCATCACATTTTTTTTTCTTCTAAACAAACACTGCCAGACAGAATCCTGTTATTCGTAAAGAACAAAGTTACCTTCTCTTATACTTGATAAAGTACCGCATATATGTGTTATCTAAGCTGATAATCTCTATTTGCAGGAAGCAACACAAGTTTAACAACATAATATTATAATATTAATATGACAGAAGAATTAAAAAATAATAATTATGCATGCAAAATACTCTTTCTTATAATACTTTAATTAAAAAAACTCTTTTAAATTATTTTCGTAAGTGTCCCAGACTCTGATAACCAAGAACCCAATTGAAATTGATGCTAATCAACTCTGTTTTTGTTTTTGGGTGTATGAACCCAAACCCCAAAGTTCTATAGGACTTGGTGGGGGAAAGAAACCGTGGGAGGAAGGAAATAAGTAATTGTAATAGAAATACTATAATTTGTCAAAAAAAACTGGAATTTAAAAATAAAAAATGAAGTGTAGATTGGTTAGTAGGTGGTGGAGATGGAAAATTTGTGGATGGGAGTAAGAGTTGGTTGGTCCAATTGCAGCTGTTCCCATACTGCACTAAATTTGTTGTGCTAATTTTGTCCTAATTGTTGCATCAAATGTGTGATGGTTAAATGATAGGAGTGGATTAAAGAGAGAGAAAAAGGGAAGTGAGTAGTTAAAAAGAGGATTTTGTGGGAATGATATGTAAGATATATATGAGAGGAGAGAAGACATACCACTACTCTTGGGAGAACAGTATTGATTTGGGCAATAGTAGTTGCATGAAACTACATGTCCCTCATAACCACCGCTCCAGCAATTTCTGATACTTTGGTTGCATCCTCTACAGTGTTGAGGAGGACTATAGGAGACCTCAAACCCATCCCTCAGAGCTTCTTTCAGAACTTCAGCTCCGTTATCTTTATGATCATAATGATCGAGAGGAGCGGCAATAGGCACCAACAAACTTTTCTTGCAATCCTTAAGCCATTGGATCTCATCCTCCTCCTCCCCAAAATAGTACACACCATCCCCACATTTAAAGCTGCGTACTAAAGGGAGATATGGGTCGTCGAGAGGACAAAAAAATACGATAACTTTGTGCGCTGACTCGTAATATTGTAACAGACTGTTGTTCAAGTTGTCGTAAATGTGAAAAAAATCAGGAGAACAAACATCATTGATAGTGTGTGTCGGCACTACCGTCATGGTGTGAGTGGTGTGGTTGACCTTCTTCAGTGTGAAATTTTGAGATTCATAAGGATCAGAGCAGCTGAGCTGGGGTAATGGGTCGGTGCCGATACACTGAGAGGTTGGAATCTGTTTCCAGACAGGATCCAAGATGCCGGAAACGTTTATGGTGCACTTGTATGACTGCTCAGCACATGTATGACTGCTCCAAGATGGCGGTGGAGGTGGAGGTGGCGGTGGCGTCCGTGGCGATGGTTGAGAGTGGGAACGTGGCAAAGCGATGCAGAGGAAGCAAGAGACGGTGAGTGCGAAGGCAAGGGGAGTGGTGTGGATGTGATTATGTTTATCATCCATTCTCACACTTCTTTCTCAGTTCCCTCCCAACCCTCTCTCTCATAAATCAAAGTTACAGAAGCACTTCTTCTCACTGATTATGAACACACTTCTCCCACGAAGCTACCTCCTTCTTTCCTTTTACTTTCTTCACTCCCAAACCATTTACTTTTCAACATTCCCCAAACACGACCCAGTCTCCCTCATTCCCAAATTGAAAGAATTAGGGAATAAGCTCTGTTAGTTACTTTTGTTTTTTCCCTTGTAGGTCAATGCGTATTGGAATTATTTTTAGTCAATTTTTTTAATTAGATTTCTCTGTATATTAGTATAGTACCAAGTTAATATGTTCTGTTGTTCCAAAGAGTATGAATTACACATCAGCCACGCGTAATTTCTGTTTGTTACTTTAGTTCTAACCTAAGTTTGGAAATTAGATTATTCTACACAGATTCATCTGTAGTAAATATTTAGGTATGATTATCTTGTTCTAGGCCTGTCTTATTTTCCAGCTGTCCAATTTTCCCAAATCTGTAACATTTAATTAAAGTTGTGACCCACCCTCTGTCAAGACGACTATTAGAAGTCCTCAGGCCATTCTCATTTTTTATTCATATGCATCAAATGCTGATTTGATTTTGAAGCAGTCTGATGCATGTGAAAGGGCATGCTTCTTTTCTGATGACGGAAACTTTTTACGTTAAGAAGTCATTTCTCGATCAATCTCTCAAATCTCAGCCATTATACACGCAATGAAGAAATATATATAGGTCATCTTGATTCATGATATTAGTCCCCAGCATTTTCATGCGATGGAGCATTGGATTAATATCAAGCATGGTGAAAATTTGAGAGCTAACTTAATGGGGATGATTACCAAGGCACCTGTCCTTGAATACATATATGGCCATTTGGTCATGTAGGGAAGAGTTACATGTTGCAGAAACATGTGTGGCTGTTAATGGAGTTGTTGCATGAGTTGTTACTGTTACTGATGGACACAACACATCGTATCTTCAAAAATATGTTGCCGAAATTAATTTATTTTCTTTACAAATTCGCTAAATTGTAATTTTCTAGTCCCGGGCCTACTCTATGTACTGAGATGTCTTATTTTTCCCAAATACCTACCGTTTTAAACTTGTGGTTAGTGACTTCTACAATAAACCAGCCATTCTAATTTTCCTTATTTCTATAAATCAAAATGTATCCAACAACGTGTGAAAGGATGTGGTTGTTCTTTATAATGGAAACATCATCTTTATTCTTTAAACAAAAAGCAAAGCTCTTTTAAGTTCTTTCTCGACCCATCTCTAAAGTCTAAACCTTTATACTCAGTAAAGGTCTATGACCATTGACCTAGATTGGACCTTATATTCATAATCAAGACTCTAGCAAATTCAAGGAAATTGAGAATGAGAACAGAGAAAAGAGGGGTATTTGGAATCAAGGGAATCACCTTGAAGAAGTGCTTCCATTGCAAAATTATAATAAAAAAGGTCGTGAGCTATACTGTTGTTAGGTAACTGTTGCTGTCATCTTTCAATGACAATTCATCGTTGTACTGTAGCATCTAATCACCAAAATTACCATATTGTTATATGCAGACTTTTAAAAACCTATACTCGTTATTATCCCTTTGTTATTATATAAAAGTCAACAAAAGGCAAACACGCCCTTAGGGAACCGAAATATGGCATTATAAAATTTGACACGTTATCTCATAACGCAGTCTTCAATAGTTCGATCTATATTATAAAAGTTTTGAACAGAATGAAGGAAAAAAATCAAAGGGAACTATTCTGACCAAACAACTATTCCTAAGACGCAAACCAAATTAGCAGATCCATTCCATGTTTAGAATGTGAAACTAGCTACATAAACCAGAGAGGATGAATAACTTGTTTGATTCCACCTTTCAGATATGATTTTATTACGCTTATTAAGAAGCTATGGTATTTATAACTCTGCTGTCTTTCACATCCTAAACGCGAATTTAACTTCTCAACTTGTATCTAAACAAGCATGCAAGGTATTTGGATGCTCAGAAAAAGTTGAATGCCACCATTCAAAAGAATAAGATTATATAGTTGGAGAACTTAATCTAAACAAAAGATGGAAGAAAACATACTCGGAGCACGTGGAGACTCTGGAGACTGTTCTGGAAATGTTTGAGAGTAAGGGGGTGACTGTGATTTTGCTGGTGTTACTCTGGGTGTTGGTTCTGGAGACCTTGCTATGATTTGTTTGCAAATCTCAGCATCTGATTGCTGATTTGGGCAGAGACAGATAAATCCACTCGTAGATGAATTGTATCCACATCTCCCACTAGTTTTTGTGCAACCATCACATTCATCTTCGTTCACACCACTCCATCCAACCTCAAATCCCCTTGCTAAAACATTTCCCACAACCGAATCACTCTTCACAGCCTCTCTTAGAACAGAAACATTGATGCTGTTCTTGCACCCCAGACTAATGAAATTAACCACTTCAGTATTCTTCACAAAAAATGCATTTTGACCACCAATGGAGCAATTAAATACGATTGCTCCTCCAATATTCACACTACCAGACGTATATCCAAGAGAAGGGCAGTCATATAACAAAGTGTAATCATCATCGTTAGAAGTGTAGTTAAAGAACTCAGGATCCAACTTCACATTCACATAATCTTTAGTACAAGGGTCGGCCAATAAATCCAACCTTGCAATCTTCAAAACCTTAGATTTATTATTCATGTCAATGACTTGGAATGTCTGTGACATGATGTCAATTGTCGCGTTGTCTTGTTGGCAATCAAGCTTGAACTTTGGATGGCCACAGTAGCCTGGCTGGTCCTTACTCCAAAATGGGTAACTAATATTGTTGAATTTCCCACAGCTAAAAGGCTCACATGCTGCGTACTGTTCAGCATCACTAGATGCATAAGTTGGGAATAAGAGCGAGAAGAAGAAAAGGGTGTTTATGAGAGAAGAAGAAAGTGGAACAAGAGAAAGAGGAACAAGAGAAAGAGGCATGACAGAAATCTGAGAGGGGCCTTAATTTGCCGGAGAACAATGTCAGAGGCCTTGTTTAATGATCAACTACACAACAACAATCTATATATCTTAGTCAAACTAAATGACGTATAACTAGCATGGTGTCTTCCATAAAAATGGTGTTGACAAGTCGCTAAAACATTAAAAGAAAACACTCCAAGCCTTACATTTTGATTGTGTAAACATGTTAACCAGTAAGATTTATTCACTGGATGCGGTTTCTTTCTCACGTAAGTGATGTCATGATTAGATTTTTTTTTTTGTTTATGAACTTTATTCAATGAATAAGACTAACTTCACACAGGGGAATGATAAACTAGAAGAAAAGTACAAGATCAGAATAAAACAATGGATCCATGTCTGTAAAATGGTTTGTGTATCTATCTAGATATACAGTTTTCCCTTTGATAATCTATATTATTAAAATCATTATCAAAGGTTAGAAAATCTTAAAATAGAAATTGTGCTACAAGTTATATGCAACGAAGGTGGGAAGAAAAATTGCTCTATAAAAGGTTGAACGGACCAGAACAAATAATAATCTGTGCTTTGCTGGAAAACTGTTGTAAAAAATATTACATTAATTAAAGTTAAGACTAAAACCCTCTACCTACACCTTTTAAATATTATAATCTTTCCCCTTTATTAAAAGAAAACCATTTTGGATAATGTTATAAGCGAATGAGTCTCTCTACTTTTCTACCTTTTTCCTTTTGATGTTAAGAGTTTATTTAATTTATGTTCGTAGTATGCTCTTCTGAAAGAACATGTTTTTATTATAGAAAGGATTTTAGAAATATTAATACAGAGTTAGGTAAAGGAGATTAAAATATAGCAGGGTTTATGTCTACACAATTTCTATTACTATGTCAGAGGAAGAACCAAAATCTTTAAACTAAATAATTATTCTATAGTTCTGATTTTAAGTTCTGAAAACTATTGAGCCCAAGCCCAAATATAGTTCCATGTTCCCAACCCATATACCTAATCAGGTCTATTTTCTTACGAGCTATAAGATTAGTAATTTATAATACAGGGTTTAACTATTGATGATAAACAAGTCAATTTAAAAATAATTTATTTATCACTCAATTAATAAATCAAATTAAACAATTTTCTTGGCTGATAATTTTTAAATAACACGATAAATTATGTACCATATTTTAAATATCATAACTAATTTTAATAATGTCGATGGGGCAAAAATGTTTAGTCGGTTTGGAGTCAGTTTTCAACTCAAATTCAAAGGATAGAATATACCCCAAATATCAATTCCTTGTTGGAATAATTAATATTATAATTTTAAAAAATATGTAAACATTTTTTTTTGTAATGGTCTCATAATGTCATTAAAAAAAATTATACAATCAATAATAGAACTATCTTTAGAATAATTATTATATATATATATATATATATATATATATATATATATATATATATATATATATATATATATATAACAACAGAATTGTCACATAAATTAAAGAAAATAAAATATCATCACGTAGTTGCAGATATATGTATCATAGTCATATAAACGATGTCTTTTCCATTAAACGATATGTCTTTTCCATTTCTGGCTTCAGAAATCGTGGTATCTTTGAATCTTGGCATTACTTTGTTGTTGTAAATCATATTTGTTAATAAATGAAATGAAAGGAAAGAAAAAGAAAGAGAAAGAAGTAACAGAGAAAGAGAAATATTGTTAAGTTAAGGTGGCAATGGTGAGGGTTGACATGAAAGAGTTGCTGAGGAACACTCTTGGAGTAGTGATGACAAAGGGAATGAGAATTACTGGAAAAATGACTCTTTTATTTACCCTACAAACACTGACTTTTTCCATTATAATATCATTTTGAATTCACAAATTTTATACTCAATCTGTGGTCGACTAAAGTTACAATAAGATGGGCCGAGTAACCAGAAGAAAATATAAAATCATGAAATATTTTAAACAAGTAGTACAAGCACAATTGCATACGTATTCAACGTTACAGTAAATGAACACAATCAAAAATATATCAGATAAAGCATCCACGCAATATAACCAACAAGTTGTAAGTATAATATTGTTATAAATCTATTAAGCAAGCAGATTTTCGTGTAAATTTGATGAATAAAAGAATGTGCAATTTGTTTCAAGAAGCTTAAAGTGTACCTTTTTTGCAACTTTTGGCAACAGTTCTGCCATCTCTGCATAAGCAACTTGATTGCTTGGTGGTATGATTGTATCTGCAATAGCCATCAGAATCCTCACACGCTGCACAATCCTTAGCACTCACCCAATCAAGCACAAACCCTTTCTTCATGGCATCACCAAAACCAGTGATCAAATTAGTACCATCGATCTCTTCTTGCTTCACTGTCACCACAACATGCTCATCGCACTGCCTCACCCAACCGTATCCATTTTTAACTTCATCCCCAGCCAGAAACACATAAGACTGATTCTTATCATGTTGCTGCATGCACTTTATGTGCTCAACAGATGCAGGATAAGAGCTGCAGTTGAAATAGAAACTCAGATTCAAATCTAGAGAGCTGAAAGACAAAGGAAGGTTTTGTAGGGAAACATTGTGTCGTGCCCTAGGACATGGTTGGTCCAAAACATCTATGTCAAGAAGTGTAATTGAACGAACATCATAGTTTATATCTGCGACTTGGTATGTGTCAGTTGGAAATTTAATGATGGCTTGGTCGTCCGAGCATTCAAGACCAAATTCAGGGTAGCCACAAAACTCTCCAACGTTGGTGTCGGACTTCTTCCAAAAAGGGTAACCGATGGAGATGTTACCACAGTTAGAAGAAGCACATGCTGCTGATGTGTTACTATCAGTTTGAGCATGACATGTCACCAGAATGATGAACACTGCAAAGAGGGAGTAGTAGGGTTTTGGCATGCTTAGAGGACTAAGAAACGTAAAGCTAAGGAACTGGTTATGAATGAGATGATGATAGTTGTATATATATATATATATATATATAGCCATAGATTTTCTTCATGTGATGAACCAGTCAAAGAAAATTTTCTAAGAGTCAAACTCTTCGTTTAGAAAATATTATATAAGGTGTGCTCATCTGTCAGTGGGAAAAGAATCTAACACTTTTTCTACTTCATATACGTAGCTTTATGCATATACCAAATATTTTTTTACCTCAGTAAGCTATTTCTAATAGAATTTCCTCTGCATAAGAGGGTGGTTTGATGCATTAAAGTTCATAAGAGTCTTGGACTCGACGCCCAAGTTTCAACTTGAGATGAAATATAGCTGAAATTGTACTAAAAATTTGGTGAACGATGACTGTTTCCACGAAGTTCAATGGATAGTTTTTAACTTTGAAGTCCTTTTGGGGTCAGAAAAATGTTAGAGATATGAATATTAAAAGCATGTTGAAGAATATTAAATTGAGAAACGCGTGGCTGGCACGTTCCTTTCATATTATAAGGTTCCTACATTGCATCTGTTCATGGCTTTTTAGCCAAGTGGAAGTTTTTGTATTCATTTCATGGGGATGTCTCGTTTCTGTCACATGAAAGAGGGACACTAATAATAGCAAATATATTCGTAATTTATAGTAAAATAGGCTTAGATATATTGCCACTATTTTTTTCCAAAAATTTTAGCATCTTAACATTTAATTATATAAATTTGATTCTTGATTTTTTTTACACAATTTTAATAATTTAAATTTTAGTTGTTCCTAACTTTTGAAACCAAAATAATAAAAAGTTTAAATTTTTTTTTAAAAATCGGATTTTATAAAATATTAAGAGAAACTATCAAAACTTTGCAATTTGCAGTCAATGGTATTTAATTAATTAATCATTCTGTGGGCGGGTAACATAAACCTTCTTTCAGTACATTTATTAAATTATTAATACGAAATACTAACATAAATAATAGTAATAACTTTATTGTGTCTTACAGCTCAGTCCTTGTTTTCTTTCTGGTGGGCTTACTATGCTTTATCTTTTATTCTTGAGCTTTGAGATAAACTTGATTCACGATTAGAAATTTAAATAAACTGAAATATAAGTAAACTGAATTATTTGAGTTATTTAAATTTAACATGATACAAGTTTCATTGATTTTTTATTAGTTAAGTTAAAAAAATTAAAAACTGAAAATGATTTTGATTATTTAAATTAAAGATTAAATATACTTTTAGTTGTTAAATTTGAATGTAAAATTATAGTTTGCTTGTGTCTCAAATTTTAATATATTTTAATATTCAAACTTTTAAAATGAATGCAAAATAATTTTTTTTTAGGTTTATAACTTTTTTTTCAGACCTACTAAAACAAGTTATATTAGATAAAAGAATTCAAACGTTATCTTAAAATATGTTTAAAAACGTAAAAGAAATTAATGTAATTAAATTAAGAAATTACATTTATTGATTTCTAAAGTTTAATAAGTTAAATTTTAATTTCATATCAAAATTTTAGAATTAAAAATTTTAACCTTTAAATTAATCAAATTCAAGTTTTACAAGTATAACATTATTTGGCCATGAATATACAACTTATTCTTTTAAAATTGTATAAGATGAAGATCTTAAATACTTTTATCGTTTATATGTAGAGTGATATCTACATGAAAATGTTTTTTTAATAATGTTTTTTAGTTCGTAATTGGTTTATTTTAAAGATCAATAAAATAATAATACATAATTTATTATAAAAAAATTTGTTAAAAAAATTTAATATATAGTCTATATCTATATTTGTATATAATATTTAGGATTTAAATTTTTCATAAAATTAGATATTTTATTTGAGATTTTATTATGAATTTTGTTGTATTGAATATCTTAAATTTTTTTTGTCTAAATATTTACCATTTGATTTTATTGTTAATAGAATGACGTCGATTTTCATTTCTAATTTATTGGTCAATTCATTTTTTTAATAGGGTTAAATATGTTTTTAGTCCCTAAATTATTGGTTGTTTCTGGTTTTCGTTCCTCGTTCAAAATAAAGTACAATTTGGTCCTCATTCTTTTCGAAACTTTGGTTTTAGTCCTCGTTTTAGTTCTTGAAAAGTTCGTTGACTAAAAAAAATGTTTCGAAAAGAACGAGAACCAAATTGTACCTTATTTTGAAAGAGAGACGAAAACCAGACGGCCAATAATTTAGTGACTAAAAACATATTTAACCCTTTTTAATATCTTCTAACTCGTGATCAACTTGTTCTTTAAGAAAAAAAACAAAATTGATTATCTTAAGCTTAATTTATTAAATATGATATTCCCTTGTTTAATTTCTTTTAAACACTGTAAGATGATTTCGTAGTTCTTTTTAGTTTCTACAACTACAGAAAAAGAGGGATTGATCATATTTTTTTTTTATTGATACATCTAATATTTTAAAACTCTTTTTAGCAAAATTTAATGAAGTAAGAGTTCAAAAATAAAGAAATATGGAAAAAGTTAAGTTAGTCAAGCCAACATGGTCCTTTACTTAATCAAACTAATTTCTTTCTTAGTCAGAATTAACTTCATACTTAGTGTTAAAATTAACTTTATACTTAGTTAGTTTTCTCTTCTCTAGCCAAATCATAAACCATAATAACATAACTTCAAGCCTATAGTGAGAACTAATCCTTCCCCAACAAGATCTATAGGTAAAAGGCATGTTTGTAGATCACACCAAACAAATCCAAGTTTTGATTTGACGAATCACTTATGAAATATTTTCTTTTTGATTTCAAATATTATATATGAAGTGAATAAGACCCATAATTTCAAAGAGAAGAAAACCATATAGGAAGGCTACGATACAACCCATAATTTCCACCTTCAATTATTTTTCATCTTTTTGTATAGATTTTATATTATTCAATTTTATGAGTAGTTAAATATTTTTTTGTTGAGTTAGATATACTCACCAAACACTCTTGTATATTTTTTTTATTATATTCATATATAATATTATATTATTCTTTTACATGTTTAGTCTTTAAATTATTGTTTATTGTAACTAAATTAACTCTAAATTAGTGGAAGTTGTAAAATGTTGAAATAAGTTCTTGATATCAGATAATACAATTGATAAATCATTTGTTTGAGAAGAACGAACAATGATTTATTAATCATTTTTAAATCTTTTAACTCAATGTGAGTTTATTTTATTGAATTAATAAGAAATTGTAATTTAAAGAGACGTCCATAAGTTTGTTTTAAGAGATAGGAGTATAACTTTTCATAATAAAGATTGATGACAATGAAAAACAAAACAATAATTATTCTTGAACTTAACGAAGAGAGAGAAGTAGTGAAATCTAATCCTAATAATATTCATATCATATATATTTTTATTTTTCTCATTTCAAAAATACCAAAAATATAATATTTTTTAATGTTATTTTTTCTTATTTAATCTCACTTTATATTTTATCATTTATTTTATGTTTAGTAGTATAAAATTAATGTAATCTTTTATTATATTAAGTTCACGTATGCAATTCTTTTACTTTTAAGACCGTTGATAATAATAGTATACTTGCCAGAAAATCAACAATCAACCAGTTAGAGAATATTAAAATACAATGAACAATTTTACTAATAAATTAAATAAAAAATAAAAAATAATGATCACATCATCATGTCATTAATAATAAAGATCAAATAATAAAATATTTGGACTAAAATAAAAAAATATAGTAAATAATCAATTGAACGAAAATTATTTTAATAAAAAATTAAATAAAATACCAAAATTAAATAATTTTAATTAATTTTTTATTTAAAAAATGTTTAATTAATTATTCACATTATTTTTTATTTTAATCCAAATATATATATCAAAGTCTCGTGTATGAATTTAAAACTAATCCAGAGAGTTGTAAAATATAATTACTAAAAGTCTCATTTATGTTAAAAAAGAAAAACTAAAACATAAATGTTTTAAACTAACAGAAGAGAATACAATATGTTTTAAGAGAAAAACAAAGTACATGATTGCATTATCATTTTCCAGACCTGAAGGTAATGTAATCAAAATATCTTATCATAAGAAAATAGACATTTCAGAGACTTTTCCATGCTTTCTGAAGACTCATTCGTGTTCTGCAGTTTCCTTCTTCCTTCCTTTTTTTCATCTCTGTACACATCTTCCATTTTCACTGCTGTTCGTTTAAGCTTATATTTTCCTCTCAGAGACTTTGCATGTCACTAAGGTTGCTTTGCATGCTGTGCTGGTGACTGCATCACTTCATCTCAATGGCAGAGCACTCTTGGAAAAGTTTAATTCATTCAACAATCCAAAAACTGTTGAGGGCACCTTCGCTTTCTTGAACTTGTTTGTGTTACACTTGGTAAGAACTAAAAAACCTTGTTTTGGTACTGCATACTCCATAATTGTGATGAATTCTTTTGCACAGATGATAGTTTTCAAAGTCAACTCAAGAATCTACAAAAAAAAAACCACTTAAACATGAGAGTATTAGGCATAGGGAAATCAAAGTTATCTTCTGTTTTCTACATAATGTTTACCTAGTAACGAGCAGTTTCCTACTGTAGGGACTCAAACCTAAAGATTGTGCAGATATAGGGACTAAATGAGTAACTAAGTATATTTGATTTAAACATGACTTGGAATGAAAATTTGCCTGCAGTGATTGTTTTCTGATTACATGATAGATGTTCTCCTTGGCCACAAAAATAGGTATAGGTAAATTTATTTTCTTCCTATGGTGTGTGTGAAAAAAAATACTCCTCTTATGGAAAACTTGACCATAGTTATGAAATTACAACTCTGCGCTTTGATGAAGATAAGCAGTTTAATGCATGTTTTAGTTCAGGTATTAATGACCAATGAGTTTATTAGAATGCCCTGTTCGTGTTTTTTGTGGATTAAGTATATTAGCACTTTAAAGCATGTTTTTTTCAGCCAATAAACCTTTTCTTCATCAATGTGTTTATTTGAATGTTCTGCTTGTGTTTTCTGATGGATTAAGTGTGTTGTTAGTCCCTCTAATTATGGTCTCGTTAATTTGTCTTTTAGTTACCAAGAATTTTTCCCCCACACCTAGTTTAAGTCATTGACTTAAATATGTTTTCTTCCCATACCTAGTAGAACACAAATTAGACTTTATAGAATTCAATGTACAAAGTAATTTGCAATTCTGATGAACCTGCTTTTTCCTCACTCACATTCAGCATCCCAATGAAGTTTATTGATTGCCTTATGAGAATGAGGTGTAATCTCTTTGAGGGCTGCTTCAGTAGCACTTCTGACACATTTCAAAAGCAGAGTAAATGGAAAATCTTGCCCTACAAGAAACTTGCAAAAGTCACAGATAACTTCGATCAGTCTCATTGTCTTGGGAAAAGAGGCTTTGCCACTGAATATTACGGTAAGTGACTAAGCTATGGCCATTTACATGAACAACGTAAATACAAAAAGGAGAGAACTTAGATACAATTGCTCAAGCCATTTTGGCGTGGTTCTCAAATCAAATTTGGAGTTCAGCTTGGTAATACAAATAATGAAAATTTGCACTGAAGTTTCTTCTGTTCATTTCCCTTGTTTTAGGAAAACTTGCAGATGGGCGTGAGATTACAATCCAGTGCTTCAACGAAGACAAGCACCACATATTGCAACAGTTTATCAATGAAACTACTATCCTAAATTACTTGCCCCACAAAAACATTGTGTCAATTTATGGATGTGCTTCTCATCACGAAGAATCTATGCTAGTCCATGAATACTTATCCAATGGAAACCTTGCTGCTCATCTTAAAACTGAAGACGAAAACACCACACTACCTTGGCTGGCACGATTTGACGTAGCCATTGATATTGCAAATGCATTGGACTATCTTCACTGTAATGGCATCATCCACCGCAATGTGAAGTCCAGCAATATTCTCCTAGATGTGAACTTTTCTGCTAAACTTGCAAACCTTCATTTATCATGCAAACTTCCAGATGGAGTTCCTGTCTATGCAGCCCATGTTACTAATGATATAATTGGAACATGTGGTTACATCGACCCAGATTATTTGACAAAAGGCCAGCTTAGTGTAAAAAATGATGTTTATAGCTTTGGGGTGGTGCTGTGTGAGCTTCTATCATCAAAGCTGGCAAAATCCTGGGTTCTGAATGAGGAGGACGATCTCGCTACACTTTTAAGAACAAAAATTGAAAAGCAAGCTGTGGTGGAACTGTTGGATCCAAGACTTGGCTTCCAATCTAACCATAAGATCAAGAGGATGATGACTGCCACAGCTGAGCTTGCACTTTTGTGCATGCAATGTCCACAAGAATTAAGGCCAAGCATGGAACAGGTGCTAGAGATTCTGAAAGGTATAAAGCAAGGGAGACATGAAACAAACGCAACAAAAGGTATAATAAAGTCAGTTTTGGTCCTGTTTCATTACTCATGCTTTTCTAGCTTCTGTGTGTTTTTGGTGTCAACAGACTGAGGATAAAAGCTTTTATTCATGTGTGATAATCCATACATCTCAGCTTTGAAAATCTTCCACCATGGTGAACTCGAAGAAGCTACTAACAATTTTGATACTTGCCTTGGAAAGGGAGGCTATGGCACCGTGTACTATGGTGAGATCCTAATCAGTCCACATATTTTAAATCAGTGTCCCTGCAAGTAATATGCATAGATATATATCTGTATTTTTTGCTGACAGTGTGCCATTGTATTAGGAAAACTTAAGGATGGACGAGAGGTGGCAATAAAATGTTTCCATGAAGAGAGTGAGACGGAAAAGATCATTGAGCAATTCATGAAAGAAACTGAGGTCTTGGTTTGGTTGCAGCATAAAAATCTGGTTTTACTTTATGGTCGCACTTCTCGCCATAGCAACAAACACATGCTAGTGTATGAATACATCTCCAATGGCACTCTTTCTAAACATCTGCATGACTCTTCCTGTGATAAACTACCATGGCATACTAGATTGAACATTGCCATCGAAACTGCAACTGCATTGGTATATCTGCATGACTCAGGTATCATCCACCGAGATGTGAAAGGGAGTAACATTCTGTTGGACGAAAATTTTACTGTTAAAGTTGCAGATTTTGGATTCTCACGGTATCTCCCAGATTATGCCACGCACGTTTCCACTATCCCAGTAGGAACTCGTGCTTACATAGATCCTGACTACTATGAATCTGGAAGGGTCTGTGACAAAAGTGATGTCTATAGTTTTGGGGTGGTCTTGTTTGAACTCATATCTTCCAACTCTCCAAGTTTAGTTGAGGGAACAGATTACGTTACTCTTGCACAGTTTGCAAAGAGAAAAATATTAAACAAGGAATTAAACGCGGTAGTGGATCCAAGCTTTTGGTTTGGTGTTGACAGAAACATGATGGAAATGATAACAGCAGTGGCAGAGTTAGCATTTCAGTGTGTGCAGTGTCCCAAGGTACTCAGACCTTCCATGAAACAGGTGCTGGAGACACTTGAGGGCATTAGCAAAGGAACATGGGGATTCAACCAGATAACATAGTCTTTGTTCCTTCTGCCAACAAGACTGATTCTTCCAAACCATTCTTTTGGTTTTTGGTATAGTAATTGGATTTTGGTTGAATAGATATGGAGTTTTTTTGCTTTAGTGTAGTAATTTGAGGTTAGCCATGCATCTTGCAAATGATGTGCATGCAAAATAGTAGGTTGAAAAGAAGCTTTTGATTCAGGGTGTGTATTCTCTAGCTTGATTACTTCTTTTGAGCCACATTGAACATGTATCCTCGTCTCATTGAATTCATGTTCAATGTTTACTGTAGTTTCAACATGTATATATTCCCAATCCCATCTATATTACACTTTCAATCATCTTTTCCTTCATTTGTTCAGAGCCATATTCTTCATGCACATTTGTTGTTGGCAGGAAAAATAACTATCACCATTAAAATTTATATCAAAAGATAGATTTTTCTGAGTTTTACTTTGATACAATGGTGCAAAGAATTTTGTTTTTGTCAATTGAAAATGATATTTTATTAGAAAATTTGTCTTTTTCCTTGACGCGGTACTAATGGATAACGGATATCAGCTAACAATATATTTTTGAAACATTTTTCTTTGCTCGTTTTATTAATTAAAACTATAAAATTATAAGTAAAGTTTATCTAATAAATATAAAATCAAACTTTATTACGTTAATGACAAAAAGAATGCTTTAAAAATTTATATAACCAGTTTTTTCTTTTCTTTCATAGTATTATGAATACAATTGAATTGAGTTTTTTTTTTATTTAAGATTTTAATTTTTGTGAACAAAAATTATAATAAAAATACTTTATTAAAATGGTAGTTCAATTTTTTTTAAAAGTTATATAATATAAAACCAACAAATACTTCAGTCAACAAAACACTGTTGTAGCAAAGTCATCCTTAATAAATGGAAGTTCATGTAAAAAATCTGAAGGTGTTGTGTTGCAGTTCCTGTTTCCTTCCTTGCTTTTTCTTCAGCTTCTCTGTTCATTCCTTTCCAATGCCCCCTTTTTGTTGATCTTTAACTGAACCTCAATACCGATTAAAACTTCACTTTCCATTACTCTCGATGCTAAAGTTCTCAACTTCATAGAACAACACTCATTAAGAAGGGCCATATTACCTTGGAGAATTTCTTTTTCTAGATCACTTGTTAGTGGCTAAGTTGAGACTTTCTGAGCCACTCTACCTGAATCAGTGCCTCAGTAGCAGATCATTCTTTGAAGGGGTATACAATTTATTCTCCAACACTGTTTTACATATAATATTCTTGATTGTGATGAATTCTTTTGTGTAAATGACGTTGTTCATCTCATTCAACCAAAAGTATAATCTCAGCACACAAAGATATGCATAAAAACCATCTGTACATGAGAATAGTATGTATAGGAAAACTGGTATTTATCGAATTCTCTGTTTATTAGTGTTTACAAGGAATAAATTTTGGATACTATCACACTCCCACATCTGAGGCTAAAAAAATTTAAATATTTCTTCTTTCTTCCATTGAGATGACTTTTAAAGACATTTTTACACTCCAAAACGGACAATACTTGACATAAATAGCATTCAAATTCAGGTATTATCACTAACCATGTAGTTCAATTAGTACAAGGTTGTGATAGCGTGATCAGGTATCATAAACCCAAGTCGTAAGTATGCAACTATGTTACACACAGAGAGAAAGATGTTTTATTGCATATAGTGCTCTTGTCCGGTTCAAGTAGGATTTTCTTCTTCAGAAAATTAGTGTAGTTTCTGCCAAAAATATTGGGAAGGAACATATGCAGAAAAGTTGTTGTTTAGTCTTTTGAGGGAATTTAACACCAATAAGTTGTTAGCAAACCCATTTGAGAGATCTGACAATCATTTTTATCCAAAACCTTAAAAAATTATATTTATAATTCTTCTTCTTTATATAATGTGGACTTTATGCATGCTTGAAACTTGCTTGGATTTTCTAATAGGAACAATCCCTTTTATTTTAGCTGATGCTCACATTTCTCATCTCATTCCATTAACTTCCAATTCTTTGATCTTATTTGAACAGGAATTAGACTATGTAGAGTTTAACATGCAGAGACATTTTTATTTCTAATTAGTCACCTTTTACCTCAGTCACCATCAGAATCCCAACGACCCTGCAACTTGTGGTAATTACCTCATGAGATTTAGGTGGGATCTCTTTCAGTGCTGCTTCCCTAGCACATCTTCTGACACATTTCAAAAGCGAAAAAACTTGAAGTGGCCAATCTTTCCCTACAAGGAAATTGAAAAGGCAACAAATAATTTTGATCAATCTCGTCATCTTGGAAGTGGAGAAAGAAAGAAAGGCTTTATCAGTCAGTACTACGGTAAGAGACTGTGCCATAAGCTTCTATATAGAGGGATTTTGGACAATTTTCTGTGACCGGAACAAGTATCAATGTATAACTTCAATTTTGATTAACATGAAAAACAGTTAAAAGACTATACCTCATGATTTTGCTCAAAACATTTTCTTGTGATTATTTATATCAATTCTTTTAGGAACACTTGAGGATGGACGTGAGATTACAATCACGCGCTTTACAGAAGACAAGCGCTACATATTGCAACAGTTTATCAATGAAACTGTTATCCTAAATTACTTACCTCACAAAAATATTGTGTCAATTTACGGATGTACTTCTCATCATGATGAACCTCCGCTCGTGCATGAATACCTATCCAATGGAAATCTTGCTGCACATTTTCAAGTTGAAATGGAATTAAACATTTTCTTTCCTAAACTACCTTGGCTTAAACGATTGGATATAGCCATTGATATTGCAAATGCATTGACCTATCTTCACTATTCATTAATCATTGCAAGATACTCCTGTGGTGATTGAAAATAAGCCAATCTCGCAATCATTTCCATTTCATTTTTGAAGATCTTTGAAAGTGAATATAATTTTTTTAAGAAAATAGTAATTAGTCGTAATGTGGTGTTGGATGAGGGTCTGTTTTCGGAATTACTGTAGTTTCAACATGTATATATTCCCATATATATTACACTTTCAATAATCTTTTCCTTCATTCGTTCAGAGCCATATTCTTCATGCACATTTGTTGTTGGCAGGAAAAAACACTATCACCATTAAAATATCCAAGTTTACTAGACAAAGGCTGATATAACAGACAAACTCTTTATATAGATGGTTATATCTCTAAGATTGTAAGAAAAGAAAACAAAAATATAGCAACAAATAGGATTGGAAATGCAAACTAATATTTGTTGCCAAAAAATCTCACCATAACTCGGATTAAAACCCAGATGAAAGAAAAACAAAAAGTGCAAAGACAAATTCATGCTTATTCATTAGTGTTTCACATACACTTTCATAGGTTGAAACAAGGTCCAAGAGCTTATAGAGAGCTAGAAAATCATTTGTTAAGGATTGATTTTAAAAAGATGTAAAATCAATGCTTATGTCTGATAGATTTTAAATTTATATCAAAAGCTAGATTTTTCTGAGTTTTATTTTGATACAAAGGTACAAAGAATTTTGTTTTTGGCAATTGAAAATAATATTTTATTAGAAAATTTGTCTTTTTCCTTGACGCGTACTAATGGATAACGGATAACAGCTAACAATATATTTTTGAAAACATTTTTCTTTGCTCATTTTACTAATTAAAAGTTATTTAAAACTATAAAATTATAAGTGAAATTTATCTAATAAAATATAAAATCTTATCGTTTATGACAAAAGGATTTTATAACCAATTTTTTTTTCTTTCATAGTATTATGAATACAATTGAATTGAGTTTTTTAAATAAGATTTTATTTTTTGTGAACAAAAATTATAATAAAAACACTTTATTAAAATGGTAGTTCAAAACTATAATTATATAATATAAAACCGACAAATACTTCAGTCAAAACAACACTGTTGTAGCAAAGTCATCCTTAATAAATGCATGTTCATATAAAAAATCTGAAGTGTTGTGTTGCAGCTCCTGTTTCCTTCCTTGCTTTTTCTGCAGCTTCTCTGTTCATTCCTTTCCAATGCCCCCTTTTGTCGATCTTTAACTGAACCTCAATACCGATTAAAACTCCACTTTCCAATACTCTTGACTCTAAAGTTCTCAACTTCATCGAACAACACTCATTCAAGAAGGGCCTTAATACCTTGGAGAATTTCTTTTTCTAGATTACTTTGTCAGTAACAGATAATTCTTTGAAAGGGTATACAATTTATTCTCCAACACTGTTGGGAGCACCTTGTCTTTCTTGGGATTGTTTGTTCTACACTAGGTAAGAACTAAGAAACCTAGTCTCTGTTTTACATATAATATTCTTGATTGTGATGAATTCTTTTGTGTAAATGATGTTGTTCATCTCATTCAACCAAAAGTATAATCTCAGCACATAAAGATATGCATAAAAACCATCTGTACATGAGAATAGTATCTATAGGAAAACTCGTATTTGTCTAATTCTCTGTTTAGTGTTTACAAGGAATAATTTTGGATACCATTCAAATTAAGGTATTATCACTAACCGGATCAATTAGTACAAGGTTGTTATAGATTGATCAGGTATCTTAAACCCAAGTCATAAATATGCAACTATGTTAGACACAGAAAATGTTTTATTGCATAAACACAGAAAATGTTTTATTGCATATAGTGGTCTTGTCCGGTTCATCTTACTCCATTAACTTCTAATTCTTTGATCCTATTAGAACAGGAATTAGACGATATAGAGTTTAACATGCAGAGAAATTTTGATTTCTAATTAGTCACCTTTTACCTCAGTCACCATCAGCATCCCAACGACCCTGCAACTTGTGGTAATTACCTCATGAGATTTAGGTGGGATCTCTGTCAGTGCTGCTTCCCCAGCACATCTTCTGACACATTTCAAAAGCGCAGTAACTTGAAGTGGCCAATCATTCCCTACAAGGAAATTGAAAAGGCCACAAATAATTTTGATCAATCTCGTCATCTTGGTAGTGGAGAAAGAAAGAAAGGCTTTATCAGTCAGTACTACGGTAAGAGACTGTGCCATAAGCTTCTATATAGAGGAATTTTGGATAATTTGCTGTGACTGGAACCAAGTATCAATGTATAACTTCAATTTTGATTAACATGAAAAGAATTTTAAAGACTATACCTCATGATTTTGCTCAAAACATTTTCTTATGATTATTTATATCAATTGTTTTAGGAACACTTGAGGATGGACGTGAGATTACAATCCAGCGCTTTACAGAAGACAAGCGCTACATATTGCAACAGTTTATCAATGAAACTGTTATCCTAAATTACTTACCTCACAAAAATATTGTGTCAATTTACGGATGTACTTCTCATCGTGAGGAACCTCTGCTCGTGCATGAATACCTATCCAGTGGAAATCTTGCTGCACATTTTCGAGGTGAAAAGGACGAAAACATTGCACTACCCTGGCTTAAACGATTGGATATAGCCATTGATATTGCAAATGCATTGGCCTATCTTCACTATTACGGCATCATCCACCGTAATGTGAAATCCAGCAATATTCTCCTAGATGTGAACTTTTCTGCTAAACTTGGTAACCTTCATTTATCATGCAAACTTCCAGATGGAGTTCCTGTTGACACCACCCATGTTACTAGTGATAGAGTAGGTTCAAGTGGTTATATAGACCCAGAGTATTTGACAAAAGGCCAGCTTAGTGTGAAAATTGATGTTTATAGCTTTGGAGTGGTGTTGTGTGAGCTTCTATCATCAAAGCTTTCAATATTCCATATTATGAATGAGGAGGATAATCTTAATACCCTTTTAAGCAGAAAAATTGAAAACAAAACTTTGGTGGAGCTGTTTGATCCAAGACTTGGGTTCCAATCAAACCTTAACATCAAGCAGTTGATGACTGCTACAGCTGAGCTTGCAGTTCTCTGTATGAAATGTCCACAGGAATCGAGGCCAAACATGGAACAGGTGCTAGATATTCTCAATGAAATGAAGCAAGGGAGATATGTAACAAACTCTCACTCAACTAAAGGTACAATTTCAAAACCATATTATATCCCTTTTCCTCTCTCATGGTTTTCTGGCTTCTATATGTTTTAGTGTTTACAGACTGAGGATAAAAGGTTTTAATACCGTCTTATAATCCATACATTTCAGCTTTGAAAATCTTCCACCATGCTGAACTTGAAGAAGCTACTAACAATTTTGGCACCTGCCTTGGTAAGGGAGGGTATGGCAGCGTATACTATGGTGAGAGACTAATTAGTCCTCATAATTTAAATCATGGTTCTCTGTAAGAAATATGCATATAGAAGTTAGATTATGCACAGTGTAAAACAGTTTTATATTGTCATCTAATCAGAAATCACCATGTATAATAAGTTTATTGGCTTCAATAATGAACATGTTAACATTTGTGTCAATGGTTATTTCTGATTAATTGACCATGTAAACACCTTTTACATTGATCGTGCATAATTATTAAAATCATGCATATATCCTCCTTTATTTGTTACATACAAAAATATTTCACACCAATAGATTTATCTTTGTTCTGATGGCATTCCATTGTAATAGGAAAACTTAAAGATGGACTAGAGGTTGCAATAAAATGTTTCCATGACGAGAATGAGACAGAAGAGACCATTAAGCAATTCATGAAAGAATCAGATATCTTAGGTCTCTTGCACCACCAAAATCTGGTCTCACTCTATGGCCGCACTTCTCGCCATTGCAAGAAACACATGCTAGTGTATGAGTACATCTCCAATGGCACACTTTCTAAACATCTTCATGAGTCTTCCAGTGGTAAACTACCATGGCAAACTAGATTGAATATTGCCATTGAAACTGCAACTGCATTGGTATTTCTTCATGACTCAAGTGTCATCCACCGTGATGTGAAAGGGAGTAACATTCTGTTGGATGAAAATTTTACTGTTAAAGTTGCTGATTTTGGATTCTCACGGTCTCTTCCAGATCATGTTACTCATGTTACAACTATTCCAGTAGGAACTCGTGCTTATATAGATCCTGACTACTATATATCTGGAAGGGTCAGTAACAAAAGTGATGTATATAGTTTTGGAGTGGTCTTGTTTGAACTCATATCATCTATCCACCCAAGTTTAGTTGCAGGCACAGATAATGAGACTCTGGCACAATTTGCAAAGAGAAAAATCTTGAACAATGAATTAAACGAGATAGTTGATGAAAGCTTTTCCTGTGGTTCTGACAAGAACATTTTGGAAATGATATCAGCAGTGGCAGAGTTAGCATTTCAGTGTGTGCAGTGTCCCAAGGAGTTCAGACCATCCATGAAACAGGTGCTAGAGACCTTGGAAGGCATAAGTAAAGGAAAATGGGGATTCAACCAGATGACATAGTCTTCATTCACACACACTACCAGTGATTATCAGTTAGACAGTAACTTCAGAAACCCGCTTTTGAGATTCACTTTAGATCATTGTTTCACTTTCACAATTGTTTATTTGTATCCCACAATAGGAATGTTGTTTTCTTCTCACTGTTCTCTTTTTCTTTTTCTTTGTTGGTTATTTAACTGTGTAGTCACACCATTTATATAAAGAATATCATTTGTTCTTCTGAAAAATCTTGTCTATTCTTTTGCATCCTTTCTTCCAAAAGCATGGTTCCTTTAATTTCAACAACGCAGACATGCTAGACTAGACATTAGTGTTTGTGAATGTGCTGATAAAATGGTATGTGGTGGCATATGTATACTGGTAAATGTTGTCATTATATCCTTAGCAAGACATGGACACACTAAAGTTTAAGAACCCCAAACCAAACCAAACCCCAATGAGGGCCCATTCATTTGATAATCTGAATAAGGATAGTCACATGTCTCATCCCAATTTCACCATATGCATTGTAACCCTTCCTTTATATAATTGTCCTTTCTTAAATTTTTGTGACAAACCTACATTGACACAAGCCTTGGACCCACCTTTTTCATTCTTCTCAGCCACACATTATTTCCCTTCCATTCAGACATACCATCTATATTTTCTCACCCATATCTTTTCTTTATCATATCAAAATATATTTGTGGGCTATGCCTTACATATTCTGGGAAAATAACCCACTAAAACATCAACTCTTCTTTCCTGTTCAATCAATTGTTTTTGTCATCTTTATAAATATCCTATATGTCATTCTTAATCTCAATTAAGAAAATCTAAATATTTTAAGATAATTAAGAAAATTAAAATTTAACTTGATCAAGATAATTTCATTAAAAATTGTGAGAAAGTAACTTGTCACAATAAAGATACATGAATACATTGTTCTTTATTTTATTGGAATTTATATACAGATGGTAAGCTCCTAGTTTGAAAGTTTTGTTAATTAAAATTGAACTGTTTGTTGCTCAAAAAGAAAAATTTACTTACTAATCCTAAAGTAATTAAGAAAATTATGATATTTATGAATATGTATAAGCAATTATTAAGTGAGTATTTTTTGAAAAACAATAGTTATATTTGTGGGATCATGAAATATAGATTTATGTTTCTATTAAAATAATACTTACTTTAAATATATAATAATAATATAATTAATAATAACATGATTATACAACATATAATATGTAAATATGTCCTAATAAAAATATATTTGAGTTGCTTCGTTATAATAAAACTTAATAAGTTTTAATAGGTCATGTTCTTAAATATGTTTACTAAATAGGCGGGAACACGTTTTTAAAGAGAAAAAAGAAAAAGACTAAATTATTTATAATTAAGTGTTAAAAATAAAAAAACTTAAACATTAATTGTTTATTTCTATTAAACTTTTATAATATTTATTTTTCTAAAATATAAAATATATTTTTTCTTAAAATTCAGAATCTTATTTAAAACTCAGGTCTTAAATGTTTATACTAAATCAACGTATTTTAATTAAAATATTTGATTAAATAAACCTTTAATTGGAAATTCTCAGAATAATAGTAAGTATATCTAATAAAATCCAGGAAAGAGTGTACGAGTTGTTTGAAAAGCAGTGGGTCAGTCTTGTGTAATTGAATTGAGAGATTAGGTTTATATGGAAATCAAGGGTCCACTTCTTTCTTTTTCAGTTTCACTCAATGCCACTCAATGCTTACAACATTCTAAATTTATATATGAAGCTACTAGAAATACCTCGAAGCTGTCAAAAACAACAATAACACAAACTTACAATATTCATAAAAATTCTCAGAAAAACAATACGACACATAATCTTAATAGTTGGATTTGCTTAGAAAATTCGCATGAAAGAAACTCACTGACAAACTAACAAATACTTTACCAATATTTTAATATCATTTACGTATATTAATCCAAAATTACTTAACAATCAATAATAATAATTATAAACACTATGAACCAATCACAAAATAATATGTAAATAATGTTAAAATATTGTCAAAAAAATA
Source organism: Vigna angularis (assembly GCF_016808095.1). Taxonomy (NCBI): domain Eukaryota; kingdom Viridiplantae; phylum Streptophyta; class Magnoliopsida; order Fabales; family Fabaceae; genus Vigna; species Vigna angularis. Next base: position 33,861,693 of record NC_068977.1, on the reverse strand, counting down.
TTGTCAAAGTATCATTATCTTATACTAAATGTTCAAATTAATTAAGTACTTTCCATATAAATATTTATATATAAGTTTTCTTTAATAAAATAAAATAAAATCATTTTCATAATCTATTTTGAAGAACTTAATAAGAGCTCATTGACCTATCAAACTATGTCTTATAATGGTAAATTCACGTTTTAAGTGACTAATATTCTCTTGATGAATCTCTTTTTTAGTGAAATGTGTGATGTATAAAAAATCTTGAGATTAATGCCAAATAATTATCCTCATAAATAAAATAAGACAACAAATAATTTTCATAATTATCCTCATATTTACACTCGTTTCTAAATATATTATTCAAAAATAAAAATGTGTGAATTATTGAATTTTAGAAGTTTGTGAGATTGTGGGTTTTCATTTAACTTTTGCAGTTCACAGGACCCATTCTTGTAAGTGATTTAATGCAATGAATAGACACCGTGTATGGAATGATATATCATATTCATGGCTGAAACGATGTGGACCAATTCGTAATCGACACTATTAAGTTTCCACGCTTTCCATCGATTTCTCTGATGAGGATGTTTTTTTTCACTTTTAGTTGAATTTTTTTTTCTTAATATTATATTGTTTTAGTTTTACTCGAAAACATCAAATTAGTTAATTGTTTAAAAAATACGTTCACTTAATAAAATTTGCATAATAAAATTTTTTCTGTTAAATTCATACAAGCAACATTAAAGGTTAAATTAATTTGACATTTTCGATCAAAACTGAGGACAAAATAAGATATTAAGCCATTTTTTTTCCTCACAAATATAATTACAATAATATTTTTTAATGCGAAATTTTTTCTTCATAAGAAACCATCTTATTTAAACTAACACAATTATAGCAATGAAATAAGAGGGTAAACTGTGTCACGGTTCATGCCAATTACTAGCTTCTACAACGGGTTAAAAATTTTAATCCAACAATTTTAATTCACTTTATCTAACATGTCAAATTATTGATTAAAAGATGAGATGAAATGAATTAATTGATGATTCATTTTTTTCTTAAAGTAAAAACAATTTAAAATATTAACATTTTATATATTATATTTTTCCAAGAATATAAATTAACACTTATAAATTAAATTCTAATTTATTAATTATAATAAAGTAATTTATTATGTATATGTGATCATTTTAATTTATTCAATTAAAAATATTAATTAATAAATTAAAATTTTAAAAATTATTTATATGATTAGATATAATTATATATATATATATAAACTAAAAACTAAAAAAAAATTGACAAGCTAATTTTCTAGTCTGTAATATTTTTTTGTGACAGATCAACCTGAATTGACTCATTATTAACAATACCAAGAATATATTGGACCAAAACAGCAAGTCAATAACCTATTGAACTAAAAGAAATCAATTCATTTTGACACTCTAAACAAAATTTTAATTTTTAAAATATTTAAAATTGGTATAATTTTAAAATGTGAAGTTAACATCATTACTTCGAGTATACATTAATTAATTTGTATGTTTAGTACTTATATATCACTAGTCATCTTCTTTCACATCAAACTAAACATTAAAATTAAATATTTTAAATGAAAAATAAAATCATTTAGTATTTTTAAGAAAATTATTTTATCAACTAGTAATATTAATTGAGATATTTCTCTTATTTCATCTATTTCAATAATTATAATTTATACTCATTTATTATTTTAAATATGTATACAAACCAAATGAAATATAAAGATAGATAAAAAAAATACAATATTTTTCAAAAAATAAAAGGCAACAAGAAATTATATTTCTATAGTTAGATAGTTGCGTCATTTTCTTAATAGGCTAGATCAACATGTATTTTCTCATATGTTATTCATTGTAAAAAAAGAAAATACATACAACAAAAACCAATGAAACACAAGATGATAAGCTAATTTATAAAAAGAACATCATACACAAATTTTATCATAAAGTAGTATTATACAATTTAAATAGATATCACATCACATGCCATGCATCAAAAGACTTTTTTAGACTAAATTATCTAGATAATATGTATTGATGTTAGATTCTTAGAGATTTAACATCTATGGTGGCCTTAGTGCTCTACCACACACAATATTAGTACTCCCCCCATTATAAGAACCATGAAATTGTTCTTATATTAGGATTTCCTATTACTCTTACCACTTAACTCATTCTTTTCTAGATGAGTCTCAATAATTAGTAGAGTATCAGGATAATCTTCATTCCCGAATCCATACTTCAATACATATCTTAAAGAAGTATAGGCCTAATATCCTCCTTGGATTTGAGCATATAACATTATCAAAACTCATACATTTCCATACAAATAGATAAACATTCTTAAAATATTAATTAACAACTAAACATTCTTAAAATCCTATAAAGATTTCATTAAAACAACTCAACCTTGCTTAACCAGTTCATGACTCGCCTAATGATTAAAACTCTTTAGAAAATTCCAATTATTCTCGCTTAACGCTAGCCTTCCATGCCCAGCGAGAGCACCCTTGAAGCTACCAAGATTTAATTTGAAGAATTTCGTCTAACAATTATAGATGACACCCAACGAAAATCAAGTCAGTGAGTTCTTTGTCTTGGACATCGCCCATCGATAATACTCTTGCCTAGTGACCACAAAGTCAATAAGTTCATATACTTTGTGCCGCTTAGCGAGAATACACTCACCCAACAACCATCAATTGAGTGAGTTCTCTAACTTTGTGATGGACAACCTCACTCGGCAACTCTACATAATACATATAACAAAATCTTTGCAAAATTATAGTTTTAATCATACCAAATCTCACTCTTAAGCTTCATACAAATCATAAGCACACCGATTTCAAATTAACAAACACAATCCAAGCCAAAAATTATAATTATACTAATTCAATCTTTAAACCACATTCATCGATACATATATATCATAGAAAGCTCACAATCTCAAACCATTATAAGCATGTAATTGAATTAAAACATTTAATTTCACTATCTACAACTATCAAACATATAAACTAAAAGCAATAATTTAGTACCCACACCAAAATTCACTGTAGAACAAACACATAAGAGTAAAAATTAGATTCCCTTATTACATGGTATAACAACTCTAACTGCTCTAAAATATCAAGACTCCTTTAATCTCACTGGATGTTCTATCTACACGTAGAAACATCATAACAATTATTAGATCATACGTTTATGATTACTGATGAATAAAGATTCTCATAGATAACTCATAAGACAAATGCAATAAAAGAAAAATTACATGTAAAAGAGAAACATACAAACCTAAGAAAGAGACATAAAATTCACTTACTCAAATGAAAAATTTAATTGAATATATAGGAATAGCTCGATAAGATGATAAATCAAAACAAATAAATAATAAAACAAAAAACTTTACAAAAGTAATTTCTAAAAAATAATGAGTTTTTTAAATAATAAAACTCGTAAAAAACCACTATTATTTCTAAATATTAGTTTTTAGATCTTCACATAATTAAAAACTTATCTTTTATCAATTAAATGACACATTTAATAATAATTTAAATCTCACGTAAAATAATACAATGACAAGTTTCTTAGTAAAAAAATACTTATTTTGACAAAATTTGATCGATTGATTTTGACATAAACTTAATTATTTTAAAAAAATTTAAAATTAAAACTAAAAAATATGAATGTATTTATGAGGTACTGTAAAGAAATTAAAGAAAACAAAACTTAAAAAGATAAAAATTTTATATAAATAGATAATAAATTAATTTTATAATATCTCAACATTTTAAAATAATACATTGGTAATCTATTTTAAACTCCCTCGTCTAAATGTTTTTAAAACTTGTCTTTGCATTCATTCTTTTTAAAATTTTAGTGATTCATTCTTTTTAAAAATTTTAAAAATTGAGTGATGTGAATGTGATTTAACAAGCATAATCAAGACTCAAAGTAGCAATTGTACTTTCAATATAAAATATCACGATAATAAATACATTTTAACTTTTGGAGGTAGGGAGCTTTGCTTAGTTAAAAAGTAAAAATTTAGACATCACTCATATTCGCAATATAATATTATAATGTTACTTATTTAATATTTTTTTTATGTATAACAATAATACATTATAATTACTAGAAAATATAAAAACAATTTTTAAATACTAGAGTTGTCAAAATGGATCACAACCCTCGGGCCAATCCAGCACACCACAGGTTTGAACTGGATTGAGTTTAAAAAAATTGTATTTTTTTTATGCGAGTCAGATTTCAACACGGTTCATTTAAACCCGGCTCATGTGAGTTGAACTCGTGGTGGGCCGAGTTCACCAACCAACCCAGCTACCTAATTTTATTTTATTAAATTAATTTTAATTTTATAAAAAATATTTATTATTATTTTTTATTGGAAAAAATTATTTAAGTTCCTTATTTTCAAAACCCTAGGAGTGAAATTTGTTTAGATTTGAATTAAAAAATTTGTATTTTTTTTTTATTTTAAAAAAATTGTAATTAAGTGAGCCAGTGACCCAACCCGTTTACCCACAAACCCGTGGTGGATCGGATCGAGTTTGAATTTTTCTAGCTTGCTAATAAATGAGTCAGGATAGATTGACTCACTAAGTGACCAATTCGTGCTGAGTCGGGTCGGGTCGAGCCGGATGATCCGTTTTGATATCTCTATTAAATAGTTTTCAATTTTACTGTAAAAGTTGGATAAAAATAAAGTTTCACATAAGATAAAACAAGAGAGGAACATGAATTTATATATATCTCTATTGGGAAAAGGTTTTTGGAAGTTATCAAAAGCAAAATCCATGAATTTATAATAATAATTAATTTAAATACTAATTTATAAACTAAAATTTATTATTTTTTAAAACAATAATAATTATAAATAAATAAATATAATTAGTTTATAAATTATATTTTAATTTACTAAATAAATTAGTGTTTAAGTTAATCACTAATAATTTTGAGATTAATTATTATAATATTTATATCGAAATCATGTAAAACTATTTTTTATTGTCAGTTTTGTGCATTTAGCAGTAGATTTTTGTTGTTAAAGTCATAATAAATATGATTTAAAATAGAGATTTTGTAATAATTGTGGTTGAAATAACTGACAATGTAAAACAACAAATGGAGGTTTACTGTAAAAGTGAGTGGCAGGCATGAAGAGATGTATATTTCCCACGTGTCCCACCTACTCATCCTCTGCACGTGTCAATTGCATTGTTTTTCCTGACCAACCCAACCAAAACCTTATTCATTAAATGTTCTTGTAAAATCTTTTAATTCTTTCAATATATTTCACAAATATTAATTTTTCGGTTTATTTTCATATTTAGATCAATGTTAATATTTGGTTAATAACAGAAAATGAATATCTTGTGCCTTTCTAGGAGAAATATGTTTTTAACACATTTTAAACTGTGTATTTTATTTAATTAAATACTTTTCAAAGATAAAATAATTTTAAACAATGGTATTCAAATACTATAAAATGTTACTCCTTTCGGTCGTGATACATATCAATAAAATAATCAATTTCACTGGTTTTATCAAATTTGTAAAATGATATTATCAATATATTATATTTATCTTCATTATTGATGTTTTTTAAAATTCTTTTATCAAGTTATTTATTGATATAAAAAATTGTTCATAATATTTAATTAGGAAAAAAAATATTATTTCAAAAAAGAAATACAAAATGTGTTATAAATAAATCACTTATTTGTTCTAAATTATGTGTTATATTAAATAAAAAACTACCAATAATTTAAACAACACTATACCAAATCAAATACTAATATACTTTTAAGAGTAACATTTCAAAACAATAAAAACATATTACAACTATACAAATTGGTTTGTGCTTTGTCAAATTTGATTTTAAAACCTATTAATTTTACTCAGAAATAGACATAATTTCAATTTAACCAATCACAGTTCAAATATGAATTCTTGTATACATGTCATTCATTTTGTTACTGCATTCAATCCTGGTTGATCACATTGCATGAATGAAACAAGAGTGAGAATTTTAGTCTCAAACATTTGGCATTTTTTTTTTCTTGTTTTTCTCTTTTGATTTTTTATAAAATACAAATATTAAAATATTACAAAGTTTTCAAATTATTGAAAAACTAAAAAATTATAAAAATACCCATATGCACAGAAAAATTAATAGATGTTAACAATTTTAGAAACAATAACTTATTTATTTCAAATTTATTGATTATATAAAAAAATTTCTAATTTAAGATCTTTCTGTGTTTATTTTATTCTTGATTAAATAAAAAATAATTTATTACATGCAATAACTTATAATTGAATAAAAACATACATTATTTTTTGATTTAATTAAATTTTAAATCTATTATAAATTTGTGTATTCTCAATTAGTTACTATTAAATTTTTATACTTTTTAATCCTGTTTATATTTTTAATAGATAAAATAATTATTATTTATTATTGTAAAAGTCAGATCATAATATTATTTTATTAATTAGAAAATTTCACTTTTTTAACAGCTAAAGAAAAAAATAATATAATAGATTAAAATAATAATCACATTACTTAAATAATGGAAAATTAAACAACAAAAATTTAATTAAAAAATACAAAAAATTAAATGTCTAATAAATAAAAATAATAAAATTCAAAATTAAGAGGACTTAAAACTTTATTTACCATTATTTTATAAATATATATGCTATTTATTTAAACAATTAAAAGAAAGTATTACTAATAGACAAAAGATGAAAAAAGAAAGAAACATATTTAGTTACTATACAAACCAAATGCTAACAGTTGCATACTAGGATATCATATCTACCAATTTCTCAACTAATTCCTATGTTTATCAAAGTGTTTTTATTAATATGTATTTTCCACAATAATCATGCTCCTAACCCCACCAAATTCAGCACATGATATTCTCCCTCATGGTGGCACCGAGTTTCTATAAGCCCATTCTTCTCTGTTCCAGTGTGGTTCAAGAAGAAACTTTACTTCTCCCTCTCTCTGTCTCTGTTCATTACTTCACGCATATATTCCTTCAAATTCATTCTACTTTCTCTCATCCAATCAATCAAGGTACCCTCCCTCTCTTCCCTTTCGCACATTCTTTGATCCTCTTTTTCTTCACGCCAACTCTCTTCTGGGTTTCTGTCATCTTCAGATTCTCATCAGAACTTCATTATTGTTATCTTTTTATTCCTTATTGGTGTTTGGTTGCTGAGAAACTCCCAGAAAATAACCACTGTTCCCATGTATTGATCCTCTTTTTGCTCAAAGCATTTGTGTGTGTTTGTGTGTGTAGAGTCTAGAAAGAAACTCAGAGTATTGACCCGCTTCTGAATTTTCTTTGGTTTTTTGGTCCTTCATTGGAAAAGTAAAAAAAGACTTGTCTTTTTTCAGTCTGGGTCTGGTATTCTTCTTCTTTTCTTGATAATACAATATTTCTCTTTTTTTTTTTGTTTTTTTGAAAAGTTACTTTGTTGAGAGTGGTGGAAAATGTTGGGGACGGCTTTGCAATTTGGAGGTGTTCGTGGTGATGATCACTTTTACATTCCGGTGAAGGCAAGGAAGAACCAGAATCAGCGTAAACTGGTACAAAGAGAGAAGGGTGGTGAAACTGAGAGTGCTGATTCAATTTCAGAGAGGGAACTTATTGCTTCTGAGAATGGGAATCCCAACGAGTCTTCATACTTGTTGAGCAAACCATCTTCTTGCTCTTCTGTAGAGCCTGCTAGCAACATTGATCGGTTTCTGGGGTCCACAACTCCTTTAGTCCCAGCTCAATATTTAGCTAAGGTTGATCTCATCTTGTCCATTATGCGTCTTTTCCTTTATGCAATTATGCAGTTGAGTTATCTTCTGAGTGATGATTTTTACTTTACTGGACTTGGAGAGTACAACAATATCCACTTAGTTTATGTTTGAGTGTGAAATTGCCAAATTGATTTTGGTTAAAATTGAGTTTGAAGTAAACTAATTTATGTTTGAGTGTTTTTATTCTCAAAACAAGTTAGTAGTAAAACTCTATAGATTTTTAATCGAATGCAAAAGTTGATTCAAAATAACAATTCTGGACCAAGAGTCAGTTTGTCAGAATGAACGAAATATGTGAAATATGTGAACGTTATCATTGATGTATATAAATGTAATCTTGGATGATTCAACCTTAACAGCTAAACAAACACATGTTTTTTGGTCTTTTTTCTGTTCGTATCTGACTTACAGTTGATGGAATGCTAAATCTTGCAGAAATATTTTACCAGCTTTAGGCATAAGATTGATGAATTTCACTCCTTTTTCACTCAGCTTACTTACTCTGGACTTGGTTTTGTTATGTTGTGGGTGTAGACAACAATGAGAGGTTGGAAGACTTGTGATGTAGAGTATCAATCTTACTTTGCCCTAAATGATCTCTGGGAATCGTTTAAGGAGTGGAGTGTATACGGAGCAGGAGTCCCTCTGGTACTTGATCAAAGACAATCTGTTGTCCAATACTATGTTCCTTATTTGTCGGCTATTCAGCTATATAGTCAATCAGCCAGGAAGTCAAATAATAAGTCAAGGTATTAACAATTTCTCATCTCAATAATTAGGAACTTTTTTTTAACTTGGATTCTTTCTTTATTTCTGGCGACTGATTCCTGTATGTTGTCAATAGTATGCCAACAATACATTGCTTCATGTCTTATTGTATGTTTTTCTGAAGAATGCACTACTGCGCTTTTGTGTGTAACCATACCATGTCTCCTTTTTTTTTTTGTCATCAGGTACACCAGTGAAGACAGCGATGGTGATTATTACAGAGATTCAAGCAGTGATGGAAGCAGTGACAGTGAATTTGGAAAAAGGACTGAACTTTTTGTAGCGCAAGGAAATGGTCAATATCATAAAGGTGACGTTTCGATTCAAATGAGCAGGCTATCTATACATGATAAGCGCAATAGAATGCAAGAGGGATTTTCTAGCGATGATAGTGAAACTGGGAATTCTCAATATCTTCTTTTTGAGTATTTTGATCACGATCCTCCTTATAGTCGTGAACCATTGACTGACAAGGTTAGTACTGGTTTCTATTAATGTGTGGCTTTTTTGCTGTTAATTTAAACAATCCATCTTATATGTTTTTTTTTATTTGGACAGATACTTGATCTTGCACGGCACTATCCTAGCCTCAAGTCACTGAGAAGTTGTGATTTATTGCCAGTTAGTTGGATGTCTGTAGCATGGTGAGAACAACTTGATTTTTTGCTTTAGTAACTATTGCTGCATTTTCTGCTATCTAACATTTTTTATGCATCTTTCAGGTATCCTATATATCGAATACCCACTGGTCCAACATTAAAAGATTTAGATGCATGCTTTCTTACATACCATACACTGCATACACCCTTGACAGGTAATCATGGAACTTTAACCTTATGTTTGATCTGCAGTGGCATTGTAGTTCTTATCGTAATGCAGCTATCTAATGTACATGTCATTGTTAGATTTACTCATGCATTTTAATGCCAAGATTCGCCAACATTTGGCCTCATTGTTATTAGATGTACTTTCATATTAAACTTATTTCTTCTTTACCTGTTTACAAAATCTCAAGAACGTAAGATTATGAAAACAAAATATTCCTTTAGAGAATCAAATATGAAATAGGCATCTAAAGAGTTTTTCAATCCCAAACACTGGCACATAGCAGCATGTCTAAAAGTTTAGATGTAGATTATAAATGCTAAAGATTTCAAAATTAAAGGCTAATTCAAAAGTAATAATCAAAAGTCACATATATTAAGACAAACACATTAAGCATACTAGGAATCAAATAAGTTTAAGACTATGAGGAATGTGAGAGCAGGAAGAAAAGGAACAAAAGGGAAGAACTACATTAGTGCATTTAGTGCAAATGTTCTGCATTAGTGCATTTCCTCATCTTTCATCTTTGATAAGGAATAATTTGTTAGAAGCATGCCTCTCTGAAAAATTATTCTAGTAATAGATTACTTAACTTGGTGATTGATTTTATAAACTTTTTCATGCAAGTAATGCTTTATTACAAAAAAGGTAAAGGTAATTAGAGTTTTATAACTTTACCTTCAATGTGTATTAATTTTCTTTTGATTACATTTTGAAGGAAATGGAGGTACCCAGGGTCCAATTTTGGTTTATCCAAATCACGTGGATGGTGTCCCAAAGATTTCCTTACCAACTTTTGCAATGGCTTCCTACAAGTTAAAGGGGTCTATATGGACACAAAATGGAGTTAGAGAGAGTCAACTAGCAAATTCTCTCTTGCAGGACGCAGATAACTGGTTACGGCAGCTTCAAGTGAATCACCCAGATTATCAGTTCTTCAAATCACATGGCACATACCACAGGTGAACCAAATGAGATGACATGTCATTACCTTCTGATGGCTAAAGCTGTTAGCCTTAAATTTCTGTGTTCATTGCTCAATTCAAACTTGGTATGGTCCATCCATCAATAGAGACTGATGTTTGGCACTTCTAATGTGGATTCCTCTTCCTGTTACACAAGCTTAAGCAGCACAAAAGATGAGCTGGTCTCAAGTCAAGAGTGAAATAGAGATTGCTAAAGTGAAAAAAAAAAAAAGAAAAAGAAAGAAGAGATGGATAAAGTTAAAATAAAAGAAAGAAAAGGGGTTTTGTGTGGAGAAAAACTGTCACATAAGTGTAAAATTCTCATGGATGGGAGATAAAGCACAATATGCAACAAAAAAGGTTTTCAGGGAAGAATATGTGAGATTAAGCTAGATGATCCCAGACTTTTGAGCTAAAATAACGATTGAGTTTTCAGTCTAAATATATACTGGTAGTTATGTTATGTTGTGATTTAGAAAAGAATTGATGGAATATGTAATTTCTGCATGACAAGGTACTGTTGTGGATCCAAGTAAGTGTATCTGGTGAACACCTTGTTACATGGGCTGTACAATAGTTTACCATTTTAAAAGAAGTGTTGTATTCTTGAGATGTTAATCATAAGCTCTATCAAAGTTGTAGTATTTAGACAAGTATGAATTGTGTTGTTGGCAGTATGAGTGGCATGTTTGGTTAGAATTAATTGGGGGAGAAATAGTGCTTTTTGCTCTGAAGGTTTTCTAATAAAAGAAGATAACATGTCACCCGATTACCAAATCTGATATGACTCTTTTAGGGCAAAATTGTAAAACATGGAGTGTGTGAAATAGGCACGTTGGAGCGTCAATGGTCCCACCCAATGAAATATTGTTCAGTTTTCATGTCTGAGAATTCAAAGATGTGTTGGGAAACTCAATGCATTGATTGGTGATGCTGCAAAATCATAAATGATTGGCTTTTCTTTTTGAAAATTTAACTTAACCACTTGTGCGATCTTTTCATATTGACTGTGTAAACCAATAATAGTATTGGACCTGCACTGAACATTCGATTGGTTGTGTCTAGATTTATTTATTTTTATTTGTAGTTCTATTGTCTCAATAGGATTCCTATCATGTTTGTCTTGGCCAAGGGTCTATTGTTCTTCATTTCTCCTTTTTATCTGAACTAAAGTTTCTTCCCTTTTAGTTTTTTGGTGGTTATCTTTTATATGAAACCGAAAACCCTTGTGCAACTATTCATTTTTCTTTGCCTCTTTTCAAACATGATTATTCGATTAATGAAGCATGTTCTAGGTATGTTTTAGGGTGTGTTTGGATATGGATTGGTCGAATTGATTAATTTTAATTGATGTGAATTTGTAAAATTGATTTTGAATGAAAGTGATTTAGAAGTGATTTTGTTTGAACAACATAAAATATGAATGTGATTTTCATATAAATGTTGTTTGGAAACTTGTTTTCAAAATTGATTTTGAGTGTATAATTATTATAATGGACTTTTATATTTATATATAATTTTCATATAAACATTACTGTTTTTACTTTCAAAATTGAAGTAAGAAATAATTTTTTAAGTGGTTGATAAATTAATAAAGATAAAAACATACAAGATTGACTTCATATAAACATACAATAAGACTCTTGTTGTAGGAGAAGTGGAGAACAATAGTCCTTTGTCTGAGGGGATGATTGTTAATATACAAATAAAGTTTCACATAAGTCTTTTGGAGTATAGTATCAAAAGCATGCCGGCAATATCTTACCCGTGTGAAGATTTATATGTGTGTTGAATCTCCTTACACTCATGTATCAAAGTCGATTTTGGGTGCCTCTGACGTGAAACCAAAGAGTTTTTTATGTTCTTTGAATTACTATACTTGTCTTAACCATGAATTAATATACTTTATACCCCTTAGTTAAGTTAGAGATATTTCTTAGTATATTTATCTTAAAAAGTTAAGGACTTTTAGGTATGAGTAATCCTTTATTAGTAAAGAAAATGATGTTTTAGTCTTGATCTATATTTTAGAAGAGCCTATCTATAATAATCATTCTAGAAATAATATTCTCTTTTATTTCATGTGGTTTTTATCAAATTCAGTCTTAAATTTCTTTTTTTATCATTTTTTATAAGAAAATATCTTCTAGAACACTCAATTTGGAATACAATTTTCTTTTTGAAATGAGTATACCATTTTCAAATTTGAAAATACATTTCAAAACACTCAATTTAAAACATAAACGTTTTTTTTTATTGAGTGTTTGGAAAGACATTTCTGAATCCGAAAAGATACATTCATTTTGAAATGTAATTTTTATATATTTTTTAGATTAAGTATTTCTAAATGTCTTTTTTTATCTGGAAATACCTTCCATAATACTTAATTAAGAAAACATTAGAAAAAAAAGATGTAAGAGGTTTTTTATAATAATTTTAATAAGGGTTAGTTTGGAGATTACAAGTTTTTTAGGGTTCAAAAAGAAAGAAAAAGAGTGTAGAAACAAAAAACCTCTTTGAGAATTAAAAGTTCAAGAATCACCTAGCACTTTCTATGTTCATATTCTACCTAATCCTAAGGGAACCAACTCAATGCAAGAGAGCTTAGGAAACTCAATCAAATGAATTATAGATTCATGTGGAGTTAGACAAGGTTTAATAGTCTTAATATTCTAAATTTAATGATAGAATTTGCACTTGCACTATTGTTAAACCCTCTTACTCGGATGTAACCTCTTTAATAAAGTTTTGACATAATAAATACTAAATGAACTTGTTATACTTGCATGTGTGTATTTATAATAATCTTTTATCATCTATTTATGCTAGTTGAAGTTCATGAGACAACAACCTATTGACACTTCCTACCTTAGACGATCTAATAGTAATTATTTACTTATGGTTAAATCAAAACATGTAAGTAATGTCATAACCACAAATGTTTTAAAAGGTAAATAGAAAATATCTTTAGAAACAATGAAATTATATATTTATGTCATAATTGCAACAAGAAACACGTATTATATAAAAAGTATATATCTTACATATTCATATTAGAATGTAAAAAAAGAAACAAACTAAACATCATATGCTATTGATTGTAGTTCAATGGGAAAATTCTATAGTTTGAATGAGAAAATTTTATAGCACCACTCTAATCCAAAACATAGAAAGGAATGCAATAATAGTAGAGGGTCAAACTGTTTCAAAATACTCATCTTCTACATAATGAAAACTAAAATTTTTATATCACAGAAGAATTTGGTCTAAAAGTTTAGAAGTTTATACCACACTTTAAAAAGGATAAAAAAAAACTTCAAATAATATGTACTTAAGCTAAATGAGGCCAATATCTTACATTTGTTGCAAAATAAAAATAATTTTTTTTTTCTTTATTGTATATGGTTTTTGCATATGGATTGCGACAATCCAGTTGTTCCTTTCAATATATTTGTTTTTATTGATAAAAATATATTTAATATTATCTTTTTTATTATTTTTAATTGTTTGCTATTATAAATAAAATAATAAGAATCTCCAATGTATCCATCCAAGTTTTCCTATCAAGGTTTTACTCAACACACATTATAGAAGGCAATCCTAAAACATCGTAGTTGATAAAATTGATTGAAGAAGATCTTTCTTTGTACCAAAGCCACAAACATTCTCGTATTTCATTGGAGATTTGTACAATGACTTCACAAAATCGTCCATTTATATCTTCAAATACTCATTTTTTTTCCTTTACTTTTTGTTAAACAAATATCTAATATTTGAGGTTCACCTTATTCTCAAATAATTGAATTATGATCAATTTTGACATTATTTTCAAAAATAAAATATTTCCATCTCAAAGTGTAATGAATGAGTCTAATGTAATATCCGTTATTGTCTCACAAACATAATATATTTTACATTATTTGATCTCCCACAAAATAAGTATTTGTGAATAGAATATCTTAATATCTGAATTGTGAATTGAAATCTTGTGTAGTTATAAGTAAACTTACTTTTAGACATGGTAGTATTGGTTCGTTTAGAAATTCTACTGAAAAAGATTCAAATTTTACTATATTTGTTTTTCTCCTCTCTAATATGTGTATCATTTTTTAATTTTGTGTGTAATATTGACCTATATTTTCAACTTTAATTAATAAAAAAATAATAATGAGAGTGTCTATAATATCATACCTATCAGGATGGTGTTAAATCAAGTATATATTTTGATGGAGCAATGCATAAATTATTATGAAAATAGATAATAGTGATACAAGTATAATTATTAAAAGAGTTAGTAAATATATTTATTTATTTTTTAACTAGGTAGATACATCTAAATTTATATTCATAACTTTACATAGTGATTTGTTAATATTTACAAATTACATCTGAAATAAAAAAAAAAAAACTGTTTACTCAATAATAAGTGGTAATAGTGAAGTTTAACCTTCCCACTTTCTTTTAAGTTCCCATTGCATAAACTATAACATTAAAAAAAAACTTGACTATTTTGGAAGATTAAAATAATAATCTCAGTTAAGCATAATAATGTTTAGTTCTTATCTGACATGTTGTATCATCCTCAGAATAATTATACTTTTGTTAGTTACCAATAACTAAAACCTCTTATTCAATGTAAAAAAATATAATTATTTAAATATTAAAATAAAATATCAAATGACAATTACATATTTATCAACTAAATATTAAAAAACTATATACAATTATATATAATTATAGTAAAAACTCATACTTATAATGATAACAAAAATAATGAAATTATAATTATTAAAATAAATATAAATAAATTTTACGATTTAATTATACACAATTTTTATTTATTTCATAAGTGATTTTTATTTATTTAATTTTAAAAAATAATTAAATTTAAAAAACCAGTTTAATTTAAATAAAACAATAACTTACAGAATAAAAATAAAAAAAATAAATATCAAAAAGAAAAATCTCTTTTATATATATATATATATATATATATATATATATATATATATATTAAAATTTTATTATGTGTATATTCTTTGAAGAAAAACACAATAGTTATATTCTTATTATCTATGTAAGAATTTGTCAAAATTGAAAAAGATGAAGATATAATTTGGGAACTCTATTTTTAATTTAAAATAGAAAATTTTGAATTTAAATTTAATTTATAACACTCTATAATCATATTAATTATTCTTTTTCTCAGTTACATAATTATGCTTCAGTTTTTTTTTTCTTTCTATTTTCAACCTGGGTTCCACATTTTCAAATAAAGTTTTTATTAGTTATTAATTGAAATACTGTCCTAATAATATAGTTAAATAATGTATTTTTAACCCTAATTGAAAAATAACACCAAAATCAATAATAAAATATATAATGGCATAATCTATATGGTTTTTTTTATAGTAAAATATAGTTATATAATTGTTAAAATTATATATTTTTTATATATTCATTTCATATTGTTTACTAAGTTATATAAAATTTCACGATAAATTTTAAAAAACTTACAATTTTACAATTCATAATAAAATTTTTATAAATTAAAAATATACTAAGTTTGCAAGATTAAATTATTTATCTTAAAATAACACATAAATATATAATAATATTTCAACAAATTATACAAATAATTTAGATAATAATAATTAAATAAATTTATAAAATATAAATTATATAATAAATTTATCCATTTATCATGTTTAATATTTTCAATAGCAATATTCCAAATTTTATTTTATCATGTTTGAACTTCATGAAAACTCCAAAACTAAAAACCACATCTAATTTTAAATTTGTTAAAGTGTTTGATTATTTATCTTTAGAAGTAAGTTTAGAAGAAGGAAAGCAAAGCACCTCTTGTATTTAGTTGAAAATTGTATTTACAAATCTTATTATTAAAATACAAGAAAATACAAGTTTCTGTGCATACACCATTTTATTTAAACTTAATTTTGATCAAAGTTATCTTTTCAAAATCAGTATTACTTGAAATAAAGTTTATAAATATAAACACTTACCAATATCTTTGTAGATAAGTTTTAAGATAAAATTCTCCAAAATATTAAAAAGACTAAAATACAAAAATCAAAGAAGAAAAACCCTTTATTCTTTTTGACATTTTTTGTCGGAAAAAAATTTAAATTTGATAAAAGCATGTAAAAAAATAAAACATCTCAGAAGCAAACAAAACAGAAAACGTTAGTTTTCAAAACAGGTCCCACTGCTTGAGTGTCCGTCAATGATTATTATCTGGCGAATGAAAACGTTGGAATAACTCATAATCAAATTAATAACAATTAATTAAAACTATAGTGTAATAGATATTATTTAATTAAAAAAGAAAAGAAAACTAGCCGTTGGAAGAGTTCCCGAATTCAAATGAAATGGTGGCGTCTTGCACACACACCAATGCGCTGTCTATCATTTGAATCATCACAATTGCCACACACAGCTATTGCTCTTCCAATTGAACTCAACTCTCACCAGCTTCGCTTTTCTCTCCTTCTTCTAAATCTGAGTTGAAGAAATTACTCAACTAGGGTTGATGTGAGTTTATGCTTCCGTTTCCTTTTATTTCGCCATTTCTTGTTGAACTCTCTGATGAGTTGATTTTGCATTTTCCATTTGAGTATTGGAATCTATTATTAATGTGCTTCTTTGTTTACTTGCTTACTTCCCTGTTTTACTCTTTTACTCAGTTTAATGTTTAAAATCAGTGCTTGATGTAATAAAATTTAAAACATGCAATGTAATCTTTCCCTTTTCTGTGTTTGGTGTATTAAAATTAAATTTCATTTCATCCTTTGCTAAACTGAATCTTTCCCGTTAAAGTATTCTATAGTGAATCTATACAACTTCAGTCTCATTTTCTTTTTGTTAAAAAATCTTCAACTCAAATGTTCTTTAGGTGAAACTCTCTTGTTTGATATTTCTTTAGCACGATTCAAGTCACATTGGGAGAGATCTCATTTGATATAACATCAATTCAATGTTTGAAAATTGAACAAGAACTTATGAACTAACCCTGAATATGAACTGATCTATTAACTAAATTTTCCCTATTTTTCATTGTTGATGATTTTCTCACTACTTTTTGTAGAAAATGACTTTGAAAACCCCAGGAACACCAGTTTCAAAGATAGTTAGGACTCCGGTATCAACTCCAGGAGGGTCAAGAGCTAAGGAAGAGAAGATTGTGGTCACAGTAAGGTTAAGACCTTTGAACAAAAGGGAGCAATTAGCCAAAGATCAGGTGGCATGGGACTGCATCAATGATTATACTATTGTGTATAAACCACCTGCACAAGAACGGGCTGCCCAACCTATCTCATTTACTTTTGGTATCAAATGAACTCACCTTGTTTTGCTATGATTAGTTATTAACAGTTTCTTTTATCCATTTCTTAATTTAATGTCTTAAACTTTTTAATATTTGTTGACCTAGCTTTTTACCCTGCAGATAAAGTTTTTGGTCCTGCTTCAGTAACAGAAGCAGTATACGAAGAAGTAAAGAATGTGGCATTATCTGCATTAACAGGCATTAACGGTACTGTATTTCAGATGTTTGTTTTTTTCTGTCTAAACCTCCATTATCTGCTGGAGAATGAATTACATAACCATTGCATGCTTAATTTTTGCAGCTACAGTTTTTGCTTATGGACAAACTAGCAGTGGAAAAACATATACAATGAGAGGCATAACAGAGAGGGCTGTCAATGATATCTACAAACATATCTTGAATGTAAGTTTCTTAAGGTTTCATTGTAGTTCACATTCTTTTCAGTTTTAGAATTGAATTCTTGTTGCCATGAAGAGAATATTTTGTCTGAGTTTTAGTTTAATATATGTAATAAACTATTACAATTTTGAAGTTTGGTGAACTGCGTGACTAAGATATTTCAATTGGCATTATTACAGTCTCCTGAAAGAGATTTCACTATAAAAATATCTGGACTAGAGATATACAATGAGAATGTAAGGGACTTGTTAAATTCAGAATCTGGTCGCAGTTTGAAGCTTCTTGATGATCCTGAGGTAAGATTCCAATTTAGTGTTTTCTCTAATACTAGGAAGCTCACAATTTGGGGACTTCCTGATCATGAATTTTAAAATTTTCATATTTTAATATTCTGCCTTATCTTTAAAGATATTTTGAAGTTTTTTCTTTTCTTTTCTAATGAGAAAGCAATTCAGTAGCATGCTTTTTCATTTCTTTCCTTCTTAACGATATATTCTTCATGCAATGTAGAAAGGTACTATGGTTGAGAAACTAGTGGAAGAGACAGTAAAAGATGACAAGCATTTGAGACATTTGATCTCCATTTGTGAAGGTAGGGAACTTCCATGCTTGTATGATGTTATATACCTGTTGCGCATTAAAACAATTTAGTTTATTAAAGTTCTTTTAATTGGCAGCTCAAAGGCAGGTTGGCGAAACTGCTCTAAATGATAACAGCTCGCGGTCTCACCAGATAATAAGATTGGTCAGTGACAGTAGTACAATTATTTGCTGAATTCAGAAGATCATCCTATTTTCCTTTCCCTCTTGTAATTAATATGAATATCATATTTTTCTTCCTTTTGGTGTATATTGCAGACAATTCAAAGTACCCTTCGTGAAAATACAGATTGTGTGAAATCTTTTGTCGCAACCTTGGTAATTTGATGTTTCCCGCTTACTTTTAATTGGATGAATTAGTTCTTGTTGAATAATTCATGTCTGTGATTGCAGAACTTTGTTGATCTTGCTGGAAGTGAGAGGGCCTCACAGACACATGCAGATGGCACTAGGCTGAAAGAAGGCTGCCATATTAACCTCAGCTTGATGACTCTTACAACTGTTATAAGGAAGCTCAGGTCAGAATCGACGCTGTTTACAGAAGTGAATTTAGTTGTTATAATGGACAATATTGTCTAGTAGAGCTATTAGAACTGAGTACTACTTTCACCCTCTTCTAACTACTTGTATTCGTATCATCATATGCAGTGTTGGAAAAAGAAGTGGACATATACCTTATAGGAATTCAAAGCTTACACGTATATTGCAACATTCCCTTGGTGGGAATGCTCGCACTGCCATTATTTGTACTTTAAGTCCTGCACTGACCCATGTGGAACAATCACGAAACACTCTCTTGTTTGCTACCCGGGCAAAGGAAGTAACAAATAGCGCCCAAGTTAACATGGTAACGATATGTTCAGTTACCTGATAATCATTTGTTGATTTTCCAAATAAGAAGACGCAAATTTGACAGTTTTCTATCAATAGGTTGTATCAGACAAACAACTTGTTAAACATTTACAAAAGGAAGTTGCAAGGCTGGAGGCAGTGTTGCGCACTCCCGATCCTTCAAATGAAAAGGATTGGAAAATTCAACAGGTAAATAGGAAAATGAAAACTGATCATTAGGAGGAACAAGTGTCATAACATGTACTGAATATTGTTACCTGATTTTTTCCAGATGGAAATGGAAATTGAAGAGCTGAAACGCCAGAGAGATCTTGCACAAACTCAGGTGGATGAATTACGCAGAAAGCTTCAGGATGACCCAAAGGTAAATTTCTCTTTTTTTATCTACCCCTTTATCTTGGCAATGGTTGATTTCAACTGACTTTAAGTTCATTTTGCAATTCAGGTCTCCAACCCAGTTGAATCACCACATCTCCCAGTCAAGAAGTGCCTCTCATTCACCGGTGCACTATCATCTTTTAAACCAGAGCCAGGATGTGAGAACGTAAGAAGATCAGCATTAAGACAGTCCTTGAGGCAGTCGTCTACTGCTCCTTTTACCCTTATGCATGAAATTCGCAAGCTTGAGCATCTCCAAGAGCAGCTAGGTGAAGAAGCCAATAGAGCCTTGGAAGTATTACAAAAGGAAGTGGCATGTCATAGATTAGGTAACCAAGATGCAGCTGAGACAATTGCAAAACTGCAAGCAGAAATAAGGGAAATGCGTTCTGTCAGGTCAACAACACCAAAGGAGGTTGAAGTTGGTTGCATGGTTTCTGTCAACAAGAGTGTCAGTGCTAATCTCAAGGAGGAGATTACCCGGCTTCATTCACAAGGCAGCACCATTGCAAATCTTGAACAGCAGCTTGAAAATGTTCAGAGGTCCATAGACAAGTTGGTGATGTCTCTCCCGAATAACTTTCAACATTCACCCAATGAAGCCTCCCCTAAGCATAAAAAGGAACACAGGAGGAAAAAGTTGCTTCCTTTGTCTTCAAGCAATGCTGCCAATCGCCAAAATTTCCTAAGATCTCCCTGCTCACCATTATCTATTACACAGCAAGTTCTGGAACCAGATGTTGAAAATAAAGCTCCCGAGAATGATGATATTATTTCAATTGATATGCCTGAGTCTGAGAAGGAGACTCCAACAAAGAGTGAAGAAGCTGGAGATGTTTCATCGAAGGAAAATACTCCCGTTTATCGACGTTCTAGTTCGGTTAACGTGAAGAAAATGCAGAAAATGTTTCAGAATGCAGCAGAGGAGAATGTAAGAAGTATAAGAGCATATGTGACAGAATTGAAAGAACGTGTGGCGAAACTGCAGTACCAAAAGCAGTTACTTGTTTGCCAGGTATGTTTTCTGGATGATAAAGTATCTTCCAATACATTGCATACTTTTCATTTTAATGAGTTTCCAATAGCTTTAGACTCATGTTCTTTTATTTTGGATATTTGTAGATAAAAAATCTTCATACTTTGAATGCCCTTGCACAATCTTCATTTTAATGTATTTGATGTTTTTTTATTTGGAAATCAAGGTGCTTGAACTTGAAGCAAACGAAGCAAATGGTCACAACATAGACAACGAAGAATACCCATGTGAACAGGAGGAACCCCAGGTCCCGTGGCAGATAACATTTAAAGAGCAACGACAGCTGATCCTTGAATTATGGGATCTATGTTATGTCTCCATCATCCATAGGACCCAGTTCTATTTGTTATTCAAGGGAGATCCAGCTGATCAAATATACATGGAAGTAGAACTAAGGCGTTTGACATGGTTGCAACAACAACTAGCGGAACATGGGAATGCAAGCCCATCTCCTCATGCTGGGGATGAACATACCACTATCTCATTGTCATCAAGGTTCTCATCAGTTTACTCATAATGAACATACATTATATGCAGTTTAAACTGTCTTTATATATAAACACTTACGCTAACCATTATGAATTAAAGTTTTTCAATGATATATATTTTTGTATTATGCAGTATGAGAGCTTTGAAACGAGAAAGGGAATTTCTGGCCAAGAGACTGACATCACGTTTGTCGTTGGAGGAGAGGGAAGTGTTATATATGAAATGGGATGTTCCTCTTGATGGGAAGCAGAAGAGGATGCAATTTATCTGCAAACTCTGGACTGATCCTCATGATCCTATCCATGTACAGGAGAGTGCTGAAATAGTTGCAAAGCTTGTGGGATTTCGAACAGGAGGGAACATGTCAAAGGAAATGTTTGAACTGAACTTCGTGCTTCCATCCGACAAGAGGCCATGGTTAATGGGCTGGAATCCCATTACAAACTTGCTTAATTTGTGATAGATTTCATGTTTGTATATTACGGTACCATTAAAAAAGTCTTGTAAATGCTAATTGATTTTGGCGCATTTCTCAATTCAAAATTATTGTTTTGGACTATGTTCTTTGTTCCAATAAACTGATCCAATTCATTTGGATTCCCATCATATACAAGAAGCATGTTGTCAATGTGTGTCTACTTCGCTTACTTTTGTATTTTATGTATGGAATTTACCTTTAGGTGACAGTCACACAAATGATTCAGAGACCAACGCTGCAAGAAAGAGACAGGTTATGGGTTGATTCAGGACTGAAACCAGTATGACCCACCAAGATTGGGCCCGATATTTTAAGCCTAAAGCCCAACTTCTCAAACCCAATTTATTTCGTAGGCTACTTCTAATTCATTCTAAAATGAATTTTCTGAAATCTGTGTTGCATTAAGAAATTTCTATAACAGCTAACATGAGTTTTTTGTTCTAGGAAGTATTCCACATAATCTAAAATATTATCTTGACATGAGAAATATTTCACTTCTAAAATCAAATACGATAATGAAGATAAATATATATATATATATATATATATATATATATATATATATATATGTATGTATGTATATATATGTTAATTATAAAGGTGAGATGATTTATGACTTTTGACATTTTATTTTTAATTGAAAGAAGGCAGGCAAGGAAGAACCAAGGTAATCCAACTAGGTTAGTATTTCCTTCCACATTCTATCAGAAGAACACAAGAAAAGAAATATCATTAACCAAAAAGAGGAACTACACAAAGATAATTTCCATCACCATATCTAGATTCCTGTTAGAATCAAAAGTGAGAGAGGAAAGACTCTTGACATGTATACACATTACTGTAAATGGCAAATCTTCACCTAAAAATCTTGTGCAGATAGTTTAGACTAAAATATTAATGCTGATAGTGGCTATGTAATTTTAAAATAGCCATTAATTTTTATCATGTCTGATGAAAATTTACTCACATATATATGTTGAGAAAATTATCTATATATAATACTCATATATGATCTGCAGGTTTCTGATTTATATTTCACTAGCCTTTAAATAGCCTTTAACGTTCATACTGAGTATTATATATCAGTGTGTCATGTTAGTGGGCATATAAGCCAAAACTGTTTTCACTTTCGTGAATGACAAACCTTGATTGTCTATGTTTAATACATGATTAAGTTTTTTTCTAAGGGAACAATTCGCATGTACAGAAACTTTGTTTCCCAACTCAGATGAGAATGCTAGATGGAGGAAGAGAAAATAATACAAGAAAATGTGACAAAAAGTGTTTGATATTATGGCATTTCGACAATCCTGGATACTCATCATAGTTAAGGCAACTAATGGTGCAACCAAATAACATTGTTGTTATCTGTTTTCTCCATTTGTTTTTATGGCTTGGCATTTATGTTAAATTCTGTCATAATAAGCAATGTCAGTGACAAATTGAGTGAGAGAGAGAAAGTGAAAGGAGAGTTAAGAAGGACACATAATGAGATCATTCTTTGAATTATAAATACAGTCTTTTGCAACAGC
This sequence comes from Vigna angularis, assembly GCF_016808095.1. Taxonomy (NCBI): domain Eukaryota; kingdom Viridiplantae; phylum Streptophyta; class Magnoliopsida; order Fabales; family Fabaceae; genus Vigna; species Vigna angularis. The sequence goes on along the minus strand of NC_068977.1, from coordinate 33,838,148 downwards.
TAACGTTACGTAAGGTGAGACCACACCAAGGAACTGAAATGGAATGACATGAAAGCAAAGCATCACATATCCATTAGGACTAGTACATTTTTACTAACATGAAAACATAGACGTTAAACCACACCATATACGATGATACCACAAATATATATATATATATATATATATATATATATATATATATATATATATATATATATATTTTCTTTCACTCTCTAGTCTCTTGCCAGAACACTTGGAGATCATGATGAAGATCATGAATAATCAGGCAGAGAAACCCTCTTCAGATTTAACACTTAGCACCTTGGGAAGGGAGTTCCACAAGTGCTAGCAACTTTCCTTGCATTAGGTGAGTCCACAAACCTCTTCAGATTGGGGTTCTTGAGGTATTGGCAAAGGCATGGTTTCTGTTCCTTGATCTTGGAGCAGCATAGGTTTGATGGAGGAGTTGAAGAGGTTATTGCACTCACACATGAACTCAGCTGTACTGGGCTGCATGTTACTGCCATTGACACTTGAACTTCAGCCACAAGCAGCACCACCAAAGTGCACAAAGCAATGTGTGCTGTCTTCATTTTCACCTCAATTAGGATGAAAAAGGGTTGTGTTTTGAGTGAGAATGAGAGAGGAATATGTGTTAATTGCTTCTGTGATGGTGCATTTTCGGTTGAGTTTAGTCCCTATTTATACTAAGAGCTTAGCGAAAAGCTAAAGTAAAATAAGACTGAAGGAGAGTGAATAGCTAGGTTTGTCCCTTATTTCACCACTTTAAACTTTCCACTATTTAAAGGTAAAATTACTTCATTCCACTGCTTAATGATTTCAGGTAACAGTAAATATTACTGTAAAATGTTACAAATCGCTTTTTAAATATTTTACGAAACTGAGTACTTTCGGATGTAATCTGCACAGTTTTTCTTGTAGTTTATTGATGTTATAATTTTTCTTCTTCTTATTGTCTGAAAGTCAAGATTATATGGCTATTTTATATCTTAGATGGTTTGGTCATATAGTTCAGGGTTGAAATTTTGCATGTTATAATGAACATTTTAGTACCTTTCGGTGGAACTTGGTGGTCAAACCGATTTAACAGATCAGACTGAAACTATAGCCAAATTGAGATGCAATTATTTCCTACTGTTCAATGTCTGTGGTGCAAAATTTCAATCTCTCAGAAAATTGGAGTAAAAGGACAGAATGAAAGAAAGAAAGATGATTCCAAAACATGTGGTGAAATTATTTTTCAGTCAAAAAGCTAGATTGCTGATTTCAGCCTAAAGGGAATTTCCAATGGCATAGATAAAAGAAAATTAATGTCCAGTAATAAGTAATCGGAAAATGCTTCTTCAACAACCATTTGACAACATTTAGACACGCGCACACGTGTCAAAATCTGAGTGGTCCAGTTGGAAAAATTAAATGAAAATGGACCACTCAGATTTTGACACGTGTGCGCATGTCTAAATGTTGTCAAAAATGGTTGTTCAAGTATCATTTTCCTAAGTAATCATAAGAAAAGAAATTAATTCTCCCAAAATCAACATTTGTTTTAACCCTAAGTAAGTTCAGTGACAGTTAAAAGTATTATTCGTCTTGAAGTATGTATTTTTTTCACGATTTTATTTTTAAATGACATTTCAGAAAATAAAAAAAGAAAAAAAAATTTAAATTATGTTTGATCTTAATTGTTAAATTTCACAAGATTAAGATTATTAGATATGATAGAACAATTTTATAAGTAATTAATTGAGACTTACTAAAAAGAAAAAGAAAATATATATATATATATATATATATATATATATATATATATATATATATATATATATATATAAGTGATAAGATTACTTCCAAACTAAAATAATTTAAGACAATAAATTTATAGCTTTTTTTCTATGATATTTAATTTTCTATCTAATGTAAGATTTAAACTTAGATTTCTTAACACATACTTAAATTACATATCACAACAGAAAAAATGTTCTGTTGTTTTCACTTGTGTTTCCAAAATTTCTACTAGCATGCATGAATGTCTCTGACCCACCATTTCGGCCGTGGTACCTTTCGGTGATGTTGATGTGGTGAGTATTTGTTTACACCCATGTGTGCTTCTTTTATTACAAAGCCACATGCTCTCTTATGATGATCATAACACGCACTGGGAAATTAGTGACATGAACTTCACAATCAGTAGCCATCATGATAAAGGAGGGTGCTGCATAGTGCAATGGATAACAAGGAATAGAGTGCTGCCAATAGAGAGTAATCTCTGTGGTTTCATTGATGTAAAAGGGTTTGAATTTTGATCACTGTAAGATTAATCGGTGTGTTGTAAAAGGCAGTAATTAATAACCATTTCTTAATTGTCGTCTAATGGAAATGGGAAATCCCTCTGATCATAATGATTAAGACTCATCATATTCTTGTCAAGTGTTCAGTATTTTATTAGACATATCACTGTTACAAGATTTTACTATGAGAAATGGGAAAAAATAAGTGAGGATTATTAGATTTGCTATTTTGAATGTGAAATTGTCAATTGAAAAGTGAAAAACTACCTAGTGGGAGACATGCCATATTCAGATTAGAAGGTGCAGTTTTTGTTTTTGTAGACACCTAATCTTTTGAAAGTTCCAGTTTTTGTTCAGATCTGCTGTAATGATCATTGATCTGTTGTGTGTGGAAGGCAAATTAAGCACATCCCACAAGATTTAAGAGAAGATTACTAGAAAAAACACAACACTAATGAAAATAAACTAAAGAAAGATGTATGAGTTTGTTCATTTTAAATGGTAAATCTCAAGTGTAATTGACAAATGTTACTATTTCTGAATGCATTTGGTATGCTATGCATTTCTACAATCAACTTATCTGCAAATTGGTTCATAGTTTTACATTTGATTATGTTGGTTGTACACTATATATACTTTAAGCACGCCAAGCAATAATAATCATCAGCTCAGTTGTTGTTCAATAATTCATATGGGAAAAGCAAAAGAGAGATCAAATTGGCGTGAATTCACGCACATAATCATTGAATTTACTGGTTTATTTTGGTCCATTCTAAGTCAAAATTAAGGGGGGTTGTATTTTTATTGAACAATTAAAGTGGTTGTGATGATGATGCAACGTGTGGGGCCTTAAAATTATGGTACCTTCAACTTTTAATCTTCATGCTGCTCAGATGATCATTGATGATTTATCATTGCTTACATCAGTCGATTTTGGCCTACAGAGTGCAGAACAACGATTAATGATAAGCTCACATATCAATCTGCACAAAAAGCTTATTTCACTATTGTATGAAGCACCAACACCACCATCCTACTTTACCTTTTCTCAAGATTCATGTTCCTTCTCTTTTCATTTCACTGTCTTCTTTATCTTTGGCGAGAAAATCAAGGCTAATTCTTCTGTACTTTACAAAGAATGACTGTTAGTTATTACCATAGATCTATCAGTAATCTTGTATCTTTACTCTTGTCTGAAGCATTTATTGATTTGTTATAAGATTTTGAGTGTAAGTTTCACGTTAAATATAATGAAAAAAATTGAACATTATACAAATGAATATAAATATATTAGTGTTACTTTTTATTAGTAGTTTATGGTGAAACTGTTGTAGAATGAAGCGTGATAAACTGGTGAAAAAATTACCTCAGATAAGAATATTGGTTTAGAAAATACTAAGTTAAAACAAGTGAGAACGCTAATACAGAGAAGTACAGGTGTGACAATATTAAATTCAAAGGACTAATTAGGTTTCTATAATTATGTTCTTTTCCAGCAATAGTTAATAAACCTATTAAGAAAATCAAAGTCATAATTAAAAAAATAAATTTAAATATTGTTAAATAATTGATAAGGTGATTTTGTGGGCCAGGGAAATTTACTAGAAAAAAGAGAGCTAGTAATGTATGATGATGCATGGAAGAGGGATTAATTAGGCATGCTACTGAACCTGCTTTTCTAAATTAATGAGTATCCCAAGATAATAAAATATTTCTCAATTCCATCCCCTCAAAATTCAAATGTTTATAACACACACATGTTCAAATGTTTACTAAATACTATATTAATATAAAAACTACTTTATACCACATTTGTATAGATAAAAAATTCAATATCAAATTAATGACGGTGATTAAGCCATTTATTATTTAAATTAATATTATCTCGAAATCAATAGTTAAATTAGACAGTCAATTCATCATGCGCAACTAATTTAAAATTTAAATAATTTATTTATCGATTCTATGGTTAAATTATACTTTTTTCGTATAATTATTTAAATTTATTGTTTTAAATGAGATCAAATTTTTCGATCAAGTCTAAGTCTATCAAGTCGCATTGCAATTTTTATCTACTTTAAAAAAGTTATGAAAAAAAAATATAAGTAAAACTAAAAATCAATATGTATTTTTAAAATTGAAATCATATTATTAAATTTCAATTTCAATTTTAAATATATATATATAAACAGATATAAATTATGATACATATATATTTTAAAAGCTTAATATTTATTATAATTCTAAATATAATTATTATGTTATAGAATAGACAGAGGATAATACACCACCACCACCATTGTAACTGTTACCATCATCATTATTGCACCATTGTCACTGTACCTTCATTATCTGCTGCGTAGGAAGAAGATTAGGAGAAAGAGCTCTTTCTGGAAAGAATTTTATTATAAAAAAAGTTTGTTTCTATACATATTTCATGTGTTTTGAAAATTAAGAGGTGCAATTAGAAATTATTAAGATGTTTGGAAAAAAATTCAGTTTATACAGAAGATCTTATTACCAGACCCATTTTACAGGCATTTTAAGCCCATGTTTGTCCAGCCTATTTGGCATACTGGGCTTTGACTTCTTCGAATGTGTACAATAGATAAAACAAGTTGTTGTCAAGGAGAAATTACTAGATGATCCTTTATGGTATCATTTACATTTTATTTTGACTAAGTAATATTTATTTAAATTTAAAATGAATAAATTAATAATATTAATTATACGACATTTAGAAATAAGTCAGACCACAATAAACAAACGATAATCCAAATATTACCTTATTAAACAAACTTAAAGTAGCTAAATCCTTCCTTATACGCATTAACTTCCTTAAAATCTTGAAACGTTTATCCAAACGCTGCTTTATTTCTTCTTCTGTCCTCTTATTACCAAAAGAAAACACTAAATACATTTCCTCTGACATTGCCAAGTATATATAAAATTCAAATTGTAAAGACACCTGCGAAAAGCGCATTTCCAATAACATGTAAAATGCACTCAATTGCTACAAACGTGATTTAGGATAACTTCTTCAATGACCAAACACTACCTATATATATATATATATATATATATATTTCTGTTCGATGTGGGATCAAAGTCATGTAATCCTAACACCTATGATGATGGAATGTATACCATGTTGTCCAATTGAGTTGGAGCAAGGTTAGGATTCCCTAAAATAGCATCAAAATCCTTCCAGTGGTCATTTAATTGTGCCCTCAAGAAGGCCACAACCAAGCCTCCTATGGTTCTTCTCATCAAATCCCTAGGACCTGATCCATTCTTGCACGCACATTTTGACAATAATTTCCCAATTACTCCTGCTGTTTCATCGTCCAACATGTCCATGTGACCATACCTTGCCACCACGAAATTTGCACAAGGTGGTTTGCACTCCTTGAAAAACTCCTTATGGTTCATCCCATCAGGAGCACAAGGTGGAGTGCAACAATTACTCTTCTTGGGACCCAGCCCAGAACCAATCACAGCAACAGGCATGTTCAAATTCAAGGATCCTGGCACTCCCTTCAGAATATGAGGATTTGTTTCACAACACTTAGATATTCCAGCCACAGGGTCTATGCCCACCAGTGCTGAAAATTTTACCTTGGTTTTTGAATAGCCAAGTGCAACACAAAATGCTGTCTTTCCACCCTTACTATGACCTGATACTGCCAATTTCTCCAAGTTGGCTTCAACCTTCTCTGGTAGCAAAGGTTGAAGCCCCTCAGCTAGCCAATCTGCAACTTTTCCTGCACATTTTACTTCACTGGGTTCAAGCATTGGCAACCCTTTGCAAAACTAAGAAGGAATAAATGTAAAAACTGTTAGAGAAACCCAAAAGGAATAAATGTAAAAAATTGTTCACCTCAAATTTCTCTTCTAGAGCTTCATAATTGAGTGTAAATAATTGAGTGTGTAGACGTCCGTCCTAGAGGGAGCCGGACGTCTATAATATAGTAGACGTCCGTCCCTTTCCAGGACGGACGTTCAAGAGGCTGACAGGGTGTGACCCCATCAGCCTCTTGAACGTCCGTCCTGGAGAGGGACGGACGTCCATATATAATAGACGTCCGTCCCCCTCCAGGACGGACGTTCAAGAGACTGAGATGTCAGTCTCTTGAACGTCCGTCCTGGACGTCCGTCCCCCTCCAGGACGGACGTTCACGCGACTGACAGGGTTGTACAACCCCTCAGTCTCTTGAACGTCCGTCCTGGAGGGGGACGCACGTCTATTTTATATGGACGTCCGTCCCCCTCCAGGACGGACGTTCAAGAGGCTGACAGGGTAGTACAACCCCTCAGTCTCTTGAACGTCCGTCCTGGAGGGGGACGAACGTCTATTTTATATGGACGTCCGTCCCCCTCCAGGACGGACGTTCAAGAGGCTGACAGGGTAGTACAACCCATCAGCCTCTTGAACGTCCGTCCTGGAGGGGGACGGACGTCCATTATATATGGACGTCCGTCCCCCTCCAGGACGGACGTTCAGAGGACTGACAGAGTGGCTGGGGTGGTAGTTACTTTCAGTCCTCTGAACGTCCGTCCTGAGGGGCGCGGACGTCTATAATGTTATAGACGTCCGCGCCCCTCAGGACGGACGTTCAGAGGACTGACATGTAGTTGAATCGTTTTAGGGTTTCATCAGAATTTTAGACGTCCGTCTTGGGACGGACGTTGATAAAATTATAGACGTCCGAGCCCTGGGAACGGACGTTTAAAGCCCCGCGAAATTCAAATTTTAAATTCGTTACACGTCATATTAGTGGCGGGTGTAAGATCCTTGAAAATATTTGTAAGTTAAAATACTAGATAAAAAAAAAAAATGAATAGTAAATTGTGAATAGTAAAAAGTGAATAGTAAAAAGTGAATAGTAAAAAAAAAAAAAATAAATAAAAAAAAAATAATAAAATAAAAATATTTTTGGAAAGGATAAGTGTTCCACGTAGCTTTGAGATCAGAATTTATCAAATTGCAAATAAAAAATTATTTTTGTAATAGTAAAATGAATAAAAAAAATGAATAGTTAAAATGAATAGTAAAAATGAATAGTAAATTTTTTTGCTATAAATAGCCAAGGGGGGAGGCTGAAAATTTACACCAAAGAACTTAGAAAATTTTTGAGAGAAGAGAGTTGGAAGAATTTCAAATTTTGCAAAGGGGATATTCTGGAAGTTTTCAGAGGGCGAGGAGATTAAGTCTGTAATAGAGGTAAGGGAAGCTAACCTTGAGTATCTCCTTTTGTATTATCTTAAGCCTTGAATATGCTATATTTTGCTTTTGTCTGATCTTAAATCTTGATTATGGAGTATTTTGTTTCTGATTTTGAATTTAAATGAGAGTATGTTTTTGTGTTAATATCCGAGTGTGATAGTTGTAAAACGTGATATTGATTATGTTATGCCATTTGTATGTTATTAGTTGTTTATTTTTGTATTTTGGAAGGATTAGAAATTGTCTAACCGGCTCTGCCAGATTCAATTTATTGTTTCCCCAAACATTCTATTGTTTTCCTTATTTATTTTTATTGTATTTTGGAAGGATTAGAAATTGTCTAACCGGCTCTGCCAGATTCAATTTCTTATTTCCCCAAACTTTCTATTGCTTCAGTTATTTATTTTATTGCACTTTTGGAAGGATTAGAAGTTGTCTAACCGGCTCTGCCAGATTCAGCTTCTTGTTTCCCCAAACTATTTATTGCTTTACTTATTTATTTTATTGCATTTTTGGAAGGATTAGAAGTTGTCTAACCGGCTCTGCCAGATTCAACTTCTTATTTCCCCATACATGTTATTGTTCTTGTTATTTAATTATATTGTATTTTTGGATGGATTAAAAGTTGTCTAACCGGCTCTGCCAGATTCAACTTCTTATTTCCCCATACATGTTATTGTTCTTGTTATTTAATTATATTGTATTTTTGGATGGATTAAAAGTTGTCTAACCGGCTCTGCCAGATTCAACTTCTTGTTTCCCCATGAATTTTTATATTAAGATTATTTTTATGATTGTCAAATATTGTATTCTTCTATGACCATTTATTGTAATGTTTTATTATTGTTAATTGTTTATAATTATCTTGTATGAATTCTATTATGGATGTTTATTGTGATGAATTTATTGAATGAGTTTGTTGGCTGAAATTGATCTTGTTGGGAGGTTTGGAATAAGGGTTCTGTAATAACTTGTATATGGGTATTAAATAGATATACAGATACTGGTTGAGGTTGTGGTGAGAGGAAGTAAAATTAAGCATTTTAAGATTTAGAGCATAAGAAAATAAGGTAGATAAATTAAATAAATAAATTGTTAATTATTGAGGACCTCCCTTTGTTGGTAGGATAGAGGAACCTTAAAAACCTGAGTTGGCACATCCCTGATCATAGAGCAGCCCTGGCCTGGTCCAGTCAGTTGTGACTAGTCATATGTGCTGGCGTCGAAGGTGAGTTTGATGCGTTCAGACATCTGGGTCCTCTCCGGTGACCAATTGGGGTAAAGAAAAATCTATAATAGGATGAAAATAAAATAAAACAAATTGATTGTAGATGCATAATATTATCATGGTAAAAATTTCATATATATTTTATTTATCATTACATTGAGCCCAGACTTTAATATGTAGTTCTTAAGATATGTTGATATATTTTGGTTGATCCATGATCTTTGTTTGGTGAAAATATGTTGAGTTATACTCGTTATGGGCAAAATGAGTTTATAATATGAAGTATGATATCTGGCAATATGTTTGATTTATTGATACCAAAACGGGTGATTATGAATTCATGATTAAAGAATGAACATGATTGAGTTAGGTGGATAAGAGGGTATGAATTGTTGGTTTTATGAAATGTTGGGGTGGATATGAGAAATCATTACTTATGAAATGATGTTTACTACCGGGAGTAGTTTGTTCGAGTTATACCATGAGAGTTTGGTATGAGCAAAGTAACACTTGAGGTTTATGAAAGCAGGCAGAAAGTGTTCTGACCATAAGGCTTTGACATAAACATATGATTCGTAAGTTTTATAGAAGCAGGCAGAGAGGGGTCTGACCATAAGGCTTCAGAAAGTAAGACATAGTATATAAGTGAGGCTTAAGGAAGCAGGCAGAGAGCGGTCTGACCATAAGGCTTCATGAGTAAGCATGGAACACTTGTAAGATTTATGGAAATGAGAAAGATGATTTTGATAATGATGAATTAATGACATCGGAATAATGATATTTTATCAATTGCAGAAATACATGATTATAATATTTTTATTACAAGTTTAATGATTTTATGATATGGTTGGCTTACCCTTATTTGTTTGTGCTATGATCATATAACTCATGTTATATGTGATTAGATAATGTTGCAGATGTGGTTGATAAAGCTTAGAGATGAGAGAGATGCGGGGAAAACCTTTCAGGGATTTTTGTAAAAAGAATAAATTTGTATTGGGAAGATTATGTTGTGTAAAATTTAAAAGTTGAAATGTCAACGGTGTAGACTATATTGTTTAAAGTTTGTAAGTTTGGTATTGTACTTTGGAGTAATTGAAATAAAGTTTGATTGTTTATATGAGGTATCAAATTAATTTAGTCTCTACTATCAGTAATACCCTTTAAAATGTTTGGGTGTTACATTATGGTATCAGAGCAATGGTTTTCGAAAGTATTTTGGGACTATGGGGAGTGAAATTATTATTCTTAGTAAAACTATTAATTGTTATGATGAAAATGACTATTGGAGGAAATTGATATCATATGCTAAATTGTATTGTTATCTTTTTGAAGAGAAATCATTTAAAACTCGACAAAGATGCAACAACAACAAGTTGATCAAGCACCTCAAAATCATTCTAGCTTGAATGACTTTTTAAGGCATGATCCAACTAAATTTAATGGGGATGCTACTCCTGATGAGGCTGACTCTTGGCTAAGGCAGAATGAGAAGATTTTCCGGGTAATAACTTGCTCAGAAGAACAAAAATTAACTTATGCATCATTTCTTTTGGTGGGTGAGGCTGAATATTGGTGGGAAAGTATGCAACAGTTGATGACGGTTCGTGGTGAGGCTGTGAATTGGGAGAACTTTAAGATAAGGTTCTTGGAAAAATATTTTCCAAACAGTGCAAAATTTGCAAGGGAGGCGGAGTTTCTGACCTTACAACAAAGGAGGTTATCAGTACAAGAGTACGTAGTAAAATTTAATTATCTCTCGAGGTTTTATACTCAGAATATCACAGAAGAATGGAGATGTCGAAAATTCGAGGGAGGACTAAGGCATGAACTGAAGAAGGTACTTATGCCATTGGAAATACAAGAGTTTCCAGCATTGGTAGAGAAAGCCAGAATGATAGAATTATTGGAGTTTGATCCAAGTAGAGTTTCCAGACTTGCCAAGGGAGAATCTTCAATGAAATTCAACAAAAAACCTTATGAAAAACCACAATTATCATATCGAGGAACAGTGAAGTGTTTTGAGTGTGGAGGGGCACATTTCAGACGTGACTGCCCTAAACTTATTGGGGAAAAAGTTGAAGGGAAGAGATGTTTCATCTGCAATGATCCGGGACACTTTGCTAATGTTTGTCCAAAGAAAAAGAAGGTGGGAGAACCACAACAACAAGATTCTGCTGAAGTAAAGCCCCAGGCAACAGGAAGAGTATTCGCAATGTCTGCAGAAGAGGCTACTAAGCCAGGTACATTAATTTTACACACCTGTATGTTGTTAGGAGAATGCGTATATGTTTTGTTTGACTCTGGAGCCACACACTCCTTTATATCCCTAGCATGTTTAGAAAGACTCGGATTACCGATGCTTGATCTAGGGTGTGAATTAGTAGTTTCTACACCAGCATCGGGACCAGTTACGACCAGTTCAGTCTGTGTCGGATGCCCGATCCAAATTGCAGGACGCAAGTTCAAAGTGAACTTGATCTGCTTACCCCTTCAAAATCTAGACATTATTTTGGGAATGGATTGGTTGACTGCCAATCATGTTCTTATTGATTGTGGGAAACAAAAGATAGAGTTTCTAAATTTGAACGATTTAGAACTAAGCTCAACTCGAGTAGTTGCGAAGGATATCAAAGATGGAGCTACCTGCTATGTGGTGTTAGCTCAGGAGAAAAGAGAGAATACTGAAGAACAAATCATCGGAATACCTGTGGTAGAAGAATATGTTGATGTTTTTCCAGAACAAGTACCAGGTTTACCACCTAGTCGAGAGATCGATTTCACAATAGATCTAATGCCCGGAGCTGGCCCAGTTTCTATGGCTCCATACCGAATGGCTCCTGCCGAACTAGTAGAGTTGAAAAAGCAAATCGAAGATCTGCTGGAGAAGAAGTTTATCCGTCCAAGTGTGTCTCCATGGGGAGCTCCTGTATTGCTGGTGAAGAAGAAGGATGGAAGTTCAAGGTTGTGCGTGGATTATCGACAGCTGAACAAGGTTACAATAAAGAACAAATATCCTTTGCCAAGAATCGATGATCTATTAGATCAGTTGAGAGGAGCAGAGGTGTTTTCAAAAATTGATCTCAGATCTGGGTACCATCAGATTCTGGTCAAGACGGAAGATGTGCAAAAGACGGCTTTCAGATCTCGCTACGGACACTTTGAGTACGTGGTAATGCCGTTTGGCGTGACGAATGCTCCAGCGATTTTTATGGACTACATGAACAGAATATTTCGGTCATGTTTAGATAAGTTCGTGGTAGTATTTATAGACGATATTCTTATCTATTCAGAGAATAAGGAAAAGCATGCAGAACACTTGAGGGTGGCGTTGGAAATTTTAAGAAAACATCAACTGTATGGGAAACTGTCAAAGTGTGAGTTCTGGATAGAGAAAGTACAATTTTTGGGTCATGTGATTTCTGCTCAAGGAATCTCAGTGGATCCAGCAAAGGTGGAAGCTGTGCTAAAGTGGGAGCGGCCGAAAACTGTAACTGAAGTACGAAGTTTTGTAGGATTAGCCGGTTATTACCGACGTTTTGTTGAAGGGTTTTCCAAGATTGTAGGTCCTCTAACTCAGTTAACTCGTAAAGATCAACCATTTCTGTGGACTGACAAGTGCGAAGCCAGTTTTGAGGATATGAAGCAACGACTAACGTCAGCACCAGTATTAATCATTCCAGACTCTAGCAAATCTTTTGAGGTGTACTGCGATGCGTCATATCAAGGATTGGGGTGCGTCCTAATGCAAGGAAGGAGACCTGTAGCTTATGCATCTAGGCAGCTAAAGGCGCATGAGAAGAACTACCCAACGCATGACATAGAACTTGTAGCAGTAGTATTTGCATTAAAGACATGGAGACACTACCTCTATGGGGCAAGTTTCCAAGTTTTTAGTGACCATAAGAGTCTAAAGTATTTGTTCGATCAAAAGGAGCTGAACATGCGACAAAGAAGATGGATGGAATATATGAAGGACTATGATTTCGAGCTTTTATATCACCCAGGAAAAGCCAATGTGGTGGCAGATGCATTGAGTAGGAGACAAGCTCAAATAGCGACAATGATGGTGAAGGAGTTAGAACTGTTAGAAAAGTTACGTGATATGAACTTGGGGTTGCAGTTAACCCCAGATCATATATGGTGTGGTCATTTAGTAATCACTAGTGACTTCTTAGAACAAGTGAAGGTTGAGCAGTCGATGGATCAAGAGTTGCAGCAAAAGATCAGGTTGTTGGACACCGATCAAGCTAAGGACTTCGTTCTAAGTAAAGATGGCATCCTTCGATTTAAGAACAGAGTGTGTATACCTGCAAAGAGTAAATTAAAACATTTAATTTTAGACGAAGGCCATAAAAGTCGTCTTAGCATACATCCAGGTATGACTAAGATGTATAAGGACCTGAAAGAGTCATTTTGGTGGAATGGAATGAAGAGGGATGTGGCCGAGTTTGTAGCAGCCTGCTTGGTGTGTCAGAAGGCAAAAGTGGAGCATCAAAAACCGGGAGGGATGTTACGACAGTTAGACATTCCTCAATGGAAGTGGGACAATATCTCGATGGACTTTGTAACACATTTACCAAAATCATCAAAAGGTCACGATTCTATCTGGGTTATCGTTGATAGACTAACCAAGAGCGCTCACTTTTTGCCCATTAATCAACGTATGTCTCTAGAAAAGCTGACGGAGTTATACATCAGGGAAGTAGTGAGGTTGCATGGAATACCTACAAGCATTGTGTCAGACAGAGATCCGAGGTTTACTTCAAGGTTTTGGCAGACGCTACAGAAGGCTCTGGGAACGCAGTTGAGGATGAGTTCGGCTTATCACCCTCAGACTGATGGTCAAACAGAAAGGACTATTCAGTCTTTGGAGGATTTGCTAAGAACTTGTGTATTAGATCATCTTGGAAGTTGGAATGAGATACTACCATTAGTAGAATTTACTTACAACAACAGTTATCATTCCAGTATTGGTATGCCACCATATGAAGCTTTATATGGAAGAAGATGTAGAACCCCGTTGTGTTGGTTTCAAGATGGGGAAGCACTAACAGTGGGACCCGAGCTATTACAGCGAACTACAGAAAAAATAAAATTAATCCAAGATCGGATGAAAGCAACTCAAAGTAGACAAAAGTCATATGCCGACAAAAGAAGAAGACCATTAGAATTTGAAGAAGGAGATCATGTATTCTTACGAGTAACACCAACTACAGGAGTCGGGAGAGCTATCAAGATGAGGAAACTGACACCAAAATTTCTCGGACCGTATCAAATTCTCAAAAAGATTGGGCCAGTGGCTTATGAGGTAGCATTACCACCTGGATTGGCAAATTTGCATAACGTTTTTCATGTATCCCAACTGAGGAAGTATATTCCAGATCCAAAGCATGTGTTAGAAGTTGATGAAATTCAGGTCAAGGAAAATTTAACAATGGAAGTTGGACCAGTGCGTATACTAGATGTTCAAATGAAAAAGCTAAGAGGGAAAGATATTCGCACAGTAAAAGTACTTTGGAATGAAGACACACAGGAAATGACTTGGGAATTGGAAGAATTTATGATAAAGGAATATCCATATCTCTTTTGTAAGTAATCTTTTGTTAGATAGTCTTTATTTAAATAAATAATTTTCGAGGGCGAAAATAATTGTTGTTGGGGAGATTGTAAGATCCTTGAAAATATTTGTAAGTTAAAATACTAGATAAAAAAAAATGAATAGTAAATTGTGAATAGTAAAAAGTGAATAGTAAAAAGTGAATAGTAAAAAAAAAAAAATAAATAAAAAAAAAAATAATAAAATAAAAATATTTTTGGAAAGGATAAGTGTTCCACGTAGCTTTGAGATCAGAATTTATCAAATTGCAAATAAAAAATTATTTTTGTAATAGTAAAATGAATAAAAAAAATGAATAGTTAAAATGAATAGTAAAAATGAATAGTAAATTTTTTTGCTATAAATAGCCAAGGGGGGAGGCTGAAAATTTACACCAAAGAACTTAGAAAATTTTTGAGAGAAGAGAGTTGGAAGAATTTCAAATTTTGCAAAGGGGATATTCTGGAAGTTTTCAGAGGGCGAGGAGATTAAGTCTGTAATAGAGGTAAGGGAAGCTAACCTTGAGTATCTCCTTTTGTATTATCTTAAGCCTTGAATATGCTATATTTTGCTTTTGTCTGATCTTAAATCTTGATTATGGAGTATTTTGTTTCTGTATGATTTTGAATTTAAATGAGAGTATGTTTTTGTGTTAATATCCGAGTGTGATAGTTGTAAAACGTGATATTGATTATGTTATGCCATTTGTATGTTATTAGTTGTTTATTTTTGTATTTTGGAAGGATTAGAAACTGTCTAACCGGCTCTGCCAGATTCAATTTATTGTTTCCCCAAACATTCTATTGTTTTCCTTATTTATTTTTATTGTATTTTGGAAGGATTAGAAATTGTCTAACCGGCTCTGCCAGATTCAATTTCTTATTTCCCCAAACTTTCTATTGCTTCAGTTATTTATTTTATTGCACTTTTGGAAGGATTAGAAGTTGTCTAACCGGCTCTGCCAGATTCAGCTTCTTGTTTCCCCAAACTATTTATTGCTTTACTTATTTATTTTATTGCATTTTTGGAAGGATTAGAAGTTGTCTAACCGGCTCTGCCAGATTCAACTTCTTATTTCCCCATACATGTTATTGTTCTTGTTATTTAATTATATTGTATTTTTGGATGGATTAAAAGTTGTCTAACCGGCTCTGCCAGATTCAACTTCTTATTTCCCCATACATGTTATTGTTCTTGTTATTTAATTATATTGTATTTTTGGATGGATTAAAAGTTGTCTAACCGGCTCTGCCAGATTCAACTTCTTGTTTCCCCATGAATTTTTATATTAAGATTATTTTTATGATTGTCAAATATTGTATTCTTCTATGACCATTTATTGTAATGTTTTATTATTGTTAATTGTTTATAATTATCTTGTATGAATTCTATTATGGATGTTTATTGTGATGAATTTATTGAATGAGTTTGTTGGCTGAAATTGATCTTGTTGGGAGGTTTGGAATAAGGGTTCTGTAATAACTTGTATATGGGTATTAAATAGATATACAGATACTGGTTGAGGTTGTGGTGAGAGGAAGTAAAATTAAGCATTTTAAGATTTAGAGCATAAGAAAATAAGGTAGATAAATTAAATAAATAAATTGTTAATTATTGAGGACCTCCCTTTGTTGGTAGGATAGAGGAACCTTAAAAACCTGAGTTGGCACATCCCTGATCATAGAGCAGCCCTGGCCTGGTCCAGTCAGTTGTGACTAGTCATATGTGCTGGCGTCGAAGGTGAGTTTGATGCGTTCAGACATCTGGGTCCTCTCCGGTGACCAATTGGGGTAAAGAAAAATCTATAATAGGATGAAAATAAAATAAAACAAATTGATTGTAGATGCATAATATTATCATGGTAAAAATTTCATATATATTTTATTTATCATTACATTGAGCCCAGACTTTAATATGTAGTTCTTAAGATATGTTGATATATTTTGGTTGATCCATGATCTTTGTTTGGTGAAAATATGTTGAGTTATACTCGTTATGGGCAAAATGAGTTTATAATATGAAGTATGATATCTGGCAATATGTTTGATTTATTGATACCAAAACGGGTGATTATGAATTCATGATTAAAGAATGAACATGATTGAGTTAGGTGGATAAGAGGGTATAAATTGTTGGTTTTATGAAATGTTGGGGTGGATATGAGAAATCATTACTTATGAAATGATGTTTACTACCGGGAGTAGTTTGTTCGAGTTATACCATGAGAGTTTGGTATGAGCAAAGTAACACTTGAGGTTTATGAAAGCAGGCAGAAAGTGTTCTGACCATAAGGCTTTGACATAAACATATGATTCGTAAGTTTTATAGAAGCAGGCAGAGAGGGGTCTGACCATAAGGCTTCAGAAAGTAAGACATAGTATATAAGTGAGGCTTAAGGAAGCAGGCAGAGAGCGGTCTGACCATAAGGCTTCATGAGTAAGCATGGAACACTTGTAAGATTTATGGAAATGAGAAAGATGATTTTGATAATGATGAATTAATGACATCGGAATAATGATATTTTATCAATTGCAGAAATACATGATTATAATATTTTTATTACAAGTTTAATGATTTTATGATATGGTTGGCTTACCCTTATTTGTTTGTGCTATGATCATATAACTCATGTTATATGTGATTAGATAATGTTGCAGATGTGGTTGATAAAGCTTAGAGATGAGAGAGATGCGGGGAAAACCTTTCAGGGATTTTTGTAAAAAGAATAAATTTGTATTGGGAAGATTATGTTGTGTAAAATTTAAAAGTTGAAATGTCAACGGTGTAGACTATATTGTTTAAAGTTTGTAAGTTTGGTATTGTACTTTGGAGTAATTGAAATAAAGTTTGATTGTTTATATGAGGTATCAAATTAATTTAGTCTCTACTATCAGTAATACCCTTTAAAATGTTTGGGTGTTACAGCGGGCCGGACGTCTATAATATTATAGACGTCCGGCCCATGTGGCTCGGACGTCTAGGTTTATTAAAATCGAAACCGCGAACCAGTCACTCGTCTTCTTCCCCGCGAACGCCGTCTCTGCTGCTGCGCCGTTCAGTTTCCAGGTTGGTTTTCTCACTTTTGGACCGTTTAAAATTACATTTAATCCGATTACATTGTTCTGTGATGAAATGTCTTTGATTTGAACCGATTAAAAATTGTTTTCGGTCCGTTTTTTTGCAGACTCTTGCGTGTTCTTGGACGGCTTCCTTGACTCTTTTTGGACTGCGTGTTAGGCCGTTTGCTCCTCCACTTCCCTCCTTCGGATTTGGAATCTACTTTTCAGGTTAGCTTGTTGGTTGAAAATTTTGTGTATGCATGTATGTGGATTTTGTGTATGGACGTTTTTGACTGTAAAATGTGTATTAGTTATGTTATTGTGTTAAACGATTAATGCGAAATGTGTATTAATGTATGGACGTTTTTGACTGTTAAATTTTGTGTATGCATGTATGTGTTATTGTGTAAAATGTGTATTAGTTATTGCCATACATTGAGTGACACTTAGTTCCCGTTTGAAATTTAAGACAAACGATTAATCTTTTAATCGTTTGTGTTAAATTTTGAATTGTCCGATTGGACAGTTTGAGAAAATTAATTTTCATAATTTAAAACACTTGAACTGATGATTTTACGAACATAGTATGGATCGAAGATGGATGAACGAACGTCGCATGAGTGAAGAATATGACAAGGGTGTTTCACAGTTCTTGCAATACGTTGAACAAAATGCTAAGTCTGTCAACGGGACATATTTTTGTCCTTGTGTGCGTTGTCTTAATCAAATACGCCAAGACTTAGGCAATGTGCGTGACCATCTATTCATGTATGGCATAATGAGGACTTATACAGTTTGGACTTGGCATGGAGAAGTACTTGAGCAGCCTACCACGTCACGAGGAACAAATTATGTGGAAGAATGGATGAGTGACCATTTAGAGGACATGATACGTGATGTCGGTGAAGATAATTTTGGAAGGGCTAATTTGTATGATACTCTTATTAATGATTCAGAGCAACCGTTGTTCCCAGGATGCTCAAACTTTACACGCTTGTCTTCAACTTTAAAGTTGTTTAGTTTAAAAGCAAGGAATGGATGGACTGATAAAAGTTTCACCGAGTTGTTGGAGTTGTTGAAGGAGATGCTTCTAGAAAATAATACTCTACCTATTCGTAATTACGAGGCCAAAAAACTTTTATGTCCAATGGGTCTTGAATATCAAAAGATACATGCTTGTCCTAATGATTGTGTTTTGTACACAAAGGAGTTTGCTTCGTTAAACTATTGTCCAACATGTGGTTTATCCCGTTTTAAAAAGAAATCTGACAGAGTCACTGGTAATGAAGGTAATGATGGTGCACCTGCTAAGGTGATGTGGTATTTGCCTATAATACCTAGGTTCAAACGTATGTTCTCTGTTAAAGAAGATGCAAAGAACCTTAAATGGCACTCTGACGAAAGAAAGTGCGATAATCTTCTTCGACACCCTGCTGATTCTCCACAATGGAAAAAGATTGATGACAAATTCCCTGAATTTGGTGCAGATCCAAGAAACTTAAGGCTTGCACTTGCAACTGATGGTATGAATCCTTATGGAAACTTAAGTAGCAAACACAGTTCGTGGCCAGTTATGTTGATGATTTACAATCTTTCTCCTTCGTTGTGCATGAAGAGAAAATATGTGATGTTGACCATGATGATATCGGGTCCTAGACAACCTGGAAATGACATTGATGTTTACTTAGCACCTTTAATTGATGATTTGAAATTGTTGTGGGAAGAAGGCATCGACGTGTTTGATTCACATGTTCAGGAACAGTTCCGTTTGCGTGCAATGTTGTTTTGCACTATAAATGATTTCCCAGCATATGGAAACTTGAGCGGTTATAGTGTTAAAGGTCATTTTGCATGTCCCATATGTGAAGAAAACACTAGTTACCTTCAGTTGAAGCATGGTCAGAAGACAGTATATACAAGACATCGAAAATTTCTTCCTCGTAATCATCCTTATCGTAGATTGAAAAAAGCATTTAATGGAAGTGCTGAGGATGAGGTTGTGTGCAGACCCCGGAATGGTCAAGAGGTGTACAACGAAGTCAAAAACATTGACATTGTGTTTGGAAAACATCATAAAAGTACCTCTGCAAAGAACATTTGGAAGAAACGATCGATATTTTTTAAGCTTCCATATTGGTGTGAACTTGATGTTAGACATTGTATTGATGTGATGCACGTTGAAAAAAATGTTTGTGACAGTGTCATCGGAACTTTATTAAACGTCAAAGGGAAGAGCAAAGACGGAATAAAGGCAAGACAAGATTTGGCTGACATGGGAATCCGATCTGAGTTACATCCACAGATAATAGGAAGACGCACCTATCTGCCCCCAGCCTGTCACACACTTTCCAAAAAAGAAAAACAAAGTTTTTGTAACTGTTTAAGAAGTGTGAAGGTTCCGCAAGGTTATTCTTCAAATATTAGTAACCTTGTGTCTATGCAAGACTTAAAGCTAGTTGGTTTAAAGTCTCACGATTGTCATGTATTGATGCAACAATTGTTACCGGTTCTTATTCGAGGCATATTACCTCCTTCTGTTAGGGGTATTCTGACACGTCTGAGTTTTTTCTTTAATGCCATTTGCAAGAAAGTTGTTGACCCTCGAGGTTTAGATGAATTGGAAAATGAGGGAATAAGACTACTATGTCAATTGGAGATGTATTTTCCACCTTCCTTTTTTGACATCATGGTACATTTGATTGTTCATCTAGTCAGAGAAATTCGAATATGTGGGCCGGTCTTCTTAAGGTGGATGTACCCAGTTGAAAGATACATGAAGATCTTAAAGGGATATGTCAAGAATCAGTATAGACCAGAAGCTTCAATCATAGAGCGATACGTTGCAGAAGAAGCCATTGAATTTTGTTCAAGTTATATGCCATCTTGTGAACCCGTCGGTCTTCCCAAGAGCAAAAACGAAGGAAAATGTGAAGGTAAGGGTGTTCGAGGTGTGACAATTCAAAGTGTTACCAGAAAAGAAATTGACCAAGCTCATTTGTACGTCTTAAACAACACTGTTGATGTGATTCCTTACATTTCTGACCACGTTAATGAAATAAAGGCAGCAAACCCAAAAATGAGTGAAAAATGGCATCTTAATGAACATGTGAAAACCTTCTTGGGATGGTTTAAGAAAAAGGTGTATGCGACTCCACATGTTTCTGAAACTTTATTGAGGTTATCTCGTGGACCGAACACAGAGGTCATTACATATGGTGGGTACTATATAAACAATATTTCTTTTCAGACAAAGGTAGAAGATGAAAAAAGCAGAGTTCAAAATAGTGGCGTCACACTACAAGCTGAGTCTGTGCACTTTGCTAGTGCTAAAGACAAAAATCCAATCACAGCATCCATCAGTTATTTTGGAATAATACAAGAAATATGGGAAGTTGATTACGTTACTTTTAGAGTACCAGTTTTCAAGTGTAAATGGGTTGATATAAATTCTGGTGTCATGATGGATGACCTTGGTTTCACATTGGTAGACTTGAACAAGATGAATTACACTGATGAACCATTTATCATGGCTAGTCAAGCAAGACAAATATTCTACGTAAGTGATCCATCGAATAACAAATGGTCAGTGGTTTTAGAAGGTAGAAACATGCATGGACATGATGATGACGATTCTCTTGATATACTTGAGACAACATCTGTTGCATGTAGACCCACTGAAGACCCAGTTGATGACGTTGCCGATGTAATGCAAGCAATTCGTAGTGATCACAACGAAGGCATTTGGGAAAAAACAATTAATTAATAGGTTAATATTTTCACTTTTATTGACTTTATATGTTTGTCCATCATAATTGAATTATTACTAACGTTGTCTAATTTTTCAGGTATGTCGGCCTCAGACTCAGGATCGGGAAAGAGCAGACGTGGACGAGGCGTCACCCGAGTGGCAGATGTGACATCCGGACGCGTGGATGGTCAGAGGAGGCATGTTGACATTGACCCCAGATCAGGTCATCCATCAGGGCCAAATGCTGATAGGTTTAGGAGTTATCTGGGCAAGTTAGCAAAAAGTCATGTCTCTATCCTTCATGCATGTTGGGATGACGTCCCAGAGGTCGACAAGAACCTCTTATGGCAAGATGTTCAGGTATGTTTAGACTTCATGCAATTTGTGATATACTTATCTGTTAACTTTTCTCTTGGTAACAAGTTTTTTGTTTTAAACAGCAACATTTTGATATTCCAAACACATTGCAAATCAGAAAGAAAGTGTTATCGCATATAGCGATAAGATTTAGGGATTTCAAGACAAGGCTGACACGACTATATGTCTTTGGAGATAGACAACATGAAAATCCATCTCAGCATTATACCTTCACAGAGGAGGATTGGATGCAGTTTCGTGCATCTAGAGAGTCTGAAGAATGGAAGGTATGTTTCTTAAGATCATCTTTCATTGAGTTTTTATGATTTTAGACTTACTTATATACATGCTTTCACAGGATAAAAGGTTAGCCGCCCAAGAAAGACAAAGGCTAAACGACACACCCCACTTGTTATCACGAGGTGGATATGCAAAACTGGAGAAGAAACTGAGAAAGTCTAGAGCCGATGCCTTGGGACTTGAGTCGCCTGACCTAGCACCTGCACCTGCTAGGTACGAGCTGTGGAAGGCTGCTCGGACTAAATCTGATGGGAACATGACATCTTCCTCAGCTGCCTTGATCTCACAGAGAATTGTAAGTTCAAATTATAAGCAGTTATTTGATTGTGTATCTATCACAGCATGTCTTCTAAGTAACTTGGTTTTTTATGTGCAGGATGAGTTGGTTGAGCAGCAGACTCAGGGCACATTTGCTGGCCAAGGTAGGGACGACATTCTGACAACGGCCATTGGAAGGCCCGAGCACCCAGGACGTGTACGTGGAGTTCCAGGGGCGATTGGTCTTCGTGACTATTTTGGCCCTACACAGAAAACCCCCCAATCAATGAGTCAGGAGACACTGAGGCAGATGGATCTTCAGTGGGAGGAAAGACTCAACCAAAGCATGAGATCAATGGAGCAACGATTCATGGAGCAGCTACAAGAACAAAAACAAATACAAAGAGCGCTTGAAGAAAAGCTGCATTCCATGACGCAAGGCCACATGGGGGCCGATGAAACTCCCACAGCACCTCGTGTCAGCACTAGAGGATCATGCTCTGCTGTAGAACCCAATGAGTATAGCGGTCAATATGAGCTGTTGGTTGATGGGGATCCCCCACGCATTGTGGCTGTCGGACGAGTGCTTGAGGGAGGGGAGACCATTCATGGTGTTCCCATATTACCCCAGCACGTGCGTGTGACCATTGACGAGGTTCGGGATCCCCAGGCTCAGGTGCCTGTACCCACTCCAGAAATTAACTTTGTGGGGGAGGCCATAGGAACATTTATTGCCTGGCCTAGAGCATTGATCATGTCCCACATCGCGACTCCACAGGTATAATGTCTTTTTCCTTAGTATTTCTATGTTAATTGTCTTCATATAATTGTTTATAAAGCTTTCACGTAAATTCTTATCTTCAGTTCACACGTCCTCAGAAGCAGCCAATTCATGATACAGTCATACATGAAGATGATGACATGGCTGAAGCAGAGGATGATCCTATATCAAAGTTAGTGACAAAATTACCCAGATTGAAGAAAGCATCATTACAACTATACTGGGATTTGAGGGTATTTGGTCTTCCCCCACATGTGCCAGTTTATATCACATTTTCTGATGCATTGGAGGTGATTGAGGGAGACAGGATGTTGAATATTTCCATCATTCAGCTGTGGTGTATGTAAGTTAGTCAATTTGGTCTTTGATATTACTTTTATTTACATTCTTATATAGTTTCTAACGACTTAACTTTGTTGTTTTAGGTACATGGACACAATCGTTGTAGACCAAGGTCGGTCTTCCATGTACGGATTTGTTGAACCTCAGACCATTCAACCGTCTGGTAACACACTTCAAAACAGACAACATTATTTGCAAACATGGATGGATGAGTCCAAAAGAGACATATACCTTGTGCCATACATTGACGGGTACGTGTTTTTATATGTGGTCAGTTTATTATTATAGTTTCCTTAATTAGTTGAATAACTATTTGTCCTTCGTGATAGGTCTCACTGGCAGCTGATGGTTATCATTCCCAAAGAATGTAAAATTATATGGTTTTGTTCGTTGCACAGGAAGATGAAAAATGACTTGAGAACCATGCTTCAAGGGTAAGTGTTTCTCCAAAAAATGACTTCAATTTGATGTTAACCTTCAACTTTTATGATAAAATAGTCATATTAATTATACTTTGTGTTTTCAATCTGTATAGAGTTATTGGTAAATCTCGTGGTCAATTGGTTCAAATTTTGTATCCAAAGGTTGTAAGTCATTTATAGTTTCTAATTCATTTATGTTATTGAATGATCTAAATTTTTAACTATTTAGTTTGTTATTTTAGTGTAACCAGCAGGTAGATTCATGGGAATGTGGCTTCTATGTGATGTGTTGGATTAAGACCATCATTCGAGCTGTCATTACAGATGACTGGAATGAGGTAATGATGTATACCTTCAATACATTACAAATCAAAATCATCTTCAACTATATATGAAACAATAATGAATCTTTCTTGAATTTTGCAGCGCTTCAAGACTACATCGCCTATTATAGAGGACACAATTAACCAGATAAGGCAGGAGTGGACCGCTTATCTTCTACAAAGATGGAGTTAGGAATAGTTATATTTCTTCTTGATTGAACATTGTTTGGTTTTAGTTTTATTTTTATGTTAATACTTTGGTAGTGGATTGAACATTAAGTAGAATTTTGTTTATATAAAACGCATATTTATGTTATTGGAGAATTGTTCTGGGACATTTTTCTGTTTTTCAGGTGTGGTTCTATTGAAAAAACAAACAAATTTTTAAAAAAAAAACGCCCAGTAGACGTCCGTTAGTGTACAGTCGGACGTCTATAGACGTCCGTCTGTGCACATACGGACGTCCCACGCCCAGCCTACACCAAAAAAAACTCAGCAAGGTAGACGTCCGTCCTCAGACAGCAGCGGACGTTTATATGGACGTCCGTCCTCAGACAGCGGACGTTTATGACAAACGTCCGTGCTCAGGCAACGGACGTTTATAATAAACGTCCGTCCTCAGGCAACGGACGTTTATATAAACGTCCGTCCTGATGCAGCGGACGTTTATAATAAACGTCCGTCCTCAGGCAGAGCGGACGTTCATATAGACGTCTGTCCTCAGGCAGAACGGACGTTCATATAGACGTCCGTCTTCCCAGGACGGACGTGTGAGGGACGTCTACCGCATAGACGTCCGGCGCACGCCGGACGTCAAAAGGCCAAAATGTCGGACGTGAAAGACCGTTTCTGCACTAGTGGATCTGTATGAGATTTAATAAAATATAAAGATTTATTGGTTATTATAGAAAGTTATATAAAAAAATAAAATAAAATCAACTTGATGATATTAGTTTATTAAGAATTAGAATTCTATCTAAGGTTATAGGGTTCTTTGATGACTATCAAGAAAGGGTGAGAAAAAAAGAAGAAAGACAAAGTGATAAATTGGAAAAAAAAAAGAAAATAATGATATTAAAAACACATTATCATTGAATCTATAAACGATGAAAATTAGTATATTATTATATATGTTAATATGTGAGAAATTATGATTCTTAATATCCTAAAATAGTTTTCTAAAATAAATTAAAAACATAAAAAAATTACAAATTAATTTACATTTTTTATCTTAAGTGATCTTCAACTTTTTCATTTTATACTAGACTTAGATTTACATTTCAAAACTAACCATATCTATTAATTAATAATAATTTCCAATTATTATAAACGAGCAGCATATATAAACATTCAAATTATATTTCTCACGAAAAAAAAACATTACAAATTTATAGAAGATAAGAATATTAGTAGAGAAGTGTTTCTCATGTATATTTGTTTTTCATTCGATCCCTGACACCTTGTTTGAAATAAAAGTTAACAATAATTGGATCAATAAACATAACTTTCTTTTTTTGGCTTTGCTGTGAAACGAGATTGTATAGAAATATTAATGGTGCAATGTATATAACGAAAAGAGAAATTAGAAAGCGTTGAGAGTAGATGTACCAGCTGAGGAGCTACAACTATGAATCCATGTGAAACTATGTGAGTTAGGAGGTGAGAGTAGAAGGTATTGGGAATGAAAAAGCCATGGCAGAATAATATTACAGGGTATGCACCAGGCACAGTTGGTGTATATATCAGCAATGGTTTTGGAGGTGAGGAGGAGGAAGAAGAAGAAGAAACACTGGATGCATCAACTTTCAATTGCTTCCATTGGATATCTCCTTTTTCAAAAACTTCTGTCGTTTCCATTGCTGGAACAGCTCCCTCAGCCATCATCATTTTTCTCACACCAAACACTTTGCTTCTAAGAATACTCAACTTCACTTCTATGCATGCATCTACCTAATATATATACAGATAATAATAATACTTTGACAACATTTTAACATCATCTATGTGTCATTCTACGTGTCATTCTACGTGTCATTCTGTTATTGGTCATTCTGTTATTGGTCTAAAGTTAGTCCACAATCAATAATAATAATTATAAATACCAACATAGACCAATCACAGAATGACACATAGATCATGTTAAAATTTGTCAAAGTATTATTATCTATATATATATATATATATATACTCATCAAACAAACCATTGTCCTCTCACATGTTACTATTCTCTCTTATTTCATCCAATAAAATTATTTCTCTATTAAAAGAAGGAAAAAGAAAAAGAGAAAAGGGTAAATTATAATCAATTCATTTCTTTTAATTTTTACTAAAAAGGAATGTTTTACTAATTTCATACTCCATTATAATATAAAAATAAAAGCTTACGTATATTGTAGAAATTATTCATCAACAAGATTAATGATTTAGCTTCATGAAATTCCAGTTTTAGATAAATTCAAAGTGAACATGCGAGTAATGTTTCTATTTTTTTAAGAGTATAGACTTTTATTTGTATTGGACTTATATATATGGTTGTTTAAGTTTTATAGTATCCTTGCATTGGAAAGAGGGTTTTCAAAAGAGCTTTTATTAAAGAGTAATTATATTTTAATTTATTATGATTTTTTGAATTAAGAAGTGATTTTTTTTTAAATTTCAAAAAAAATAAAAATTAACATGAATGTTTGCATTAATGGAGCATGCAATCAAAATTTACGAGAAAAATATTATGGTGAGAGTTAACTTTTGACTTTCATTAATAACAAATAATATAAATAATTTAATATTTTATTTTTGTATATTTATTTATATCTTTTATATAATTTACTTATATTTCGTTAAGGATAATTTCTATTATGGATTTCGGATGATTTTCATATTTTTTATTCATTTAATTTTTTTTATAAATGTTTATATGGTAATAAACGATTAATGAATTTTGAAATATAAACATAAGTTATTAACCTTTGCATAAGAGTGTAACTCTGATTTTAGGTTTTTACTACGTTTTAGGTCAGCTTGTATATATGTTGAATATTATCTGGCTTTTCCATTAATAGAATTACATGTTTTTGTAATTTTTAAACTAGTTATAAATGGCCCATTAATTTAAAGTAGGATCCGACCAGATAAAGAAAATATATTTTGGACCAGTTTTGGCAACCTTATCCTTTTGATTTAATGGCATTACACAATTATTGAAAAGACGTATATAATGTGGACAGTTCAAACAGTTTGATATAATGAAGTTTTATTTTCTTAAATATTTTTCTCCTAAAGTATTAGTTCAAACAGCTTAATGGCTTGTCAAGATTCAACTTGTGAGAGAAAATTTATTTTACCTTCCGAAATTTAAATATTTTGATATTATTAATGAGAAATTATTTCTCGTTTTCTCATCTTAAATATATAGTATTTAATTATTAGTCTAAAAAAAAAATAAAGCCGTATAATTATCTGCTAAAATATCAACCATCCTATTTATATCATGAGTATAAAATGTATTGAAAGTTTCGTTATCTAAAGTTTAAAAATTTAACCAGTTATAGAACCACTTGCAGTAATTGGTTCAAAATTTCCCAATGGTGTTAAACACTAGTGACTTATTTAGTAAAGTTTTTAAGATGATGTTATGTGGAAGAGAAGAGATATTTAAAGGTTTTCACGTAAGTGGATAGTTATTCTTATTCACAGGAATAAATAAATTTTAAATTCATTATAATGAATGGATAATTATTTTAAATGCACACTTTGTACCATAATGATATTATATTTTGAAACAATTTTTTGTAAGTTAAAACAAATGTAATTATTCCATGTCTTATTTAAAATCGACTTTTAAAATAAGTGGGTTATTCATTTTATAGGTAAATCAAAGTGAGAAGTAGGTCTAATTATAGTATAAGAAAAAAATATTAAAAAATTTATTTTAATACTCATTTTATTTTGTTGATAAGTATTCCAAAAATTAGTTTTTAAGGAATTTAACATTTCTAAATTTTTTTCATTTATATTTATTTTATTGTCATATATGCATGAAAATTATTTTATTCTTTTATACATTTATTTTAGTTTTTATTTTTTTATTTATATTTACTACAAAAAATTTTGAAATATCGGTACAATTTTATAAACAAAAATATATTAGTTGGTAATACATATTTCACTTATTAACGAAAAATTCATTGGTACAAAGAGTGAGAATTTTTTGCTTATTTCTTCATTTACCAGTGGATTTTTTGTTGGTAAAATTCGTTGATAATGTAAATTTCACTTATGAACAAAAAAAATCGTTGATAAAATCTATTGATAAAACAAACGAGAATTTTTTCACCTATTTTTTTTCTTTGTCTGCGAGACAATGTTTATATATTATTTCTCTCGCATTTCTTTCTCATTTGCACAGGGAGCTTCTTCTTCTCCTACTTCTCCATCTTTCATTCCATCTTTTTCTTCTCTTCCACTTCATTGTAGCTACAAATTAAGACTATTTCCAACTTCGTTTAACAAGGTTACCGCTTTGTTCAATCAAGGCGCCTCCATCTTGATTTAGCCAAACTGACTCTATTCTTTCAAACCACACACTGCCACAATCGCACCCTTTGCTATAACTTCGGCTAACACCAAAGTTTATCACTAACCTTTAATGTGTTCTTCAGTATTGGTAAAAATAAATAAAAAAAATGAAGAAAGAGAGTGAAAGAAGAAGGAGAGCGAAAGGAGAAAATTAACCATATTGCGATATTTACCGACAGATTTACTGATGAATTTTCGGTCTGTAATTTCCAATAAATTTACCAACGAAATTTATGTCAATAATTACTAAAAAATGACCAATGAAAAAAATATGTCGACAAAATTTACCGAAAACGATTGTACCGACGTATTCTTTACCGTCGGTAAGCTGTCAGTATTTTAATCTATCGACAAATTTTACACATTATCGACAAATTTTACACATTATCGACAAATTTTGATTGTCCATAATATCAATTTTCCTTATAGTTTGCTACATATATGTATGAAAAGTTATTTTATTTTTATTTATATTTATATTACTATTACATGTTCATATAACTATTTAATCAATTACCAATCATTTATTATATATTATGTAAAAGTTAAACTAATACCAAATATACCAAATTTGACTCGTAAACTTATAAAAATTTACTTTGCATAAAAAATTATATAAATAACATTTTAATTAAAATAAGTTTATAAAATTATCTAACTTTTGAAATAAATATGTTCACATAGAGTTCATATAAATATCATAAAAGATAAATGGAAATGTAAAAATGTCTATGAAGAATACCTAATAATCTAATTTTCCACTACAAATTAAAAAAAAAAGTACAACAACTAAAACCAATTCGAAAATTAAAAACAAAGGAGGCGAGACCAGAGGATTGTTAAATTAAAAAGCAACCAAACAGCAGCAATTATTTTCAATGCGAAATAGTGCCTGTGAACAGACAAACACAATCGCGGCATATGCGACCCACGACAAGCGAAAGCGTGCCACGATGAGCAATAGTGAGTAACAACAACCTTGGACGATAATGACCACGACTATTAAAAATAATACTAATAATTTTATCTTAAGATAAATTATCAACAATCAAACATTTATATTAATTATAATATAAATATTGTTATTAGACGAGTATTGAAAAAAAAAATTCATTTAATAGGTTTAGGTATTGTCATCGTCATTGGTGAGTTTGGAAACCTAAAATAAATCATCGTTAATCTGGTATGTAATTTTCATAACCAGCATCGTGTTTTTGATTAATCTCTAGAGCGTCGGTTGAACCGACGCAACAATTTTATCTTTTTAATAATTTTTAAAGCTTAGTTTTTTGGGTGGTTGGACCGTTGCTCTTTGGAATATTAAAGAGTCACTTTTTTTTTGGTGGGTTGAACGATTGTTTTAGCCATTATTGTTGCAATTACAAAAGTTGGATAAGTTTCATATATGGGAGGTGGGTTGGAAACTGACACAGAACAGAAGATATTGTGTCCCTTTTCTCATTTTGGATGCATTTAAGTGGAAATCTAATCACACGATTTCTTGTACAAGAAAGTGGATGAAAGAAAGGGTGTTTAGTGAAAATGTAGATGGTGGAAAGATTTAAGAAGGATTTGTGGTTGTGGTGAGAAAGTTTGGTTTGAAGAGATTATGAATCGGGAAGTAGGATATATATGAAATTGTTGGAAGTCTCATGTTGACTAGAGATAAGAATAATTTATAGGTTATAACTGGGTGCAAACATCACTCTACAAATCGATTTTGTGGAGTTGAGTTAAGCTTAAAATCCACTTCTAATAGATATTTCATTTCTGAGCAGAATAGCCGTTTTCAAGTAGTGTTCGATCGATTAAATATTAAATCAATATTCGATTGATTGGTCTGAGGTTATCGACAAAAAAGATTTGTCTAAGTCACTTTGTTTATTTTTGTCCAAGTTAGTTCTTTTTTTGCCCAAGTTTCTTCTCTTTTTGTCTAACTCATTTTCTTCTTTTTTCTTTGTGAGTTTTGGGGGTATCCCCATTCATAGGTCAGAGATCCACATCTATGAATTGAAAGGTCCGAATTAGGATTCTCTTTTTGAATGACACATGGATGAGATTAGATCATTTAGGTTTTGTTCACTTGAATGGATTTGGAAGAGAGCAATTGAGGGAAAATTTGGAGTAAAGTTTGTGAGAATTAGTGTAAAATTTGATTAACGTGACAGATTAAATTTCGTTGAAGGTATTCATGGAAATGATTTAATTAAGTTAATTTTTATAAATTAAAATTTAATTGAAACAAAACTATAAGTAGAGATTTATTTGAATTTTTTTAGAAAAAAAAAATTATTAAACCTAAGAGAAACGAACAATAAATTTAATATTTTAATTCTTAGTAAACTATATTTTATCCTTACTTTAAATATAATAATTAAAAATTTTAAACTTTTACTAATGTTTCATATTTTATGTAGATGTTGTGTAAACATTAAAAATTAAATCAAGTATAGTTTAAGAAGTAAAATGACAATAGTAACAAAAAAGAAATATATGAAGAAAACAAAACAAATAAAAATAATAATAATTAAACAAATTAATTAGTGTGTTAGTGTGTGTTATTGAGTTCATTTAATTTATTTCTAGTTACACACTCATACCTATTTATTTAATTTAATTTATCTTTGATTGCATTTTATTTATTTCATTTAAATTATCTATGATTATACACTGATATTATTTAATTTATTTTTAGTTACATTTTATTTCTATTTATTTTTTTCATTTAATTTATTTTTAGTTATATACTAGTTCTATTTATTTATTTCATTTCATTTATTTTTTACATGTACTAATCCTTTATATAAACTCACATTTTTTATTATATTTTTTAATAATATTCTAATTCATATCTATCTATTTATTTAAAGTTCTTACTTTTATCTACTATTTTATTTTGTATTATTTTAAATATCATTGTTTTAGAATTTGATTAAATATATATAAAAGAATAATAACTACTTTAGGAACCCATTAAATACTTAGTACTATTGGATAGCCCATAAGGACAAATTTAGGAAGCAAGAGTTATTTCAGTTTATAAGGATTTATTATCGTACATTAGATGGTGTAGCAAGTTGGAAGAGGAATATGAAACTTGTGAATTAGGAAGAATAACATGATATATGGATATCTGATCCATCGCATTGACTTTGTGGTTTAGAGTGGTTTGTTTTTGTTGCAGGTACGATTTTCGACTTTCACTATCAATGGAAGACCCACACTTTTACCTTTTGGAAGATTTTCATGTTAGATGCAATACATGGTTTCTGTTGCTGCATTTCTATGAGCAGTTTTCATGCCATTAAGGAAGCTTCTGTAGGTGTTTAAATGAAGAACTTCCTATGAGTGAATAAGGAGGCAATGGAGTCTCAGCAATGGAGTGCTTTGTTCTAGTTTTTTTAATAAAGTACTGTATTTAACATATATTTGAAACATCTTAGGAAGACCTTTCACATAAACAAACATATAATAGAACATAGAAAGGGAGAAACAGCTAAAGCAAATGTTGTTTTCATGCTGGTATGTACTTGACATCATTGAGTCTAGCAGGAGCAAGACCAGGATTGTGTAAAATAGCCTCAAAATCCTGGAAGTGTTCATCCAACTGTGCCCTCAAGAAGGCCACAACCAATCCTCCCACAGTCTTTCTCATACACTTCTTAGGACCCTTCCCATTCTTGCACAAACACTTTGACAGCACGGTCCCAATTATCCCAGGTGTTTCATCGTCCAACATGTCCATGTGTCCATAATCTGCTGCAACAAAATTTGCACAAGGGGGTTTGCACTCGTTGAAATAGTCCACGTGGTTCTCCCCTTTAGGAGCACATGGTGGAAAAAGAACATTAGCCTTTTCTGGTCCCAATCCAGTGCCTATTACAGCAACGGGAACCTTCAAATTCAATGAGCGTGGCACCCCTGTCAGAATTTTAGGAGATGTTTTGCTAGCCTTACACTGAGATAATCCTCCCACAGGGTCTATGCCTATCAGTGCAGAAAACTTCAGCATCGTTTTAACATATCCTAGTGCCACAGAAAATGCAGTTTGTCCACCCTTACTGTGACCTGATAGAACCACTTTCTCCAATTTCGCTTCAACGTTCTCAGGAAGCAAAGGTTGAAGCCCCTTCACCAGCCAATCCACCACTTTTCCTGCAACCTTTATTTCATCGCATTCAAGCAAAGGCAAACTGCAGAACTAGAATGGTACAAGGAAAATTTGTGTCAGAGAATCCATTAAAAGAGTAACATATTTTTACAGACATTACATTCATTTGATAGAAAGTGTACATACCAGCTGAGGAGCAACAACTATGAATCCATGTGAAACTATGTGGGATAGGAGGTCACAGTAGTAACTTGGTGGAATGCAGAAACCATGGTAGAAAACTATTACAGTGTAAGCACCAGGCACAGTTGGTGTAAATATCAGCAATGGTTTTGGAGGTGAAGAAGGAGAATTTGTGTCAATGTTGAAATGCTTCCATTGGATACTTCCCTTTTCGAAAACATCTGTGGTCACCACTTTTGCTTCAGCTATCTTCGCCATCATTATTACTCTTTTCACACCAAACACGATCCTTCTAAGGATACTTTTAAAATCTTCCTCTGTCCATCTACCTTATATAGAGATACTCTTTGTCAGGTTTCAATATCTATTTTTTTCTTAATTTGTGCAAGATTTTAAATAACAAAAAATTAGAATATGAAAAATTAATATAATGAAGGTAAAATTTGTCGGCATGAGATAAAATTTAAGAACATGAAATTATATTTTTGGCATATATATTTTTTCAATTCATTTTTTTTTTGACTTTCTTTTCTTAAAAAAATATTAAAAATTGTATTTTATGATTATTTTATTTTTATATTATCTGTAAAGTGAATGTAAAAATGTATCGCTCAGTTATTACTTAAATTTTAAATAACTTTCTGTTTCATAAATTTTTTAATTGTATACATTAAAAAAATATCTAATTCAATTAAATCTAAAAGTATCATATTGTTTGATTGTTTCCACGTCTTTTTTTCCGTTTTTTAAGTTTGAGTTGAATTTTGCATCTTACAAGTCAATTGGA
This sequence comes from Vigna angularis, assembly GCF_016808095.1. Lineage (NCBI taxonomy): Eukaryota > Viridiplantae > Streptophyta > Magnoliopsida > Fabales > Fabaceae > Vigna > Vigna angularis. The sequence goes on along the minus strand of NC_068977.1, from coordinate 33,804,557 downwards.
AAGTTCTTCTCCATTGTGATAAAGTGATAATACTATTTTTTGGATAGATATTTTTTGGGATCGAGACACTAACCCAAAATGTTTCTGTAGATATTTTTGTGAGACCGAGACACTAACCTTTTTGACATGATTTTTCTTTTCCTGACCTTTTGTGAATATCTTTTAATCAGATATCTTTGACTGTTAGTGGTGACCGAACGGTGTTGAATGTATGACCGTTCGGTATCTACATAACTGACGAGCGTTGTCTGGTTGACGAGCGCTGTTGTGGTTTGTGGTCGTGCTGACGAGCGTTGTTGTCGATGAGCATTGCTAGTAGATAGGTCGATCGGTCTTGGATGTTAACCGTTCGGCCTAGATATCATACTATACATAATGCCCCACAAGTCCGAGTTAACCGTTTGGCTTTAGCCAAGGTTAAGTATAGGACTTATATGAGCTTGGGGAAGGTCGTTCGTGTTCTATTGGTTGATTAACTTGTGATGGGAGTTCTTTTTAGAACTTTTTCCCTAAGTTGACTAGTGACTTTGATAGCCTTTTGTTTACCTGCAATATGAAGTTGACTCGTTGAATACTTTTTGGACCAAATGGTTGAATGTATGTGAAGCAGAACAGTCTAGTACTTGTGAAGCTGCATGGCTGAGCACTTTTTGCCGTTCGGTGTTGAACGTTCCCTATGTTTTGTGGACGACCCTGTAAGGCTGATTGGTCGAGTATCCGTGAAGCCAACGGGACCAAGCGCCTGTGAGGCCGGATGGCCGAGCGCCTGTGAGGCCGGATGTCAGAACGCCTGTGAGGCCTGATGGTCAAGCGCCTGTGAGGCCTGATGGCCGAGTGCTTGTGAGGCCGAATGGAGGAATCGAATGCATGTGATGCCGAATGGCTGAATACATGTAAGGCCGAACGGTCAAATGCATTTGATAAAGCGTGATGGCAATGTCATAAACGTTTTATTCCAACAAAAGAATTTAAACAACAAAAGTCTATGCCTTAAGAAATTGAAATAAGCATGATAGTAATGTTCACGTAAACTTTGAGATTTGTTGCGCGACACATGTTAGGAAGGAATTTTTATCGCCTGTGTCTTCGTTCGGTCCTTTGATATGGCCATTCGGTTTCTCTATGCTAAGACTTTTTTTTGGTAGGACTTTTTTTTCGGGTTCTTTCTTCTACAAATCTCTGCAGATGCCCCCTCGGATGAGCCTTTCTATCTCATCCTTTAATGCATCACATTCCTCTGTAGTATGTCATCGGTTTAGATGAAACCGACAACTTTTCCTTTCGTCACCGTCTTTTGGAGAAGACTTTTTCCGAATTGTAAGAAGCTCAATATTTATAGCTTCCTTTAAACTTTTACCTTGGGTGTGTTGAGGGGAGTGTAATGATTATACCTAGGTGTTCGAACGAAATCCTTGTGAAACGTACCTCCATTCCTGTCACTGTTGTTGAATGATTGCCTGCCTTCTTTCTTGCTTCCACTTGTAGAGATTTCTTATTGTTTCTTTCTTTGTGAGATTCACATGTCCTCCATATAGATGAACTCAATTACTCTTTCTTGGAGTTCTTCCATAGATTTTGGTGGTCGCGCATATAATTTTTCAGCAAAATATCCTGGTCTCAGATATGAAGGCAAATTGTTAATAAAAGAGTGACTAACCTCTTTAACCCGCCGTGCGGTTTCGTTGTACTCTTTCATGAAGGCCTTTAAAGTTTCCCCTTTTTCCTGTTTAATGTTTACTAATTCCGCCTGGGTTATCTCTTGTTTTGTATTGGAGGCGTATTGCCTTTTGAAGAAGGTTTCTACAGTGGCGAAGCAATCCACTATGTTTGGGGGAAGAGTGTTATATCACTCCAATGCCTCATCCTTGAGTGATAAGGAAAAGACTCTGCATATGACCGGATCACTATCCGTGTAGAACGCCATTGCGTTGGTGAAGATCTTGAGATGATTGTCGAGATCTGTCGAGCCATCATACTTCTCTAATGTAGGAGGATTGGTGTGCTAGGATGGCTGCCGATTACGACTTCTTTGGTTTTCATTCTCCTGGTTTGAGGCGGTCTGCTCGGTACAGGCTCGTTCTGCCCTAAGCGTCGCAATCTCCTCTACATGTTTTCGCTGTAACTCTTGTTGTGCCTGCACCTATGACTGTATGGTTCTTGCTTGGGCTTGTATTTGTGCTTGCATTCCTGCTATTAAATCTCTGGTATTCTGTTGTTCATCCATGCTCCTCGTGGTCACCATTTGAGCTTCTTCTGCTTGCTCTGGGCCCCACAGTGAATGCCAATACTATTAAATAAGTGATAGAGAAATAGAAGAGGTTCTTAAGGGACCACAATGCAATAGTTGAAGGTTAGGTTTCAAGAAACAAATTTGGAGACACTCATGTTAGAATGTGATGTTTTTATTGTTTTCGAAACCGTAATTTAAATATGAATTTAACTTTACGTTAGAAATGATAAAGACGAGTATTATATAAAAGAAATTATAAGTTTATTATTTTAAAATTTATAATTAAAATTTATATCAATTTTTTTATATAAATTAAACTCAGTTCCATTTATATGTTAACATATATGAAAAAAGAAATGATTGTAATCATGAAAAATTAAAGTGTGAAAAATCTTGAGATAAGAAAAGGTATAAAGATGAATAAATATATAAAAATATATCTAAATTATTGTCCAAAACTAGTTATAAAATTTGAAATTATAATATTTTTATGTATAATGTAGATTGGAAGAACACTACTAATTTTCTTACGTATAAGTTCTTCTAATGTTGGAGATTAGTTTTATGTCCCTCGTTCAGTGTATAGTACTTATGTATGAGACCATGGCTCTTGTAGATGACGATAAAATTTATAAGTGGACCATGTTTTTTTGGCTGTTACAAAATAATTGAAGGGGTATCAAACAAATGACACATGCAACGTACCCCACTTTAAAATATCATTTTGCTAGTATTGTGGCTATTAATAATAATAATAATTAAAAATGTTTAATGTAATCATATGTCAAGGATTTTAATCTAAAATCTTTTGTTATGGTGAAATAATTAATCTATGTACCATACCAACTTTCCTATTCTCATCCTAAATTCTTAAATATTGTTTGTTTTGAAATATAAAATTATGTCATAATTAAAAAATGTTTCAAAAAAAATATTTAAATTGTTTTTAATTTTGATTCATAAATAATATAAGATTATTGTGTGTATTAATAACACTATTTTTGTTATTTATAATAAGTAAATAATACTTTACAAAATTGAATTCAAAGTTAATGATATAAAAATAATGACAAGGAATTCAAAATAAACATTTTGAATATATTTGACACTTGGAAATGAAAAACGAGCTAGAATGCAATCTGTCACATGTAATTCGTGTGGGTTTTGAGAGCAGCCCAACAACATCATCGAAAAGTTTGTTGGGAACGACTTCTCCATTTCATGCACCCTTATCTCCTTTGTCCACCATAAAATTTTATTTTTTATTTTGTTCATTAGTATTTTACTTTTTTTAACATATAAAGATATTATACGAGAATTTTTAAAAAAAAATTAATATCATTAGTGTCTACCAAATAGACAAAAATTAAATTAATATTGAAAAAATTTGATTTAGAATCGATTTAAACTATGCTAAATTAATTAAATTTTAAAATAAAAATCCATTAATGTTAGGTAGGTTAACGTTAACTTAGAATTAGTCTTGAAAAGTCAGCCCTAAAAAGTCAATGTTCGTGATTTTGAAATCGAACTCGTGTGTGACGCTAATTTACCACTACGAGGTAAGTAACATAAACTTTTAGATATTGCTAGTAACTTTTCAGTTATTTTCTTCAAATAATCCATTAAATTAATGACACAGAGGAATTAACGATTAAATCTATCCCATTATAAATAATTATTAAGTAAAATTTACAATAAGGTGTCAATACGACGGAAATTATGATAATTGAGTTTATCACAAATTAAATTAATTAGAATCTTGTTTATACTTTTATAAAAACAATAGATTATTGTTTTCCGCAAAACTTGGCCATAAATTTTAACTCTTTCAGTAATATTTGTAAGAATTTAAATGGTTTAACATGCGGGTTATGTGTACTTTGTTTTTAGAATTATATTTTTGTTTCTTCATCTTTTATTAAATTTACTTTTAGCTCCTGGACAATTTTACATTTTATATTTAATTTTACTTATTATTTTTATTTCCTATAAATTTTAATTTAGTACCGACCTTAATTACCAATCTCTTCGCACTCTTAATCCATAATTGAGTACCCTTTTTTTTTACTAACATGAAAAGATGATACTTTTAATACTTTCATATAGCAAAATCTTAAGGTTCATACGCGAATTATTTGGATTAAGGGATCCGAAGTGACGAGTAAAAGAATTTGAAGAAATTTTTTTTATGAGAGTTTATAAATGATGTGATGAATATAATAATAAATTAAAAAAATATTTTAATGGATAAAGAAGTTTGCAAAACCATTGAAAGAAAACATTTGAGTTATTCAACGTATACATCATTTAGGACAAATCATCATAAAAACAATACTATAAACCTAAATATTTAACTTTACATAAAAAAAAATGAACTTTATAATAGCTTGCTTCATTTTTATAATAGGGTTTATTAAAGTCCAGAGTTTGTTGCTGAAAGAAGACTCATCTAGATTCGGGGAATTAGATACTTTAGAGTGTTAGCAGGAATGCAAATATGCTAAGTTAACTCCAAGTCATTCCTTACTTTAGTGATCAGCATAGAATCTCTTCTCCTTTTGCATGAAAATAAATATGGTAGAATGTTTAATATAAATGGTAGAGTCATGACACAACATCAGTGAAGAAAAAACTATGGCGAACGATACATCATCTGATTCTGATAATGAAATTATCGGAGCACGAGTAAAGCTCTTTGGACATGAAAAACCGATACATCAAGTTCTTGGAGGAGGAAAAGGTACCACATTAAATTCATGTTCATAGTTTTCTTATATGAATGAACTAGAGCAGCTCTACAAACTGTAAAACAGGTTTATAGAACTATATATAATAACATGATAATCCATGAACTGATTCTGATAATTGGGGAACTTGCAGTGGCAGATATGCTGTTATGGAGGGACAGAAATTTATCAGCTGCGCTTTTGGGAGGGATGACAGTGATATGGTTTCTATTTGAGATTGTTGAATACAATTTCGTGACTCTCCTTTGTCACATTTCCATCACCACCATGCTTGTGCTATTCATATGGTCCACAGCTGCAGATATATTCAAATGGTACCTATTTTTACTTAACATCAAATGTAACAGTGTCTATGAATATAGATCTACAAGATGATATAGGCATACATGTTCTTCTATGACATTATGATATTATTCCCTTTGATAAATATATCTTCAGGAAACCTCCCCAGATTCCAGACATTATTTTACAAGAATCTTTCTTCCAAAGTCTTGCTTACATTCTCCACAGAAGATTCAACCAGTTACTACCAATGCTCCTCCATATTTCATGTGGAATAGACCTGCCAATCTTTCTTCTGGTAACAACCAATATTCATTTTATTTCACTAAACTGAAAGTGGATTTCTTAATTAACGAATACGTAAACCTGACATTTCACTTCTCAAAACATTTTCAGAACATTGTGTCCCTCTATATTTTCTCAGTGATTGGAAGCTACTTCAGCTTTGTCAATCTGCTATATATTGGTAAGCATTCTTCATCTTTTTAGGTTAAATTACTCAACTGACTGTCGTAAATTATGATGTTATAGCAGTTTTTGCAGTCAGTAGCAAGTAATAAAGAAAACTCTGAATAATTAAAATGTAATTACATGATTAAAGAATTAAAGGAATAATTTAACCATCTCCTTAATATGGAGCATATGTGAATGTGAGTAACTTAACCCTATTTTTATATGTGATTTTATACTGAAGTTTGTACTAAGATGTCTGGTTTCTTGTTGGTGTTCATTGATGACAAGGTTTCCTGTGCGTCCACACGCTGCCAATTGTGTATGAACGATATGAGGAAGAAATCAACAATTGGGTGAGCGATATGATAATCGTTCTCAGAAAAAACTACAGGAGTTTTAAGAAGAACTACCTCAACAGAATTCCCAGAGGACCAGTAAAGCCAAAGAAAACCCAATAAACTGTTACACTTACACTCATCCCAACTTCAATATATATATATATATATATATATATATATATATATATATATATATATATTGTGCATTACATAAATAGCTGCTATGAGAGAAACAATGGTTATCACCAGAAAAACATACATAATATGTTTAAGTTTCTCCCCAAAAAAGCCATACAATGTAATAATTTTATTTTTCATACATGTCCAATTGTGTTATTCAATGGTGTTTTACATGGATTGTGTGTGATATACTTTTCAATAAAATCTAATTGTTATACTTTTCTTCACTAAACAATATATCGTGCGTGTGGTGTGGTATGTGAACAACGTTCTCTTTCAATATTCTCCACCTTTTAGGTTCCTCAAAGTTCTCTTGTGTTAGCATTCGGATATAAAGAGAAGCTGAGGTCAGACTCCAGAACACTTTGTCTGCTACTCTTTTGGTGAAAGGAAACATATATCAAACACTTCTACTTTTCTTTCATCTCATTTCTATTCCATTTTCTTTTTCTGTCTCCTTTTTTTCATCAATGATCACATCTGTCACTTCGTTTTTCGTCCATCTTTTCTTTTCTTGCTTCTTTCCTTATTACTCTCTTCCTTTAACTTCAATCCACTCCCTTAGAAGTCATCATCACAACTCTTAGTGAAAATGTATAATCATATCAGAAACTCATGTTATCTTTGTATTGTAGAAAAATTATAACCATCTCCACACCTTTTTTTCTATATCATTTAGTTTTTTCTTCTTTTTCTACATATATCTATATAGTCACTTATTATATATCTATCCCTTTTTTCACCTTTTCTCTTGTTCTTTTCTATCTGTCTTATTTCTGCCCAATTCACCATTTTTAGGTAAACAATTATCAGCTCTCTTGAATTATGGAGAAATTGAAGACTCGATGAAATTATAGGGACAAAATTAGCCTTAAATAAGTTTTAAGTTTGTACTGTATAATCAATTTTTTGTTTTCTCCATTAAAAATTTTCTTTGAATTGGATCTATAATTAGAGATCTAAAACTTATTTATGAAAAGAAAACATATAATAAAAGGGTCTCAAATATTTTTTGAATTGAAAACTATAATAGGATACCAAGTTCGAAATAACGGGTGCTGGTGATGAGATTACTAATTAATTGTTTCAAATCAGGCTTTTCCATGGTAATCAAATAGAGTCGAAGAATAATCCAAGATGAGTTTCCCACCAGGTACAGGTTGACTTCCATATACAAGTACGTGACATTACAATTGTGCTTGTCACATGAAGCATATATAATGCGTCTGATGTGGTGGTGCAGTAGTCTATGACCCACTTATAAGGTGGGAAACAGATAGCCCCTAGATTACAAGAATTCCACTAACATTATGACTACCTACAATGCGTCCAATAAAAATTAAACAGCTTCCAAAAGCCTCAAAACTTAGTCTTCTTATTTTTATTTATGCAATAAGAGTAATGTCAGTGGCTAGAGTACCACAGATTTTAAGTTTCTTCTTTTGGTTTATTACTTCAAAACCTAAATTTGCCTCTTATTTGTATTTGTCCTGTAATGATGGACTCTCATAGTATCTGTATGGTGAGTATAGAAGACCATCTCAAATTGATGAGTCTTTTGCCAGAGAAAGATTTAGGAAAAAGATATAACATCGATAAGATCTCAATCTAATTTATACAAAAGAATGATACTTTTTCTAACCCAAAACTTTAATACATTGAGATCATGAGTCTTCTGTACTTTATATGTTACTTAATTTCTCATTTTTATCTAATATAGAACTTATATTCACATTTTAGTCCCTACACAAATATTTCCTAATATAAGTTTAAAAAGACGTCAAAGACATGTATTAAGTGTTAAAGTTTAACTGTTTAACTGTTTTCTATTATTTTGTTTTCTAAATTCTACATATTGAGAATTCTATGTATAACATGTTTTTGTGAATAAAAGTTTCTTTCTCTCATTCTTATTCAAGTGTTTTCTTAGGATTAACTAGAACATATCTCCAACTATAGAGTAAACCTCTGAACCAATTGTTATAAGATTGCATATCAATGCATCAGTCTGAACTTTGTAAACGTTATTCGATAATCCTTTTTCATTTTATTTGTTACTGTAGTTTTCATGAAAAGGAATCAAGGATCCACTGTTGTTTTGCAAAATTAACATAAGGTTTTTAAAGTCTAATAAAGTAAAATGTCCGACTCATACAACTTCAACAGCTGTAGTCATGATTAAGCAATTTTGAACATTTAGTTTATTTTAACTGGAAAAAAGTTGAGCTATCAAATAATGTACATGTTTCTTGGACTTAAAACCTCGTAGAGTTAGCAGTAACTGTAGTATTGCTTAATTTCTGATACAGTTATCTGAAAAATATCAGTATCAGAATATAAGAAAAGATAGTGTAGTTATAGGTATAGCCTACAACAGATGATGTGGAGGATTTGCTATCAGAAAGGGCCAAGCATATAGGCTTTGAGCCTCTCTAATCCAGTAGTGGGAGCACCATTCTGAATTGTAATTGAGCAAATGATGTTAATTACAATGGTGCTTGCTGATGAAGAATTGGAAACATAACACATGGAGCATAATATTGATTAAGCAACTGCAAACCAACACATTCATGTGCCGTACAGCAGCAGTAGAATTTTAGGATAAAATCTGCTTTGAAAAGTTTGCATTTTGCGTTTTCCTAAAGAATCAACAACCATGCTTTATTGGTCTTCGTCCTCCACTGACAATGAGTGGAATCTCTAATAATGTTCTTTTATATAATTTCTAGTCTAAAAAGTGTTGGTAGTAGTACTATATAGAAACAGCCACTCAGCAAAATAATATTTTTCACTGCTGCTTAACTAGTTACAACCTCCCCAAGTCAGAAAAAAAGTTTTGCTTATGATAAACATGTCAGTTTTAAAAAGTCAAATCCATCGTGGTCGAAAGAATAAAAAAATTAATGATCTCTGGTTTATTTAAAAAAAATGGCTTAATATGATTGCCATTTTGTTTTTTTTTCAAAAAAAAAATAGTCTAAATATTTGTCATGTTCTTTTTCATTTTACATGTTTAAATTTTCTGTCTTTAATGATAGTTTTGTAATGATAAAACTTAAACTTAACTACTGTGGTGTATTAGATTTGTCATGTGTATTTTAAATGTTAAAAAGCTATATTTTATGTATTATTTAATTAAAACTAAGTTCATAAATGTTCAACTATTAAATCTGGAAGGAATACCTCAATCATTTCTGAGTTTAAAAACATTGGACTTTGCAATTAAGCATGAATGCCAATTTATTAGTTGAAAGTGATCACTGGAATCAATAGCATGATTACACGTTAGCTGCCACAACTAAATTTCAAGACAAGAACTGAGTGGTCCACCACAGTCTAAAGGAGCAATAACTTGGACTTTTCTAGGGTATGGAAAAATTTGAAAACGTCTTCAACAGCACACAAAGATATTTGTATTTTTTATTTATATATAGCTTATATAACAAGCATATATGTCCACTTCTGAAAAAAAAAACAAGGCCTATTCTCTGGTGAAAGTGAAAATTATTCAACAAAGTAGGAACAAATGGTGAGAGAATTGAGAGAGGTGAAAATTGTGGATGCAAATATTGGTTTCTATGGTAATGGCTATGCAATCTGGTTGATGATTTTGGTTACCTTTTGCATTATTCCAGCCATCATCTTTTCTTGTGCAGATGGTGTTTCCAAGGAGAAAAGTTCTGCAGCAGATGAAGAGCCTTATGGAGCTGCATGTGGTGCAGGATGTGGTGCTGGATGTGGTGCCTAGAGATCTTGTTTTGCTGCTATCAACTTCATGCATAGATATCTAGAAGAGTGAACTTCAGTGGCTATTGTAGTCTTAGTTTCTTATATTTCACATCGCAGCTTGTTGCTAAGGACTATGATTATTAGTATGGTAAGTTTGCTGACTGTTTTACTTGCAAATGTAAGCTGAGAAGTTCTGCAATGGATTTTGAATATGAACTTTGATCTCATGACCTCAAAGTGTATCTTTTTCTCCTATTGTTGTTTCTGTTAGAAATAATGAGTTATACATTGAATACAAACAAGGAAATGGATCAAAATTTAAGAAGATCTAGACACTAATCATTTTAAATTTTTTAACCTGAAATAGCATGTAATCTTTTATATAAACTGATTCATAAATCATTGACACCAAATCTACACAAATTTAAGTTTCCAACAATCAAATTTTTTGACTAGATAATCTTATACAGTGTATTAGTACACTGATATCAGACTATAGTGTGAAAGATTTTCTATTTGATGAATTTCTGGATTCAAAGTTTATTATCTTAAAAAATATCTAAAGAATATATTTGACTACTATATCATGTTGATCCTATCTTCAATATGCCTCTTCTAAAATATGCAAAGGTCCAATATGTTTTTAAATCAACTTTATTAGTTCAAGGAAAATAAGGATTTCTGTGTCAATGACAAAAATTTAAAAAAAAAAAAACACTATATTGATTGTTAAACCCATGCTAAATTAATAGAATTTATTGTAATGTTAATTCTAAATTAACCTACCAATTTCTCCAAAATCTTCACTAATCAAGACTAACATATTAATAATTACGAATTATTAATACACAGAGAAGTAATTTAGATACTTGTTCTATGAAGGAATGGTTTGGGATTACATTTTTAATGAATATAATTATTCTTTCTTAATCATATATTTAAATTCTATGGTTTACATAATTTATCAACAAAGGTCAAGATGGCCGAGTTGGTCTAAGGCGCCAGTTTCAGGTACTGGTCCGAAAGGGCATGGGTTCGAATCCCATTCTTGACAAAACTTTTAACCCATTCTTGACAAAACTTTTAATTTTTGAAATCACTCCACAAAAGTTAATTTTTCTATCAATAAAAACAAAGTCCATAATATTAACCAAGAGTGATTTATACTTTGAATGCACAGTTCCTTTTCTGATAACGTGAGATTTGTTCTTACAGCTGAACTTGAAGAAAAAATCATGTAAGTAGGCATGCCTTCTAACATAAGAGGAACAAAAGACACTTTTTTTACTTTTCCTAGGCTTCAGATTGTGCTTTGATTAAACTGCACTGCAACATACTCACTTAACAATTGATGAACTCTGTCTTCTGTCTTCAGAAACACTACTTGGTTTAACCTTACCAGACGTGACATCAGAATCAATGTCAGAAAATGAAGAATAATCTGCACATACCTTATTCTTTGATCCATAACATGACCATTGCCAGGCACACCTCAATGCTTGGTGACAGATTCTGCATGGTTGCTTGATGAAACATGACACACAGGCCAAAGGGCAACAGATACAAAGAAAACAACTGCTACAAATAAATTCAACAAATTTCTCTTTGGTTTTGTGATCTTGTTGCTGAAAAGATCCCAAACGTGAACAATTGCAAGGTTTGGCATGTCTTGTTGTATCAACATGTTCACTCCTCTGCCTCCTCCTCCTCCAATGGAAGAATGTAACTCTTTCTTTTTTCTCTTCAAGGGCTAGTTTGCACCCCATATCACTGTATGTGGGACCCATATGCCATCAAATTTTTGCTGAATGCTGATGAAACCCTGCAATCCTTGTGAAGGATTGTGAACTGTGAACATTTGCATGAAAATCTTCTCAGGAAAACCTTTGGAACAGGCTGCAGTTATTTCTTAATGAGAATATATAGATATATACATATATAACCCCTTTGTTCCTTGTTTCTTTGGTTTTCTGTTTTTTTGTCATAAAATAATATTGGTAGCCAAAGATGCTTCTTCAAATTCAAGATTCTCTCACGGCTGAGATAATCACAGTTATTGTAAGTTATTAGTTCAGAACAATAGGTATCCAATGTTTTTCATTCCTTTCTGATAATAATCTGCAAACCAGAATTCTTTAGGCAGAAAGCTTTTATAATGCATTAGCAGGAACACTTGTCTGCAACATAATTTATTCGTTTATCTCTACAGCACTTTATTTAAAGTGGAATAATGTAGATCACACAAGAAAGGCAGCAGAAAGAAGAGGCTTGAAATCAAAGCAAGGCATCTTCCCCTATCAGATCTACCTTCACTGTACACAACCACAATTTCAGCATCAGAATTCAAGTTTCTTACTTTCGGTACCATTAAATTGGATTCTGGTTACCCCGATATCTTTAATGTTACACCTTTCGTATAAAAGCTATTTGATAAGTGTAAACAAATTTGTAATAAAAGCTATTTGAAGGGTGTTAATGGATCCTTTAACCATACTTATCTAAGCTCTTTTATCATCAGCTTTTAACAAAAACCGAACAAGTAAGACGAATGTTCCAAAACCAAAGTGTTGCAAAGAAGATTTTAAACATAAACATACTTTTAAGTGTTCAGAAAAGGCCTAGAGGAAACACCCAAAATATAGTAATCATATAGAACTTTAGAAACAGAATCTAGAGTAAATGATGCATAATCAATCATAAATTTGTTTGAAAATTCATCTTTGACTCTCTTTTAAACCACTAGAATTACTTACTTTATTCTAACTAAAAAACATGTTGTGCTTTAGTCTCCATTAGTTATTAATCATCTCTCCCTAACCGTCAAGGAATCAAACTTTTTAAGCTGTTCATAAGCTTCCTTAGGTTCATACCTCTCTTTCACAAGTCCCCTAAATCATTATGTTTTTCTTCCAACATCTTTTGTTTATCATCTAATTTGAATATTACCCCAAAGATTGTTAAACGCAGTAGTCATGAGTGCATGTATTATAGTTTCTATAATCAAAAACCTGGATTTTGTATTTTCAACATGTTTCCAGAAATGCTTTTAGTTATTTTACATAAGGGCATGACTTAGAAACTTGAGACTTCAATTTAAGAAAACTAACCAATTAATCTTTTCTGACATGTTAAAGAATCTAACAAGAAAAAATTCAATGAATTTTTTGATTTTTTAGTATAAAAAATTTACATGAAACATTTGATAAAGGATTGTCATTGATATAATTTTTTAAATAATCATAATATAATAAATTGATTATATTTGTGATTGGAGTGAAGTTAGATACACTGTCTAACCTTAAAAGTGAATGATTCCAAAAGGAAAATGTTTATTCAACTGGTTCAATTTCGGTTCATCCATCATTAATGCAGCGAGTTTTACTTTTTTTGGTGGATGATGATGGCTAGCCTTCTTGAGTTCCAAACAGTGGAGTCCCTAAGCCTAACCCTCAAGAACACACTCTCTAGATTGATTGAACAATGCAAGAACCTGAGAGAGCTCAAAAAAATTCATACCCAGATTCTAAAGTCCCCAACTTTACACAATAGTGACCAATATTATCTAGTTACCCGACTCCTATATTTTTGCTCCTTTTCGAATTATGGTTCTTTCAGGTATGCCACCAATGTTTTTCATATGATCCAGAACCCTGATCTTCGTGTCTACAACATCATGATCAGAGCATATACAAACATGGAGGGAGGTGATGACACTCATTATTGCAAGGCCTTGATGCAGTATAAACAAATATTTTCCAAAGAGATTGTGCCCAATTGTCTCACGTTCCCATTCCTTTTAAAGGGTTGCACTAGGTGGCAGGATGGTGCTACTGGCAAAGTTATTCATGCCCAAGTGATAAAGTTTGGATTTTTGAAGGATGTTTTTGTTGGCAATTCTTTGATCAGCTTGTACATGGCTTGTGGGATGTTGAACAATGCCAGCAACGTGTTTGATGAAATGTTGCTTACAGATGTCGTCTCTTGGAACTCAATGGTTATTGGGTGTTTGAGAAATGGAGAACTTGACATGGCAATGGACTTATTTAGGAAGATGAAGGGGAGAAATATCATAACTTGGAATTCCATTATTACAGGATTGGCTCAGGGAGGGAGGGCAAAGGAGTCACTTGAGCTTTTCCATGAAATGCAGCTTTTGGGCGATGATATGGTTAAACCTGATAAGATTACAATAGCTAGTGTCCTTTCAGCTTGTTCTCAACTTGGTGCCATAGATCATGGGAAATGGGTGCATGGTTATCTGAAAAGAAACGGCATAGAGTATGATGTGGTAATTGGAACAGCACTTGTCAGTATGTTTGGCAAGTGTGGGGATGTGCAGAAAGCGTTTGAAATCTTCAAAGAGATGCCTGAGAAGGATACTTCAGCATGGACAGTGATGATTTCGGTGTTTGCTATGCATGGATTAGGTTGGAAGGCTTTTGATTGCTTTTTAGAGATGGAAAGAGCTGGAGCAAAGCCAAACCATGTGACATTTGTTGGATTATTGTCAGCTTGTGCTCATTCTGGTTTGGTAGAACAAGGTCGTTGGTGCTTTGAGGCAATGAAACGTGTTTACTCAATTGAACCGCAAGTTTATCACTATGCTTGCATGGTTGATATTCTTAGTCGAGCCAGGCTGTTTGAAGAGTCGGAGATTCTCATAAGAAGCATGCCGATGAAGCCGGATGTTTATGTCTGGGGTGCATTACTTGGAGGTTGTCAGATGCATGGGAATGTAGAATTAGGAGAAAAAGTAGCTCTTCATTTGATAGACTTGGAACCCCATAATCATGCTTTCTATGTTAACTTGTGTGATATATATGCCAAAGCTGGCAGATTTGGTGCTGCCAAAAGAATTAGGAATTTTATGAAAGAAAGAGATATAGAAAAGAAAATCCCGGGTTGTAGCATGATTGAAATCAATGGAGAAGTTCAAGAATTTTCAGCTGGAGGATCATCTGAACTTCCCATGAAAGAACTAGTATTGATCTTAAATAGATTAAGTAGTGAGATGAAGATACGAATACGTTGAATTATGAGCATAAGCATGTGCTTACATGACAAAATCTGCACATTGCCCTGTTAAACAACAGTGCAGCAATCAATTGCGGTGGCATGTGATATAATTTCTGTTCAACCATCACTCCACGATCTAGGCACTTTTATGTTGTTATTTAGGTTACAGTTGCCGCTCTGTAGACTGATGGAATTTTCATTCATTTCAACAAAGTGCTTTGGGACAGTTGCAAGGGACATACAAGGAAAACTCTAGTTGCTTTGAGTTTATAATCTTAGATTTGAAACTTCTGAAGACAAATTGATGCGATATAGACACTAAACTCTTCTAAAGAATGTTTGGCATCTTGTCAATAGAATCTTCACCGCATGTTTAATGAACATTTTACTTTCCCATTTAAATATCTGGTGATGGAATTGAATTATATACAACGCAATGCCATTTGTTGGCTGAAAATGACTAACCATAATCTGAAAACAACATTGCTATTTAACAGGAAGAAAAAATCTCCAACACAAAAGGGTATGGAATACAGGGACACGCGTAAAGAAGCATATATTGTAGGACCATAAACATAGTAGGTGTTGTTTTCCAATCAAATTTGGATTAGAGTTTTACTTGACTAATTTACATTACATTATGTGCATTGCATATTACCGAAGTGAAACACTAAATATGGTTAGAGAACAACATTTACAGTACCTAGTAAGTATTCTCCTGTATTAATGTATAATTTAATTTGATTTCTCAGTTCAGATTGAATACAAAATTCTAAAATTTCTAATCATGACAAAAGACTACCACAAGGTAAAAACCACTACATTCAAAGAATTAAAAGCAAGCACCAAATAGCTTAACAGCAGCAGCCCAAAGGCATCTCCGGATGTCTGTTATACAATACAAGCAAGCAATTTAAGGTTGATTTGAAATCTTGACTGCCGGTACGCAGTTGCAGACTTGTATCATCTCTTATTCTTTCCTTCATCAATTTCTCTCCTTCCTTTAAAACCAAGATCAATATCTTCTTCATCTTCATTTTCAGGGTCATCTATTTCCTCCTCCCAATCAGAATCAAACTCCTCTTCATCTTCCGACAATGTCCGTTTCCCTAGAATTTCCTTCATCAACTCCTCGTCAGCTTCTATAGGCTTCCCCACTAAAGACCTCTGTAGTATAGCTTCAAACACAGAAGGAATAGCCTCAGCATCACCCTCTTGAAGTTTTGCGACACGCCTCTTCAACTCTTCAACCCAAATACAAAAAATAAAATTCTTCTTAGCAAAGACTCAAAAGATCAAAATCTGAAACCAAAGATTAAAATACAAACTGGCTCTTTCAATCAGTTGGCATTTCCATTAAACCTTATTTCATAACACCAAATGTTACCACCATGCTATCTAACAAATTATTTTAACAACCTTGTATAAATAAACTTATATCGTCCTCGGAAATTTAGTAAAAAAACTCCCATGAATTTCACATAATAATAAGAAAAATTATATATAAACATTTACATTGCTAAATAATTAAAATATGTCATATTATGATAAAAATGGTTAGCTTTTATATAAATTACTTTCCCATAACCCTTTTAGTTCGATAGTAGGAAGATGGAAGAAAATAAGAATTTGAACTAAAAAGAAAGTGAAAGGAGATTTTTTAATTTTATTTCTAGAAGTCAATTCCAATTTTACTTTCTTTTTCTCTGTAAGGATGCTGCAGGAAATAGAAAAGAGTGATGACAGAGGAAAGAGAATATTCAGAGATGAAGAGAGAAAATTTCAGAGGGAATTTTCTGTTATATCGTCCTCCCCCTCTGTGTTACAATATTGTATTATATATGCGCTTGGCTCTGCCTTGCAGTACGGATCATGTGCATATAACAAATAAAGGAAAAATATAAAATAATTCCAATCATTTCTTGCTAACCGAATTCCCCTTCTTACTGGGCACGTGACCACATAATCCTTTAGGTAACGTGGCTGTTTTGTGGTTCTTTTGACTCTCTCCTCTAACGGTTTCTCAACAGCTGAAGCTGGAGTAACAGCTGTGTTTGGGCTTCTGGAAGGAGTGAGGGGAATGGGCCCTTCAGCCCTTACATTCTCCTTCTACTTTCTCTCCAATCAAATAGAAGAAAATTTACTGTCATCCCTGCTTTCTTTTTTGTCTCAAACAAAACATAAGCTATTTAATCATATCTAATAGATGATTTTTTTATGAATTCGTATTATAAATTCGCAACACAAATAAATTAACATCTAATAATAAAGAATAAGATTGATTGGCGTGAGTGTTCAAAGAAGCATTACATCAAACACGTCAAAGGCACCCAAGTAATTAAGAAGAAAGAGAGAGCAGAAATTGAGGAAGAGAAGTATGAAAGTGCGAAGATGGGTGTTACCTTCGTTGCTAATGTCTTCAACGAGGGAGTGGGGTTTGTCAGAAGCATTGGAGCGAGAAGAGAAGGAAGTGAGAGCGGTAAGAGAGAATAGGGAAGCGGTGGGAGAAAGACGAAGTCGGCGCGCGTGGGAGGACAGGCTTCTGAGAAAGATCGCATTCATGTTTTTGTCAGTGTTCCAAAGAGGTTCCTCCTACGTTGCCAATTCAAGCAAAATCCACAACCTTGATGGTTAATGGTACCAAATCCAAGGAACTTTCTTCTACGTTGAAATTAATAAAATTCAAGAACCATTTAACAATTTATTAATTTTAATGACTGTAGGCGTTTTTTTCCTACTATTTGAAATATTTGAGAAGTTTATAGCATGTTATCTTTTAATTTGTTGTTTTATTAATTCTATTTTTTTAATTAAAAGGTGATTGTGTATTAGTGATTCTGGTTTTTCTTTAACTTTTCATTCACTTGAAAAGTTGGGTTTCTCAAGACCCCGTTAAAATATTTTTGAGCCTTGTTTTTCTCTTTTTACACACCCAATATTTACACCATGTTGCTCTCCGCTCTTTTTACACAATATTGCACTCTTACTCTTTTTCATTGCTAGAATGACTTCCTCTTCCCAAAACACTTCATTTGAAATATATTTGATATTATGTTAGGTCATATTATTCTTATCTGCAATCCATAATTACCTTAATACCCTTCAACTTGCTTCGTCTTTTAACATTGATGAAAGTTCGTGATGACATTAATGATTGTTTCCTTTTTCATTAACCAATTGAATCAATTTAGGTATGCATACTTGCACTCCCCATATTTTGGAAACATAATGCAACATTTTGCTACGTTTTTATATGTATTTTTTTGTCTATGCTTGTAATGCTTATGGTCTCTATGGTGGTTGGTGGTTACGGTGATGGTCACAGTGTGCTATTGGTGATGATAGTTCTGATGGACTGGTGGTGTTGTTTGTGGTGTGTAGTGTTGTGTATTGCAACTCAAAATTTTATTGGAGTGTTTGCGTCGAATTCTTCAAGCCGGGTGGTTGGATATTTGTCAAAGGCACTCCAACGCTTAAGTCATTAACATGACCGAATGGTCTGTAATGCATGTATATATTGTATCGTAAGCAATATGTCTAGAAATTGTACCTGAAACTCTTATTTATACGGATTGTAATGGACTTTTATCTTTCGTGGGCCTGATAATGGCTCAATCATACCTTAATCTTCATTAAAGGCTTTAATGAGTCATTAGTGTTTAACAATGTAGTCGACCTAGTGAGGGTCGGTCGGGATGGCCGATCAGAAGGGTGGTCGGCTAGGGATGTCAACCTGGGTGGGCGGCCACTCGGTTCTGCTAATCGGTCACATTGACGCTCGATCTTGATGGTTGACCTGGATGGACGACTTTGGATGACCACTCGATCCATGTGTGGTCGAACAACGTTAGCTTGGACGCTCAGTCTTAATAGTCGACCTCGATAAACATTCAGTTTATGAATGATGGACGTTCGGTTTATGATGAACAATCTCGCTCGGTTTATGTGTGATCGGACAGCATTAGCTTGGATGTTCCATCTTAATATGACCGACTAGAATCGATGGTTGGGAAGAACTGGACCAGCAGGTAAATAGTTAAAGATCACCGCAGTTCGAAAGGCGATATACCTCAACCGGTGTTCGTGAAATCATAACCTAATTTCGAAGTTTGGTTTAGGAGGGACCACTTCAACATACGGTAATGTGTTTTCATATGTTTTTTATTATTTTAATATTTGTTATGTTTTAAAACGTATTTGGACATTCGGTGATGTATTTTTATATTATTTTTATTTACTTAATAGTTTTTTATATATATTATCATGTTTTACTTTTTAACTTATATATATTCTTTTACAATAAATCTTTTTTTAAGAATTTTGTATTTAATTTATAATATATTAATATTTTATATACATTATTTAAATTGTAATATTTATGTGCTATTAATTTTTTAATGTGTTGTTATTTTTTTATTATTTCGTTTTTAATATTTTTTTATTATTTATGATGTATTATTTAACTTTGTAAATATTATTTTCTATGTTTTAGTGAGGAAGGGTTTTTGAACGTCAGAGAGGGTTTCTTCTCGAAAGTGTGTGAGAAAGGAGTGATTTTTGGGGTGTAGGGTTTTCGTTTTAAATTTTCAAACACGGTCTTAGTCAAAGATTTCTCTGAAGTGTGCATAGGTTTTGCAGATTTTGAGAATGTTATTAAGGTCATTACGGGGGTACAGGATGAGAATACGAAGATACAGGAGGAAGAGCTCTATTTGTTTCCATTTTGTAGTGAAATCGCAAATCAATCTCTTTATTTATTTATTTTTTGCCTTAATTTAGTTTCTAATTTAGACAAAATTAATTAAATTGGCTAAACAACTTTAAATAAACAGTGACTATACATATTTTTGTTAAGTTTTAAAATGACTGACTTAATAAAAATGTTGGTGATGTAGAATTGGTTTTTTTTAAAAATAGAAAATTGGTAAATATTAGCAATCTTGTCACTTGTGGAGCCAACCAATACAACTTGTGATTCAATGAGAGATCTTACCTGAGAGATACTCACGGGTAGCGGATATTTTAATATTCACATGAATACTCGCATGTTTTTTTCAAAAACGCAAGAAATCAATCTCGCTCTCAAAGATGTTGCATTTTTTCTTCTCAACACCATAAAACTCCTAATGTTTCGCTTCAAAATACACTATGATTCGTCCTCTCTCACCCTCACGAACAAGTCAGCATCCCCTCCTTCCATTCTCTTACTCACGCCGCACATACCTCCCAACATCTTAGAGTTTGCGATTTTCAAAGAGAAGAAAAAATAATAAAAAAAGAGAAAAATGACTAGGGTTTTTTTTTCTCTCCTTAACTCTCGTAGGCTTCTCTCGTAGGCGACGAAGATGGTCTGGGTCGGTCGGAGCAGAACGCGACGCTTCTAAGTGGATGGAGGACAGTCCACAAGTGGAGAAGAGATGACTACTCTCTTTGAATTGAAAACCCTAAGGTTCGTGAGTTATGAATAAGAAGAGATAATAGAGTTTGGGCCAGAATTTGGGCTTGATAATTGGAAAACAGGTATCCAATGGGTATCCACAAGTTGAAAAAAATCCACAGTTTTTGGTATCCGATAAGTAGCAGGACGAGTAACATATACAATTTTTTACATGAGTCGGATTACGAATAGACACTATCCGTGTCTAACCTGTTGTTATCCCTAGTCGCACCATCACCTACAACATAACCTTGCAACACCACAACCAAAATTGATCTATTATATATCACACTTCCAAACAACACAACCTAACAACATTTTCACCTTTAGGCTTGCTTGTAACCCCGTTCACGACAAAGAAGGATGCCTATGCCAGGGAGAAGAAGGAGCAGTGTGCCTCCTAACAACACAAAAAAAAAAGTGTACCAAAAACATATTTGTAAACAATAAAAAAAAAAGGAATGATTATAAATCACCATCGTGTTAAGATTCTTTTCAATTTTATTAATGAACACTTGAATGAATCTTTCTCAGTAAAATATCAAATCTAAACCAAATTAACAAAGTATCAAATAATTTTAGAAATAAAATCTTATTATAACATTATTTGATATTTCATTGATTTTGGTTAAGAAAGATCTTTTACACATAGTCAAGAAAAAAGATCAAATAACTAAATCTAGCATAAAAGATAAGTCACATTTCTATCTAGCATAAAGGACAAGTGACATTTCTACCACCCATCTTGAGTGTCGTATTCCATTTTGTTGATAAGTTTTGCATTGAGATACATAGGTTTTCAATGTAACTAAAATCAATTAAGAATGTTTATATAACATTATATCTAAATTCATTGTAATTAAAATTAAGATTTATCTAATAAAATTGTAAGATCTTATAATTTTATACAATATTTTCAATTTAAATCTCACGCATAATCACAACAAAGTAAAATCAATGGCATTTTCAAACAAGATTATAAAATCGTGTAAATCGTAATTTTTTTCTAAATTACTCGTTGCACTATTTCTCCACCTTTTTGGATAAATAATTTTAATTCAAATAAAACTTAAACCTAATTAAGAGTTAATACAATTAAAAAATCACCTTATTATGTGGGTTTTCAATGACAATATCTCCCAATTAAAAATTAATATTGTTACTATGGACTCATAGCCGACCGAACGATAAAGGTGTAGAAGAGTCGGCTGACCGATGATACCTCTCAAGTCAATGAACCGATCCATAAAAACAATCATTAAGGTAATCAATAGTAATAACTATCGGGAAGTTAATGAAAATAATTGTCATTTATTGACAATTAATATTGTCATTCATTGATGATTAATAAGTCAGAAGCTTATTATAATTTATAAATATTTCTGAGAAGAGGTAACTTGGGACTAACTTTGAACTCTTGGTAACTAATCTTGATTACAAGATTAATACGCGAGGTCACTGACTTGAACGTCGGAGTGTCTTTTGCAGGTACCCTCCCCGCGACTTGGACAAGAAGAAGAGAGAAGACATCGCAACTGGATGATGGAACAGACAACTTTAAATGTTTTAGATTATGATTCTAAATTCTATCGAAACAAATATGATTAAAGATAAATTATTTCTCAATTACAACACTTGTTCACTTTCTTGGTGAATGATGTTTCAATTAAAATAAAATATAAATCCAATTAAAAATCAAGGATGTTTTATGTTACACCTTTTACTGGTTGAATGAATTTCAATTAAAATAAAACTTAATTATAATAAATAAATAATATATATATATATATATATATATATAATATACTTTTGTAAATAGTAAAATTTATTATCCATGTTACCATTTCACAATAATTTACTATTGATAAGTAGTTGATAATCCTAAACATAATCTCAATTTTAATTAAATTGTATAAATTAAATTTATCATTCATAAAACCCACATAAATACATGATTATAATATGTTCATCAAAGAATAAAAACACACAAACATCTAATAAATAACGCACACATTATTATGTAAAAAATATACATAAATACATAATTAAATACTTTCATATTGTAAATACATATTAATACAAATATTAATGAATGTATTTATTGTATTTGTATTTATATAAACATTAAATAGTATAATTTATTATATTTATTAAATATAATATATAATTAATATATTATGCACTAAATTTATTAATTAAGACTTTATAAAAAAAAACGGATACGTTCACGTTTCAATAAATATATTCAGTAAATATCTTCATATTATAAATACATACATGATACTAATAAATACATAAATTTAAAAAACATAAATAAATACATTAAATACTTTCTTATTATAAATATTTTTTAGAATGATAAGTTTAATCTTAATATAAAAAGTATTCAATTTATGCATATATCTATTGTATTATTTATATAAACATTAAATAATACTCTCTCTGTTTTTTTTTTTAATTTAAATTGTTTAACGAACTTTTTTTCTTTTTATATGTATTTATTTGCATTTTAATATAACATATTTTTTCAATTATAATATTAATTTAATTAATATAGAAAAAGATATTGATGATGACAAAGATAAAATGTAATAACATATGAATATACATTAAAATAAATAAATAGTTGCAAGATATTCAACAAGTAACTCACTTAAAAATTCATATTAAAAATATTTCTTAGAATAAAAACCTTAAAAAAATATTATAAAATAAGGCAGATAATATCATATACGTATTAAAAATAATATGTAATAATTATTTTACTTAAATATTCAGGAATTATTAGTTAGATAAGTTTATAACAATTTGCTATTGGAAGTGATGAACATGCCAAGAGTTGACTCGTATAAAATTTATACGTCATTTTCTTTCATTTGTCTCATATAAATGCAGGTAAACTTGAATTTTCTTTTTGAATAATGTTATATCAAATTTTCCAATTCAAATTTGTAATTAAAAAGTAAAGATTTACAATAAGTAAAATAATGATATATAGTTAATGATTTTTTTTAAATCCTTTATTATATATATATATATATATATATATATATATATATATATATATATATATATATATATATATATATATTAGAGAGGTTTATATGGGATAGGTTTATGTAGAACAGGCTCATGTGAAACCCGTTACAATGACAAGTAGATTGATCTATACCTTCAACCATCTATATATATAGTTGTTTGTGGTTCAGCAAAACATAACAAAAAGTGAGAAATAGAAATTACAACCTCTTTCACAATCTTGTCAAATAGGTTTAAGATTTCTATCTTTTGTTAATTATGGCTGAAAATCTATCTTAATCATTCAATGAAGTATCAAATAATTATGATAGAATTTTGATTTTCTAAAGTTATTTGGTACTTCCTTGATTTGATTGAGATTGAGATTTCATAGATAAAAAGAAAGTATTCAAAAAGTTTCCTCCCGCTTTGATTGTTCTTTTACACCAAAAATATTTACTAATACATGTTATATATTTTAATGT
The DNA here is from genome assembly GCF_016808095.1 of Vigna angularis. Lineage (NCBI taxonomy): Eukaryota > Viridiplantae > Streptophyta > Magnoliopsida > Fabales > Fabaceae > Vigna > Vigna angularis. Next base: position 33,780,639 of record NC_068977.1, on the reverse strand, counting down.
GACATTTTATTTTATTTCTTCTTCTTCTTTAACATCTCTCCATGAAAATCATCATCTTTATACTTTTTCTAAAAGTTGTTTTTCACTTTCCAATATGATTACATTTTATATGAAAATTATGTTTTATTACACAATTTTTTTTAGCTTTGCTCACAGTATTATTTTCAGTGTTAGATTGCCGCTCGATTTGATTAGGAAAAATTATTTAGTTGAATTAGATTCTAAGATAAGAAATTAAATAATTAAAAGTGTGGAACTCACATGAAAAATTCATAAACTCATATAAGAAAGAAAATTGACACTTGTCATAATTACGATAATTCTCACTAAAAAGTCTTTCAATTCATTGTTTTAACATAAAGCTATGTTATATAATATATATATATATATATATATATATATATATATATAGTTTTGTTTCTACCGGCTCAATAGCATACTAAAAAGCACAATTCAAGAAGTTTCATTAAGTTTTTTCGTTATGAAATAGTCCAAAACCTATGTTCATTGTAATATTTATATATTATAATTAATCTTAACAATTTAGTATTGTAATTATTATTTATGATGACTCATTATATTATCATTAACTATTATGTTTTATATAATTGAGATAAGTATTATTCATACATCCATGATTAATCCTATAAATACATGATTTGTGTTGTTATGAATTTTTAAAAGAAGAAAAAAGTTTAACAAAAAATAAATAAATTGCCTATCAACTTCCATTCCATAAATTGAAACGGTTTTAATGAAAGTCGTGTTTTGGATGCACATCTTCCTTATATTTTCATTTTTTTCTTCTGTTTTTTAATTAATAATGACACAACATTTATATGAAGAAAGAGCAGCTATAGAATTTGAAATTTATCTATTTTAAATGTGTACTTATCATATCCTAAAAGAAATCATAAAAGTGTGAGTGTTCTTTGTATCATGAAGTTTGTAGACTTATTATTGTGAGTTATCATAACCATAAGTTCCAATTTTCTTTCTTCAATATAAGAGTTTATGTGATTTAATAGTTCAATTATTGCATGTTGTCCTTAGAACCCAATTCAACCAAAAAATTTCTACTAATATGATCCTACAAGAGTCTCACTTAAAAATAATATTCTTGCAAAACTAAAAAAGAAATAAAATTATGTATGGAAACACAATTTCCATAAAATAAAATAAACTGTGTCTGTGTCTTTTCTCACACATTAAAAAAAATAAAATAAAATTCATATTTTAATATTACTGTTACCAAAAAAATATGAAAAAAAAAATCATATTGTAAAGCATAATTTATCATTATTTAACTAGAAAACACATTTTTTTTTTCAGGCACTACATAATGTTCTCAATTAAAGAAATTGGGCAAGTACATTGACCCTTGGGACTTTAATAAAACACATTTTGTATTTTATCTATTGTAACGCTGACTTGATATGCCGTTTGATAAAAATATGTGATATTTAAAAAAAATTAATATAATGTGAATATTAATGTAGAGTCGTTTTGAAAATTCTTTTATTCCAACAGGCTATACAAATATTAATTGAAACTTATTAGTCAAACAATGTTTTATGTTTATTGGCACATTATATAACATTTTTAATTATATACAAAAATACTTATAATAGCATCTGCGTAAATTAGCCAACTGAAATAAAGTGTCGCGATTGAGATATTTTTTTTAAATAAGTTAGATGAACAATTGTGAAATAAAAATATATTAGATTTATAAATTGCATGCAATATTTTATTCTTTTAACCCGTTTAATAATGAGTATTGATATATTGACACCCAAAACTACTTTATAATTATAATCTTTTAATTAAAAAATATTGCGGTACTTTCATACTATCAACAATTTGGATTGCTTTTAATTTTTTTTAAGAAATACTTTATTGATTCTTTGTTTTTAATGTATTAAATGATTATTCTAAGAACAATACGATAAAAGATAATTTGATATAATTTATTTGTTAACATTGATATGTTAAGAAGAGATAGTCCAAGTTTTGGTTTGTTGTGTTATCTTGAACCATAGCTTTTATTTTGGTTATTTTTCGGTGTTGAAACATGTTATAGATCTTAAATTGATTAAAGATAAAAACAAATTATAGTGTGTAAATAAATATAAATTTTATCAAAAGTCAATTTAAAAGAATAAGCAACACTTAGATTCAATTTTCTAATACTAAGCTAATGCTTATGACTCTCTCCATAAAGTCATAAAAACTTGAATTGAATTAGCATACATTAAAGAATAGAAAAACTTATAATAGATCATGCAGGTAGAGTCTAACTTTGGACACACTTGTCTCTCTTTTTTCTAAGGGAACTTATCATATCTTTGTTGCTATTGAGTTTAATAAAAATATTTTAGAGTTTTCTTACTATATTCACTTAGATTTTTTCCAAAATGAACCAGCAACCTAATTGTAATGTAAGATTTATAAAAAGGAATGATTCTAATCTATTTAAACATACCTGTAAATTTATTGATTTCAACTTTTTGTCATGATAATGTAAGAATTCTTTCTTTAATAGATAAGATTATGTTGGTATTAAGTAAATTACTAAAATTAACTAGTGGTTTCTATCCAAAATTAGCACCTGATTAATTTTTAGAGTTAAATATGTTTTTAATTTCTTAATTTTTAGTAAAAATTATAATTGATTTTTCTTCAAAATTTTGACCTAATTTAGTTTTTAGAAATGTGTGAATTTAATTTTTTAACCAAATTTTTATAAATTTATTTGACATTTCAAACGTATTCTACGGTAATATTTGAGTTGTTTATATTATTTAATACATTTTTTCTTTAATATTAGTTGAGAAGTACATTTAAAACCTCAAATAAATTTAACAAAATTTGATTAAATGACTAAATTTATGCAATTTTTAATATGAGAAACTAAATTAGTCTAAAATTTTGAACAAAGACTAATTTCAATTTTTAATGAAAGTTAAGAAACCAAAAACATATTAACCATTATTTTTACTGCAAAAAATACCATCTTCATAATTCCAATTCTTATTAAGAAGTCATCTTTTAAACATAGAATTTAAACGTATAAAATGTTATTTAACATTAATGTTGTGCGTTCACTTGTAATTTCTAATGGAGCTAATTATATTTAACATGAAGATATTGAATTTGATCGAAGCATTGAATTCATGAAGAAAGTTCTTGAGAATATGTAGGTATGTGAAGGAAACAACTATAAGAAAGTTTTGGTCAAGATTAATAGCAGAAGTGACAATAGGATAGTATGATGGACCCCAAATACAAAGATTATTTTTAAATTATTACTAAACCCATATAATATATTATGTTATTTTTTTTAGGTGAAGAATTTATGACATGGCACAAGATTTAATTAGGGATTCAGAGTCTTCATCATCCTCTACTGTTTTCATCATCCTCCACTGTCTTCATCATCCTCCAATGTCTCCAAAACGCAACTACCAACGCTATTCTCCATCATTTTTCTTCTCGTTCTGGGCGGCAATGAAGGTTGTTTGCTTTATTTTCCTTCGACCCTGCGAGTTGTGCAGAGTAGAGACTTTTGCTGGGGCCTTTCACTTTGTTCTTAACTTTTTGGGAACAATGGCTTAAGTGGGTTTTCCTTGTCAAAACCTGGATGCCAAACACAGAAGAAAACAAAAGAGATTTGTGGTTTTTTTGAGTCAGAATAGCTAACGCTTTATGGAGTCGATTTATATCTATTTGATGGGGTTATATGAAATTAGAGTTGTTGGGAGGAGGATGCAGTAGTGAGTCTCCAAATGAGGTCAACGACATAATCGATCAAGTTGATTCTGGTTAAATTTCTCCTTCATTTTGTGCATTGAAAATTCAGAAAAAGTAATTCCTAACTTTAAACCCCTAGAAATATCATCATCCAGAGAAAAACATATAACACAAACATCAAAACCCATATTCCAATATATAAAGCTGAAGATGGAAACACCCACCCTCCAATCATTTTGACTATAATAAAATAAAATAAAATAACACGAGGAAAGAAAAAAACGTACCTTGCTTGAAATTTCAATTCTTGAAGATGACAGTAAGTATAAGGGTGACCGTTGACGGTGCCGGTCCAATTAATTCTGGTGAGTGTGTATTTGGGACAACCATAAGGATCTGCCACGGACAAGAACGTGGGAAAGTAATGCTCCTCGAGGTAGCATTCGTCGTTGCGGTAACATGGGATCTTGAATTTCCTCTAGAGGGTTCGGTCCTTGACGACGAGGCGAGTGGCGGTACGTGAGGGCGAAGAATTGAGAGCCGACGCAGAATGAGGGCGGAGAAGGAGATGGAGCAGTGGACCGCGACGATTTGAGTGTCGCCACCGACATGATGGAGTCGGTTTTCGTTAGCGCTGGTAGTTGCGTTTTGGAGTGGATCTTTTGGGTCAGTGGGCGTCTCAACGACAATGTCTTTACGGGGAATATGGTTTTCATCCTCCGGCTTATCACTGAGATTTGGGGATATTTTGGATTGTTCATCTGAGGAAGGGATATGATATTTGGTGGTTCGAAGTTGTGTTTGGATGATGCAAGGACTGATTGGAGATTGGAGTTAAAGAGGGTTTAGGCGTAATGGTGAAAATGGTGACTGCCAGTGGTGAAAACCATGGTGGACCTTTGGATTGATTTAGTTTTTGGCTTAATTTGAAGATAAGTAAATTCCTAATCTGAAAATTAGTAAAACCCTTTGTCATGTCATAGTGACTTAAATTAAATAAAAATTTCACGCAAACAAACACTTTCAGATCAGTATGCAACACGTCAGTCTCATTTAACGTCGTTTCTAAGATTTAACGGACCAGACTTAGTTGACTCAATTTTTTAAATATTTAGACCCAATTGATTCAATTTTACAAATATTATGACCCAATTGAGACACTTAAAAATATGAAGACCTAATTAAGATTTCCATACAAACATGAGGAGCATTCGAGGGTTTAAACCTTTAACATTTATATAACATTAAATAAATATATAAATGCTTTTATATATGCTTTTATATGTAAATTAAATTTATCATTCTTAAAACCCTGATAAATACATAATTTTAATAAATAAAGTCATCAAATAATAAATAAACACAAACTTCTCATAAATGCATATATTAACCTGTAAAAGTTATAAATACATAATTAAATACTTTCACATATTATAATTACATATTTAATATAAATATTTAATGAATATATTTATTTTTTATTAATAATTATATAAACATTATACAGTGTACTTTATTATATTTATTAAATATAATACATATTATGCACTGAATTTATTAATGTAAACTTTATAAGAAAACGAATACATAAACGTTTCTATAAATATTTTCACTAGTCTTCACATTATAAATATATACATGATACTAATAAATGCATAAATTTAATTTTAAAAAAAATTTAAATAAGTACATTAAATACTTTCTTATTATAAATATTTTTAAGAATGATAAGTTTAATTTTAATATAAAAGTATTTAATTTATGCATTTATTTATTGTATTATTTATATAAATATTAAATAATACTCTCTTTTTTTAAATGTAAAATTAACAAAACAAAAATCCTTTTTATATGTATATTTAACATTTTTAAAATAACCTGTTTTTTCAATTGTATATGTGTTAAATATATTATATAACTATTATTACATAAAAATTGAGGAATTATTAATTAAATAAGTTTGTAATACTTATTTGTTGGAATGGAGTCCCAAAGAGTTAACTTAAACAAGTTTTACATATAATTTTTCTTTGCACATTTTAGTTAGTTCTCCAAAACAAGGATTTACACTATGTAAAATAGTGTTAAATAATTTAAAATTAATTTATAATGTGTACATGTGTGAATAAATATAAATAATTTATAATTAATGATACTAAATATAAAATTTACTTAGAAATTGGTCAATAACTAAATATATTCAATACAAAAAAAATTGTATAAAACAATAAAGATTTAAAAGAAATTTTATACAAATTATATGACAAACTAAACTACTTTTTAATCTATGTAAAAAATTACTTGAAAAATGTTCATATAGTACAGGTTTATGTGGGATAGGTTTATATAGTACAGGTTTATGTGGGATAGGTTTATGTGAGATAGGTTTATATAGAACAGGTTTACGTGAGATACGTTTATAATAATTAGATTGACCTTCACTTTCAATCTGTATATATATGTTAGTTTATGATTCAACAAAACATAACAAGACACTCAAAGTGAGAGTTAGGAATTGTAGCCTCTTTTATAGATTTCTCTGATAGGTTTAACAATTTTACTCTTTTTATTATGTCTGAAGATCTATCTTAATCAGTCAATGAAGTATCAAATAATTAAGATGAAAATTATATTTCTAAAGTTATTTGGTACTTCCTTGATTTGATTGAGATTGAGATTTCATGAGTGGATATAAAATATTCAAAGAGTTTATAGTGATAAAAATTAATATAATAGGTGAATCTTTTAATCTTTCATATACGAGAGTTAGGAATTGTTAGTTCGTGGTATATTAGTTTGTGTTTCAACAAAATATAACAAGACACCCAAAATGAGTGTTAGGAATTGTAACTTCTTTTATAGATTTATCTTCTGGGTTTAAGAATTTTACTTTTTTTTGTTATGTTTGAAGATCTATCTTAGTCAGTCAATGAAATATCAAATAATTAAGATGAAAATTATATTTCTAAAATTATTTGACACTTCTTTGATTCCATTGAGATTGAGATTTCATGAGTGAATAGAAAATATTCAAAGAATTTATCGTGATAAAAATTAATATAATAGGTGAATGTTTTAATATTTCCTTTATGAGGTTTTTTTATGAGAAGTTCATTTGACATGTTTACTAGTACATTGTATATATTTTAATATAACATGTCATTTTATTTCTTTTTGAATATCTTTACATGAAAATCACCATTTTTATACTTTGTATAAACTCATGCCCTTCACTTCTCCAACTCTCTACAAAGAACACAAGTCTTTGTTGAATAAGCATCTTATTTCTTGATTTACTTTTGTATTTGTCATTCAATTATTTGAACTTTTTAATATTATTATATTTTTTTCACATTATAAATTGTCATTTTTCAAAGAGCTTTGATGATGACTAAAGAATATATATAACACATTTGTTATATACCTAAAAATTTGTCCAATATCATTATACGCACACAAAAAAATCATCATAACTCTAAGTGTATTATGTATACTTGAAAGCATATCAATCATCCGATCCGAGATCATCTCGATTTATATATATTCCCTATTAGTTTTGAACAATAGATCTAGAAACATTTCAACTTGAAGGCCAAAAAATATTTGTAGAATTTGTCGGGTTTCTTTGATTTAATAAGAACATTAATATAATTTGTGTAAAACTTAGTTTCGGTTTTCCTTTCTTTATTACTATAAATTCAAAAACGACAATAAAATTTATCAAAAATGATTTGTTAATTATTCAAAAGAATGATATTTTGTTGAAGAATATTAGTTTCATATTTTGAAAGAGGAAAATAAATGTTATTATTTTAGAAGTTAGTTCTATGTCTTATCCAACGAACCATCTCACCAAATTATTAATGATAATATGCAAGCCTTTAATTAAAAAGATCTTCACATAGCAACATTAAGTTTTTCACTCTAGTTTCTTTTTTTTTTCTTTTTTCTTTTACTCAAATGGTATTGAATTAATAAAAATAGGTATTTTAAGAAAAAAATAGGTGTATAGGTAGGTAACACAATTTAAAAATGAAGAAATGTTTATAAAATAATTAGAAAATCATGTTTTGAAAAATATTTTCTTTCTTATGTAAATTTTTATATTTCAAAACAACACTTCTATTAATTTTAAATTTGTGGAGTATAAACATGATTTTTTATTACATGAAAATTGTGCTTTTCATACACTTTTTTTTTTAAATTTTGCTCACTATATTATTTCCAATGTTAGACTCCTGCACGATTTGATTAGTAGAGATTTTTTGGATGAATTAACTTGTAAGTACAAATAATTGAACAATTAAAGTGTGGAACTCATAAGTGAAAGTCACATAAAACTTTTAGATGAAAGAAAGAGATTTGACACTTGTCATGGTAACTCCCTGTAATAAGCCTTCTATATCTACGGTAGATTATATAATAATGTCACTCCCAAGTTTCTTTTAGGATATAATATTTGCAGGTATTTAAAACAAATACATTTCAAATTCTACCACTCCTCTTTTTCCATATACATGTTTATTTATTTTAAATATGTGCAATATTATATCCTAAATAAACCACAAAGATGATGGTGCTATGCTATGTGTTATTATCACAGAATTTGGAGGCTTATCATTGAAAGTTTTCATAATTATAACAAGTTTTAATACTCTTTCGTCAAGAGTTTATGTGATTTTTACTCGTGATTTTCAAGTTTATTATTCAATTTTACATATTGTTTTTATAATCCAATTCAACCAACAAATTTCTACTAATATATGTTCGTGGAAGAGTTTCACATTAAAAATAATATTGTAAGCAAAAAAAAAATGTACATGAAAACAAAATTTCTATAAAATAAAAAAAATTATGTTTATACGTTTTTTCCACATTTAAAAAATAAAATAAAAATTACGTTTTGATATCACTCTAACAAAAAAAAATACATAGAAGGGTTAAATATGTTTTTCGTCCCTTAAGTATCACGCGATTTTGGTTTTAATCCCTACTCAAAACTTTGATGGTTTTTAGTTCTGGAAGTTTTGAAACTCTTAGTATTAGTCCTTAAAAATGGATGACATTAAGTTTTAGTGGATGTGACAAACGGCGATGCCAGGTTTGATGCCAGCTGTCGTGTCACGTTAATTGTTTCATTTTTCAAGTTGAATCTAACTTCGTCTTCTACGCCACCCATAAGCTTCCCGTTTATGCCCCTCGCCCTCCACGCCTTCAGCAGCAGCACCGTGGTCAGGAAGGTCCACACCTACGTTCTTAGAACACTATATACACTAGCAGTTTTTATGACAATTTTCATTCTCAGATGCCATGGCAGAAAGCATGAATTTTCTTCATCACCACGGAGATGAGAGCTAACAGTGCCATTCTCAGATGCCCGTACATTTGGGATGAGAGCTAATAGTGTCATTTTCTTCTTCACCAAACATGTACAAACTACTGATGATTTTGCAGAAGTTAATGGCCTTTTCTTTAAATTAGATTTTACTGTAAAATTAAGGTGAAATCTAAAGAAAAATTTCAAAATCACGGAAAAAGGTAATTTTTAAGTTTAGTTCTTACCCAAGTAAACAGTTCCAAAGCCTCCTTCTCCAAACTTCCTAGCTTCATCAAAATTGTTGGTTGCCTCTCTGAGCTCGTCGAAGGAGAAGACAGAGATCCCAAAGTAGACATCTCCACTTTCCATGGTTGTATTTCTGAAGGAAGAAGAATAACCATTTGCGATTGTATTTCTGAAGCAAAAACCCAACCAGGTATTCCAACACATAATGCTGCAGAAAAAGGGCGTTTGTCGTTTGCATGATAGCTGGCATCAAATCTGACATCGCCGTTTGCCACATCCACTAAAACTTAACCTCATCCATTTGTAAGGACTAATACTAAGAGTTTCAAAACTTCGAGAACTAAAAACCATCAAAGTTTTGAGTAGGGACTAAAACCAAAATCGTGTGATCCTTAAGGGACGAAAAACATATTTAACCGATATAAGAAATTATATTTTGAAACATAAGTTATAATTACTTAATTCAAATTTGTGTTTGGAAACACAATTTCTTCCTTTTAAAGTGATATTTTCTAAGACAATTGACCTAAATACAATAAAATTTTTAAATTACTTATTTTTTAAATTTAATCAGAACTTTTTAAATTGACCTAAATTTCTTCCATTATTCTATAGTTTTGCACAATTGAATGTTGTTTATAGCCACACTACATTTCATACACTTCACATGATTTGAAAAGATATATAGACATATATTTGGTAATGGTAATAACCTTAATGTGTAGAGAATTAACACACAAACCTTTCGTAAGGGGCCAAGGGTCATTTTCCAAGCATAGGCACTTTTATACAATATATATACCTATCACTTTTAAAGTCATATGTAACCTCAGAGGTCATGCATACCTAAAATAATGGATGGATTTTTGTCCTTTTCTATTTTTAAAATCTTGAAAAATATTATAGACAGCGAAAAATATAATATTTTATTAAGAGTATTTAAATATATTTTACTTAACAATTTTTGTGTTTAATTAAACACATTATTTTGTATTTTATCTATATCATTGCATTACAATGCTAACTTGATTTCCTCCAGACATTTCTTTTAATTTTAAAAGACATAATTTAAACATTAATACATAGAATATTTGAATTCACTTTATACATAGAATATATCTATTCTCATAGAGTGTAAGTGAAGACAAGTTTATATAATTAATTATATAAGTGCATATAACATGACCCATTCACATTGGGAATAACAAACAGTGAAATGAGTTGAAATAGTTAGGAGAATATTTTTGTAAGTAAATTTCACTTATTCTCTTTTTCTTTGTTGCCTTCTTCTCTCCATCATCCACATATCACTTTTGGTAGAATATATGTATGCAAAAATAATTCATAATTTCACGAAAATGAATGCATGGAAGTTACAGCTAGCAAGGTTGCTTTACATGAAAGACAAGACATTTTTTCTTGGGTCAAAATCTAAGGCACCCCACAACACATGATAACAAACCATTTATGATTCTGTGCAAGTAAAACGAAGGGTGTGACACACTACATCCAAAAAACATTCATGATTTTAACCCTGTGATTTCAGAATGGGACCCTTTTTCTGAAATCTAACTTTCTGCAGTGTCATCTAATTATTTAATGTTTTTATGGCATAAGATATGATCCATTGGTCTCTTGTGCCCCCTTTACATCTTTTCCATTCTAATTGAAGCCACAAGCCAAAACACTACACTCCAAGAACAATCACAGAAGAAGGGTTTTCCAACTTTAGCTCTGATGTGTTGTATCAGTTTGGCTTAAAATGCACAAAAAGAAGCAAAAGTAGTCAGATTCCATGGCCTCACACACCCCTGTTCAATAATAGCATATGCCCACAATTCCAACAACAAGACAAACCTGGTCCCACCTAACAAACAACAGCATTAAGGAAAGTAACTCGCACAATTATATAAATCAAAAAGAAAAACATTATCTCAAAACTAATCAATCCACATCCTATCCTTCTGTTATATGCTGTCTCTGTTAATAAGATGCATGAATAATTAGTTGGAAATCTCACCCTCTTAAGTATCTTTACTGAGTAACCCTCTTGATTGTATTAACATATGTAACAGTTCAAGAGCTATTTAACATGATTTTTAATACTGAAAATATGTTATTTTTATTTTAAGGACAGTGTACAAGATAATAATACTTTATAGATGAAATTGAAGGTTTACTTTGTCAAGTTGCAGTTTAACTGTCCTCTCGAATGTTTCTGTTTGATAAAAATTTACCATTCTTCTATTATTTAATGTCCTCTCACCATGGAAAATATAAATCCACATTCTCTGCGTTCCACATAACTAGACAGTTCCTTTGCTTCCAAGACCAGTTTCAAGATTATGTTTCAGTCCTTTTTCAAAGTCTCTTAACACCATTTATTTCTCTCCCTTTCTCTCTAAACCATGCCTGTTGTGACTGAACACATGAAATGGAGAAGACCAAGAAACCAATTCGGATGCCCCATTTCAGAAACTGATCCAAACCCTCAAATCCCTTCTACAATTCAATCATCTCACACCAAATTCACCATCTCCTCTCTCTTATCTTCATTCTCCACCTCTAATGAAACCACACATGTCAGAGACCAAAACAGCACCAAAAACAGCAAAAAATTCTCTACAGCAAGCTTCAGAGGACTCGGTTGCACTGTCAGAGCATCACAGAAGGTTTCTGTGCCCACGGTGATCCGGTCCTCGGCGGATTGGGAAGGAAAGAGGAACAGGAAGAAAAAGCACAAGAGGAACGGTAACAGTAGCAGTAACAAGACATGTGATGGGGTTGTTGATGATGTTTCTGGTGGAACATGTGTGGATTTTCAGGATGTTTGGTGTGGTCCCGGTATTGGGTTCTCAACAGATGCTGCTGCTGCTGCTGCATCTGTGGACTGTGTTGTGGCTAGGAAGGATGTTTCTGCAAGAGGAAAACTTGATGTGGTGGAGAGGGAGGTACAATACTGTTCTCAATTTTTCACAATGGTCTTTCTTTCCTCTTCAATCATTTAGACCTTTAATTTTTGTGTTACCAATGAAATTTTGCACTTTCAACTGACGTGAAATTTATGACTACAAGTAGCGTAAAAGTTAATAAACTCACTGTGTAAGTTGATTTGTAATTTGTTCTATATGTGAAAAATTCTGAGCATGATAACGCCTCTTATGGTATGATGAACAAGTTTTTGTGGTTGGATGTGTTTGTCATGTTACTAACTTGGAGAGAATTGATCCTTAGGGCGTGTTAAGATCATCAATCATTTTGGTTTGCCTTGTTTGGTTGATTGATTGATCTATGATGTAATGTTGATGAAAAGGGTGTTTCTTTTCTAACTAAAACAAACTGAGATATAAAATAATTGAAAAATATATACTATACAAGTTATGAAATACGACATCAATGATTTGACTAAATTAACTGTCAAAAATTCTAAAATTGTTTTTTATATTAAAAGCTAATAATTATTAAGTGTTTCATATATTTTATTAGGTATTCTTTTAAAAATTTAAAGATGTTATATTTGTACTGACTGTTCCTTTTTTAGTTTGAATAAATATTTGTACTATTAGAAGGCATTAGTTTTAGTATACAAGACATGAAGGGTTATTGTAGTTTACATATCAACTCAGTAAAATAATTACTTATGATTTTTAAAAATAATTAATAAATTTAGCATAGTAGTTTGTCGGTGCATAGATAGATATGAATTAGAAGCATGCACACAAATTCTTCCAATGACATGACAGTTTCCCACTTGATCTTAATAGTCTTAGAAGCATGCAAGGAAAAGCATATAAGACATCGTCTCAATACTCTCTAGCTTAGTAATTAGGACAAAGATTAAAAAGATGGCTTACGAGATGCAGAACTATGTATAAATAGCTACCAGCATCTTCAATGCGTGTACGCATCCCATTTCCTAGTCAAGTCACAAACACATGGTGGAGTTCTTGATTGCTTTCTCGTGGACCCCTTGAAGACATAAAGTGAAAGAGAACACTCATTATCATCACTAACATTCTTAGTTGTTTGTTTTATCCTATTGTACAACACAATGAAGTTGAGACTTTTGATCCATCTGGGTTAGTTAAGTTTCGTCATTGTTTTGGTCTCTACTTGCTCTGACATGGTCTAACTCTGCTTCATAAATATCATGGCAGCGTTCATCTTACTTTGGAAGGCGCATTGTAAAGCCAGAAAATTTCTCTTTTCTGGATGATGAATCTGATATCTTCACAGCACGTACTGGGTTAGACCCTTTTGGAACTGCTAGATTCTATCGCCACGTTCCACATCCTTCTCCTGATGGTCTTCCTGAGGTTGGTTTTTGTTCTTATACCCTTTCATTATAAGTTTAAATGTTTAACCTTTTTGTATGGAAAGTGTAAACCTTTTCACTGTCAATCTCTCAGAAACGGTGGTAGAGATGTCTTCTGAGTAATTCGCTTATGCAAGACCATAAACTTAACAAATGAGATTTTCTTACAGCATGATAGTGGAAAAGCTCTTTATACTATCAGTGCATAAATTATTTGATGTTTATGTATTCATGTTGTTAACTTTAATGGATTACAGAGCATGTTTTATACATAGACACTTGGAGCAAATTTTGGATTTTCTATATAAGAACTTTTGCTTAATTGGTATATGATCTGTCATTGAATTTGATGATCATAACTTCTGAGTCTTCCATGTATTGTGGTATTGCAACATTCTTGTTTCAAATGTAGGAATGTGATCAAAGTGAGTTACATGTTCTTGCAGTAGATGGTGTTAAACAATATGATATGATAAGAAAATAGATAAAAGAAGAAGAGAGAGTATTTAATAGGTATATTTAAATTTAGAAATATGTCTATATTAAAAATTGGATAATAAGAGAGTATTTGCCAAGTCTCATGAATGAAGTTAGGAAATTTTTATGAGGGCCAAGGCAAATAAGAAGATAAAAAAGTAAAAGCAATAATAAACTTAATCAATAATGAAATCATTATAATTTAGGTTAATATATCTTCGTTATCCAGGTTAAATAAGAAAAATATTTAATAGCATGTGACACCATTATATAATGATTAAGTTTCTGCAAATTTGTAGATAGAATGATGGTATTTGTACAGCCAGTGGAAAATATTGCATTGCTTTGAGATTTTGACTCTATTTTTTCTAGACTTTTATACATTTTGTGCCTAATTTCTTTTCTTTTTTTATAAAATATATTTTAAAAATGGAAAAATATTATCTTGCTTTTATATAAAATTTAAATTTAAATGATTTTTTTTTTAAAAAAAAAAGCACTAATCTTTAAATACAAGGGAAGAAAAAGAGCCCAAGCCCATTGTTTTTTATGTACCTAAGGCATCATAGTTGGAAAACAGAAAGGTGGGTGCAGTGAAAAGGCACCAGAGAGAACAAGCGTTTGATGTTGCAAATGAGGTAAAAAGGGTTCTTCATAGTCGACAAACAAGGGTAAATGCAGTCCCTCTTGGATGAAAGCTTCCTATTTTGGTATATTGAAGATTTAACCTTTTCTGATGTCTTGACTAGGTACCTATTATTAGGTTTTTATCACATCAGTTTTCTCCTTTGAGGTGACAGTTCTTATAATTTGTTTATTTCTATTGAAATCGAAACAAAATTCCATATGTAGTAAGAAGAGTTAAAAAGGGGATCTTCTTGTTTTTTAAAAATTGGAATGAAATTACAAACAGCACCTTTTCATGTTTAAATTTTAAAGTATGTCATTTTAATTTTAGTGCTACCTGCTTTCTCACAATTTTGAATTATGTTTTGTTATGCTGTTTTTTTTTTCCTGTGTTGGGGTTACATGTGTAAACAAATTACTAAGGCTTGTTATTGAAGGGTTTGATTTATTAACAAGAACAAACTTGTGTATAGAAACATCAGCGTCACAAATATAAGATATGAATGCTTGGTTTAGTTATTATTGTATTCAGGAAGTGATATATTGTATATCTTGATTGTTATTGGAACTTTGAAGATAATGATAATCCGAGGAAGAAGAATAATAATGGGGGGTCGCTTTAACTCGCACGACCAATTTAGAGACTGGAGACTTGATGTTGATAACATGTCATACGAGGTCAGAGTTCCTTTCTCTAGTTACTAAGGTTTCTATTATTTTCATTTTGTAAAGGATTTTGTCTCTCTGTGCATACATTTTCACTGTTTATTGTAAACAAATTCTGTCTGTGCAACAGCAATTGCTTGAGCTGGGTGAGAGAATAGGTCATGTCAGCACTGGACTCAAAGAAGATGAGATGGGACACAACATAAGAAAAGTTAAACTTTCAAGTTCAAATGATGCATCAAAGCATCAAGAAGACAAAAAGTGCAGTGTTTGTCAGGTGAGCTTGTAAAGTTACATTATTATCATTTGCTTTATAAGCATTGCAGGAAGCCGAGTTAAATATGTTACTCTTACAAATACCTGGTTTTGTTTTAGTTCATGTAGACATCTTAGTTTTAGCTTTCATACTTAGTAAAAGATGGTTTTACTCTCTTAATATATAGTATGAAAACTGCATAATTTTATTAACTGTGTAGGATTAAAATGAGTAAAATTTGTAAAGTAGCTAAAATATAAATGTCATATAATGTGTTGTGTTGTTTTCTACTTACAATTGGTTTTTTACTTTAGTTTATGTGAATGATCAAAATTAAATTTCAACTCTGATTAAATAAGAACACCATAAAATGTATAAAACTATATGCTTCTGTTCTAAAAAAAACTGGTATTTTTAATTTTTAAATAATTGAACATTATGTTAATGTGTTTTGTTTGTGTGATCAGGAGGAGTATGAAGCAGGTGATGAGTTGGGGAAATTGAAGTGTGATCACAGCTATCACTTTCAGTGTATAAAACAGTGGCTTGTGCATAAAAACTTCTGTCCAGTTTGTAAGCAAGAAGTTGTGGTTCGACCCTAAGTGGCACTATCCTCATGTTTTTTACCCTTAAATTGATGTATAGTTTTTATATGCAGCATAACCAATCATCATATATTATAAAACTTTTGGCTTCCATAGTGAGGAGTCCACAGTTTATTCTTGCAAGTGTTATATTTGTTAATGGCCTCATAACTGAACAGTGCTTTTTGCTTATTATTCATAAGGGTATGAAATTTGAATGTTGCCAGGTAAACAAGAAGTTCATAAATGACCACTTACTCTTCCTTTTTGTACTGTGCAATTCCATGTTGTCTTGTCCTAACCTTCATTAAGAAACCCTCATGAGCTCAAAACAATGCTCCTTTTTAAATTGGGTTGAGTGCTTACATCAGAGTAAGTTTAAAACCATTTTGTTCAGAATTTGATTGAAGGTAAGCATAACTTAACTTCCGTTACAAAAATTAGCCCTTTTAAAAAAATTAAGAAAAAATGTGCTTTTATTTCTTATACTTGTCAATCTTTGTCTTAATATTAAGAATGGGCTATGTTCAGGTGAGTACTAATTTCTTTTAGTTTTGAAGACTTGCGCTGGAGTGGGTTTGCAGAGATGGTGAATGCAAGTTCATAGGTTGTGCAGAATGATTCTTGGATCTGGTTGTTTCTAAATAAATGTTGGGTTGTCTCTGAGATTTTGCTGTGTTAAGCTTGCACCACAAATGTTTGAAAAATGTCTCTAGTTAACATCCAAAATAAACATCGCAAAACATCCCCACAAATTACTAACTCGGTGAAATGTCTGTTTGTTACTGAAAAATTGATTTCATCGTATTAGAATCACAGTTTAAAACAAAATGGGACCGAAAGTATAATATAAATACATTTTTCTCAAAAACCAAATATAAATTTCATAGCAAATTCACTTGCTCTTATTCTTGTAATCTAATTAAAATAACATGAAAATCAATTAAAAATGACGATGAAAGTGCATTAGTAACATTTCTTTTAATTTCTTTATCAGTAGCATGTCTTAATCTTCTAAGTGTAGAGTTTAGCAATACCTATGTATGTGTAGTGTACATTAGATTTATTATACATGTGTTATGTGTACTTTACTTCTTTTTATCTTTTACTTATTGGAAAAGTATATTAAATAAATACTACATTTTCAATATAAATTTAGAAAATATTTATTAAAGTTATTTGTAGCTTTATTACAGTTAGCTGGCCATGGTTGTTAATATTTTTTGGGCTCTCTGTTCAGTTAGCTATCTGTTAATAGTAACTTTTGTATTAATAGAATTCATACCTCTTTATATAATCTTTTGGAAGCAAAATTATTTCTAAACAAAGAAAAAAAGATATTGCCAAATATGTATGTCTAATACCGAAAATCAAAACAAATTTTTGATATCTCTTTTCGAACAACTCAGATCTTCTAAATCTTGAGTTTGTTCTTTTAGATGTGATTTCTCTCACCGACACATCTTTTGTACGTTATTCACATTCTTCTGAAGTTTGTTATGGAATTTCCTTTTCTGATTGTCTTCTACTCTAATGATTGATTGTAGGGTAGAGTTTCAAACGTACTTTAGCAGGAAGTGTGATGCATTGTTAAAGCTGCAATACCTTTTTCTGTTGGTCTCCACTGTGAAAGATGAAAATTCATTGATACTATTTGGCCTAAAATGTATGACTACAAATGATTGGTACTGCAAGTAAAAATTACTTTTTGGTCTTTCACTATGTAAATATGATGGATCTTATCCGATGTAAAAATACCTTCGAGAAAAAGAAAACTGCATTTCCTTATAATGTGTTTTGCTGAGATGACACTGATGATAAAACTAGCTATCAAGATTAAGAAAAGTTGTAATTTCTTATGGTGTTTGCCCAAAGCATAAAAAAAGGATTTTTTATATTACAAACTTCACAAGAAGTGAAAAGGATGGTAGTTGGAGAGAAAAGTAATTGTTAAGATAACAAAATTCATAGCTACTTAAGGATCTATTTGATAAAAGGCTCCTTTTTTTTTTTAATGAAGGAATCACTTTTTCAAAAAAAAGTTACCTTTTTTTAAAGCTTTTCATGTGTTTGTTTTAAGCTGTTATAACCTGACTAAAATCAGAAACTATTTTATGAAGGCTTCCATAAGATAAACTTAAAAAAAAAAACAATTTTTGTTGTGAACAAACAAAAATCAACTTCAACTTTTAAAACAAAAATATCTAAAAAGTGATCACAAGAATATTTTAATACCAAAATGACTTCTTTTATTAAAAGCTTTAAAAAATAATCGCTAGAATAGTTTATAACTTTGTAATTTGATTAAACTAAGCACTTGATTCCTATTACCTACTTTCTTAGCACTCTGATTTCAAACATGTACTTTCACCTTATGTGCTTTATTTAGAACTACATATGTACAGTGTCTTTGACTATATGCATTGTCTTTAACTATACACAGGAAGTATTACCACAGATCGTGCATATATATATATATATATATATATATATATAGGGCATGATCTTGTAGGGTGTATATGAGAATTTCCATCTAGTGTTCTTCATGTATAAAAGAATGAGCCAAGAGAGCCAATGGTCTAAACGATGTCATGTTGACTGAGAAATTCAGTTATACATGGATACAGTTCATCTGCAGCCTGCAGCATGGAGTACAATGACAGTTAACAAATCCATATTGAAAAATCTAAAGTTGATTCAATTATGTGTGCCTGTAACTCCTTTTCAATAAAATAATCATACCAGACGACCACCCACTAAGTCATAGTGGGCATAGTGTGGACCATCAAGCTCCCCAAAGACTTTGTATGTAATCAAATCTTCAGGAATAAGCTTCACCGTTTCTGATTCACATTTATCATTACAAGTTATATTCATCATCACAAAAGCTAAAATATTTTTCTTTGGATAAAGAAAGCTAAATCTTTAAAAGATGATGATAATGATGATGATGAGTACTAACAAACAACACACTCTCTAACAATCTTTTTTCTAACTCACTCTTTCTTACTGGTTGAATTCATGTGGGTCTCACTAGTTTGGGAATAAAGCCAAACAATTGAGAAATGTGACCCAAATGTTTAGTGAGACTAAGATGAATTTCAACTAATAAGAGAATGTGTGGAAAAGTGTGTTAAAGAGTATGCTCATAGATTTTTATTTTTTTTCTCATGGTTGGTTTTAATACCATATACAGCTTCGGGAGGACAGATCAAGTCTTGGTCACCAGCGACGGCTAAGATAGGAACATCAATTTTGCAGAGATGGTCCTTGTAGAAGAATGTTCCACTCCTGTCACGTAGACCACCTTCTTGGAAAACTGATGATAACTGCAACAGAATCTTGGAAGGTATGGTACCTGTCAATAAGAGAACAATACAAATTTTGTAAGAGAAAATGTTTGCAACAGCATCATAGATCTCACAATTTAAGAACTTGCAGAAAACCCAAAGTAAAGTCTGAAAGATCTAACAATTATCACAACGTGGAACATCTTAACAATAGCATTTAGCTTGATAGAGATGAAACTAGGTAAGTACAAGATCCAGATAGGGCTGTAGCTTCACAAATCAATTAACTGCAGCATTCAAAAAATTATAGAGATGACTGTTGCACAGATTAGTATGCACATTGAAGAATTACAATAAGATAGAGGGGATGTTTCATCTCTTAATTTAATTTTGATAAGACATGTAACAATGTACTGTGTATAGTTTCATAAGGAATTCTTTTGCTAAAGTGCATAATGTAGTTGAAAGGACTCAGTACAAAAAGTTGAGAAACAATGCTTGATGAAAAATAAATGGAACTTACAGAAGTTGTTCAAAACAAGCTTCTCGAACAGTTTCTGATCCATCATATCTTGAGCTGAAATCTGATAATTCAGCCAAGATAAAACATACGGAGGGTAGCTTGCAAGGGGATAAACAGTGGCCATCAATGGCCCAACTGGAATAGCAGGAATGTTCAAAGCCTGAGCAGGTTCTGTCTGCAAAAGAAGGCATGGTCATCTTAGTTTTTCTGTATCTTTAGCTTAGGTACATATTACTGGCACGGATCAAAACAAATAAAATTTGTCACCACACAATCAGTTTCCTTAAACACTTGCCAGGGGTAAAAGCAACTTGAGAGATGATTTTGAAGGAGTATAGTCAAGTGATGATGCCAAAGTAACAACAGATGCCAAGCCAGAATCCTTTCCTTCAAAACCTAACATAATTTATGTTGGAAAAAGAAAAAATAAATATTGATCAACACATAGCAGAAATAATTTGCAAACAGGTTCCTTTACAAATCACTATTCACAACAATGTTCCTTCCACACAAGATCTCAACCTATCCATAAAATTTATCACAAGATAAAAGAGGGAATATAATGTGCATAGCTATAGATATTTATATATTAAGTACACAATGGTAATGGTAAAACAACTAAAATTTATTTTGTTTGTTAATAAATAGTGATGTGTACAATAATTAAGTTCCAAATATGTCACTCAATTAAAAAGGAATGGACAAAGTCAAAATGCTCAAGATCAATATGGTTCATAATTTCCTTCAAACGATACAGACTGAATTAAATGCTGTAATTGAAAGCACTTGACTGCCACTACCATTACAAAAGGATTATTTAATCCATACATTAAAGAAGAGTTCTTCTGCATTTGACTTATGAAAATTCTAGAATAGAGTGATTCTTTCTTGCAGTGAAGTCGAAGTAAAATTAAGGTTGTTGCTACCTTTTTGCATGCTTTTATTGCTAAACTTTTATATACTATCAAATTAAATTAGAAAGTGAAATGCACAAAGCAACCTTGATAAATTGTGTGAACAAACTTGCACCACAAAACAAGCAAATATGGACTTTTCATATATCTATCAAATAAATCGTGAATGAAAACAGAGCCCCATAATTACATTACTTGTAGAAAAAATAAAACAGAAGCAGATCCATGGGACTTACAGCAACGTGAAAGCCTTGCATACAACAATATACCCCCCATTGAGTGACCAATTGCAAGCAATTTTCCATCCCTTGGCTGGCATTGAGCTCTTATGTACTCCATCTAATGGTTGAATGTATTAAACCAGAAATTAAAAAAACAAATTTATTGAGATCATCCAATTTTTTAAGCTAATATTTAGTGGAACAAAAATAAAAGTACACCACAGAAGTAAAGAAAGAGATAAAAGTAGAACTCTTGCCAAATTAAAAGTAAAAACATCACCAAGGAATGTCACCTCACCGCTGCAGGTACATCCTCTTCCAGATAATGGTCAAAGTCCCAATCATACTTAATAATCAACTGAATCTGTTTCTGAAACTCTTCTAGTGTGGCAGAAAATCGGTCTTGCAGTTCTAAAATCTGTGCTGGGACCAACTGTTGACCTTCAATAATAGCTCGAAGTCTCCGATTGAAATCCTTGATTTGACCAACAAGTGCAGAGTTCTTTCCTCCCTCCAACGAATCTGAAAAATAGGAATTTTCGTATTAACGGTTGATGTAATCATACAATGTTAAAAATGACAGGTTCCTATGAATATGATTCCTTCACTAACCCGGATTCAGAAAGCCTGCAAGCTTTTCAGATATCCTTGTAAAAATGTCCATGAAACTCCTTGTTAACCTCATTTCCTCAAATTTAGTTGTAATTTCGGGAGAGCCAAGGTTCTCAAGTCCCATTAATCTTGCTGGAGAAGCACTGTTTTTACCAATTTCATCACTAATAGCAGAATCAATCTCAGACAAATTCTTTAGGCATTCCTCGTTTTCCTCCAAGCTATCTCCAATAGTGCTCAACCCAACACCCCGAACCTCAAGAATCCACGTATCAAAACCTTGTGCCGACATGTACCGAGCAAATGAAGACTGAACATGAACAACATATACTCATCACAGATATCCTTTAACGGTATCCTAGACTAGAACAAAATACTGTCACTAATAACCGTCACCCCAACAACAAAGTCTTATTCCTGATGCCAGCTACATGAATCTACCATTGGAAAGTTAAAAACCAAATTTTCAGGGATTACTGTCACATATAATCAAACATCAGATTTAAATTTACAGACAAAAAACCAACAAGATGAACTTCTAAAAAAATCTTAACAAAATGAAATCATGAAACTATGAAAGTAATGTTTAATCGGTGCAGAACCTGCGTCAATCATTTCAAAGGTTTTAAATTTCCAGGCAGGGTTGCGATTTCGCCGCAATATTTGTCATTGTGAGAAATAGAGGACAAATGTGGCCCCAGTCGAGGATGTGATAGGTTGAGTCGCGACGAACCCTTTTTTAAAATCTCTATCATTCCCAAGACAGTTCTATGATTTTTTAATGGAAACAAGGTTACCTCAGGAGAGAGATCATAGCCAATTGCATTGGTAGCAACCCCTGACAACAACAAAAGCGGGTGATTCCTCAACGGTGCCTGCAAAACACATACAAAAGCTTATATCTTTCAATACCACTACCTTTAAATCTTGAGAAACTAACGTAAAATTTGCCAAAAATGACTAGCATTGAGCCTTTGTTCCCATGCTTTTCGATAAAAACGAGGGAATTCAATACCCGGAAGCTATACATCAGTGCATTGCCAAAAGGATATTCACAGAAAGCAAAAATTTGAGCACTTGAGAAGAGGGGAACCTCTGGAGAAGGAAGGTAGCGCCACAGAGCGAGCTTCCAATCGGAGTTCGAAACCACGACCCGGTGAAGCTCGTCGGCGGTGCATATCGATCGCCGTTGGTGGCCATTCTTCTCCATTCGCACGCCATGGAACGCCGCACTCGGCGACGTCACCCGCCGGCGATGGAAACGATAGGAAGTGAGTCGGGTTTCGTGGTTCCGGTCGGGTTGTTGCGGGTCGATCCAACAGAATCCGGCGGCAATGTGATTAAGAAGCATTTTTCTCTTTTAATGTTCTGTGAACAGAAACACGTTTTTTTATTTATTTGTTTTATCTGTTATTTGTGTTTTCGTTTTCTTATCCCAAGTGATTGGTTTGTCTTGCAGATTTTGTTCCTAGTTTCTTATGTTAAACGGAACTAACTACGTGAAGAAAACAAGAAAGAGTAACCATTTGTTATTATGAGCTATAAAAGCTTGTTTAGCCGTGTAAGAGATGAGAGTAGGGTTTGAAGTTTTGTACGTAAAGAAACATAAATTATCATAACTAGAAAGTTAAACATTAAATGGAGCCTGAATTAGTAATCTAATTTTGTAAAATTTCAATAATTATGATTTTTAGGGTTCAATTGACAATCCTATTTGTAGTTTATCAATGTAACTCCAATTTTAATCAAACAAAAATCAAATTGAATTCAGACTATAGATTTTATGTTTTTCTCTTTCAGAAAAGTAAATTTAGTATTGAGGAATGTAAAAAGAAAAAAAGTAAGTAGCTATTATAATGTAAAAGAGAGTAAAATTTCTTCCCCCTAAATTTACATTAATCAATGAATTTGTTTTAGTTCTTAAGTACATATTTATGACATGAATTTATCATGTTTGAATTTTTTGCCTTCAATTTTCACTTATAAACAAAAAACTTAAAACGAATATGTACATGGTTATTCAATTTATAGAAAAGTCAATAAATTCATTATTAAGTCTAAAGAAAGAGTCATATAGTGATAGTATTGAATAAGATATGATCTCTTAATTTTTTTTCATATTATTTTTTAAGATCATGTTATAACTTCTGTTTCAAGGTTTTACAAATTTTATATTTCAACAATTCATTTGTGTTTATTAGTAAAAGAAACACTTTTAAAATAAAAATAATAATATTTGTTCTTAGAACTTAAGTTTTATTTAAAATTTGATGTTATGTCTGCATATTTTTAAAAGTTAAGTTTTAATACTATAATTTTGAACATCTTGTTAACAAATTTATAACAATTTAACAGTTATTTTGTAATGGGCAGAGTTCTATAAATTTCACAAGTATTATGTATTTTGTCATCAAATTTGTTTTCATTTATACTATACTATCATATAAGAGTTTATGAGGGTGAGAGTTTGATACTGAAAAGCACAATAAAGAATTTTCGTGATGGTGGCAATGACTAAATGTTAATTTTTACTTCTTTTTTCTGCTTTATGTTTTCATTTGGTATCATATCTTTGTTTTGAATTTGTTGAAGTTATTATTATTTTTTTATTTGTGATTTACTTTGTGTTTAATGTTTGTAATGACATTGTTGACCTTGGGAAATGTATTGCCTTTGGTGAGGTGGGGACTCACCTTTGTGCGTTACTCTTATGTATTCAAAAGGTCTCATAACATTGTCACATTTTAGATAATGGATATGCTAATTATTTTGAGGTTGAAGATGAATCAAAATATACTTTTTATTTTGTTGTGTTGAAATAATAAAGAGTGTTTCGGATGTGTAGGGCTGTGTCGTTTAATACCTCCACGTTCTCTTCTTCTCGTCCTTCGTATATCCGGTCCTCCGTACTTCGTTCCTCAATTTCCTCTTCAATTCTGGGGTGGGAGACCTGCAAAAGATTCTCCGATGCTAAAGTCAGTTGAGAGCAATAACTTTTTTCTATCGAATCGCAATAAATGTGCAGTAAATGCAACCTATCTACTACTCACCATGGACCTAAATTTATAGTTTCCACTATGGGCTTGGGATTAGTGAAAAGTTAATCACGGCCCAAATTCAGCCCAATAGTTTTTAATCTCCATTTACCTTAAACTGGATTAATTAGCACTATGGTCGGTCGGTCCCTTTAGTTCGGCTCTTGGGTTGGTCGGCCGACCATTGTGTATCTGTTTGATGAGGTAAGAGTCACCACCGGCCCATATGATCGTTACGTGCAATAAACGGTACGTCCGACCGGCCTGTATATTGGACGATCTGGTAAAATCGCCTGTAGAACATCCAGTTGTTGTGCCGACCACTCTGTTACTTACCTGAATGACTTGTTTAGTTTAACGTGATTGTCCGACCTATCTACCGTCCGGTCCTTTCTGGTACAAAGAGTATATAATTTTGTTTTATATTCATATTTTAAAGTGAAATATATTTTGGTGTGATGGTTAAATAGTGCATTTTATTTGAATTATGGTGTGTTCGTTTGATTGTCTTTAAACCTGTTACTTGATTGTACGATAGGGGTTAATATAAGTTATATGTTATATATCTAATTTACACATATAAATATTATTATTATTATTTATTTTGATATTGCAGTATAAATAATATTGATGTAATATTTATTTTAAATGTTTGGAATGGGGATAATTTTTTAATATATTAGAGACTAGTGACAATATTTCTAATTGATTGATTGATATTTTTATAACCAAGTAATAAACATTAATTGTAATTAATTAATTGTGACCTAATAAATTTTATTCACATAAATTTTCTTACATTTATATGATTAATTAGGATGAAATATTGAAATATATTTATCAAATTGGCCACACAAAAGAATATAATATAATAGTTTTATCATTTCATTATATGAGTTTAATTGAGTAAAATTTTAGTTCACATACAAGTTTTATGCAAGATTCATATTCATCAAAACATATTTACATTGATAAGTCATAATAATTTTATCATTTGGTTATATGAGTATAATTGAGTAAGATTTAGACAACATTTATGTCACTAGATTCATTGATAAAATATGTTTTTAGCCAACATTATAATTGAGTAAGAATTTAGCCTTAGTTTTATGTTACTACATATATATTAATTTAATGAAACAGGTTTACATAAACAAAATATAACATTTGGTTGAAGTCTAATCGAATAAGATTTTAGTCCATGTGTAAGTTTTATATTAGTAAATTTATTGTCATGTTCTTATTAGTAAAACATAATACTTTTATTATTTTGGGATATGGGCCAATCTAATTGAATAACACTTTAACTCATAAATAAGTTTTATGTCACTATATTTATTCATTGTATTGGTAAAACATAACGTTTGTTAGAGTTTTAAATTATGATGATGAGCATATATTTTTAAATTTGTAGCTTTTCAATGTGTGAATATTTTTTATATTCATTATGGTATTCCAAACTAAAAATGGAATAATTATAAGTTTTTGAAGGAAAAATCTCTTCTTTATTTGGATTGAATGAATGTTGATTATGTTATTAGAAAACTAGAATCATTATTATCCAGACCTAACATTTTAAATGTTGTTGATCTATAAAAAGTGGAAGAGGTTAAAATAGACCTAATTATAATTTAAAATTATATAAAATGGTTTTATTTATAAAACATAATACTAAAATACTACTTAATCGTAAAATTTAGTCTATTAATAAAGAAAAAAAATGTAATATTTAATTCGAAACTATGACATTTTTTCAAAGATGCTAAAATGTGTTCAAACTATATTATGTGTATAATGTAATAAACCACACATTAATAAATTTTGTGTTTGTTTTCTTTATGTAATATATATTGAAATTTCAAAATATTTGCATATAAAAATATCTTATTTATCATTTCATCTTAGTTCCATAAAATGTTAAAGATCAATCATTGCCAATATTATATTAATATCACTGCTAGAGTTGACTAATCTTGCTGTTATCATTTTTAATGTCACCATTATTAATACCTCAACTTATTATTATTGTCAGTATATATTACCACTGTCACCTTTTTATTATATAATTTTCTGTCTAATTATTGTTATAGTAATGGAATCTTAGCAAGTATATTCAACCGTGACAGTAATAATTTTGAAATGAAAAAAGATCAAGAATGAATCTTAGGAATCAACATGGTATATCTACCATCAGTGTTCTATCTAAGCTTCTGCTTTCAAGCTTCAAAGATGTCAGGAAAAACTGTGAGTTATGGCTTTTAGTACTAAGAATCCAAGTGTGATTAGTATTCAGTAAAAATGAAAATGTTCACAAAATAAAAACATTGTTCTAAGTTTTTGAATTGAATATATTGTTTTAATATTTTATATAGGTTTTCCAGAACTAACTGGTTTTCCATTATCTTCCTAGAAACATCCCAGTCAGAGATTTTGCACGTTGCATGTTCATAGATTCTCCTTTATGTTTATATGCCTATTACAAAGTGATATTTTTTTTGTATATATCTTGTCAGTTCTGAGAGAAATTTTGCGATAAAGACAAAGACCGTGTTTCGTATCACGTTTCAGATATAGTTTTTCACTATCACAAAATCGTCAATAGCTATAACTTTGAAGTTTTAAACATGATTCATACTTCAAATAGTTTCCAAGTTTGGTAGAAGTCATTCCAATGATTACGTTAAATTACAGTATTTTGATATCACATCAATGATTCACCAGCCGTAAGCATCTATTAAGGAACAAATGCTGTTAAATCGAGTCATTTTCATTTTGGCTAAATCAAATTCATTTTATAAGCCTCTTTTTATCAGATCACCAGAACCTCACACATGTCAAATTGATGAGTATTTTCATGAAATCTGATGTTGGTTTTGTTATAATCTGAAGCAAACAAAAGGAAACGTGACTGTCAAGTGACTCCAAGTCTAAACAATATGATAGCGTTTGGATAGAAAAACAATAAAAAAGAAGTCCCTCGGGAAAGCTAATGGCAGCAACTTGCATTATTCAACTGAGTAACTGTGATGATCAGAAAAGCTAGGTTTGCAAAATATGGTTTTACATGTCATTCATTTAAAAGAAATAACCTATGGTTTAGTGCTTATTTTGTGTAGAAAGTAGGGTCCATATGTTCATTGTTAAAAAATGAAAGTAAAGTTCAGTTACCTCACGCCCCACCCCTCTCCAATATGCCTCAATTCATTAATTTTTTTCCACTTCTGATTCATACTGGCTGTGATGCTCTATTTTGCTGCTGAATGGTGTCTGCAGGAAACTGTTTTGAAGCATCTTTCAGTGCTGCAGCTGCTGCAGCTGGGGTCATGGATTGGTACTGAGGAAGCAATGGAGCAGTAGTGGTTTGTTGTTGGGTGTAGTATGCTTGGTCTTGCACATGGCCACCATATTCATAACCATAATTAGTAGTAGTACTAGAGGAAGCCACAACAATGGACTGTGGTGGATGATGGAACTGAGACAACCCCACATACTGTGGCTGAAATTGGTTGGGAGGTATTGGAGCATATGCAGGGTTTGAGGCCACAGGAGGAGGAGCCTTGTAAACACTTGGAGCCACCTCAGGTATAGTAGGGCTAACTGATTTGGTGGGATAGATAGGTGGAGTACCATCCTTGTATGCTGCTGAGGTAACAGCACTTTGTGGCATTAGGGTTCTGCCTGAGATTAACACATTTGGGTCACCCATGTTGGGCTGCAAGGCCATGTTGTATGGTTGTGTTACTTGTGTGGGTCCAACAGGCATCACATAAACTGGGTACTGTTGCTGACCAATTGGAGGGTGAAGTTGTTGTTGTTGTGGTGGTGGGGCATAAACTTGGTAGTATGATGAAACTGGTATTTGCCCTGTGGCTGCAGGGTGGTGGATGTAGTGAGAGCTGGCATGGACTAAGGGCTTTTGCTGCTGAAGTTGCCTATTTTGATCTAATTGTGGGGGTAATGTGTAGCCAGAATCATGAACTTGTTGTCCATGGACCTGAATCACCTGATCAGATATTTCACTCTTGCCATTTGGTAAAGCAACCAGTTTGTTGTCTAGTTGTGCAGCTTGGACTTGGTCTTGATAGTAAACAGTCTTGGAGAAAGAATTTGCAGATGCAATACTGCTATCACTGAAAATGTTAACCAAAAAGAGAACTTTCAGAACACATCCCCATCACCAAAATTAAAACTTTTAAGTGTGTGATTCTTCCTTAAAATTAAAACCACTATATTAACAATAACAAAAGCAAACCAAGACAGAAATTAAAAAAAAATCAAAGAAGGGTAATATGGTAGTATGACAGAAATCACACACCTTGCAACTGAATCAGGAGAAGGCAAATTCAAACCACCACTAGTCCTTGGCTGCACAAGCTGCAATGGTAAAGGGGGCTTCCGAAATCCGAGATCAGATCTCTCGTCCTCAGAAACAACTCTGTTCATCACATTATCACTGGCAGTAACCACCCCAACAGATGGCATAGTCACAGCTGCAGGAATTGCAGGTGCAGCAGCCACTGCAGAAGAAACCACACTCACCAACCCATCATCTTGCTTCACCCCGCTTGCAATTGTCATCTGAACCAACTGCTCCTCCGCCAGCCCCGCAACCTTGTTCTCTTGTTGAAGCCTACTACTGTTATCATCGACACGTACCCGAATGGGAGGCAGATTTGCCAAAGAAGGAGAGAAAGAAGGAGAAGAAGAGGAGCTGTTCTCCATCATAGGTGAACCAGGACTTGATTGCACCACATCAGGCAAGATTTTGGCCTTGTTATTGTTAGTATCAGGCAAAGCCTCTAAGTTGTTGCTTGAGCCACTAGCACTAACACCACCACCACCAACATCAAGGTTCACAAAAGAATCCCCTGCAGCAGAATCAGAAACTACTCTGTTTAACATTCCAGAGTTGTTGAGTGCATCAACAAACCATGTCTCTGACTTCACATCATCAAGTAGTGACCCCATTGAAACTGAGGCCTCAGGTTTGGTGAAGAACAGGAACACCCTGAGCCGTGAAGAAGCCGTGCCTTTCGCCGTAATTCGATCATACTCTTCCACCATGTTGTCAAGATCTTCATCAGTGGTGACAGTGATGAGGTTATCAAGGTCTTCATTGGGAAGCTGGTACTTGAGTGTGAAGGGTCTTCCATGGAGAATGGTTCGGGAAAGCCGTGCACACAGATCTTTCAACGAAGAGTGGCGGTCCACCACGACAATCCTCGTGTCACCGCCAACATAGCAGAGAGTCTTGTCATGGGGGCGTGGCATGATGTGGCCGCCATAGCTGCACATAAGGCGCAGCTTGGCCCCAGGAACGGCCGGTAAATTCTCATCACTCCATGTTTCTGCATTGCGGGAACGTGGAGAAGAAGACTCTATCGAATCAGGATGATTTTTAAGAGTGGTGGTAGTGATGATGGTTGCGGCAGAGAGAGGTGGAGGATCCATTCGGAGTGATGAAGTGGATCCTCTGTTTTGCTCTGTTTTGGGCAGAGTGGTAACAGAGGAGGAACAGAGGTGGTGGGGGTGATATCCTTATAGGTTGGTGCAAGTGGACTTATTCCTTCTTTCTTTTCTTTGGAATGTAACTTTATGAGTGAAAAGCAATCCATATATGATACCTCATTGGCAAGTAGAATCCTTTTCTATTACACATTGTTTGGAGCTGTAATTTTGTACCTTCCAGCTTTTGCCAATGTATTCATTCCATTGGAAGTTTCAAAGATCAAAAGCAGAAAAAGAAAAACAAATAAAAATCAGCCAAAGATTCAAAGAACTAAAGTGACTTGAGATCACTTCAATTCAACTTTTGGCTCACATTCGGGGTTGAGTTGAGCTGCTTCATTTTCATTTTCAAATCTGAAATTCCAGTTTGCCATGGCATTCCCCTTGCATCATTATTTTATTTCATTGGATTCAGCGTTATTTTTATCTGTCAAGACTCTTTTCCCTAATACTATGATTAAAAAGCTTTCACATACATTACACATTAAACATGTAATTTAAATGCAAAAATGCTTAATAACTACACTAATTCTTCATGTTAGAAGGAGAGTTAGTTATCTAAGTGTTTAGTTTGTAATGGACTAATTCACATAATATTTAAACCATTCATAATACAAATCTAAAGTCAACTTTGATATAATTGTCCAAAATAAAGTATTCGTTTGTTTAATATTTCTTGCAATAATGGTATGTGAAACAAACCAAGTGTGATAGAGACATAATTGGGTGAACTTGATCTAATTACATTTTTTTGTTTGACCATTTGAGCTCAAAGAAAAACCCACTAAAATAACAATGTTTTCTCTACCAAGTTTTAGAGTAAGCACATTTTGTGGTTACCAAAGGCATTTTGGATTCGTTTCTTTGGTCCAAGTCTCCTCTTAATATTTAGGACACAAATTTACTCCTTATTTTCTGTCACATTGCGCTAAAGTTTAGAACATTTCTCTATCTTCTGTGGCAAACCTTAAAATCAAACAAACACCTTAACATGTAAAAAAAAAAACTGAACTGAACACGTAGCTGAAGAACCTTAAAGGGTATTAGATTTGTCTGCATATATATAATATACCCTTGACATTGCTTTTGTGTATATTTTACCTTGGTTGAGGGGGAATTGAAGAAGCACATGCACATGGTGATGATGCATTGGTACTTGTGCATACCTTGCATAGTTACAGCTTGAATTGGCTGGTCATAAACGCAACCTGCAATGCTAATTCATTTTCTTGACTTGTTGTCCTTTTAAGTTGGCTTCCCCTCACGCACGAGGGGGCTGCTTCAGAAGAACACAACCCAAGGGAGCAACTACAGGAGAGAGTAACATGGTCAACACAAAACAAGGCTACGTGATTGCTTTCTTGCCTCGTTTTTTTATTCATTCAATTGTGTTACATTATTAGAGATTGCTCTCTTATTGTGTGGGGCTACAAGTCACATTCATTCATTGGTTCGAGTGTTTCATTTTGGTGATAATTTTTTTTTTTAAATAATGATTCGTTAACACAAATTTTATGACAATATTTTGATACATACATATGTCATTTTTTTCATTAAATTTATATTACATAAGCATAATAACAAATAAATAATAAATTAATGAAAAAATGACACATATTTGGACTCTGTTCCCTCAATCTGCAAGCTTTGACTAGTTTTCAATAGGAATTACTGCTTGGAATTTGTTTGAGATTATGGATATTTTAAGAGAGCTGAGAATCTAAAAAGGAGGTAAAATCTAATGTTGAAAGGTCCAAAACACTATCTGCTAATTCAACATTGACATTACAGATGTGGCTTCTATTCTGTATAAACAACTATTGTTGCATTCATGCGAGCCTAAAAATAATACCATAGTTCCAATTTCTTAATCTAAGATTAATTAAGGATTAACTAAGGCTTATCAATAACTTCAGAACAAAGCAAACCTTACAATCACTTCCATTGGCTGAAAGTGTATGTGAATAAACTTTACTAGAAATACATTTAAGAAAATGAATAGATCTCTCTATAAAATCAAATTAGTTTTATGCATGAGTTGAAAATTATTTTTTTAGAAAAATTAATGCAATTTTTTTTACAAATTAATTTTAGTTTATAACAAATGTATGTTATTTTTCCTTTTTAGATTTCCCTATAAAAGTGTTATGGAAAAGTTTATCCATACAGACTCTTAATGTTTCCTCGGGCTAGCCCCTTGTAAAGTGAGCTTATTTGCTACAAAAACTTTGTTAATTACCTTTTTTATTTTTATTTGTAGTTTTTAGATTTTTTTTTAAGTTTTCAAAAGTCTTACAAATTTTAATTCTTTTCAAAAGGCATTTGAATTTTGATATTTCCGAAATTGTATTTCCTTTTTTTAAATACAAATGAAAAATATAATAAAATAAGAGAGAATATAAATAACAATGACTGTTTTACTTCTTTTTATTAGCAGGGACTTTTTTACTTTCTTCACCAATTTGATCTTTCCAGTTAATCACTCAAATCAGCCCAATTATTTTGGACCTATTCTCTAATAATTTTATTGAAAATTACTCTTGTAGCTTAATGAAAATTGAACTTTTTAAACATAAAAGTATAATATAAAATGTTATTAATATATTTTACTATAATTTTTAAAAATTGACATCAATTTTATAATAATAAAAAATGTGTTTGTTATGTTTCTAAGTACTTTTGGAGCATGAAACTTCGTCATAGTTTCATTTTTAAACGAGAGATAAGATGAGAAAAAATATTTAAATTGTCTTCAACTTTGACTTTTAAACGTTGATACTTAAACGAGACTATTGGACATGATATAAACAATATTAATAGAACCAGTTTTTTGTTTTCATAAGAACAAGTTATAAAAGAGAAGCAAAAATTAAATTTGAAAGTATAATACTTTATAGAATCCTAAAAAAAATTAAAATTTTATTAAATTATATTTGGCACCAATAAACATATATAAGAGGAATATTGGAAGTAAGGAAGAACATGTTTCCTAACCACTCTTTTTCTTCAAGCTAATATTATATATATTTTTAATTATTTTTCAAAGTTAAAAGAGAAAACAACTAACTATTGATGAGGACGCAAAGAGTAGATAAGAAGTTGGACAACAACTGAATTGAAGAGTGTGAATTTTGAGAAAGTTGGACAACCAAAACTTCCCAAACAATGTTCAATTTGTTATGGAAAATTGTTACCACAAAATAGGTAAATGGGACACTCCCAATTAATAACAATAAAGTTTAATTAATTATGCAACAGAAGAATCTTTAACCCAAATCACAAAGTTGTAATCAAATTCAGACATATTCAAATCGAGGAATTTAGTATAAGGGCATTCTATAATTAAGATTAATTTGATTTTACTCATATATGATTGGATGACATTATTATATGAATGAAAATCCATGAAAAAAAAATTGTAAACATGTTAGAGTGCACATAACATAGAGTTTTTGAATGAGGGTTTAGATATTCAAATTAAATTTATTATCATTGTACCTGGAAAAAACTGAGATTTTCTATATATTGAAATATATGTGTATATATATACATTGTTATATGATAATGATATCCATTACATTATTTGTTATTTGAAATAAATGGCATATTTGAAATGTAAATGTGGTTGATCAAACCTTGATAGAATGAATTAATAGTTTGAAGGCAATAGTAAGAAAAAAAAGGCAATAATTGATAAATTGATTGTTCGTTTGGTAAAGGTTCACATGGATTCGATAATGTGAGTCAATTTAGTTAGTTTACATGCTTTAATTTTAGAAATAAATGAAGATTTATTTTTCTTGGAAAAGGAACAAGATCTTCTTATCTCAATTTTCGAGTGGAGATAAAAGTTTAAACCTAAATCAATTAAGGTAAGATAAATATTATTAAGATAAATTATAATTATATGATTATGGGCTTTCTGGAATGCTATTTTATTGCCTCTTCTCTCAATTAATTCAATAAATAATATTATAGTTGATAGTCTCTAATGTCATCAGTTATTCACTATAAATAATGATCCTTTGTAACTAATTAAAGTATTTCTCTTAAAGGTTTAGACAATTTTTTAAAACCTTTTAAAAATCCCCAAGTTGAATAACACATCAGTATAAATGGATAAAAGTTTATTATTTTAGAATTTTAAATTAAAGGTAATGTCATATTTTATATTTTATTGTGTTTTGACTCTTTATTTATTATAATCTTTTTTAGTGTTCTTCTTCTTAGATGGTTTAATAGAAACAACTTCATAAATTTAAAATAAATAAGTTACATAGGCTTGTTGTTCTCAATAAATGGTCATGAGATTTGTCGAAATTAACAACTATTTAAGACAAAAAATTGGATCATTATTTTTGTAATGACAATTTTAGACTTTCTTTTGATTTGTTGTATTCCAATATCATTCTTAACATCAAATACAAATTAGGTGTTATGGTGCAAATAATTAAAACTTGAGCACTCTAAATTATTGCTTACCTTTATCAAACAAAACCTTAAGCACTCTACTTCATTAACTAAAATATTGAAAAACATACTTTCTATAAAATTGTTATTGAGTTTTAATATTTAAATCTTTCAAATAATTTCACATAAAAAAATATCATAAAACTCTCTATATATCTATGAAAAGGAGATATTTTGAGATGCATAAATAAGAGAACAATATAAAAACTAAAAAAGGAAAAGACTAAAAATGTATATAAAAGTATATGATGAAACACTAGCAAAATGGAACATTAACCATGCACAATAAATTGATGAAAATTAGATAAAATATAGAAGTAGCAGTAATTATTTTGTGAAGGGAAGCCAACCACCACCTCCACATGTTAGGTGGCTTTAAATTTGAATTGAATTAGACAGAGAGAGTCCTTTGGTAGAGGGTGCAATGCAGTTCATGATCATTAATTCAAGCCAATCATCTGTTCTTGCTTTGACAGAAGGTTCTTACACTTACACATGTTTTTATGTACTTCACCACAAACATCACTGTTCTCTTCTGCTCCATTCCTCTTTCCCATGTCTCCATCCCTCTCACCACACACCTCTCAGTAACTTCAGCTCTTCACTGCACCGACCTTCAATCATATGCTCCACATAGTTGGAAAATATTATCTTTTTTTTCAAACATTTTTTAAGAATAAAAAGTTAAGTTTAACTAGATCTATCAAATTAATAATGAAGTTTGTATTTATTTATATACTATTTGTAAAATGAACTATACATTCATGTAACTTGATTTTATCTTTAATAAATGAGATTTTTAACGTACTTTTTTACAGTAATATATATATACATATCAAACAATGCAGGACTTATGATACAATAATAAATTTAATAAATAATAAACTTTATTAAGACAGACTTAATCTTTCTCCTTATGCTAGGTTAAAGAAGTAAATTTTAATACTGTATTAGAAACATCTTTAACTAACTAAATAGTTGAGATAAAAAAAATAGATTATTATTAACTACCTAATAACAGCAACAAAACAGTGAAACAACATAAACTATTATTTAATCTGGTTTTCAAAATATTGGAAAAACATGATTCCTACTACACTTCAGTAAAAATTAGTTTTAACACGAATAGATATTCTCCAAAATTCTTGTATTTTTAAGAAAGAAAAATAGTTTCTACCATCTGTTACTTTTACATTTATTACCTTTGGTTTATGCAATATATAACCATGCATATTTTGCATCAATCACCTTTTTGTTTCTCCGAGGCTCTTGTCCATTCTCTCTCTCTTGGACACAGCACACGAGCTGTAGAAGATGGAGATAGTTGATTTTGTTCCTGTGTGTGGAAGGACGAAGAAGTACAGAAGAAAAGGAGCATACCATAAGCTTGATAGCAGCAGAGAGGTAAGTGATAGTGTTGAGATGAATGTTGGTATGTCAAGGCCAAAGGTGAAGATGGTTGAAGTCATACCTAAACTTCATCAACCAAAGATCAGTAGCTTATCCATAAATATCTGGAAAAGGTTGAGAGATGCTTATGTGAAGCATATGCTTAGTTTGGCTGAACATGTTGCGCACTTGAACAATGGCGAAATTTGCTTCCTCAAGAAGATCCGTGAGGATGATGTTCAGCTCTTGCTAGCTCCATCAAACTTGAGCTTTTGAAGCTTCCATGCAACAAGTTAAAGGAAGCACTTCTGTAGAACTGTTACGCAAATTATGAGTTTTTTCTGTTTCCTTCTGGAGTTGATGTGTACGCAAAAGAACATCAAGTAAGTTTTTCAAATAAAATTTCAGTCTCTCAAAAATTAATTTTTGCCCATCACTCAGAATATATATATATATATATATATATATATATATATATATATATATATATATATATATATTTCTTTAATTTGGACTAATATTTCCATTATAATTAACATTACATATGTTTTCTTGTTCTTGGTTGGTGGTGGTAGATCAAGGTTGAAGAGAAGAAATGATGATGCACATTTATGAGTGTGTTGGTTAAATTGTGTGTGCTGTCTAAACCTTGAAAGAAGTGAAATGGTATGTATTACTCCTTGTTGTACAGATGGAAACTCCTGAGAAAAAAATAATAATATATGTTTGTTGATGATGTGAAGAAAGCGAAGTATCAACTATAATTTGGTGTTGAACTAACTTATTTTGTAAAATAGTTATTGTTTTATATAATTTCATGAGTTAACTTTAAAATATTGTTATTTTTGTAACTTAAACAATGTCGATCAAACTTCCTTTTTTTAAGCAAAGTATGCATTATTTTTATTTATTTTGAATTTTTTAGGGACAAGTTTAAATATAAATCACTAACAAATTCTAGGACTAGATACACATTATAATTTCAATACTATTATATATTAGTGACTAAAAGAAAATCTACTTAATTCGACTTTTTGGAAAACGATTAAAAATTTATCAGAAGTTGAAAAGTATGCATTATTTTTTATTTATTTTAGAGTCTTCCGGAAGAGCTTAAATATAAATCACTAGCCATTTCAGGACTGGATACATAATATAGCTTTAGAGGGTAAAAAAAATATTGCATAAATCACAAACGAGATGGTGAATTAGTTGCTGAAATGACCCCTTTTTTTTCATAACTGAAATGAATTTTTTTCATAAAAATATTCTAACATCCCATAATAGTATGAAACAAAATGATAATTTACAAAATGAGACAAAAATATTATAACATTTCACATAAATATTTCACAAGATTTATGAAATTACATCAAATACATACTAAATACATAATCAATAACAAATTCATCATCATAATATTATACATAAATATCATACATATTTACAACCATGTTACATATTTACAATCATGTTATCTTAATGAAATCGTTATAATTCATAATAATAATGGTAAATCACTTCAAACAAATTAAAGAATCATAAAATCACATAAATTTACACTGATGTTCAGATTGACACTCAACACAAAACCCTTTGCAAAAGAAAGCACCCATAACTCTCACAAATTGTCTTGCTCATCCAGACCAACCTGTTGCTCGACGAATTAAGATGAGAAAACGTTACAAATTTGTTGTGGAAATTGACGCTCAGCGATATTCTGTCACTGTTCAACGTCAGACCATTAGCAAAAATGACCACTCAATTGTGAAAGCTGGAGCTCAACGGTTTGGAGCACAAATGCTTACAAATTTGCACAGCAAGTTGTGCTCAACACCATACAAGCACCACTCAACACCATATCATCAGAAACTTGCATACTGAAAATTATGATTTGGAGAACTAAGGACCTATTCAGATGATCATATTGATACTCTTGACTTAGTACTTGATTTGAAATCAGGGTTCAGTGTCATAATTCATACCAACTTGTTCAAATAACCAAATACTTAATTCCTCAACTCAACATCAATTTAGACAAAACAAACCACACATACAAGCAAGTACAACACAATAGATTTCAGAAGTTCAACACCATCATCGATGAATTAACCAATTCTAGACAAAACAAACATGCAACTCATATTCTCAAAGCATCAACATCTTTAAAATGTGGTAGTTAGCTTCCCTTACAACATGACCAAGGTATATTATTAGGATCACTGATCACAAAAGAGTCTTATAGAAGTCTGAGATACCACATGCAAACCATAGTAGCTCACATGCATGGAAAAATATACAATTAAAGAAAACAGCATAAACCAATTTACTCTTTTGAAAAAACTGATAAGATGAAGTAGAAGATTTTGCCTCAAGAATCACTTAAACAGTCTGATCTTAAAACAAATGAACAAGAAAAGAAAATTTCTAGAAAAAATTCAGATTTTACTAATTTTAAATTAGTGTCATAATTTGATTTTCTATACCTCGTTACAAATGTAATTTCTAATGAAGATGGTAAAGTTAGTATTTTAAGAAATGTATATATCCAATTTGATACAAAATACTTTAGTTGAAATATTTCAGTATATTTTTAAACTATTTAATTACAAGAGTAATTGTGTAACTAATATAAAAGAATTTATAATTTTCTTAAAAAAACTTATTAAAATATGTATTAAAAATATCCAAATACTTATAATTACACCATAGTAACATAGAAAAATGCAGAAATAAGAGAAAGTATTACCTGGAATGACAAATATTCCTCTAGAGTTACAACAGGAAAACTACAACACTCAACATTATTTGATGATGATTTTAAACAATGATTATTTATCCGAATGCCAAAGATAATTCTTTTTATCAGAACAAGCAACTTAACTTTTCTAAGTATTAAAAAGAAAAGAGCTCTTTTAGAATGCTTACCTTTTAAAAAAAGTTTTAAAAATCTGTAATTATTTACTAATATAATCAATTATATTTAGTTATAATCACGTTTAATCTTTTCATATGTGTAAAACATTTTGAAACAACACAATTAATCATTCACTGTGACCCTATAATAACCAGACTTATTAGGTCAATCATTTTAGACTAATTGACATACTTGATTATTCAATAAATTAATAAAACAAATTTTGATCAACATAATCAATTATTATATGAAAAAAATCGATTATATTCGAAATAAGTGAGATCCATATCTAGTCCAATTTGAAATGATTAATTAATCTTAACATAATTAATTATTATGATCATAAAAACATAAAATTAGTTTTAATTGTAAGTTCACTTAACATTATTTTAAAGATTAACTAATCTTTTACATTTGATCATTCTAAAGAAACAATGCAAGGTGTAGTTATCAATTTAGAGGTGTAGTCATGATCAAAATGTCGTCAACATAATGACAATTTAATGACTTTTAAAAATTAAATTAAATCAAATAATTTTTTCTGACATAATTAGATATTCACATAAATATGTAATTCTATGTTTTTTTCCATCTTAGCCTTTGTAGTTTGTTTCAAAATGCGGCGCATTATTTTTATTTTTTTTTTTTATTTAGTAAATTAAAATTTTGTCTTTTTCTTTATCTTTAATGTTAACTGGACTTGGGCTTCTACATTTTGGGCCTAAATTTTGGGTTGAATATTCTTTCCTTTGGGTTCTGTTATCTAAGTTCACCATTTAAAATTTTTGAATTACTTTTTCACCCTCACCTCTGACCCCTTTAGATATCTTTCGCTTACTCTCTTTCGGAACAAAATCGTTACATTTCTCTCTTGGAGCTCTTATGGTGAACTTCCAAGCTTTCCCTCAATTGTGTTTAATTAGTGATTGAAATTTGGTCTAAAAGTCTATTTATTGCAATTTGGTCTACAAATTCATATATTGATTTGCCAATTCCATGTTTTTTTTTTCTTTAGAACTTTTGATAATTTTTTTAGTTTAAAGGCTTCCATGCCACAAAGTTCTTAGAATTGAGTTAATTACCAAAAATTCCTCCATTTATGTTACCTAAATTTTTTTTTGACAAATTATTTGTAATAGTAAATTTTAATTGAAGAAAAAAAATGATACATTTACGTTCTTTACACCTAAACTCCTCATTTAGCAAAGATTCATTAAATAATTTTATGTTCTTTATATACCTAGACTCCTTATATTCTTTTGACCTACAAATAGTTTTCTACTTCACTAAACCTAATGTCTTCCCTTCCTTGTCTCACACCTTACAAAAACTCTCTTTTTTAATTTTCTTCGTGAGTAAATTTGACATTTTGAAAAGAAAAGAAAAGAAAAAGGAAATGAACATAAAAACAAATATCAAATGCAAAAGAAATAATAAATAATAAATATCTTCCTTCTCATGTGGCCAATGTCTTTCATATTTTAATTTACTTTTAAAATAAAGAAAATAATACTTTTATTTTTCTGAAATTTTGTATTATTTGAAAATTAACATCGAAAAGAGAAATTATAATTAAAATAAGAAAATAATTCCTCAAAATAATTAAATAAGTAAACAATATTTATTAATTATGTTATAATGTATAAAAGTAGCATAATAAGATTTGGTATTCCAACCACCATGATGGATATTAGTTTTGAAAGCAACCAGAACCAGAGTACGGTTTTTTGGTATTCCAACAATCATAATGCATTGACAACGCTAAGAACCAGAACAAAATTGTTACCAAGTCATAATAAATAGGATCTTATGTGAACACTTCTTATTCTTAAAACTTACCTTAACACAGCATCAAAATTCATTCACTGTTTGTTACACATTCTCGGTATTGGTTGACAAGTCGTCTTTTTGAGAATACTCTCTAATATTATTATTTGCTCTCATACACTTTTTAAGCGTATGTCACACATTTTTTTAAAAATATATCAGTTATTCATACTTTTTTCTCATGACCTTTAAAACTTCAATATTTAAACACAAATATTATTTAAACATAATTAATAAACTTTATTACTAGATATAATTAATACAAAGAATCACTCTTGAACTTTCCGAACACTAAATATAACTAATCATATTTAAGTTTATCTAACAAAATCTTCCCGTAAACTTAAATGTTTTTTTTATTTCTCATCTTGATTATTCTATATCCAAACTTCTCAACTGTAAAAACTCTTCTCACATCTTGCTTGCTATTTTCATGATTGATTGAGTTCTTATTTTTTTTATGGTTGACTTTGTTGTCGTTGTGATTGACTTGTTCTCTTCATTCTTGGTGACCGATTTATTCTTTGTTTTGATTGACTTCTTCTTAATCTTGACTAACTTGTTCCTAACTGGATTTCTTATTGTCTTTATGGTCGACTCGTCTTTTATTTTCAATAAGTTAAGCTCCTTTTTGAGAGATCAAAATATTTTCACACTCACTTCATACTAAACTCATCATTCATTTCAAGTCACAACTTTTTGTCTTGCACCTCCTGTGCAACTCTCATATTCTTTTTGACTTATAACTGTTCTTACAATCTTAAAGCCGTTTGTTCAAGTTCTTCGATGCATTATTCACTTACTCATTTTTGTTCAAGTATTTTAGTGATATTACACTCTTCCGAATCTTTAACGGGATGAACTATCGGTTCTGATATTAGTTTTTGTAAAAGATTCTCGAAAGATTTGGTACCAATGTGATATGAAAAAACTTATATAAAAAGTCTTAAAAGAATAAGTTCATATATTTTTATATTTATATATATGTTAGTTATTTTACTTATTTTGAATCTATGTAAAACTTCCAACTCACGGTAAATTTCTAACACCAACTTCTTCTCTTTCAACTCAACCTACAAATAGGTTAGAGTATGCCTATAGTATCCACATGTACCCTTTAATACCAAAAAGACGAGTAGGAACTTCATCTTTCAACAAATCATTATTCAACAAAGTACCAACCTTTTGATATAATTATTGAACATTGTACATATGTCTAAGCTTTTTACCACTCTTCAGTCAAATTGTGGATCTGTCATAGTTCTTGCATTAATGACAACTAAACGTGCTAAATTAATATTTTCCTATCAATTCAGAAAAGAAAAGTACTAGAATGATTCATAAACTGACTACGCACGGTCGCTGTTGGCTTCTAAAGGACAAAAGAATTAAGAACACGTTTTTTCACAGTATTTTCAAGACAAGAATCCATGTGAGGTAATCCCAGTGGTTTTTTCATCACAACCCAACTCTTTCAAACATAAGAAAAATATTAATTCGCAAACACACCATTTTTTCAATAAACTATTAGTCCATCCCTTTATTTATTTTGTTTGTGTTACTCACCGATTAGAATTCATGTTATATTATTGTTAAGAATTTAATTACGAATCGAAAGTTTTATATGTGATCAGGACGTTTAATTCTTTTATATTCATTGTTTTTATGGCTTAGTACTATCGATTCTCTTCGATATTTAAAAGTAAACATAACAAGCCAAACTACAACATATATATACATATACATATCACATCTCCTTACACGATAGTAGACCTGCTTACTTCCGGGTCAAAATAAACAAATGTTATTATAAATTAAAGATTTATAAATAATATCAACGATTGGAAAGCAATTAAGACGAAGTTGATCATGGGATTAAAAAGAAATTGATATTGGATTAGACATAAAAACAAAATGATGGGCGTAGGTTTGTTTGAATGTGTTTTCATGGTGGTGAAATTCCAAGCCTAACAGATTAGCTAAGATGTCATTCTCAAGCAGACAGTTCATTAAAAATTGCCAAACCACAGTGTATATCTGCTTGTTCCTACTCGCATAAATGTTATTAGTGTCGGTATTCTACATATCGTATTCTAATAACTAGTGCCTCTTCAAAGCTTATTGAGACTCTTATTCAAAAACTTCTTAAGTAATTTTTCTTACAACATATTGGTAATCTCAGCTTTCTTTCTTGCATCAGAATCTAACACTCGAGACGATATTCTTAATTAAAAACAAATACATAAAGATCTTTTTTTGCTAAATAAAAAAGGGCAAAGCAAAACCAATTAAAACTATTCAGAAGTAAAACTTACTACTCAAGAATTTGAAGATTCATCTCTATACATATAATTTGTTGGGAGTCTTTAGTATGCAAAAATAATAACACCAAATATACTTTTTGTCAAGAAGTTGTGTGAAATGATGCATCAACCCTTCTATCATCACTAGAAAGCTTTAAGAGTTTTCAGATCAATGTGCGGTGCACTCACCCAAACTTTTTAAATTTTGTGTATTATTTATAAAACATGTTATTTAATGAATAAATAATAAAACACAAAATTCAATATAGTAAAAAAAAATTACCAACATATTTTTTTATATTTTGTTTTTCCTTATTTTTGAGTTACTTAGTGTTTGTGTTCGTTTCCTATTTTAATATGTTTTTTTTGTTTCTAAAGAAAAAAAAGAAAGTTAATTTTTCTCATTTGCTTTGTTTTTTATGAGTCTTTTTGTATAGTATTTTTTTATGAACATAAAAGAAAAAAATAATTATGTATTTTTTATAACTTACTTTAATTATAGTAGTTTATTTTTTAAATTTTGATAAAAGAAAAGTTACACATAAATATGAAAATAATACAAATTCAACTTATTCACCTGTTCTTAGTTCCGTAAAATGTAATCTAAGAAACGTTATTAAAATATCTAATAAGTCAAGACGAAATTAAAAGATCTTATTTAAAATATACATTAAATACAACTCCAAAATTATTATTTTTCTAATAAAATATCTAAAGAGATTTCAATATTAATTTTTTTTAATATTAATAACAATGATGAAATATATAAATATTGTATATATTATTATGATCCTTCCAAAATTATCAGTCAGTACTCTTCAAATCCACCACGGTTAACAACAGATCTCGGTTTATATTTTATCCATGGAACAACGTAATCATCAAATGTTACTGTGATACATATTGGACATCTTCAAACATGAAACACATTGCAAAC
Organism: Vigna angularis; assembly: GCF_016808095.1. NCBI lineage: Eukaryota > Viridiplantae > Streptophyta > Magnoliopsida > Fabales > Fabaceae > Vigna > Vigna angularis. Next base: position 33,736,452 of record NC_068977.1, on the reverse strand, counting down.
GTTTTCCTTTTGTATATTTAAGAGACAATACACGATATGCAATAAATAAATAAATAAATGAATAAATAAAAATAAAAGCAACATTCATTGTCTAGATCACGTATTATAGCTTGACTTAGAGTCATGACTGCTATAATTACTTAAATAAACTTCTCACTGTAAATAAAGCCAATTTTGTTCTTCTCATTGTTCTTCATTTAAAATCAAAGTTTTTATAACTGAATTTGTAGTCAAACACATATCATCCTAGCTTCAATCGGTCTATCTCCTTACTAAGACTTCTAATAGTGACACTTTTCTCTTATCAAGACCCATATTGAATGTTAATTCCAAAGTTATGTTCTGTTTGTCAAGGGACGAAAATGATAGATCAAAAATCGTTAAAATAAAAAATGGAAGTTAGAAAAAATGATTAGATACTTTTCCTTTTTAACACTTTTCTGTCTTTTTCATATATATTTCACTTTCTTACACTACAGGAAATGTGCTGATTACCGAAGGCATATTATCGACGGCCTTTCAGTCCTTCGGTAAGGATCATTTACCGAAGGCTTTCCCGACGGCTCTCATTAAGTTATTTATCGAGGGTCAAACATAACATACCGAGGGTCTTTGGCCTTCGGTAATGTCCACGATAATTTAAGTTCTCGAATTTGGTATTCGTTCCCATATACTCAGAATTTCCCCAATTTCCCTCCCCTTTCCTCGTCTCCAGCTCCCCTCTCCTTTCCTTCCCCATTGTGCTCGTGCCGTGAATTAACGGTTGCTCTAGTCTCCGTTGCTTGGTTGGTTCATTGACGGTGGTTTGGGGGTTGGGTGCTAGGTTCGGTGACGCTGCCTTGTGGGTTGTGGTGGTTGGCCGTTTGTGGCGATTTGGGGGTTCTGTAGCAGTGCTGTGGCGGTGTGGTGACAGTGCTGTGACAGTGTGACGACGGTGCTGTAGTGGCGTGACGACGGTGCTGTGGCGGCGTGACCAGGGCTTCCACTATCGCAAGGCGAGGCCAATGTAGGGGTCTGTGACGAGGTAAGAGGTGTGCTCTGAACTTGTGAATGAACTGTGTGAATGAACTGTGTGCAAATGTATAATGAAAACCCCTAATTCACTTCCATTCCAAATGAAAGACGTGTGCTCTGCATCAAATCAGAACATCTGAACCAAGCAGGGAAAATGAAACTTAGGTTTAGTTCAACAAAATGTGTTTTTTCCCTTAATCTTTTTTGTTTTCATTGATAAATAGAAATGGGTAACTTCATTTTCTCTGTGATTCAAAACTAAGTATATTTTCTTGTAATATATATGAGATAGAATTTAACACATGTAATGTAGTTTCTTAGGGGATAAGGAAGTTGTGTTCTGGTTTGGTAGATGATGTCAATGTAAGGTTGATCCAAAATTGCAGTGCTGAATTATTCTCTCCTAAAAACGAAAGAATGAGTGTAGATTGATTGACGATGCTGTGAAGATTGCATTTTTAACTTTAAGTTTGTTCTGGGAATCTGCCATAATTTTTTACTTTTTTTTTTCTTATTTAATTTATTCGTGCTGTTGGGATGGAGATGTGCCTAATCTCTCAGGTCCTGGAAATGAATGGTTAATCCCTTTCCACATGGTAGGCTTACTGGATCTGGCCTGAACCTTTTCTTCCTTAAAGACTACAGGTTTTCCCATTAGTGTCCATCTTATTTATTGGTATCATTTCAATTTTAATTTCTTGTTTTGTTTCTATATGGTTATATATTGCTTCTGCTTGTGTGCTTGTTGTAGATTGCTTAAAAACCTCTTTTGCTGCATATACTGATCATGCTTATTAAAACTCTCTTTCATTCATAACAGGTTGAATGCAAAGAACTTTTTTTACAGAGATTTGCCAGAACTGGATGATTCTATTGCTGATAAGCTTCTCCCTGGATGCAGCACAGTGGAGCAGGTGACCTTTTTACCCGTTCTATGATTGTTAACTGAAGTGAGGAATTTTGTTGAGTTGAAATCAGAGTAAAATTCTCTAGCATGAATTGTCAGGTCAAAGACTTATTGTTACAGAGATGCCTAGAGGTGGAGCAAACAGCTCGAGAACAAGCAACTGATAATGCTATCTTAGATCAGATTTCTAAGGTAATATTACATTAGATTGATTTTGTCTTATCTCCTACGTTATTACCATGTACCTTGCATGTGTTTTCTATGTGTGCATAATGAAGCACACTTGCATCTAACATGGATATACCGAGTAATCATCATCATCTTCATTATTTTTGGTAGACATCCATTTTAGAATTTGGATTTAAAGTCCAATTCAATCTCATAAACTTGTAAAGTGAAATTCAAGCTTTATTAGCTCTATTGAAATTGCCTTTCTAGTTGATGTAGGATTAAACACCACCTTTAAGACTGAAATTATTTAAAGGTTAGGACTGTATTTAATTTATGGAGCCAACCTATTAGAAATACAGGTATTGATTGCATGATGCGTCATTTTCAGGCCAATCTTTTTACATTTTTATTCACAGTTTAATGGGAAGACAAACAAACTCTGATCTCTCTCAGGCAAAAATGAAACTAAGTGAGCAACAACTGGCATCTCTCTCAAGTCCAAAGGCTGTGAACCAATATCTTGAGCATCAGAAGGAAAATATAACAAATTTGATAAAACAGAATCTGGCAGTGGGTGATATATATAGGCGTGAAAATCTGCAGGTAGCATGTTTGCTTAAGATGTGTCCATTATATACATATTTGTTCAGGTCATGCTGACAACAAATTCTTTCTCCTTATCAAAATATGGAACAAGTGGACCAATTCTCAGTGATCTGTCTAAGTATAAAGGTCACTTTTGCTTATAAAAATGATTTGTGCATTTGTGTGTTTTGTAGTTTGCTACCGAGGATCTCGTCAAAGAGGTTGAGAATTCCATTGCTGAATTCAAACGTCAAAATCAAGAATATGATGAGGAACGGGTGAAGGATCAGGTTTGCATCATACTTCCTTGTTTATTTACTGTTGTTTATTGTTTTGGCTGCTTCATCGGTTCATGTATATATGTAGAACTACAGATATCTTGAACTGTTTTCAAAATGGTCCATGTAGGGATAGGACTTCATACTGCATACCATTTTGATTAACTATATTATATATGCATCACATTCTGCAGCAACAACGCTCTGTTTTTTTTTTCGCCCTTCGGTAATTACCGAAGGCTTTTGGCCCTCGGTAATTACCGAAGGCTTTTGGCCCTCGGTAATTACCGAAGGGCAAAAGCTCTCGGTAAATGTTAGCGACAAGAGATTTACCGAAGGATTTTTGGCCGTCGATAAGCCTTCGGTAAACACCCATTATCGACGGCCTTTGGCATTTTCCGAGGGCTTCTGGCCTTCGGTAATACCCTACTTTTTTGTAGTGTTAATCAATAATATCAAAAGAGGGATATTCAATGATTCATCTCCTTTTGATTTCCAATGTTTCTCACGTCTGTTTACAAGTTGTATAAATGTAAATAACATCAATATAATAAGTGAATACATTTTACATCAATAATCAAATCATGAAAAGTACTACACGTCGAAGTAAAACAAGCTTCTTTTACGAGAACATGGTTCAAATTTAAGCTATAAAATTAATTAAATTTAATCTATAATTAAACTTAATAAAATTTAAACTATAGTTAAACTCAACAAAATTTAACGTTACTAAACTTTTCCAAATTTAATTTATAAATTCGATCAAATTTAACACATTTATTACAAATATTAAAATAATAAAATGAAATATTAACATATAGATGACTTTCATTTGGCGTAGGACGGCGTGGTGGTCGCAATCGCTTGTAACGGGGAAGGTGACAACTTTGTACTAGCCTTGTGCCGGAGGTGACAATTGGGTGTTTTTTGTGGTTGTTGCTGCAGCAACCAACGGTGACTCCAGGCATTGGTGTTGGACGAAGAATGAAAACAGTGCAACACAAGAGAAGACGAAATATAGTACAAATGAATAGATATGTTGTTCGTGTTCTAAAATGAATCATATAGTACATCGATTGTTAGAAAAATCGATATACTATGTATGATATTATCTGAGTTTTACTATAAGAACATCATAATATATATCTTCTTATTTATTTAAAGAAAATTCACTGATCTATCTCGCAGTGAATCTATAAACCACAAGATAGCAGTTTGACCATAAACCAAAAGTCTGAATCGAAAGAGTTAACTACGATGCAGAATCTTAAACTCTAAACTTTAACGTGTACAAAAAGTAACAATTAAAGAATTTGAACCATATATAGAAAAGTAACTAACAAGGTAGTAAGTCAAACTTGAACATGGAATTAAGACATTAAAGAACATAACTTGATTATTAGATATAAAAATAAAACCATGTTGAGGAGTGTGAATGTGATTTTTGGTGGACTAATTCCAAGCTAACCAAGTAGCTAACATGTCATTCTCAGCCAGCCAGATAATTCGTTCAAGTCAATGAAGACTTGCATATTTCGTAATTTTTTTTCGTTGAAAAACTTATTTTATAATCTCTTCCTCATATTATTATTATCGTTGTTATATAAACCATTGTACCGCTCAGTTCCAAAGCACAAGACAAACACCAAGACACCCCTTTGATTTGTTTCTGATTACAAGAGCGAGAAGTTGCCTTTTCATTCAATTTAGCAAACATGAAGGTATGAACCAATGTTTTTAGTTTTGCTTTTCTGTCCCTTTCTTTTCTCTTTTTGATGATTTCTCAAGAACTTTTTCGCAATAACACGTGTAATATAAATACAGCAAAAAATAGTTATCAAGCTGCAAATGGACTGTGACAAATGCAGAAACAAAGCCCTGAGAATTTCGGCACAGGTACCAGGTGAACATCACACGCCAATCCCTGTTACGCTTCATATTGAAAGAAGTTTCTTTCAGAGAACGAGTCATAAAAATACTCATATTATCCATATGAAACCAAGCTGTGTAATTACAGTTAGAGTTTTATTTGATAACTTTTATTAACTTTTCATATGTTTATGGAAACTCAGTTCTAATCTTAGAATGAAACGGAAGTTCTTAGAGTTCAGTGTGTTATATGAAGAAAGCAAACAGTTTGTTAGTTAGCTAATTTTTGTAATGTTTTCTACTGAAAATTAAACAAACTCATCTTAATCTATACCGATACATATGTTTGTATAAAATTTTAGGAGATGAGTTTTTAAAAATGAACAACTCCTAGAAAACTACAAACTAAGCTCATGTATATGAATTATAAAATGAATTCCAATGGAGTGACATAAAAACAACAAAATAACAATAAATTATCTCTAAAATAAAACTGAAGTTTTATCATAATTTTTTGTCTCATTATATATAAAATTATTCTTAAGATGGTTTCGAAAATTTTATTTTAATAAGAGAGCCATAGAAAAATATTTTTATATTTTTTTTCTTTACACTTTAATATAAATATAATTTTATGATTTTAAATTTAAGATTATTTTATTTCACACCAAATGTTTTAAAAAAAATATTTTCAAATTATCAATCTTTTTCAAGTTTAAAATTCATGGATTGGAAATGTTCTTAAATTATTATACGGTTTAATAAAATTATCATGATGTTTATCCATTTTACACATATAACATGTAATTAAATATGATGAATTATTTTGTGTAAATTTGAAATGTCAACTCCATGGTAGAAACCATAGACACATGATCATATCTTAGGTCATGTGACTGTCCAAAAATCTAGATTCAAATCCAGTATGCATCTTAAACCTCTCAGGTGTGACTACGGTGGCCCTGGACGGCGACGACAATGACCGCGTGGCGGTGAGCGGCCTAAACGTGGACATGGTTTGCTTGGTGAACCAGCTGAAGAAGAAGTTCTCCTCGGTGGTGATTGTGACGGTGGAGGATCTGAAAAAGGCGGAGGAAGAGAAGAAAAAGAAGGAGGAGGAGAAGAAGAAGAAAGAGGAGGAGGAGGAGAAGAAGAGAAAGGAAAAGGAAGAGAAGCTGAAGAAGATGTTGCATGCTGCTCTGTGCAAAAAGTGCCACAGTTCCAGTTGTCACGGTAAGTGTGACGTTGATATCATGTTCTGCCTTAACTGCAAAAGCAGCTGCTGCAATGGCGATTGTTGCGTCGTTTGTGTTAACTGTGAGAACCCCAAGTGCGATGGGGACTGTGACTTATGCTTCAACTGCCACACCTCAAACTGCAATGGTTGTTGTTCTGATCAGAGTCCTCCATCATGCCCTAAAGGGTGCACCTGTCACAAATGCTATGTGCCCTATCAACCTTATTCCTATCCCCCATATTGCCCTCCCCCTTATTGCCCTCCCCAAGTAGTATATTATGATTCTTGCCCTGATCCTTGCTCCATCATGTGATCCACCACAGAACATTTCTTCCTTCTGCACAAAATTACAGACAGACATCTTGATGCTTAGCATCACGCAACCACATGGTTCAACTAGGATATTTGTATTTAGTACGAGGTTTGTCATGTTTGTGATGTCGACTTTGTATTTGTTTGGTTAATTTGTTCATGTTTGTCTTGGATTCGTGTTAAATTTCCAAGTTGATTTCTTGATGAACGAGATCTCAGTTTGTGTGCTTTCTGATATGTTATTAATTAATGAGGAAATAAAATTAAATTAAATTAAACTTCAAAACTTCTCCAATAACCCCAAGTTAAATTAATTTCCATCACCTGTTTTGGCTTTTTATTGTATTTTAATTTTATTTTTGTCTTTTGGGCAGGGCATAAGTAAGTCTACTACTTCTTGGAGTATTGTTGCAACATGCTATAAGACTAAAAGACCATTGCAGTGTAAAAACAAACTTTGAACTTTAGTAACAAATTCTCGCTGTGGATGAATCCTTTTACATTCCGAATTGTAATTTTATTTCATAATAAATTTAAATTAATCAGAATTTTCGTTTTTGTTTTTTTGACTCTTGAAATATTACGTACATGATGTGCTCACTGCTGAAATAAGTCGAAGCATTTGGTTTGGCATAAAAAGAAGTTTATCTGAAGTCAGAAAACGAATGAGTCAGATTTGAGCTACAAGTGGATGGAGAGAGAAAATAAAGAAACTAAAGCAAAGAGTCGTTACCCAAGTTAGAGTAACATCTGTATATGCATTGAATGTTAGTAAGAATGTAACTTGGAAGTCAAAAGAGAAAAAAAAAATGATATTACGAGTTTCTCCGTTTAAATATTAGAAATGAGTTATATAAAATAATAGAATAATTAATAAAGATGTCATGCACTAACTTCTTGTAAAATGTCTCTAATGGTGTCAACGATTACTTAAAGTGGATATTAAACTCAAACTAAATATATTAAGGATGACTTGTGAATGTAAAATAGCTATACCAAACGCAACCTTATACTTTATTGTACTATTAATTGCTCTACCATGTTATAAATAGTTGAAAGTATTGAGCTTTAAAGGAACACCGATAAAGAAAGAAGACAATAAAACATATGTGAATAATGATTTGCGAAAAATTATGAGACAATGTTGTCATAAAATCAATTAGATGATTTAGACATATTCAAGGAAGAATCTTATGTATATCTTTTTATTAAACAAGAGTAAAGAAAATCGCATGAAAGAATCTTTATCTATCAACTAGTAATTAATCTTAATTACTAGTAGGATATAGGATTTTACAAGTTTAATGTGTCTAATAGTTTTAATTTCTTATTTTCGTTTTCAAAATGTCGATGAAGTGAACTTATTGAATCTTTTAAATAATCTTTTATACGAAACCTATTAATCAAAATATCAAGTTTATTTTGAAATTAATTTTTTCCAACTTTTTTTAATCTTTTAAAAGTTAACAATACACCACACTGAATCATTTAAATTTGGTCAAATTTTCGATTTATTAAATAATTTTTATCCTAAAATCATTTTAAACTTCAAACTATATGCGGGAAGAGTTTTTATTTTTTACTTTTTTTCAAACATAAACTATAAAATGACCTCAAATTATTATTGTTATTATCGTTGTTGAATAGTCAATTTATTTTGGGGTCCTTTAAAATTCATCTCTATTGAAAAAAATAAAAACTTTGTAATCATCAATTGGCATCCTAGACATTTTACTTTAAAAGTCAATATATAAATAAATATTATATATATATATATATATATATATATATATATATATATATATATATATATATATTGATGTGGACTTGGTGAGTAAACAATTGCGAATTATTAGAAGGGGTAGGAACTTACTTAAACACTCACCACCATTAATATTTTATACAAAACATAAGCTATAAACGAATTAAAAAAAAGTAAATAAATCCGAGAATTAAATAAGTATTTTTTTTTTGTTTGTAAAAAAACATGTATTGATCGTGCAAATTAACAACATTTTTGACACATGGTGACCTCTAGTGATTTAAGTTTTTAATTGATGGTAATTTAACAAATATTTTAGATTTTTTACTCGGTAATCATTTTTTCAAATCCGTACTATATATAGTATTAAAGAAATAAAATTAGAGAAGCAAGTTGGTTGAAAGTGAAGGATTTGCATTATGTTTTTTGGCTTTAGCAGTTGGTGGGTATACCCTATCATGAGGGACCAAGGATTTCATCAGCCTCTCCACGTAACATATTATTATTACTTATTATATCAAACCGTTTCAACTGCAAATAGAGTTATTTGGAGCATTGGAATGATATTCAATTATTCATAGTTTCACAAAATTATTCTATATTATCACCTTTTGTTCCATATGAGGAGAAAAAGTCATCGCTCGGAATACATATAATTAATATTTTTTATTAGTCTTTTTTTATTCAGAAATAACACTAAGATTTCACTCAGAACTCAATTCACAGCTTGCATACAATACATGAACAGAAAGAGGTTGTGTAGTGTCGTCGATGGGAATACGTACAGTGCAAAAGAAGATAAGAGTATTTTAGTAAAAACTAAAGATATCACAACACATTTTTATATTCATTTGATATAAAATATAAAAATAAAATGATCATAAAAATATAAATTTTATATTTTTTAAAAGAAAAAATAAAGATAAATAAGAATATTATTAAATGAATTAAAAATTTTAGATATATTAAAAAATTATTTTTTTTAATAAAGAAAGGAAAATAAAATGAAAATTATTTTAAATAAAAGGAGAGTGCATATAACTAAAAGGAGAACATGGTAGAATAGTCGTCGTTATTTTTTGTACTTTTTTACTGAAGTGAGAGACAATTGAATAGAAGACAGCAACATGTTCATCAACATGTGTTCATCGTACTGGGAAAACGGGAGATGGGATCTAATTAATTCGTTTGCAATTATGATAAAAATGTACGTAACGATTTAAATATTTGTTTTGTCGTGTTTGCATTAAAAAATGGTTGGGATTTTCTAAGATAACGAATCAAGGGTATGGTTATTTTTTTTTATTAAAATTGGTACTTCTTTTCAATGCTTTTTCTTATCATAATTTATACTATATATATAAAAGAGATATTTGAGATGTGTCTTACAATGTCTATCAAAGTAATGATTTTTTTTATTAAAATTGGTATTTTTAAAAATATTTTTTTATCATAATTAATATTATATATAAAAGAGATTTTGAGATGTAAACTGAATTATGCAAATAATAAATGGAAAGTTCAAATATAGTTTTTCAAAAGAAATGTTGATTAAGTGAAATTGTGATTTTTTTTACTGATTTAGACAAAAACTTGAAGTAATGAAAAATAATGATTTTTAAATAAAATAAATTTAATTTATAAAAAACAATTAAATTGATTAAATAAAATATAGATAGTAACTTTCAATGCACAATTCGATTCAATTCAATATAAAAACATCAATTAATATGTTTTTAATTCCTTAACATTAACACCACGAGTTAATAAAGCTTAATTTCTTAGCGACAAGTCAAAATCTTAAGAATAAAAACTCTAATATTTTAGATTTTTTTTATCAAAATTTCTCATTAAGTTAGAATGTTTTGAATGACTAATTAATACATATATACGTCTAGATGTGAAATCTATTAATTGTTTTATCCTAATTAGGATTCTCAAATTATCTTTCAATAATCAGGTACTAACAAATATGCAATCAATAATAATGAAATTAACATAAAAAATAGAATACAAAGTGATGGAAAAAATATTGAATAGTAGAAATCATAAAGAGTCAATAATGTCCAACCCGTAAATAAGAGAGTTAGTTACCCCTATTCATTCTGAACTTTAGAAAAGAATAATTATTAATGTCTTCAGCTTCTAGAATGTGCACTAACAAGTAATAAATATTTTTCTTTTCACGAAGACTTGTGCAATACATGATAACTCTCACAATTCATAACTCAATATTAGATAACAAAACTCACAAAAACACAAAGAAACTCTTATTGTATTTTTATCAAATTGTTAATGTGTAACAGGAAATTAACATAAAGGTCTAGATGTAATGCTTCCTCTAACACTCAGGACTTGGGAGTGTTCTTGAGCAGGATCATAACAAGAGAATTGAATGGACCTAGGTTCTCTCTGTCAGGAACACAATTTTTGAGTTAAGTCTCGTTTAATTCTTTTCTTCTCAGTTGACATGGTGTTAGCTCTTATCTTGTTGTGATACTCCCTTATTTCTTCTCAAGACCACTTTGCTAAACCTTTCAAAAAAGGTTCTCAAGGATTCTCCTTTCTCTTGCCTAATGTTGAGGAGTGTGAGGGAAGTTTGATTATGGCGACTTGTGACTAACTAGGTGGTGAAGGACGACATCAGCGTGTCGAAGCAGTCAATGGAATAGGGGAAGGCGAGTGAACCATTCTAGGTGCCCCTTTGAGAGTGGTAATGAAGGATTTGCATAAGATTGCATTGTCAATTGAGTACAAACTAACTTGAGTTGTGTAGATGACCACATGCTCATCTAGGTCGATGCTACCATAATACCGATCCGCACTAAGAAGCTTTCACTGCTAGGAAATGTCGGCAGTTCCCTACCACTGCCAAGGAGTGGTGCGTCTTAGAATTGTGGTTGTACTACTCTTCTTCATTTCCACAGATAGGGATGGGGTAGGGTGTTTTCTACACCAAGACAACGTTATCAACAACTTCCTTATACTTTTCCTTACAGGAGTGACTTCAGCCTCGACCTCCTTTTCAACATTGCATTCTCGCCTCGGTAGGTGCTTATTGTTCTAATAAGCTGATAACATACCTTACAAAGACTTTAACAACTCCACAAACATCTCCAACCTTCGATCTCCAAAGTACTGATCCTCCTTCTCAATACTCGTCCTCAATAATATGGATAAAAATTTTGTCTACAGAAGACACTTCGACGCTCAAGTCAACCTTTATATCAATAAAGTAATAAATGTATAATTAGTGAGAACGTAAATAAAATACATCGATCACTGCGTTGTTTATAATATTATTTATGATGTTTGTAGGTTTTTACTTCGATGGATTTGGGCTTGGGTCCAATAGATCATTTACTGTAGTAGAGCAAATGTTTAATCATACCTTGATGATGGCTACAAAGTAGTCAATACGTCACAAGTATTACTTCTAGTGAAAGAAGCCTAGAATAAGCATATATAATCCAGATCGAATATGTTTGGGTGCAAACACTTAAAGACAAATTCGATTATTTAGTTTAAAAACAAGACCAATACTAATATAACTAACTATATTGAATATAAAAGAAATATGAAAGAACTTGGAACCAAAGTATATGTTTCTTTGAACCATATTAGTTACCACTCATATCCTTTTTATATGATTGATGTATTTTTAAGGTTTAAATAAGTTTAAAGTTGATAAATTTAAATACTTTCAATTGTATTTGTATTAATTATGTTTTTTTTTCTATTGTATATAAAATATTAAAAAAATTCATATTTTTTAATTAAGTGTACGCATTTTAATTTATTTGTACTTGATGATATGACTGATATATGTTATCTGGTTATCTTCTTTAATTATTCTCACATATTACTTATAATTTTATATTTTATAATTTTATGAGATAATGATTTTATAAGTTTATTAATTTTCCCAGGTGAAGTTAATAAGTTCTTCTGTAACGTGGAGTTAACAAAATATGATTATTGTTTGTAAGTTATACCAATATAATTTATTTTAATATTTCTTTTAGTGGTGTCTGTTAAATCCATACTAGTTTATTTATTTTTAATGTTTATTTTTTAGTATTTTTAGGGTTCATTTTATTTATTTTAATCAACGTTATTTAATATAAATATTTTAAATTAATTTTACATTTTTTTACTTTGTTTATTTTAAACAATTAATTTACCGTTGACACTGTTCTGACAATATCATAAAAATTATTTAAAAAATAATTTATATTTTTTAAGAAAAATTAATCTTCTTCATCGAACTAAAATTGATTAAATCGATTCTAATAACCATAAAAAACTTTAATATTTAAAAGTTTCTTGTTTATGAAAATGTGCAACTTCTAATATGATCATTGCCTTTGTAAAAAGCAAACACTTTAGGACATTGGTGAGCAGAGCTAGTATTTATTTTTCTTGCACCATTTTGTAGCATTTTATTGGATTAGCTGGACCCATTAAACTAATTTGGTATTTTTTATACCTCTTTCTACCATTTAAGATATGCATAAAAAGAATTCCCCTAAAGAATTTATAGATTTTAAATTTGCAAGTTACATGAAAGTTGTATATATTTGGTATGGGTTTGGCTTTGAATTAATGTTTGTACCTTTGTGTAAGGGAAAAAACAAAAATATATTTTGACACACAAATTTTTATATTTATTTCACATTATTTTTTTAAATATAAAAATTTATTTTTTTATAACTACTTAAATAAATATATATCTTATACGACAAATTACAACTCTGTGCATGACATGTCCCACCATCAAATGAATTATAACCTTCATGAAAGGGCATTCCATGTATACATGCATGCACATCAAATATGTAACAAAAGATATTAATGTTAGAGGTAGACTCACTTGTCTTTTACAACTTCATTGACTTGTTCAATTCCCTGACCAAAAGGATAACAATAATGGAACCCCCAATAACCATACATATTCTCATTTTTAAACTAAAACTTTTTATTTAATTATGTTTTTATTCAGTTTATATATAAAACTTGTGTTTCATCTTTATACATTGGACATAACTTTTTTTTGTGTCAAACTTTTTTAAAAAGTAATTATATAAAAATCAAAATGGGGTATTTTGATTGAATTTGATGAATATCAAACGAGTTGAATCAATAAGAAAAAAAAAGTTGTATACAAAGAGAATAATTTTTAAAATAAAATGAAACTAAAAACTAAAAAAGTATATATTATTTACATAATAAACTAAGTAATTATACACTTGAATATTTAATATTGATTATCAAATATTTTTAGGTGAGAAAAAATAATGAATAAAAATATTTCTAGAAGAAGACAATGATTATATGTACATACAACCAAAAAGAGGTAGGGTTAGCAAATGTTGGTGGTGTTATGAAAGGAACGTTACAAAATCAAGATGAATGGATGACAATGAGAGATTGAACTCTTTAAAACTTGTTGGTTACTCATCAACGGAAGAGGAAGAAGTTGGGCTGCCCTATTTTTGTCTTGGCCCAAAATTGGTCCCACCAAAAACACAAATAAATTCTTTAATAAAAACTGATATTTGGAAAATGTATTTAGAAAATTAGAATTAATTTAATTATGAAACACTACTTTTTGCCTGTTTATATACGTGTCATTTTAAAATTGGTGTTAATGGAAGAAATATGAGTGATAACTAACAATTTATAAATATCTCGTTATAAAATTTGAGTATTTATAATGTTGCAAGTTAAAAAAATGAAAATGTAAAAGAACTAAATGAAAATGTTTTATAAATTAATTTATGTACGAGTTAATAACATTAGAAAATATAATGTAATAATTTAAGAATACAAAACCTAACAATATCATATTTACAAGTTTTTAATATTCAAAATACACGTAAAAAATCAAACATATCATAATAGTTAAATTTAATTTTTTCCAACAAACATCATTCTTTAAAAATGTCAAGGTTTTTTTAAAAGAAAATTTTATATTTTAATTTTTGGAAAACCAAATCAAGACGATGTTTAAAACGACCAGTGGTGGAGGCAGCGGCTGTAACGTCCCGGCAACTCGCAGGGACCGTTGACTGCCCCCACAGACCACCACCAGGCTTTCCAGTGTGCTTTGTCCTCACTCGCACACTTTCTGGGAAAACTTCCCAGAAGGTCACCCATCCCAGAATTACTCCAGGCTAAGCACGCTTAACCATGGAGTTCTTATGAGTCAGGCTACCGAAAAGTAAATGCATTTTGGTGATATGAGTAGCCAAATCAATTCCTTTAAGCTATCCTTCAACTGTATAGTCCCATACCTATACAGTCTCCAGATCCCTCTCATTCCAGTGTATGTTCGATTCATCCATGTACCCCTTCCACCCGAAGCTGCCAGGAGCCGCTCCTTGTCCGTGCCCCCTGCACCATGCTTCTTGCACCGGCGTCACTCCCCGCCCTCGTCTCCGTGCCCGGGTGTCACAGCGGCGCTAGCCACTGGTGGAGGCAACAACGATAAAACGACAAGGAAAACTTGTTTACGCGAGATGGGAAGCTGCAATTCGCGTTAGGTCTTTGACGAAAGAAGAAGAGTGAAAATGTACTTATTGTGTCATGGTTCTGGAATATAAATATCAAAGAGGTTATTACCTCGGTGATAAACAAAACTGATGCGTAAACCTTCCAAAAAAAATTTAAAATAAAATTGTAAATGGAAAATTTAAAAATATCTACTAATTATAGGCCTCGGTTCGCGGTTAAACTGAGGCATAAAGGGCCTTTGACATCGGTTAAAATGGAACCGAAGTAGTAGATGTTGAAAAATCGGATATGAAACATTCAAAATCAGAGACTGTCATTTTCTGGCAGGACATACTGTCTCGGTTGGTCAAAGAGCCAAGGTAGTAGACCTATTTCAAAAGAGTTGTCAGAGTTTTTCGCCTCGGTTGGTCAGAGAACCAAGGAAGTAAGCCTATTTCGAAAAAGCTGTAAGGGTTTCTTTACTAGTGTAAACATATAAGACTCATTGTAATACTACTTAAAGTAGTTTGTTTAATGATATAGATTTCAAGGTTATTAAATCTTAATTATAAGTTAATCTCAATTAAATTACGTAGGTTTTCATGATATATGGTTTAGGGTTTACGATTTAGAGTTAAGGTTTAGAATTAGGGTAGGTTTAGGGTTATGTTAGTGTTAGAGTTTAGGGTTAGGATTAGTGTTAGGGTTTAGGGTTATAGTTTATGGTTAAGATTATGGTTACAGTTAGGTTTAGGGTTATGATTCGAGTTAGGGTTTATGGTTAGTGTTTATAGTTAGGGTTAGGGGGTTAAGGTTATGTTTAAGGTTAGAGTTATGGTTATAGTTTATGATTATGGTTTAGGGGTAAGGTTTATGATTTGACTTAGGATTTAGATTATGATTTAGGGTTAGGGTTTATGGTTAGAAATTAGGTTTATGATTTATGGTTAGGGTTTATGATTTAGGGTTAGGGCTTAAGGTGAAGGTTAAGGATTAATGTTTAGGATCAGGGTTAGAGTTCAAGATTTAGGGTTAGAGGTAGGCTTATGGTTAGGGTTTAAAGTTTAGGATTTATGGTTTAAGGTATATGGTTAGGGTTTATGATTTAGGGTTTAGGGTTATGGTTAATGGTTTAAGGTTTAGAGTTAGGCTTAGGGTTATGGTTTAGTGTTATGGTTTAGGGTTTATGGTTCGAGTTAGGGTTAATATATATGGTTAAGGCTAGGGTTATGGTTAATTTATAGGATTAGGGTTTATGATTTAGGGTTTAGAGGTAGGCTTATGGTTAGGGTTTAGAGTTTAGGATTTATGGTTTAAGGTATATGGTTAGGGTTTATGATTTATGGTTTAGTGTTAGGGTTAATGGTTTAAGGTTTAGAGTTAGGCTTAAGGTTATGGTTTAGTGTTGTGGTTTAGGGTTTGTGGTTCGAGTTAGGGTTAAGATATATGGTTAAGGCTAGGGTTATGGTTAAGGTTAAGGTTAGGATTTAGGGTTAGGTGCTTATGGTTTATGGTTAATTTATAGGATTACGGTTTATGATTTATTGTAAGGGTTTATGGTAAGGGTTGGGGTTTATGGTAAGGGTTGGGGTTAGGGTTTAGGATTTATGGTTTAGGATTTAGGTTGAGAGTTTAGGGTTAGAGGTAGGGGTTGAGGTTAGCGTTAGAGTTTATGGTTTATGGTTTATGATTTAGGGTTAAGGTTTATTCTTTATGGTTTAGGGTTAAGGTTCAGAGTTTACGAGATAAGGTTAGGGTTAAGGTTAATGTTATGGTTAAATTTAGGGTTAGGATTTAGAGTTTATAGATTAGGGTTTCAGTGTTTAGGTTTAGGGTTTAGGATTTAAGGTTTGTGGTTTAGGGTTTATGGTTTAAGGTTAAGGGCTTAGGGTTAAGGATTATGTTTACGGTCTAGAGTTTAGGGTGTACTGTGTAGGGTGTAGGGTTTAGCGTGTAGGGTGTATGGTGTAGGGTCTAGGGTCTAGGGTTTAGTATTTAAGGTTTATGGTTTGGGGTTCATGGTTCAGGGTTTGGGGTTCAGGGTTCAGGGTTCGTGGTTCATGGTTCAGGGTTCATGGTTAAGGGTTCAGAGTTCAGAGTTCAGAGTTCAGAGTTCAGGGTTCAGGGATCAAGATTTAGGTTTCAGGGTTTGTGGTTTAGAGTTAGTGGTTAGGATTTAGGATTTAATGTTTAGGGTTTATAATAAAAAAGAACGCAAGAATGAAAGAAAGGAAAAAACAATGGAATAAAAGTAAAGAAAGCATTTTAGATTAGTATACACGTGTTATTGTCAATTTTATTTTATTAATATATCTCATTTTATTGCTTTATCCTTTAAAATTTATAGTTAATTTTTTAAAGCTCAATTATTTATTATAAAAATTATTCATGGTAAAATTATTTATTTTATAATTATTTTTTATGAACATATTTCATTTAAAATCTAATACTATTTTATATTTTAATAATAATAATAAAAAATAACTTTTGTTACCGTAATGAAAAAACAAATACATATACACATATATATTTCCCCGGATAATGATAAACATTATCTTATGGTCAACATGTATGTATATATATATATAAATATTCAAATATTTATAAAAATCAACTCTCAAAATAACCATTATAAAAAAAAGTATGGAACCTTCATTTTCCTAATTTTTACAGTGAGTAAAAACTTGTGGTATCAAAATCAACATATTTTCATTCTCGGGTAAATATTTTATGAATATTCTTTTCTAAAAGAATAATAAATAACAAATAGTTTAATTTAAAGAGAAAAGAAATATTCAAAAATACATAAATCAATTTCACATATCTTAAACAAAAAGATGATGTATGAAAACAGTACAACTTTGTTTCAAACTGGGGAAAACCCCTTCTCTACCTCATTAAATATATATATATATATATATATATATATATATATATATATATATATATATAAAATATATATATATATATATATATATATATATATATATATATATATATTTTAAAAAAATTTGCTGACAACTGATTCAATAGAAATTATTGTTTAGCTATAATTAGATGAACACTATATGGATTAACGGATTTCAAGTTCAACCACAATACGTTCGACACGGAATAAGATTTTAAGCATATAAGATTCATATGTAATACTAATTAAAGTAGTTTGTTTAATGATATATAGATTTCAAGCTTATTAAATCTCAATTATATGTTAATCTTGGTGGGATTACGTACACTACAAAAATAAAAAATTTTACCAGGGGTTTTTTCTTGCATTACCGACGGTTTTAACCCCTGGTAAATTCATTTCCCGCGGTTAGCAAAACTACTGGGAAAACCACCGTCACAAAGATTTCCGGCGGTTTTGTTTGTAACCGTTGCTATTTGCGGGGTTTTCAAAAACCGCCGTAATTTGCGGGGGTTTTTACAAAAACCGCCGTAATTTGCGGGGGATTTTACAAAAACCGCCGGTAATTGCTGAGATTGAAATAAATTGTTGAGATTTGTGTGGGTTATCAAAAAACCGCCGGTAATGAAAATAGTTTAAGTTTTTTTTTTATTCAAATGACTTGATTAATGTGATTAATACAAAATATATTTAATATTAAAACAGAATAATATAAAACCAAAAATAATTATTATTATATGAAATAAACTGTAAAATTAAAAATACAATTAACTTGTAAACTTAAGAAATAACAAATGTTTGTCCTAAAAATTAAAAGTAAACTTCTACATAACAAATTAAAAAGTGTTCTCCAATAACAATTATCATTCTTGTTCTTCATTTTCTTCATGCTTCTTTATCATATACCTACAAACAAATCTATGAGTGAGCTAAACATTCAACAACTCAAACCTTATAAGAGAATAATAAGCAAACAATAATATATATAACAAATGCCCAGAATTAAAAACCAAAACAGATTATTATATAGACACAAGCAGAATTTCTATATGATTTTTACCTTGAGTGTCTGGTCCAGGTTTACAGTAAGAGAAGAAAGTTAAAATTCGTCTTTATAAACTAAAGTTATCTCATGCATAAGTTGCTTTACAAAAGTTCTGTCTTTTAAAATTCTTTTAAAAAGATACTTTTTTTTTTTCTAAAAAGTCTTCCTATATATCCAAATATCTTTAATTGGGATATAAGTGATAAAATTAAGGAACTAAATCCTTACTGAATTCTTGACCTTTCATTTAACAAATGCTGCACGTAACTTCGTATTGAAATTTTCATTTTCTTGGACGGCTATACTGAAAATTAAAATAATAATATAGTTATGTGTAGGTCAAATAAATGGTTGAAAATAGCTCATACAAAATTAAATGTAAACACTGATGTAGTTTTAGCTTACAAAATTCTGCAGTATAAAATTAATTTGTACCATGGATCATATTTCTGAAAATCAACGATATTCTTCACAAATATGAATGCCAAAAAAATTATAGAACTAAGCACCATGCAGATGACACAGTTCGATGTTGAAGGGTATCCCAAATTCGGACTTCACCATCAGCAGAACTGCAAGCAAGAAGAGGATGATGCAACTAATTATTAAGTGAAACTAATTGTATACGCAACCAACTAAATCAGGGAGTTCTTGTGGCACACCGATGGGTATGGCATCCAAGGCAACTCATCATTTATTGAACACAGATTTTACTTTTAGTGTTAAAAACTATTATAAAAGTAACTAGCAGCCAAAGAAATGCTTGATAGATATTGGATGCCAATGTCCCATACCCAGGGAAAAAATGTGTACCAGAGTAATGCCCATAAAACAAAAAATGTGACCGAAGCTCGATGGCCTCTTAGCACTGCCACGGGATCAGGAGGTGGTCTTCTACTCATTCTTTGTTCTTCTTTATGATCCACTTGAACTGAACTAACAGTAGGCTATCCAGCTCACCTATATTGACTTGTCAAGTAAAAAAATTGAATTTCCTTAGCTGTCATCGAACAGGTTTTACGATGTTCTAATTTCAGATTTCTATCCTGTAAATCACTGAATCATAACCAATGTTTTAAACTCGGCACTTTCACACAAATTCAAAACATTTCATTTTCAAAGTTTTGTTTCTCAAGTTACTAGTAGCCAGCACATTCACAAGAGCAAAATACACATTATCAACGAAAGCTGGATTGATTTTTTCTCCATTGTCACAGTAGAAATCGCAAGGAAGTCAAACCAGAGAATAATTTTGAATATAGAGAGTTTAGAGTTGCCACTGTTCTAGAAACCTATAAAAAATTGTAAAGATAAAACATGATGCAGTAATACTTACATATTTTTTGTGTCCATAGCCCTCATCATCATCATCATCATCATCACGCTTCTCATAGCAAGGCTTTCGGTAGCCCTCCTTCTGAGGTGGATGCCCATAACCATTCTCCTTGGCTCCCATAGCTAGATTTCTCATCATACTCACTCCTCCCTCCATAACCATACCCATTGTCCTGTTGCTGTTCTTCCCCATACCCACTACTCTTCCTTCCACCATACCCAGATCCATATTCACTCCCCTCCGTTTTTTCACTATACCCGGGTCCATATTCAAAACTTTGGTAACAACTTGACTGCAATATGTACCTAAGGAATATCAAAGAAATGCAGAGAGACCTCAGTTACAAGGATTAGAAGAGTATTCTATTTTCAATACCCCAAACATACAATTATACTGGAATGAACAATAAACATACTTGTAAACTTAACATACAAGCAATCAATCCCACTAAAATAGCTTACATACCTGGAATTTCTTCTCCTCCACAACCATACCCAAAATCATGGGACACCGGAAGAAAACCCCATTCAAATCCCTAAAAACAGAACCCGAATTCAAACCTTAAATAAATCGCTAATTCGATCCAAGTCTCTGTTGTCGCTAAAACGCTGGAGAACGAGATCCTCGCGTCGTGAAAACGCCGCACCTGAGTCACCGGAAACTCGCCGTGAAGACACTGAAACACCGTTGTCGCGAAAAAAGTTCCCCTACCATACCCACGGACAGAGGCCATCGCACCGCGGATTAGGTATGACTCTGTCAACTTCTTCCGCAACGAGCTTCCTTGTTTCTCTTCTTGAAAGATTTCTTTGCAAGTTTAATTGCCAAAGTGGAATCAAGCCCAAGAGCTCCGCACCTTGTTTGAAGATGAAGAAACAACTCCACACCTGGTTTGAAGACGAAGAAACGGCACGGGGAGAAAATAAGACCAAGAGGCAGAAGCGGGAATGAAGGAGTGGAAAGGACACTAGGGTTAGGGAAAAATTATTCTAAAATAAATAAATAACTAAATATTAGGGGCGGTTTTGTTATTAACCGCCGGAAATTAGTTGAGGTTTTAAAAACCGCAGGTAAAGAACCTCGCCTAAAATGTATTATTTTTGTAGTGGTAGGTCTTTATGACTTAGTCCAACAGTTTAGTTTTTCTTTTATTAAATAGTTTCATTAAACATAAATTTCAAATCAAGTTTGATTTTGGTTTAATTTAAAATTAATTTAGAATATATGAATTAAATCAAATTAATATTATTATTACATTTTATTTTTATTTTTATAATTTTGTTATTATAAGGTTATTACACTGTCTAATAATAAAAATTATATTATTTTCTATTTGATTATCGTTCTTTAGAATAAAATCTTCTCCATACGTAGTATTAAGTCCGATTTTGTTAAATATTTTATTTAGAAAATAAAGTGATATCAAAGGACTATATAATGGTAATTTTTAATTAATCTTGACCGTAGTTAAATAGTGGTAAATAGAGCTTAGACAAATTATAAATAATAAAAATTAAAAACAAAATATCAACTTACTTATTAAAAGTAAGAATTTAATCTATTTTTATTTTATATCACTAAAATAAAATAATATTATATTTAAATAAATGAAAAATCAAAACTATCCATTTCTATTTTAGATTTATCAAAATCAAATAAAATATTACTAAATCCAAACTAATAAAATAAAATTTAAAAATAATTATTTATAAATTTTAAAAATTTAAGTATATCCTAACATTCTAGGCATGATTTTTTCCTTGGAAAGTCTTCCAAAATTTGATTAGAAGGCTAATCACATCCAAAATTTAAGAATATAGAGTGAACTACCACTCTATTTAACCAGAGATTCAACACCAGTTGAAACTTGTTAATCCTTTATAAACTATATTCTGTCAGAAGAACACTTGCTTCCAATTTCCATCAAAATTTTACATTAAATAAATGCATGTCTTGGTTAATTTCATTTCAGGGAAATAGTCAAACTGCACAATTATTTTTTACTAACACATCATTGATGTCATTTCCTTACACCACAATCAAGGTTTTTTTTATTTTTTTATTTTTTTATCAGCCCAGTTGAGAATCAGAGACTTAGTCAGACCGTGCCTTCACAATCAGTGGGTCTTTAAATTCTTTTTAATAATATATTTTAATTTTAGTCAAATGATTGGAAATTTTAGTCAAATGAAGAAATTTGATTCCATTGGTTCTATGGGACCTATAAATTTGGTGACGATGAAGCAGTCTGGAGTATGAATTTGGTTTTAGCTTAACATACAGTGAGAAATAATGTATGTATTAAGGAGTGTTTGTTCAATATCAGTAACCTTTCTTTTTCTGCTAATGATCAGCTTCACTTTCATTGCACAGATTACTCCAGTCAATGCAGGTTGGTATATATTTTCCTCACATACAAAATGCATAAATTGTTGTAACAGTTTAACAACATTCCGTGATCTTGCTTAATTTGCAGATCTGGTAATGAGAAAATTGGGTACTATGAAAAGTCCACCTCCTCCACCAATTGTTGGAACGCCATGGAAACCTTCACTACCACCTCGTAATCCTCGTAATCCTCCATCCATGCCCTAACTGTTCATGATCTTCTCAAGTTATTGCAATACATTACAACACATTAGCACGATGAGAGACATAAATGAGTTCAAATAGTATGAAATAAATGAGATTCTGAGGTTATGCAAGTATGCAACTGTGTAGTTGACAACAGCTTAAAGGAAACAATTAAGGAATTGTCTATACCAATAATCCATTTTCTTTTTAGTAACTGTAACGAACCACTCATAGTTAAACATCCTTAATTTAGTAGTTTGGGATTTGTGAACTTTTAAAGTTTTCTAAAATATTTGTGAATGAGAAAAACATTTCAAAAATCCTATAATGCATCCTAAACGACTTGGACTAACATTCTATGTCTGATATAGCTCTGCTGCAAGACAAGAAGTGAACTACCGTTGTCTGATATAAGTTATTCTATGTGATAATTTTCAAACACTTTCTAATGTCTAGGTCAGTTAAACTTGTTTCAGCAAGAAAATCTAAGTCTGTCAGATTTTATCAGAATTTGTGAATTTAATATATATATATATATATTATAGAAGGAATGGTATATAATAGAATAAATTAAATGATCATTACTTTTACAAATTTAGGATAACCGGTTGGAAATAAAACAATATAATTTTTTTTAGAAATATACTCATAAATAAGAGTATAAATAAAAGTACAATATAAATTAATATTGTTGACTTTTCAAAACTTACATTGTTTTGATACTTAACAAAAATATTCATAATCGTATTAAATTGTAATTCAAAGAAAGTAATTCAAAAAATGTAAGTATTGCTCTTAAGAAATTTGCATGTATTTACCTAATTATGTATATTTTATGAATCAGATTATCATTATAAACATGGTTTCATTCAAATTTCGTAAACGAAGGTGATTTTAAATTCAAAACATATAAAAATATTAAATTAAAGTTATCTAACAGATGAGGACAAAATTTTACTGTGATTAAATTTCACGAACCCAACTTAATGCAATAATCGACAACATATATTTATAACATAACTCAAACATTTATATCATAAGTTTCTAAATCCTAATTTTTTTAGAGAAAAATTCTAAATCTTTATGTAAAAATATTAAAAACAATGTTTAACATGATCAAGTTATCATAGTCTATAAGTGGAACCAAATCTCTAAGTTGTTTTATCATTTGTTTACATATGTATGGTCAAGAACTACACTTTCACAATTTACTCTTGTTTAACGCGTCAATTTAGTCGTTATATGCTTAAAGTGCAAATGTTTTCTTCTTGTACGGTTCGAATTCGAGCGGTGAATACTTACGAAAGGTACTTTGACGTTCAAATTATATTCAAGTTATTACCGTTAAGTCTTAAATACTCAATAAATGAACCACCTACCTTTTTACCTTGTTTCTATATTTATAGGTTTCGTATTGGACCTTTGGATGAGATTTACCCAGTTGTACCTCAATATCGCCTAAGCATATTTGTACTTTCTTAATCAATGGTCAAGAAGTTTAGACTGAACGGTTAAGATGGTCGTACAAACCTTGATCGTTCAGTGTATAAAGATATGATTTTCCTAAAACGTTTCTCCTAAATCGAAGCCTATCAAAACGCATAATATTAAACTCGCACATTTTTGTAGTTTAGTCAAACTTATACGATTTGGTTCAAAAGAACCGAAGCATACAAGTCATTAACCAAGATGCATCTCCATATGGATCCGTTATAATGCTAGGCAGATGAACTACCATACTTTAATAAAAAGTCATTTTTATATGGTAGTTTTCAAAGACTTTCTATGTCTGTGTCGTCAAACTTGTATATGCAAGAAAGTCTAACCCCGTCAAAAAATTTATCAGAATTCGTGAATTTATTCTCTCTCCGTATGTGTATAAAATAAAGGTGAGGGTTGAGGGTATCTAAACGTATTTTTTTTTTATTTTATTTCGATTTTCGAGTAGAGAGTAAAAGTAAATTCAAAATATAAGAATACGTCCAAATAAACTTTTTCAGAAGGTTTTTTGAAAGAATAAAACAAAGATAAATTTATTATGAATTCAAATGAACTCATTCATGAATTAAAAATAAAAGTATAAAAAATTATATGAAAGATGTTTCATAAATTAATTTATAAATAAGTTAATAATATTAGAAAAATATAATATCATAATTTAAGAACACTAAAATTAATATAATGCTATATTTTACAAGTTTTTACCTTTCAAAATACGTGTACAAATAAAAAATATTAAATTATTTAAATTAAAATATATACTGTATACAACAATATTCTTTAAAAAGTATCATTTTTTAAAATAAAATTATAAATATTAAATATTTTTTGAAGAAAAAATAAAAAATAATATTCTTCAATTTTTTGCTGAAGTGTGATGAACTCATTTTCAGTCAATTTTTGATAATTTTTTTCAATCTTAGACCAATTTACCCGTTCTTAGACTAATTCAACTAGAATTCCATTTGATCAATGATATATAATTTATGGTTAAGTATGAATTCCAGTGGGATTATACTATTATAAGGTCTTCGTCATTCAGTCTAACTGTTTAGTTTATTAACTTTATTTAAATAGTTATCTAGGTCAAACATAAATTTCAAATCCAGTTACTTGGCTCAATTTAAAATTAATATAAAACAAATTAAATTAAATTAATATTTACTATTAAATTTTATTGCTTTTTACAATTTTCTTATTATTAAATTGTCGTACGCACAAAAAAAAAATTCTCCTTTAGATATTGGTTAGGAGAAGTATGCAACCAAAAATATAATATAGGTTAGGAGTATGTACCCACAAAAACGAAAATCTCCTTTATATATTAGTGGAAACAAATACTACTAGTATGTGTACTTGTTTTTTATTCTAACAAAAATTTATTAAATTGTTAAATAAATTTTATTAAAAATAATTATAAAAATAAATGCTCTCCATATATTTTTATTATTAAATAGTTTTTTTTATTATAAATAATTATTTGAATTTAGAAAAAAGTTATTAAAAAGATAAAATGGTAAAATAATTATTTTAATTTATAAAATAATTAAATTTAGATAAAAGTATTTAAAAAGTAAAAATAGAAATATAATTATTTTAATTTAAAAGGTAAAATTGAAAAAAAAATATATATATATATATATATATATATATACACACACACACAGACAAAATAAAATCCCTTTTTACGTATATATAGATATAAATAAATAATAAAATCTGAATCAAAATTTTCAAATGATGAAAAAATAAATCTTTCATGAAACTACTCAGGTAAAAAATAAATAAATAATTAAAACTTAATTAACATATTTTTTAAAAAACATATTTAATTATGATCTTTATGTTTATTTATTCTTTTCATAGTTACAAATGAATAACATTGATCTTTTTTATATATTTAATAAAATGACAGTACCTTTCTTATTTTATTTATAAAAATTTTTTAAAAATATTTTATTTATAAAATTTTTAAAAAATTATAAAAAAAAATAATTTATGTTAATTATAAAATTTTAATTTTAATTTTAATTTTAATCCATTTGACACTTTTAACTAAAATAAAATAAAATAAAATAAACTATTGTTTTACAAGTTTGATGTAGCCTCTGAAGGTTGATTTGAAAAAGTGACAAGTTTCATGATTATATTAAAACAAAAACTTTATGTTGGTTTTATGATCCCCTCTGAAATAAAATAAAAATTAACTACTTAATACATGAGTCCTTCTACTTTTTCTAATAAGTTTGCTTTTATTATATAAACATAATTTATTTATGATATAAAAAAAAAAGTGAATACAGTAATTCTTTTGTGGATCTTAATTTATCGAAAGAATATTATACAAAATTTATCATGCTTATATAAAACAGTTTCGTCGAAGTTCAAATTCATCCTGAATAATAAACTAGAGAAAACCTGTTATAAATTCAACAGAGCTTATACAGATTCCTTGATGTAATGAATATATATATATATATATATATATATATATATATATATATATATATATATATATATATATATATATGACAAACATTGATAAACAAGACAAAATGAGAATGAAATAAAGCTTGATAGGCCTTATGATTTGTTGTAATAGGTCAGGGATTAAGCAACATGAATGGAGGAGTAGAAGGTTGACTACCAGGCATTTGTGGATTGCCAAGCTTTGGTGAAGGAGGTGGACTTGCCATGTCACCAAGTTTTCTCATTTTCAGATCTGAAATTTCATATAGTCACAATCTTCAACATCTACATGTTTCTAGATTCATCAAACCTTACTTTTACATATAAATCAGAAAACACGAAACTTAGAATAATGATTGTGTTTTTGAAATTTCTATCACATGCATATCTTTGTATATGTTTTTATGTTCCAATCAGATATAGACTTACCTGCAGTAGTTACTGGAACAAGCACTGCAGAGAAAGAAAGAAAAATGATTAGAAGAACAAGAAAAGATAGAGATGTTGAACAAAGACTGGTCTTAGCCATGTTGAAAGCAGAAACGAAGTTAATGTTCAAGCATTGCTTCATAGAATCATGGTAATGGAAGTTTATACATGAATGTCAGTCAATGTTACTTGAATAACTTTCAATTAAATTTCTCCTAGAAAAGTATTAATAAAGAGAAGTGATAGTTACTTTCTAGCAAAAATACAAACACTAAAACCTCAAATTGCCTGCTGAATGATTTGATTTCTTGATAATATATAAATGTTAAATTATGAACCTCTAAACCTACATTTGACTTAGGAAACTGTCCATGGTAGATAACAAAATACTCTTTTTTAATTGTGTTGTAAACTTTTTATTTATTTATTTCTCAAATATTTTGCCTTCTTTTCATGCTTGTTTATTTGCCATTGCTCTTTTAATGGAGACAAGCTCTTCAGACATTAAGAGAAGAAAGAGCAAATGGGACAGTTGATAATAAATTGCAGTAATAAGCATAAATAATTATCAATTGGTGTTTTTCTATACCATGTTTTTTAATACATCTATGTCGAATATCAGATAAACCATTCAAGCACACACATAAAATAAAAGGAACTTCTCAAAATTAAGAGAAGAAAAGGTATAAGAGAATGAAAAAATACCAGACTTTATTTTTATTTTGATTCATTTTTTTTAAATTGTCAATAATTAAAATATCCTTCTATGATGATATAGACTAGTTATTATAAATTTAAAAAATAACTCATACATTCAAAAATGATTTGTATTTTAAAAATATTTATTTATCATAAATTTTAAACATAAAATTATTCATCTCATACTAAAATTGCGCGTACTAAAATTATAATTTCCCTTCGAATCAACTTAATCTGAAAACATGAAAACCTCTTGAATTTCCCTTCTAAATTGCATTTCTTTCAAAAATTTATAAAATATATATCTATTGATTTAAGATCTTTCAAAGGTGTCTGTACTAATCCACAAAGCAGACAGTCAAAACAATCCATGCTGAAATTCGGGTTCACTCTTAATACTTGACCTTCAATTATTTTTTATGGTTTAAAGTAATGTGCCATAAAAATAACTTTGTAAATGTTAATACTAAAATTTGGAACATCCCAGTTTTAATAAAGCATTTATATTAAAATAAAAACATCACATATTTAATAATTCAAAATAGATAATCCATATATTATAGAATTATCCTTAAAGTCATTCTAAAAGATAAACTGAAACAAAAGTAGCTGTATATACACATCAAAGAGACTATAGGGACTTTATAAAAACTACAAAGTTTTTCAAAAGGTAATAAAATCCAAAAGTGTTAATCAAAGACTAGATAGATGCACAATCATTTTCTTCTTGAGATAGATCAACACCTATTTTCTCTTATGTTTACACTAATAAATGATGATTATTGAACACACGATAGAAACCCACAAATAATGGGAAAATAAACTAAATTGCAAAGAAATTATCATACATTAATTAATCAAATTATATCGTAATACAATGTACTCAAATAAGTAATATATTGTTGCACTTCAAGTTAGACTAACTACCATTCCCAATTTTTCAATTATTATCTTCTTCAATATAGTAAAAGAAGTTAGAAATAAAAGAAACCAATATTATAAATAATTGGAAATTAAAAAATAAAAATTGTGAAAAAAAACTAGGATAAAAAACTACAGATTATAAAATCTAAGGAAAAGATTATAATTAAGCTTATAAAATTAAAAACCACTCGTAATTAAACAAATGAATATAAATGGTAGAAAACGAAATTAAAAACATAACTTATAAAAATAAGAGGTTGAGGGTAGAACGCGGCTTCAAAATATCTAAACCATTTTGCATGGTCTTTTCCGTTTGCTAACAGCTTTTATAATAACATTATACCTCGAACTTTCCTTTTATAATAGCTTTTTCAGATTATCATATTTGTTTTTTCTTAATGTGATTTTGGATTCTCTTTGAAGTAAAATATAATTGGAAATTTTTGCATGTGATATAATTTATTAGATCCTTAAAAAATGTTGATAAATAATTCATATTATAACATGCAAAAGTTAAAAACAAAAGCAAGTTATTTTTTAAGTTCTTTTTTGCTACCAAAACTCGTTCCCTTTATTATCTTTGTTGACCTAGTTTTCTACGGGAAATTTCAGTGAAAGGTAAAAAAGGTGGAAAATTTATGGTTGGTGACTGTGAAGCAGAAGTTGTATATTAATGGGGTTTGGGTTTCAGCATTGAACACTCACAAACTGGGATGAGCAGGATCATTCTTTCTTCTATGTCTATCTTTTTTCATTCTTCTCATAATCACCTTCACTTTCTTTCATGCAACCAATTCCAGTCACTGTAGGTTTGTCTCTCTCATTGAATCCTCCAAAACTATAAATGAATAGTGTAACATAAAAGGATTTGTAAGTGTAGTATTTAAATTTGGTTGAAATATATTGAGATGATGAAAAGTCGTTTCATATAATATTGAGTTATTTGAATCCGCATTCTTCTAAATGATATATCGTACACTTATAAATGAAATTTGGCATTCCTAAAGAAGATATTATATTTCTCTAATTCCATAAATTCCACATGAAAGCCATCGATGTATAAGGGTGGCCAGAAGTCCTTTTTTGTGTTATTGCCTAAATGCGTTATTGCTTTTTATAGGGACAAGTGGTATGTCTTCCATTATTATTATTATTAATGTTATGTTGCATAATATAGTGAAGAACACCTACCACTTCCTCATTCATATCATATATTGGAAGTTTCACCGAAAGCTCAACCCATTATAAAGTGCCTGATTACGAACAAGCAACACACCAATCTGGTTTCAGCCTTCAAAATACACTGGAATATGGCTGGGATCACTGTTTCTTCTCATTTTGTATCTTTCCTTGTTCTGTTAGCAATGGCCTTTTCTTTCTTTGCACAGCTTACTCCAGTTAGTGCAGGTTTGTGTAGCTACCTCTTTCAAATATGCAAACACATATGAATAACATGTGTCTAGAATTGTAAGATCATTATCACTGTCATCAGTGTTAGGTAGATGATGAGTGCATGAAAGTGTTTACCACGTAAAGTAAAAGTACATTTTGTTGCAGTTAGAAGCATATTAGGTATCTTGAAAAGTTTATAACTAACGTGGTGTGATCTTGATTTGCAGATCCAAAAGTGAGAAAACTGGGTGTGATGCCAAGGCCACCTCCTCCACCTGCGAGTAATCCATCTTTTCCTCCTCCAACCATTTAAATTTTCATTTTCTGCTGTATTTGGTCAGAGGGTTCTGACATTCTTCTTCTTCTGGGTGTTTAGTCCGTGTTTTGTAATAAGCCAGGTTTCAGGCAACTTTTGTTGCTTTTGTATTGTTTTCTGCTTAATCTATGTTGTTCACCATAGTTTTTTACTGTTTGGTTTGTGTAATTGCACCCCTTTAATATATAACTATCTTCTTTGTTGGGAAAAGATATTAGGTTTTCTGTATATATCACACCACCAACATATTTATTTGGGAGACGACTGCTTGGAGAACAAAATATGTATCAAAATATAATATGAAATTCTCAGAGATAGAACAATGAGAAGCGGAACGAAATCATTCAAAAGATGTAAAATTGGACGAAAAACCGAGTAAAACCCATCTTCATTTTTGGAGTCACTAAATACTTTTGGCCATAACATTATGATAATCTGCATATTGGTGTTACAATCTTTTTAAATGCTTAGTTAAAGGAAAATCATTAAATAATAATTCATTTTAAAGACTAAAAGTAATTAATATATTAACTGAATCAGAAATAGTTTTATAAATTAAAAATTATTTATATATAAAACAATCTTTATTATAAATAAAAAAAATAATTGATATGTAAATTAAAATAAAAATTAATTTCTAACATCAGTTATTAAGATTTTAACTATTATTATTATTGATTATAAATTAGTTTATAATTTAAATTCACTTCAAATCCGTTGAATAATTTTTTATGAAGTTGTGTTTGGGAACACAATTTTTGTTTAGAAGGACGCAAGCTCTATGAATACTATACACACGGCTATAATATGATATTAACATAAATATTTTTATATATTAAAAATGTGAAAATCATGATTCGAATTGGTTAAGTCGTCTTTAATCTTGTAGTGAACATCAAAGAGCCATATACGTTTTATATAATTTAAAGTTAAATTTAATAGAAAAAAAATTGTACTTTTTACCTTTTCAAAAAAGTAACCTTACGAATAACAGTGATAACGCCAAATTACCCAACTCTAATACTATATTTTGACTGTTTCTATATTTTTCTGAAGTCAATTTGTAGTGACAGATTTGAACAATAAGTTTTAGGTAGAATGTAGGGGTGCCCAGAAGTTTTTTCTTTTTATTCTTCCCATACCTTTTTATGTTAGTGGTTAATCAATGGAAATATACATTTGTGGTGTATATATAAAAGTCTAAATACCTTATCAGTTTTCTATCTTTAGGTGACAACGTATTCCATTATCATCACTATAATAATCCTATGTTGCCTTATATACTGAAGAACACCTACCACTTCATCATTAGTAGTTGTCGTTATCATCTATTGGAAATTTCACCGAAAGCTCGAATAACTATAATTGATATGCATTATAAATTCCATATCAATTATTGATATGCAACTTTGGATCTAGCCTTCAAAATAATTCACTGGAATGTGTCTGGAATGAGAGTTTCTTCTAATTTTGCATCTTTCCTTGTTCAGCTAGCAATTACTTTTTCTTTCTTTGCACGGCATCGTCATCATATCATCTCCTCCAGCCATTTAAATTTTCATATTTGATACCAAGGGCGGGGTAACCGACCGGGAATGTTTAGACAATGCCGAGCGAGTAGAAACAAGTCTAATATATCCGATCGGGTGTCTCAAGTCTAATATGTCCGATCGAATCTCTCAAGTCCAATATGTTGGGTCAGACGGACTTCTAATTCTATGGACTGGAGATAGCAGTTGAATGCTCATGAATGTGTAGTTAATGAGGACGTCGTTGTCGAGTATTTAATATGTGCATTGAAAGTCATTCAAAGGTAAATTAATAGGTAATATTCTCTGAAATCATATAAATAGTAGTCAAAGGAGAAGGTGAACCCATTTGTATTGAGAACGATAAAGAGAGTGAAAGGTGAAGGACCAATCGGTCGAGGAGGAATGTTTCCGGACGGAAACAGCAAGAGTTTTTCCCGATTCCATTCAACAGAAACAATATTGTTTGATCATTCATCACTACAAAACGTGATGAATCAATCAAGTTTTGGTTCTCATTTCGCTTATATATAGGTTTACAGTGTTAGGTTTTGTACTAGGCATATATATTGAATGCAAAACGCGTTAAAGTATTTAATGTACGTTTAATATATTTATTATCTTCTTTGTGAGGATAATCTGCATATTGGAGTGGATAAACCCTAAATATCTTATTGCTTTTGTATCTCTTGGACCACAAATGCTTGGTGCGTAAATGTAAGATGGATTTCATTTTATTAATATAATCATGTTGCTTATAATAAAAAGAATTACACTAATTATAACTTCAATTAAGATAAAAAAAAAAAGAGTGATGGTGTCTAGCTTCGTAATACAACACTAAAAAAATTGCCTGCTATATATAATTTGTTTGATCTATGGTGGAAACAATTACAAAAGCATCTTTTCAAACCGATGAGAAACAAATTTTTCCATTTTAATCAAGCTTCATTGTGAACTCTTCTTATTCAACATCTTCATTAAACGTACAACATATTTTACATGTAAGAATTCTTTTTATCAACAATAACTAATATATAAATAAATAAATAAGACATTAGATACCTCAAATGGGTGTAAAAAATATCAAATAGATACATAAAGGATTTGAATATAAAACATTTAAATATTAAATTCTTTTTTTAAAAAAAGGTCACACAAATAAAATCACTCCTGATAAAAACTAAAAAGTGAAGCATCTAATTACTTATGTTGACCTAAATAATACAAAAAACACATTTATACATAAATTCTACATACGACTCTACTCCTACTCAAAACAATACAAACAAACTTATTTACATATTGAATAGATATAATATTTATTAACTTAGGAAATTTTTGAAGATTTATTTTTATTGAAAAAAATTATTTACAAAAAATATACAGGTTCACCAATCAGTCATGAGATGATATATATAGTACTACTTCCCTGATGCTTCCACTAAAATTAAAATTGATAATCTCAAAATAAGCTATGCAATTTTTTCTAATTTTGTTCTAATTTAGCATTTAAATATTTACTTCTAGGATTCTTATTAGGATTTTTCACCCTGCCTTTGATTTAATTTAATGGACAAAGATTAATTTCTAATTAGATACTTAAATTAAAAGAAAACTACAAATAATGATAGAAAGTAACTTTTTTAAGTTGCTCTTAATATAGTTTCATCTTTTCTCTTTTCTATATGTAAGGTTACTTTTGATGATCTTACTTTTTATAATGTTTCCTTCCTTCTTAAAAATATTTTTATAAAATTTTATTATGATATTATTTCTATTGTTTATTACATTCAAAGTCTCCGTAATTTAGAGTTGAGATAAATACTAATTTAAATATATTCACTAAAAAAAATATATTTTAAGAGGATTATTTTTCGGCAGTTTTTGAAATCTTAAATAGTTCTCACGATTTATAAGTCAAAACCGTCCCTAAACATTTATTTATTTTTTTAAAATAATTTTTTTGACTAATTATTGTAAATCCCAATTCCTCTTCATTGTCCTTCGTTTAGTTTAAAACTCTACTTTTCTTTTTTATCTTCTTCCAAACCCTAATTGATATGTGATCCAAGACAATCATGGTTCAAAAGATGATTTCTAACCTTTTTCAAACATTTTAGTTTAGAACTATCTGTTGTAGATATAATTTGACGAATAACAATTAAGAGAAAAAGGATGTTTTTCTACATGTACTATTAGAAACTTGTGCAAATATATTACGTAGAGTTTGAAATGTTGTTAGGATCAATAATAGAGAAAACAAACTTATAATTTGATGACTGGACATGAAGCTTTTTTGTCCTCAATGGTGGTGGTGGCATGTTCTACTGAGTGAAAGATGAAATATGCATGGAAATAAGTTGAATAGGAATGAAGAAAAGTGACAGGAATGGAGCGTCCGAGTTAAAGATCAAAACAATCCAAATGGGACAACACATTATATACTAGCGAACTTTAAAGTAACACTTGAACAAAGCTTATGATGATACGGTGAATTGTTTATATGTGAAAAGTATAGTATGAAATCAGAAGACATCTATTCTGTTTTTATGGACATCAATGTCTTATGTCTACTATAATATTTATATGATAAGGAATGAAACATATATTTACTTTTATGATAACCGTTCAAATGTAAAGATTGTGACTTTAGGAATATTTAGATTCAATGCTTTATATACTTTATATACCGTATGATCATAAGATTGTAACTTTAGGAATATTGTTTTTGTGCAGTATAGAGTTGCAGGGGAGAAGATGGGAAGGAGGTGCAAGGAGGCTTCTCAAAAGGAAAATTGATTTAGGTTTTTATCCTAGTCAAGGACAAATGGGTATTATGGGTATTATGAAATATTAGGAGGTGGAAGAATAAAAACATAGGGTGCAGTAAGAAACCCCTATAGTAAGGCCATATTGGTTGTCCAAGAAAAATCCCACACAATATACATGCTTCCTCCATATACTAGGAAATGCCTTATATATATATACGTGTGTACTTAATAATGTTTGAACATTATATACAAACTAAAACAGATTAAAAATAGAGATTAAGAAAAATATTTTTTATGGTATAAGATGGTCAGAAATATATTTGTATTCGGTCTCTTTTATTTTATATTCGGTTGCAAAAAAAATAAAAAAAGATGTGTGAAAAAAAAAAGAAAGTGAGTAAGGAAAGAAAATTGTCGTTTTAAAAAGTAATTAATTAATTAATTAAAATTAAAGTATGAAAATAGATAAAAGAGAGAGAAACGTTTATACTTCCTATTTCTTCTATTGCTTATTGCTAAGCAAGTATAGAAAGATGCACATTTTTTAATCTAAGAAGACATATATTTCAAGGTTTCTTACAAAGCAAGAGTGTATGATAAGGTAAAAGTAAATTACAAGAAAAATAAATTTCGAAGTATTTAATTTTTTTTTAGTTTCGATTATTTTGTATTAAAATTCAAAACAAATCCAACTGAATAAAAAATGGATTAATTCTATTCAATTTTCTAAAAAAAAGAAAACAAATATATCATTTTATCTAGAATTCCGCATAATTTATTATTTTAAAAGGACAATAAAGAAGTTTAAAAAGGTATTGCTATTGACACCTGCTAAACTACTATTAAAACCTTCCAATTTTTAAGAAGTTTCCATCGTATTTAAACTAATTTTTGTGAACATATTCGATTGAAATATCCTCCATTACTGAAACAATGTTTTCGTTGTGTCTTTGAACAAGACTTCTTAGAAATATAGAATCAATAATGCAGTCATTAGGCTGGCATTGACACCTTTGTCACCATGATTGGTAGTATTACAGGAAGTTCAAAGACAGACAACCAATGATGGAATTCGGGTTCACACTTACCTTTGTTTTTATGTTTTTTGTGCAGTTAAAACTAGCTTTGACAATGTTAATACTAAAACTGATTTTAAGGTTTGGAATTTAAAATTTGTTAAGTAAAAAAATGTGATTAAAAAAAGAGATTCTATTAAAAATGTTTAGTCAATTTCTTTAACGAACCTATAGATAAAAGAGAAAAACATTTTTAGCGTATTTCTTTATATAATTTTTTATTATTATCTTAATTTATGAAAAATCACAAACTTTTACTCCTTCATAATGAATTTCATTCATTATTTTATAGATTTGAATAAAATTTAACTGATTACTAAAATTCATCAATAAAATATGTGGAATTTTCAAAGATCTGGCAGTACGATTTCGTTCTATAAAATTGGCTTAATTATAAGATTAATCTCTAAATTTTATAAAATTTGTAATTTTAGTCTCTAATTTTTCACTCTAGTCTATTATGTTTTAATTACCTTGGCTCATGAAATTCTTTTTATGCAATTTTCACCTTCAATGTTTATTTATCTAGATCTTTATTTAACTTTGATTTTTAAAAAGGTTAAACCCCTTTAATTGCTCTATTTATGTGAGTTTTTCTCAATTTGAACCCCGTATTTTTAAAATCACCAATTGAGTCCTAAAAAGTGTTAATTTGAATCAATTGAGTTCCTGCTATTAATTTGGCTTAATGGAGTAAAGTTTTTGCTAAGATTGGAGGTTGATGTGTCAACTTTTGTACACGTGGCATGCTGAGAGGAATGTGTTTGTGCCGCTGTCAGCACCATGGGCAACCCTAGCCGTTGTCAGCCACCCTGCCGCCTTGCTGTAACCTCGCCATCACCCTAGACCACCTTGTGCTGCCGTCACGAGTTCGCGAACATCTTCATCAACCTCCCTCACTGTCATTCAAACACCACCCAACACTACAAGTCGTTGCATTTCCCCCTGGTGGTTTGGTTGCCCCAATTGATGTCATTGTTCCCCCTAGCAACACCAGTCTCGATCCATCTCAAACCTCTTTCTTCCCAGTGCTTAACATTCCAACTGGTCTTGAGCCATCGCTTGGCTTCTCCAAATCGTGCTTTAACATCTGGAATAATTGTTGTTATCTCAAAACAGGAACCCAATTCCAAAACAGAACCTGAAAGCCATAATCCCAAAATCTCGATCATCAACTCAAATGAAACTTACGAGATCAAGAACACAAGAAGCATAACTCTGACCCCAAAACGCAATTTGAGAAAACAAGAATAGAACACCTAAAAGAGAATTCCTAAACAAAATCAAAAACCTCAATTTGTAAGAACAAATTGCAAACCCTAACCCCCAATTCGTGAGACCCAAAACTGCAAAAAGATTTAAGAGAACACCCAAAATCGCAACAATCAGGAAACCCAATTTCAACCCGATTCCAAACGCGAAAACTCATTCAAGCCCCAGTCATCTTCCATTTTCTTTTTCTCCGATAAAATGCCAATGAAAGATAAGGTAAAAATACAAGAAAAAGGAATAGTAAAAGAGAAAACTTCCATAAATTGAAACCCACTAACATATAGTGGCGTTGTAGTGATTGACACCTGCTTCAGGCTTTTCCGAAGAAGACTCGTGGTTCTTTGAAGTCTTCAAACCGTACAATAGCTCAACTATCTCAATCTCGATGTCTGAGGAAGACAATGTCGATGTTTGAGGAAGACGATGTCGATGTCTGAGGAAGACGATGAACCCTAACTTGGGTCTCAATTTTCAGAAATTTTTTAATAATATATTCCATGTACAAAGGTATGAGAATGACATGTTTAAAAAAATGACACTTCAACCTCCAACCTCAACAAAAATAAATTGATTCAAATTAGTACGTCTTAGGACTCAATTGGAGATTTAAAAAAAAACTGAAATCAAATTGGAAAAAAGTTACCATCCCCAATTTTACAATTTTTATCGTCTTAAGTCCAGTAAAAAAAGTCACAAATAAAATAAACCAATATTATAACTAATTAAAAATTAAAGAATTAAAATTGTGAAAAAAGAATGGGAAAAAAAATTGTAAAATCTAAGGAAAGGAATTCAATTAAGCTTATAAAATTAAAAAGCACTCGTAATCAAACAAAGGAATATAAATGGTAGAAAAAGCAATAAAACACAACTTATAAAATATGGGCGATTATATTTTAACAAAAAAAAAATACCAATTTAATCTTAAATCGATTAATCGTATGAATTTTTTTTAAAGCCTATATTGAGTGATCTAAAAGAAATATGAATATTTAAGGGATTTAATGAATCCCAATTAGTGTGGAGTTTCTAATCAACTTGTATAAATGTGTTTTTATAATATAAACTGTTTACTTTTCTTATATTCAACACTTGAGAGTCATATTAACATGCTGACTTACACATTCTTAAAGCAGCAAAAATTTCTCTTCTCCAAAGACAGCTAGCTATATATGTAATATTACCACGAAGTTTCCTTTTATAATAGTTTTTTCTGGTTCGTCATTTTAGACCATTCTTCACTTAGAAGCGGCCAAATTAACATATTCAGTTTTTTTAAGTAAATTTGGATTCAAGCTCTATTAAGTAAAATATAAATGGAATTTTACAAGTGATTAGATAATAGAAAAAAAAATAATACTAGTGATTAGTTTTAGATTGTTGAAAAAAAAAATGATAAATAGTTCATGTTTGTAATATAATGATGCAAAAATTAAAAACAAAAACTAGTTATTTTTTCTGTTGATTTTTGCTACCAAAACGCGTTCCCTTTATTATCATTATTGACCAAGTTTTCTATGGGAAATTTGGTTGAGAAAGTTGAAAGAAAAGCAAAATTTAGGTTTGGTGACTGTGAAGGAGACGTTGTATATATAAATTGGGTTTGGGTTTCAGCTTTGAACACAGACAAACTGGGGATGGGCAGGACCACTCTTTCTTCTCTGTCTTTATCTCTCTGTATTCTCCTCGTAATCACCTTCACTTGAATTTAAGTCTAACTCAACCTTACAAAATTAGTTTATAACGTGAGATTTGTACTTCACTTATATATTATAATTTGATCTTATCTCTAGTCGACGTAAGACTTCTAACAATTATTGCTTTGAATTTCAACCACATATATGTTTAATAAATTAAAAAGTGCATATGTAATGTTTAGTGTAGAAACATGGTTTGAAATTATGGTTATGGAATATTGAAAGTTATATTTGTAACTACCATTTGGTCGTGCAGACTAAAAAATTCTTGTATTAAAATAATAAATTTAAAAGTCCTTGTATTAAAAAAATACTGTTTATTGCTGATCAGGAATTATAAACAATTACTGTATATTGTGAAATAAAATAATTTAAATGTAGTAATTAAATTTGGTTGATGATGAGAAATTGTTTAAATTTATAGATTTGAAGATGAGAAAGTTGGGTGTTCAACCAAAGGCACCTCCTCCACCTTCGCAGGCAGTCCAATTCAAACCACCTACTGTGAAACCACCTGTTTTGAAACCTTCACCTCCACCTCCACCTCCAATTTACATGGGATGATCTTCAATTATTAATCTTTTATGCTTCTTCATCTACTTTCTTTCTCGTCATTTCTTTCACATGTATCGTATAAATAACATTATTATGTCAAAGTTTCATTCCAAACATGTATGTGCAAGTTAGATTCAAAGGAGGAAAGTCACTATATATTTATTCTATAGTGATCAATGATAATAGTTACATATATTTATGGACTAAAGTAAAAGATAAAGAATTAGTTTAATTTTAGATATAATATGATTTTGATATACAATTTTAGGAATAAAACAACCGTTTATTCAAAATAAAAAATAGAAGCTAATAAAAATAAGCATATATATATATATATATATATATATATATATATATATATATATTTAAGTAGATGAAACTAATCTTTTTATACTAAAATGGAAAGCACTTTTGGAAGATTAAAATAAATAATTAATTTGAGTTTCAAGTATTGAAAAATATTCACTGATGTACTGAATATTAATGAAAATCTTAGAACATATCTGATAATGAGTAACAGTGAAACAAATTTAATTAATATTTTATTAATCGTAGATGTCTACCCTTATAAATTTAGTGGTTAAATTAAATTTATATTATTTTCATGTTAATGAATTGAGTTTCCAAAACTCGTAGACAAGTAATCACATTATTAATAAATTTAATTATCATAAAATAAATTATAATACTAACACATATTTAGCAAAACAGAATATTAAAAATAATTGTAATAAATTTATAGAAAATTCTAACTTAACATTGAAATTATTTCTAGCTTTCAACAGCATCACATTCAGATTATAAGAGTATTATATTTTGAGGTGCGTTGGGAGAGGAGTTAATCTTGGATTAAAACTTTTTGTTGTGTTATTAAATAAAGTGGGTTAATAGTTTAATATATATTGTTTACTTTTTCTCAATTCTCACGTGAGATTCATAATAACATTCTCACTTACAAATTCTTAATAGCAAAAATTTATCTTCTCCAAAAACAGTCATGCATAAGGGTTTTTTTTTTAATCAGGAATATATATTTTGATAAAAAAATCATCCATAATTATTTACCAATGCTATTTTTTTAACAATTTTTGTAACTACAAAAAATATATTTATCAAAGAGTTAAAATCGTTGATAATATAAAAAATAATTTCTAATAAAATCTTATATTTTTTTAGTGTTAATTCTTTTTACACATAAATAAAAACAAAAAAATCCACAATGGAAAGATAAAATCCAAATGTATATGTATATATTATAATAGAAAAAGAAAAGGAAAAAAGTTAGATAAATCAACAAAATCTAAGTACACACGTTTAAAACCAGCAATAAAATCAACAACATTGTGCATATATTTTACTAGCATGTTGCTGAAAAACCTATGTTGAAAAGAGTTTAATTTAAGGTTATAACGTGGCTTGAAAATGTCTAAACCATTGGCAAGGTCTTTTCTTTCTTTCACACTTTCAAATAACTCGTTTTTGTCGTACGTAACATTACTAGAAAGTTTCCTTCTATAATAGTTTTTTTCAGTTTCGTCATTTTTAGACAATTTTTCAATTAAAAGCGGTCAAATTAATATATTCGTTTTTTGTAAGTAATTTTGGATTCAAGCTCTAATTGGAATTTTACAAGTGACTAGATAACAAAAAAAAAATTTACGAGTAATTAATTTTAGATTCTTAAAAAAATTTGATAAATAATTCATATCATAAGAACAAAAACAAGTTATTTTTTCTAACAAAACTTGCTCCTTTTTTTTATCGGTCATAACAGATTTAATTAATAAGGAAATTAGATTGTCTCAACCTATGTAAAAAAAGGAAAAAAAAAATTCAAAGTCCATAATATCTCCTTAAAATCACATGAGATTGTATTAAAACCAAAAAAAAAATAAACATGAACAAATCCCTTTCCTTATACATATCATGTTATAAGGAAGTGTTTATAAATACATTCAAGTATGTCACACTACGGTTTTGTTTATAAATACATTGTTGATCATATATAACTGTAGTTATCTCTTCAAGTTTTCTGCATTTCATTTTCAAATTTTTAATTTAAAGCTCTTACATAAAACATCTCTTGCAAATTGTAAAAAACAATCACCAACATGTTTGTATCATTTGTATGTTTTACTTTTCTAATACTACGTTGATGTGTTGTCATTATTATCATATTATTATCATTATTGACAGTCATTTTTCTATGGGAAATTTCATTTTAAACTCAATAGAAGCAAAATTTTGCTTTGGTAATTGAGGCAGAATGTGTATATATATTAACTGGGTTTGGGTTTTGTTATGTAGTAAGATATTTATTAGATAAAATATCTTAGATATTTTAAGCGGTTAAGATATTTATGAGTAACTAACCACATTTTTAGGTAAGGTTATTTTTATTTGACTTATAAATACAATGACTGGCAAAAGTTCAAGTACCTCACATCTGACTTGAGGCTCCATAACTCACATCTGACTTGAGTGTCAGAGTATTTTTGCAGGTACCTTCTCCTCCTTTGGCGAGAAGCAACAAAGACACACTGGTACCTCCTTTGGCGAGAAGCAACAAAGACACACTGGAAAACATCTACACCGAAATAAGTTTCAACAATGAACCCACATAAAGTGGGATGGCTAGGACCACTCTTTTTTCTATGTCTCTTTCTTTTTGTATTCTCCTCATAATCACTTTCACCTTGTTCATGCAACCAATTCCAGTCACTGCAGGTTTGTCTCTCTCGTCGAATCATCAAAACTTTACGAAAAATACCTTTGATACATTAAACTAATATAATGTAAATATCTTATTATATATGAATTCAATAGAACCCTCTGTGATCATTTTATATGAATTATTTTTGTTGATAGAAAAAACAATTTTTATCATGGAGATTAGTTTTCCTTTTTACATTTTTAGTGTAATAAAAGTGAAATTTAAATATAACACAGTTTCATAAAATCAATAAAACAAAACTTAACTCATTTATACATTATAATTTCAATTTCATAGATAAGAATTTGAACCTTCCAAGCCTACCATCACTTATCATAATAAATATAAATACATAGTGAAATATAAAAGGATGTGTAAGCATAATAATTAAATTTAGTTGAAATATATGTGTATTGACATTTATGATGTACCGATACGATATGTATTTGATATCTTTGATATGATTATTTTGAAAATAATAAAATAGGTGGTGTATGTATATTGAAAAATATACAAAATTTTTAAAAACATCATAAATATATTACTGTTATCATTTAAATTTAGGCATCCTATTTGATTATTATTTTATATTAATTTTTTTTGTCAATTAAAAAACATTTTGATGGTGGGAATTAGTTTTTTCCTTTACACTTATGAAAGTAGAAATTAAGTAATAAAAGTATTCTATTAATTATATATTATTATTTGATCACCCATCCTCATTTAGCATAATAGTTATAAATGCATAGTGTAATATAAAAGGATTTGTAAGTGTAGTAATGAAATTTGGTTGAAATATATTGAGATGATGAAAAGTTGTTTTAATTTGTAGATTTGATGAGAAAGTTGGGTGTTCAACCAAGCCCACCTCCTCCACCTAGTTTAACTCCACCGACACATGTTTTATTTTCACCTCCACCACCAGCTCCACCAAGACATGTTAGACCAGGTATGCCTTCACCTTCCATGGCATAAGATCTTCCATTATTAATCATCTATGCTCCTTCATCTACTTCTTTCTATCATTTCTTTCACTGCTTTGTTTTATATTATGTCAAAATTTGATTCCAAGCATGCATGTATGTGCAAGATTCAAAGGAGGGAACACACTATTTATTGTATATTTTTGGATGTCTTTCGTAATAATATGTTGTTGTAATTCCTCTTCATTCAAATAAAAGAATAATTAATTTGGAAATAGTTAATATTACTTAGTTTTATTATAAAATTTACAAAATAAAAACTAAAAAATGTCAAGAATGAAAAGTAGGTTTTGAAAATACAATATTCTCAATTATT
The DNA here is from genome assembly GCF_016808095.1 of Vigna angularis. NCBI lineage: Eukaryota > Viridiplantae > Streptophyta > Magnoliopsida > Fabales > Fabaceae > Vigna > Vigna angularis. The sequence goes on along the minus strand of NC_068977.1, from coordinate 33,693,315 downwards.
TGGAAGGTCTTTTAGATTATACCATCAAAATAGAGAAAAAATAATTAAAACTTTAGATGATACCATCAAAAATCAAGAGTCACCAAAATTAAAATATTGATTAAATGAAAGGTATTCTGGAAATGGTTTCGTTAAATAAGGTTAAATTAGTTTAACTTTCCTGCATTTAACGGGGAGTGTATGCAAGTAAGAAAAACATCAGAAATTATTTAGATTTATCTTTAAAATTATGTTTTTTTTTTCTTTTAGTTGATTAGTAATAATAATTATAATTACATATATTTATGGACCACAATAAAAGATAATGAGTTAATTTTAAGAACTTCAATAAAACCTTTACATTTTAAGATACATGATTTGTTTAGTTTTAGAAATTAATATGATTTTGATATACAATTTTAGGAACTAAATCAACCATTTATTCAAAATGAAAAATTAGAAGCTAGTTAAACAAGCATATATTTAAGTAGATGAAACTAATCTTTTTAGTAAAATGCAAAGCACTTTGGAAGATTAAAATAAATAATTAATATACCTAAAACGGAATCATTTATATGGATTTCAAGTATGAATAAATACTTACGCTTGTTTGTTTCCAGTAAAAAAAAATGAGCACGAACATATAAAGAAAATTCAAAATTTAATTTAAAAAAAAACACAAAAGAACGATATAAACTTTTTTAAGACTTTCTTCACGTGTATGCAAAAGTTTGCAAAGAGATTAAAAAAATATAATAAAATGTATACATATAATCAATTCTCTTATACAGAATATGTATATATATATATATATATATATATATATATATATATATATATAATTAGTTTTCATTATTTTTTATAATAAAATAATATAATATGATAAAAAAGATAAAATATATAAATTAAAGTAATAGTAAATAAAATAAATAATTATAATAATATAAGCAATAATAATAATAAAAAAACAATAGTAATAATAAAAGTAATAGTAATAACATAAAAAATAATATAAATAATAATAATATAAATAATAATACTGTTATTATAAGAAATAAAATAGTATTTATCCAACTTTATCAATTAAAATATCTTTTTAATCTATCATATTCATTACATCACTTAAATTTTATAAATTATTCTTTCATTTCTCACTATCTTTATTTTAATCCAAATAATTTCACATTCATCTTTCTTTTATTTGAATCTACTTTCCTAAATTCATCTAAAAACCAATTACAAACTTACAAGCTTACAAGCTTACCGATCCACTAAAGATTGGTGAAAATTGTATATATGTTAGTAAACTTTTCAATTTCTAACACTATGTTCGTTTCATGACATTTACTGTTGAGAGTGATTGTGAACAATGAATTTGTGGGTGATATTCGTGTTCGTGTCTACAAATATGAGGGCAAGAGAAAGAGCAGATTAGTGAGATGGTAAATTTTTCTAAACTAACTTAAGGTGAGACGATTTGAGAGTGATACATGAACTTTGATAATAAGATCTTCGTTTAAATCACGTTATTTTCACCTACTTACATTGTTATAGGAAGTGCTGTGAACTTCTATAGTGATACAAAAATGATTGTGGATTTTATGGTTTATGTTGATATGGTGGGAATCGATTCTAGTATAGCACAACCAATTTTGTGAAAAACAAAAAGGTAGGAAACTGACTATGTGACAAAAAACAAAGAGGAAAGAAATTGGTTCTAACATGTGTGAAAATTCTGTGGAACCGATTCGAGTATGAGAAATGGTTTTTAACCTTGTTTTGTGTGTTGCATTACGAATAATGCAAGAGTTGCACAAATTTAATGGGATAAATAATTAAAAATATCATTAATGAATGAAACAAATTTAATCTCACTGTTTTATTCATTCTAGGTGTCTAACATTATAAATTTAGTGGTTAAGCTTATATTAATTTTATGTTAATAACTTTCCAAAACTCGTAGACAATTAATCAAATTATTAATACATTCAATTATTATCAAATAAATTATAATACTAGCACATTTTTAGCAAAAACATGATATTAACATAATTTATAGAAAAATCTAACAACTTTTGACATTGAAATTATTACTACAGCTTTCAACAGCGTCAAATTCAGGGTATAAGAGTATTATGTTTTGAGGTGGGTTTGGAGAAGAGTTAATCTCGGATTAAAACTTTTTCTTGTCTTATTAAATAAAGGGATTAATCAGAAATAACAAAATTTTCAATTCTAAACAACAGGGATGAAAGTAATACAAAAGAATTAAAGCCTATGATGGTCTTTAGAAAATAGAGAAAGTGGATATGGGCCCAAGTAGGCCGATTGGTGTGCAAAATAAAATTTATACCTAAGCTGGCCCAATACGAATAAACTTATTTGTTGGAAATGAAATTTTGAAGAGATATACAACTAAATAAAGACAAAAAATAATTAAAAAAAGGAAGACTAATTGTATTTTTAATCTAATTATTTTTAGTTTATTTTGTGTACACTATGTACCAATCGGCCTATGAATTGTCTATAGACAAACGGTCAATGTGTTACAAACCATTCTCTTTATTAGAAAAATGAAGACATAATTAAGGAATATTGGACTAGGATTAGATTACGACTAGATCTACACTAATCAAAGACACACATAAAAAAGGTAAGATAAAGAGGTAAATAACTGTATTTATTATGTATTTTAAAGGATCTCGAGAAGATTCTATACATAGGAGTTAAGGTAAATTGTGAAAGTATACACCTCAGTTCCGTATATTGAAATATTTTTGTCCACTGCTTCTATCTTGCGTGAATATAAAAATTAAAAGTATTATTAAATTTACACATTTGAAAAATACAAAATGAATTATTGGAATTATGGTGGTAAATAACACAAGAAAAAGTTGATGGTCTTGGAGCCACCACAAAATTTTATTAATTTGGATTTTTGTTTTCAAAATTCCCTTTTATTGAAAAAATGTCTACAAAAAATAGATAGGTTCGTCATCCCTTATTCTTTCACTAAAATTATAAGTGGTTATCTAATTACTGAGTACGTAAGTTTTAATAATTTTGAAAACATAGTACTAAAATAATCATAAAAGTAGAATTTAAGTACAAGGTGTTAGTCTGTAATTATTTTTATGGCTTAATTACCTACTTAGTCTCCATGTTAGGAGGTAATTTTCTGTTTAGTACCCGGTTTTAAAAATGTAGACATTTGGTACCTATGTTTTGAAATTTGTATCAATTCAATCCTATCCAGTTAACGGCGTTATAATTGATGCGAGAAGGTAATTAAGCCTATTTTTATTGACAAAAAAAGAGAGAGTAAATTATAGTCAAATTTTAATTATTTATTTTTTAAATTAATTGAAGTTTGGGAATGGACTACTAAATCTGAAATGACGTAAAAGTTTAAAATAGAAACTAAAATTAAAACACACCTTATGGTTTTCACCATAATATTACAATTACATATAAAAGAGTCTTGATAGGATATTTTAAAATATAAAAAAAAAAGATAAAACTTTGAATTTTTTATTGTTTTTTCTTCATAGAATAAATCAAATAATTTTTTTTAAAAATTTTAAATTCTTAGTTCCGATTGGAGAATCTAATTTTCACTGTATATAAAACATTAAATAAAAATTATAAATTTTAAATATTGATATTGAAAATTGTAAAAGAAGAAAGTAATTTTAAATATTAAATAATTAAAATATGTAGATATTGACATTAACTTTTTTCTTTGTCATATAAGTTTGGAAGAAGAAGAAAAAAGCTCTAGTGAAAAGAGAGAATGAATGGAAGGTGTTCTGTGTACCAACTTTTAGGTTAAAAATAATCTTTATTAAAAAAGAACATACTTTAAATCTAAAAATATTTTAATAATTTTAAAATTAAATTTCAAAAAAATAAAATAGAAAATAATGATTGTTTTACGTGTATTAATAGTTATTATATTTTATTATATATTTTTTAAAAGGTAATAATTTTTTAAAATAAAAAATAAAAAAGCTAATAACTATCAGTAAAGTCGCAAGATAAATAACTCCTTTTTATTTTTTTATTTTAAATTAAATTTTAAAATTATTAAAATATCTTTAGATTCAAAGTATATTTTTAATAAGAATTATTTTTAACATAAAACTTGGTATATTACCAACTAAAAAAAAGTTGTAAATAAACAAATCCAAACATATAATATATATATATATATATATATATATATATATATATATATAATATAATATAATATAATATAAAAGAAATATTAGAGATTATTTAAACTTTATACAAATAAATATTATATACATAAAAATAACATAATCATTATCACTAATATATTTAAACATCTAAAATAAATGAGTTAAGTATGATTTAATCAAATTGAATAAAAAAACTTGGAACTGCTCCTGAATTTCCCTTTTAAAATTGTATTTATTTTTTTTCAAAAATTAATAATATATATCTTTTTATTTAGATCCTTCAGAGTGCCGGTACTAATCCATCGAAGTGGTCCAGTCAAACACTAATCATAAATGCTGGAATTAGGGTTCACACTTAATAATTGACCTTCAACATTTTTATCGTGTATGGAGTAATGTGCCATTAAAACTAACTTTGATAATGTTATACTAAAATGATTTTAAGGTTTGGAATTTAAAATTTTTAAATAAAAGAGAAAAACTGTGACATCCCAAAATATAGTAACCACATCATATAATTTAGGAGTCAACATTCCCAATAAAGAGAACAGTTAGAGTATGACTTGCAATTAAATACGGAATTACAGTCATCCAAAATATAATACAGAGTTTTAAACTTAGACATTTTAGAGTATTTAATCTCCAAAGGTTTAAATATCTAAATCCTAACTAGACTGCGCAGCAGCATCATTCTCCTCCAGCTCTTGCTCCAAGGAAACCTTCTCGACAACATCTGCTCCCATCCAAGTGGATGATCATCGCAAAGAAAAACATACAAAAGCAGCACACAACACAGAAGCAAGGGTGAGCTAGATATAAAAAACATGTTATACATATAGTACAATTAATTGATGTCATCATGCTAAATCACATATAAAAGAACAACTAACAACATACCCTTTAAAAACATTACTCAAACACTCACACGACTCATCCGGATTTGTATAACTATCGAACTATTGGTCGTCTTTGCACTTGCGTAGTTCAGCTGGCACACCCCAACACTATGCAAGGTAAATCCCCCAATCTGTCTATGTCTAAACTCTAAGACTATAGACGAGGACCTCCCTCTACTCTCACCACTTACACTGCTCTCCTCTATCTGAGTATGAACCGTGCTTCGAGTGTAGGGATAGACATACCAGTTCAAAGCTCCATACAGTTATACAGAACAACATCAACACCCTACACAACCACTTTCAGTCATCTCACCCTGAGATGTCCAATTCATACTCACATAAATCATTATAGTTCACAACCACATTATTTCCAACCACTCATACCTCATACATAATGTACATGAAAATCTGTTAAGCAAACAATATTAATCATACATTCATATACTTTCCACATAAATCTCATCATACTATGCATTCCAAACATCCCACATACAAGAGAATCTGTTAAGCAAACAACATTAATCAATCCAATACACATTATCAGACAATACCAGTCCCAAGAGAACCACTAAACAACACAAAACCCCATAACTCATACTTAGACAAAGAAAATGGCTTTGAAACCATCACCAACAGTTCCGGAAGGGTTCAAAACCTCCAAATCGACTTAAGAAACGTCCAAAACGGACATCCGAAACCCCAAAAACTATCAAAAACAAAGATAAAGCCACTTTTTGAGAACACCTCGCGCTCGGGCGCCACAGGAGGGGCGTTGGGCGCGACTTTTTCTGAGACTCTCGCGCCTGGGCGCCCCCGGAGGGCGCTGGGTGCGAACCAGATGTCGTCCAGCCCTATACCAGTTGACAACAACCATTTTACACCTATTTTGATTAGTTTGATGACTCTAACAAGTCACAAATGACTTACCTAAGATATCCCAACAACCCAAATGTACTCAAAATCCCTACTTCCCAAAATCACTACCTCACTTCCTCTCAATCAGCTTGTTCAAAACAGTGTATACTTTCCTTACCTTCCACTTGATCACCCCTTCAACAGAATACATACATCAACATACCAATCTCAAATATCATCTCAGCCCAACCACATCCACAATCACAAATTTCCAGCATACAATTCATGCAGCAAATATCAAAATACAATTTCAACCCATAGAAAAGGATCTAGCTCCCCTTACCTCGGAGTTGAACTACCAAGCTCACAGGAACGCTCCTTTATAGTGTCTCACACACGAAAATTCCACCACACCCGGTCGGAACGGAGAAAACGTTCGGTAGAAATGAAGCTCCCTACGCCGCGAACGATTGAGCAGTGCCTATCTCGAATTCTTACAGTTTAGAGAGTTGGAAATCTAGAGAGAAGGCAGAGAGAGCTTTAGGGCACAAGAGTTTAGAGAGAGAAAAGAAATGAGGTTCAAGGAAGAGAATGAGTTCTGAAGAGTCCCTCTAAGGTCAAGTTGGCCTTAGTCTGATGGGCCTGACTGCCCCACATAAGGCCCAAAGGCCCTTTGTTAAATTTATAGGCCCTCACAAAAACATTTTTAGCGTATTTCTTTATATATTTTTTTATTATTCACTTAATTTATGAAAAATCATGAAATTAGATAAGTTTTACTGTAACATCATATATATTTTACTGTAATATCATACGTATTTTATTGTAACTTTATACCTATTTTATTATATTATAATACATATATTTTTGTGTTTTAAATTTTTTTTTCAAATATAACTAACTATTTTCAAGAGTCTTAGTTATTCCACTACATGTAGAATTTATTAGTTATTCTTTAATATCTTGGAAACTGAGAAACAAACAATAATTTGTCGTTCTTTTATATAGATTGAATATTATTCTATGATGACGACTACATATGAAAAAAATTAATGACTTGATAAATAAAATCCCAGTAAATTTTCTCACAATAAAACATATCTTATCTAAAGGATTTAATATCAATTAACATCAAGTTTCTAATCAATTTATTTTCTCTTGGGACATGTATGCATTAAAGGTTAAGTTTTCTTTTATCAATCATAAGTCATGTTCTGAGAAAAAACTTATGTTGAAAAGAGGTTATAACGTGGTTTGAAAATTTCTGATCCATTTGCATGGTCTTTTCTTTCTTTCACTTTCAAGTAACATGTTTTTGTCATATGTAACATTACCACGAAGTTTCTTTTTATAATAGTTTTTTTAGGCTCCTCATTTATACAATTCTTCAATTACAAGCCGTCAAATTAACATATTATTGTTTTGTAAGTAAATTTGGATTCAAGCTCTATTAAGTAAAATATAATTGGAATTTTACAAGTGATTAGATAAGAAAAAAAATTACGAGTGATTGGATAAGGAAAAAAATTTACAAGTGATTAATTTTAGATTGTTAAAAAATTTGATAAATAATTTATATCATAATATGGTGCAAAAGTTAAGAACAATAAAAGCAAGTTGTGTTTTCTGTTCATTTTTTCTACGAAGACTTGCTCCGTTCATTATCATTATTGACGTCCATTTTTGTGGAAAATTTCATTGAAAGCTCCAATAGAAGTGAAATTTTGGTTTGGTGACTGAAGCAGAATGTGTATATAAGTGGGTATGGGTTTCAGCAATGCACCCACATAAACTGGGATGGCTAGGATCACTCTTTTTTCAATGTCTCTGTCTTTTTGTATTCTCCTCATAATCACTTTCACCTTGTTCATGCAATCAATTCCAATTACTGCAGGTTTGTTTCTCATTGAATCATTGAAAACTTTAAGATAAAAATATTTGAATAGCATTGTTATTAGCACTTTGAATTTCAACCATGTATGTTATTCATAAATTATATCTAATGTTTAGTGTGACAACATAGTTTTAAACTGTGATGTATGCTAACGTTGTTTCATAATGACACTACAAAAAAAATCAAAAAGATTGACAGAAATAATCCGTCGAAAATAATCAATATCCATTGGTAATGGATAATTTTTTACAGTTTACAGTCAATTATAAATCTGTTAGTAACTTTGTTGTCATTAATAATTACTGACAAATGTTGATCGTCGGTAATTACCAAAAGATATATCTGTCAGTATATTTGTTAATAAGTACTTGACAAAGTCCAATGCAATTTGTATTAGTCTACCCCACATTTACATAATCAAATCTACACAAAATAATAAGTAATCCATATCTAGACAATCAGACATATATTGAAATACATCTTTTGTACAAAATTCGAATCTAATTTCCATATATTGATTCAGTATAAACATCTAAACCTATGTCTTGATTGTGTTGAATAGCTTTACCAACCAAGACAAAAAGTTGTTTGTTAATGTTATCTTCAATTTCTACATCATATTCACAGTATTAATTTGAATACCCTTAACTAGAGCATTGATCACTTACCACTACACTCACTCAATCTGGACTGATCCAGTTTATTGATTTCAACTTATAAATGTAGTTTTATTTCGTTAGACGCATACGAGTCAAAAAAATTTCCACTTTCCTATTTGTTGGTATTGTAATGTTCGTCGTGAGGTACTCCTTGCGCATTTAACTCTATCTCCACAACTACCTCTTTTACTTCAAGATCCTTCTTAACCAAGTCAATAAAATTCTTATAAAGGTCACACCATTCATCATTCCTATAGAACATGAAACACTACAGTCTCTCACTCTTGTTTGTCATTCATTTGACAACCCTTCTCGTTGGTGACACATACGATTGCCAATGGGCTAAAATTGGTTATGAAGCTCCATTAAAATGTGGAGCTGATCGGGTCTCTCGCTTGCGCTCCACTAAAATTGGGTTAAATGAAAACATAGACCTTGAACAGTTAAATAGAAACATCTCAAGACATGTTCATTTTTCACTAACATAATCATAATTTTATTCAATTTTTAAATAGATTACTTCAAGTGTTACATACTTAAGCGATGAATATCATGAACATTACTTCAAGTGTAACATACACACTGATAAAATCTATTAGTCATTCACTTAAGTGCACATTAGGTACTCTAACCCTTTTACAAGGTACATTCACTTAAAGTATTTACTACCTCTATTCCAAGCTAACTATCTCTTTGCCAAGAAACTTGTCAAACATAGCTAAAAGAATAAACTTAAAGTATGCTTTTATAAATTCAAATGCAATTATGCATATCCAATTCTAAACAAGTTTGAAATGATAAGATAACATGGACAATGCACCCCAACCAACCAAGACAAAGGACACAACCTAAAATCATCATTTCCACCTATGAATGACAATAGAATAAGCGTGACAACACTATCAATCAATATGTGATGCAAACAATGATTCAATTAGCATACTAAACATTGTTCAACTGAAAATTAAAACAAAATGCACACAACACAGGGCTTCAATTTCGACAAAATGCATTCAAGATTGGGGATTCAATTTGGACAAATTGCACAAGGGTTTCGATTTGGCCAAATTCCACACAAGGGTTTCAATTTGGATAGTTAGAACTGACCTACATAGTAAGGACTATCGTTGGATTCCCTTGATCACGAATGGCTCAATAATAACAATCTTTGTTCACCACAGCAACATAAGAAAACTCCATTAAAACTCGCAGCAACGTCCCTCATCCAGGATATCTCAACGACAACATCCTCCGTGGACCATCACTCGTTCTCTCACTACGGGACTGGCCTCACAGTGGCCTTAGGGCAATGCAGGTTGGGGACGATCTAAGGGAATTGAGGTTGGCAAAGGAAACAACATTAAAGTTCACCACAAGAGCACAATCGGTGAAGCGGAAGGCAAGGTCCATTAATGGCGAAAATCAAAAGGAAAAATCGCAAAATTAGAAGACAACATCAAAAGGGACAAGAAAATATAAATTCTCACATTTTTCTCTCATCGACACCAACTACGAGAACCACAAACAAAAGCCCAACCATAAACTAGGATAATCAAGCTTTGCGACAAGCAAGGGGGACGAGCAAAGACAAGGGTGTTCGCGACTGACCTAGGGAACTAGACTTTTGCGGTTGAACTAGGGAAATGGATTTCAATAGCAGCGACAACCACCGGACCTCCACATGACGTGCATCCATGGCCAAGAAACCTCAGAAAGTTGAGGAGAATGAAGTACGTAGAAGACGAGGAAAATGAGAGGGAAAAGAGAAATTGTTTCCCTTTATCATCAAAGAAGATACTAACAGTCAATGATCCGTCGGTAAGTTAAAACATGATTACCTTACTGACAAAATATTCCTTCGATACATACTAATCAAAGTGTCTGTCAGTAAAAATGTCAGTAAAACATGTTTATTGAAGGATAGTGATCCGTCAATAATTGTCTATCAATATTCAATGTTGTAGTGTGAATTTTTATATTACACCAAATTGGATTTACATGTTACAAATGTTATTATAAGAGGATTGTAGGTCTGGGAGGAAGGGAGACTATAAATTAATAAGGTAATTAGATATTAAATCATTTAAAATGTGACCGTATATGAATGGTCTATAACATATTATTTATATTGTCACTTTTTAAATATCTTAGCATCCATTTAATAAGGGATTAAGTTAATCTTTCTTAACAAAATTAAAAGCTATATTGAAATGAAAAATAAAATTGGGAATCTGCTTCTATATTTTTAGTGTAATAAAAGTAAATTTTAAATATAATACAATTTCATAAAATCAATAAAACAATATCTACACTCAATTATATATTATAATTTCATTGATATTTTGAACCCTTTCTCACCTACCATTAGTTACCATAATACTTATAATGCACACTCTATAATATAAAAAGATGTATAGATTTAATAATTAAATTTAGTTGAAACATATGTTTTTGACACATACGATGTACATATGTATCGAATACTATAGGTATATATAGGTATATGATATGTTTAAAAATGTATAAAATTTTTAAAAACATAATAAAATAAAAAATTATAAACTATTCTCATAAAAAAATTATTATTTTATAAATTAGATACTTCATATATAAATGTGTTATTAAAATATCCTAAAATATTAAATATAAATACGTATCCAACACGAATATAGATGACACGTATATATCAATGTATCATAGATTCACATTATAAAAACTTATTTTAATGAAAAATAATACTTTAACATGGATAAATATTTTACACTCATTTGATACTATTTTTTATTTATTAAAAATAAAAAAATTTGTTATTTTATGATATTTTACTTTTTCTTTTTTATTTTATAGATTTGAAGATGAGAAAGTTGGGTCTACAACAAAGCCCACCTCCTTCGCCCCGTTCAGGCTCTCCACTACTACCCGCAGATGTACCTCCTCCAAATTCCGGTGCATAAGATCTTCAACGATTAATCATCTATGCTCCTTCAGCTACTTTATTTCTCATAATTGTGTTGCTGCTTTATACTACTGGGTTATATGTATAAAGTAAATAACACTAATTTGTCAAAATTTGATTCCAAACAAGTATGGGCAAATTAGATTCAAAGTTTATTGTATATTTTGGATGTCTGAAAAAAAGTATTTACTAGTATCCATTGTTTTGTAACGGTTAAAAATGTTGCTAGAATTATTTTTTTTATGTTAATTTCTTTTAAATGCTACAATTTAATTATTCATACGTCAAACTAATAGTAATAGTTATGATATTCTTTTACTTGACAAAATTTCTTAGCGTTGTAATATTCTATTTTTATTGGTTTTAAAACCATTAAGGAACTTTATATGTCCAAATATAAATAACGATACAATCATCCAAGTATAACTATAAGACAAAATATTATATATAAGAGTTGCCAAAAACTAAGGAATATTTAAATAAGCCTAAAGATTTACAAAAGGTAATTATAAATACTACATCTATCTAAACATTATTGTCCTCGCCAGCCAGCTCCTACTATTGAAACTTCATTCTTTTCTCACACTAATTAAGTGATCATTATAAACGAAAAGAACAAGCAAAACATAAGGGTAAACTAACTTTTACAAAGAACAATCAAGAAATTTAGTTCAACCATACATAATAATCACACTCTTAATCCAAGCCAAAAACTTTAAACAGATTCATAAACTTAAACTTGACCATCTGAATATGTATATTCACTAGTGCAGGATGAGGAAATGACATCGGTTAATTTTGTTTATGGGCATTGGTTCTGCAACCGATCCATATTCAGACAATGAAAAAGAGGATGGTTTTATGCCTCGGTTCTGAACCGGGTTATAAAGAGATAGGATGATGTCTCGGTTCTTAGATAACCGAGACAATTGCGTGTTTTTTTTCAAAACAATCCACTTCTCCCTCTTTGTTGCACAATCCAAGCAAGTAAAGGTTTATTGAATTTTTTTCCCTTTCACAAAACCAAATCTCAGAAGATACAAAACCAAATATCAGAATAACACAGAAAAATCAACTACACCAACCTTAACAAAATCGCTCCCAAAATAACAGAGAAAAAAAAGTATGGGTTTTGATGCAATGAGCATTTGGGGAAGAAGAAAAGATTTCGGGAAGAAGGGAGGTTGCTCGCCACCGCTGCAGGACGTCTCGCCGCCACCTCTTCGTTGCTCACCAACACCACTGCTGCAGGACGCACTCGCCGCGACCTCGCCATGACCTCACCGCCACCTTGCCACCACCTCGCCGCCACCTCGCCAAGGAACTCCGTTCAACTCGTAGATCGGTGAACCTCTCATCATCTCTAAGGCATCATCTTCTCTGCTCGCCAAATGCCTTAGATCGGCGAGCCTCCCATCATCGTCGTCGCGGTACTCGTCTCCACCATCGCGCCTCCCCTCCGCTTTCGACGCCGGCCACCATCACGTCTCGTCCTCGCACCGTGACTGTCAAGTGGGAGAGGAGAAGAGAGATCGCGCCCTCTTTGTTTCTACCAGATGAAAGTAAAATGAAAAAGGGGAGATGAGAGTGCCAGAGGAAAGAATCGCTTCGTGTAAAATGAAAAAGCGGAGATGAGAGTAGGTTAGGTGTGATTGATTTGACCGGGGTAATAGGCCTCGGTTCTATCTTTAACCGAGTCAATACGCCAAAATACAGCCTCGGTTCCACCTTTAACCGAGTTAATAGCCCAAAACACAGTTTATATGCTTCGGTCCTTACTAAACCGAGGCATATAAATTCATCAAAACTACAAAATTGTCACCGCTCTCTCATAGACTTCGGTTTTCCTTAAACTGAAGTCTATTAGACGAGTTAAAAAGCATAATTTTTACAAGTGATTGATGTCAGACTATGACAAGTTTTGCTCTTGAAGTGGTTAAACAACTTGTTCACCCAAACTACCACACAAGATTAGTCTTTCTACCACCTACGACTAAAGAATTAAACCATAGACTAAGACCTTTAACAACTCCTCACAACATAACTCCCCTTTTCTACTTGAGATGAAATGATTATTGGACTGTCAGGTTAACTTTTAAGACTAAGTCTATACATCAATTTATCACACTACTGAACGTCATGATGGAGTCTCACCATGAGGTCCATGAAATTATGCCAAACATCGATACCATACTAGCAACTAGAATTCATTATCACTCCCATATCATACTTGAAATAGCATCATACATACCACCATATTCATCAATCATAAACATATACAATATCCACACAATATAATTAATTTGTATAAAGCATTCCAAGCCAATCAACATTTGAAAGTACATAAAACTTAAAGAAAAACTCAAAACAGACGCCCAATACCAAACTGACGCCCAACGAGCAAGCCACTCGCTTAACGAATTAAGAGAAACATAGGTAAAACTTGTAGTAGAGAAGGGGTGCTTAGCGTCACTTCTTACCACTCAACGCCTATCAAATAGAGAGCACATCACTCAACGACCTAGAGTGCTCCCTCAACGTCCAAAACACAAAGACCTCATTGTCTTCGCAATGCTCAGAGTCCAAACTGGTCACTCAACGCCTTGGAGTCTAGTGACTCTTTGACTTTGTATGCTTAACGCCACTCCAAGACCCTTAATGCCACACCAAAAACCAACAACTCATATTTTTGATTTATGTGTATCAAATCATATCCAAATGACCAAATTGGTATCCTAATACTTGTAATTGTTTGAAAAACATGTTTAAACCTTGGTTTGAATATCAATTTGCTCAAATATTCAATGATTCAGCCCACTAGATCAAGCCAAGATTCATTACAATCCAACTACCAACTTAACATGCTTAAACATAAGATTTCAATAAGATAAGAAGCTAATCAAGTCTTAGATGACATAAACTTAAATTCCAAACTCCAAACTAACTTAGAACCAACTCTATTAAAATTTCACCTATCAACCCCTACACTTCCCCTCCTTCTGTTTAACCAATATCATAACCTTTTATCCATATACATATACATATATATATATATATATATATATATCCAACAACAAAAACATCATTGATTTTCCTCAATTTTATCAAGTCAGATCAACAAGAAAATTTAAATTTAACAAACAACTTTCCCATGACTTTCTTATATCAAACCTAAAAGACTCTTAAACCCAAAAAATATACTTATACTATATCACAGTAATATTTCATTACAATTCAAATCAATTAAACAATCATTCATAACCTTCAATTTCACAACATTCGAAATATATAATATAGATTATAAATATTACAATATCTTAAAATGTAGCAGTTAGTTTCCATTACCTATTAGGAGCTAAAATAACTCTAAAGAACTCAAACAACCTCCATAAATCAAATAACTATGTGCTTTTATAAATCACTGAATCATGATTAGAATATGCCATTAGAATAACTGATTCAAGATATTCTTTAATATCTTGGAAATTGAGAAACAAACAATAATTTCTCGTTCTTTTACATAGGTTGAATATGATTTTATGATGACAACTACATATGAAGAAAATTAATTACTTGATGAATAAAATCTCACTAAATTTTCTTACCATAAAACTTATCATATCTAAAGGATTTAATATCAATTAACATCAAGTTTCTAATAAATTTATATAAATGTCTTTATTAAATACATATTGTTTACTTTCCTTGAGTCTATTCAACATGCGAGATTTGTCAGAACCCATTAAAAATCCATCAGAACCCCATCTTAGTGGATTACATGTGTTAAGGAAGGGGAGTTGGAAATCAGAAAGTGGAAAACAGGTGGCTGCAGGAGAGTGGACGTTCGTTTTTTGTGACGGCAGTAGTTAATGCCAAATTTTCAAATGTTGTGCCACTTCTCTGCATGCTTACCTTCTTCTCCAAATCTCTGAAACCATTTTCTCCTCCTTCTCTCTAAGATTTCTTCATCTTCTCTCTACGAAATCTTACTCTTTTCTTCCTTCGATCATCAAACAAACCACACCTGAGCATTTCCGGCGTCGAGAGCGTTAGTTTGAACCGATCGATTTTCGACTCCAAGCTGGTAAGTTCATCTCTCCCTCAGCCGTGTGGTTTCCTGGACATGTAAACCAAGTTCTGGTTTCATGTGTTGATCACACTTCTAAAGTGAGTGATTCTGATAGTGTTTTGATCTTTACTTGGTTTAGTTTCGGAAGTTGTTGAGCATTGAAGGTAGAAGGATTTGTAGAGGTGAACCAGTAACCATATTAATGAGCGTTCGGTCACGTTAAGAGGTAAGGAAAACTTATATAATTTGATTCAGTTTGTTGCTTTGAATGGATGCATGTTCGTTGATTGCTGAATGAATATGAAATATGGTTGTTATTGCATTGTTGGTTGTATGAGTATATGAATCTAAGAGATGAGAAACTGGAATGATATTGTGTTTAATGATTTGGTTGATGATGAAATGTTATATGTTGTTTAAAATTATTGATGATTAATGAAAGCTATGAAATGGGTAGGGATGTTGTCGAGAGTCAATATTGACCATTCAGTTATACTTGAGTATTCGGTCTTGGACCAAACGTTCGTTTTCAGTAGCGTTCGTTCTTAATAAGTGTTTGGTATTAGACCAACGCTCGTTCGATATAGTGTTCAATTTTCTTGAGGACTCGGTTGGAACTGGATTCTTTCATTTGGATGGAATCCCAATTGAGGACCAAGCGTCTTCGTTTTGTAATATTTGAACATAAGCTTTCAACCAAGGATATTCGTTCCTTGGTATTTGGTTATAAACTTCACTATATCTATATGTATTTGTATATTTTGTTCGTTCTTGAACACTATTTAAACGATATCTTATATTTATCAAACCTTTATTCTATAAGTTAAGTAGTGCTCGGTCTTACACCAAGCGCTCGTATTAAGTAGTGTTCGGTCTTACACTAAGCACTCGTACTAAGTAGTGCTCAGTCTTACACCAAGCGCTCGTACTAAGTAGTGCTCGGTCTTACACCAAGCACTCGTTCTCATTTTCGTAATCTATCTTTATAATAAGAGTGTTCGCCCAAACTCAATAGCGTTTGCTCTCTAAAGTGTTCGGTCTTCGACTGACATTTGGTTTCCTTGATGTTTAACTCATTAAGAAGCTAAGTATTTATTGGCGTTCGGTTTCTTCATATGATTCCGTCAAGTACTATTATTTGATGTTCTATAGTATCAGCTTCTATGGTGTTCGACCTAGAGTCTTACTACTCGGCCTGGGCTTATTGGCGTTCGGTCTAAACTCTCATGAGTCAGTTCATTAAATTGGCTCACCTTGTAACTGACGTTCGATTCTATTAGTCTTGGAGAAGTATTATTGTAAGTGGTCTCTTTCACAACCCAATAGTAACTCTCTCGGTTTCGATCTGTTTTTGAAACTGGAGACCTCTCGGTCTCACTTTAAGTATTCGGTCTTGTCTATGTTGAATATTAACGTTCTATATTCGATATCCAATGGGATCTGTATTAAAATTGGTTCGGTTTAAGGTTTTGAAAATGAAAGATGATGGAATATGATATGAATGAAATGACTTTAGTTATGAAAGAGTGTTCCGGGGAGGAATATCTCATGATTGATATTGGAATGGTAAACTATGAATGTGGATAAAGCTAAGCTGGCGGTTCATCCTGATATTCCGTGATTACTCGTTTTTCACGTAGAGAAGGGTAAGTCATGTGTGGAAATGACAGGAGATCCTAGTCCTTATGGTTAATTTGGACAGATAGGATTAACCTCGAGTGACAACTGTTGAAGGTATCCTAGTTACTAGATCACCCGGGTGCACGAACGTCGTAGCTACACAGAATTCATACAGTTAGGATGGTCAGGGTTAAGTGTTGGTCGTTGCATGCAAGAATGAATTATTTATCCTATTTAATTGATTTGTGTTAAATATATGTTGATACTTGAATTGAATTACATAAGCTTACCCTATTTCCTGTCTTGTCCATTTTGTACGTTCGGTCGTTTGTCGTGTTACAATGATCATCTGTGTGGATGTGAGCAGAAGGAGAAGAGTTACTGGAAGAAAAAAGTTTGGTTGATCTGTAGTTTACCCTATTTTCTACATTTTTTTAACATTCTCGTTATTTTGTATGGTCGTTCAGCCATAAGCGTATACCCTATCTTGTGTAAGACTGATCTGTAATATTATTAACATGTAATTATTCTATTATATAGTTTTATACTGTATTTTTGGGATGTTACAATATTCATATAAACATTCTTGCTCACAAATGTAGCAAAAATTTATTTTCTCTAAGGACATGTACGTATTAAAGGATAATTTTTCTTTTATTAATAATAAGGAATATATTACTTATAAAGTAATTGGGTGTTTCAATCATTTTACACATGTAAAAGAAAATACACAGATAAAAACCAAATGTATGTATCTATAACGTAAAAGGAAAAAATTTAGTTGAATCAGACCCATACACACGTCTAAAACCAAAAGATAATGACATTGTGCATAAGTCATGTTCTGAGAAAAAACTTATGTTAAAAAGAGGTTATAACGTGGTTTGAAAATTTATGATCCATTTGCATGGTCTTTTCTTTCTTTCACTTTCAAGTAACATGTTTTTGTCATATGTAACATTACCACGAAGTTTCATTTTATAATAGTTTTTTTAGGCTCCTCATTTATACAATTCTTCAATTACAAGCCGTCAAATTAACATATTATTGTTTTGTAAGTAAATTTGGATTAAGCTCTATTAAGTAAAATATAATTGGAATTTTTCAAGTGATTAGATAAGAAAAAAAAATTACAAGTGATTAATTTTAGATTGTTAAAAAAACTTGATAAATAATTTATATCATAATATGATGGTGCAAAAGTTAAGAACAATAAAAGCAAGTTGTTTTTTCTGTTCATTTTTTCTACGAAAACTTGCTCCGTTCATTATCATTATTGATGTCTGTGGAAAATTTCACTGAAAGCTCCAATGAAATTTTGGTTTGGTGACTGAAGCAGAATGTGTCTATATATATTAACTGGGTTTGGGTAGCAATAAAACGCACATAAACTGAGGATGGCTTGGGTCACTCTTTCTTCTATGTCTTTATCTTTTTTCATTCTTCTCATAATCACCTTCACTTCCTTCATGCAACCAATTCCAGTCACTGCAGGTTTGTCTCTCATTATTCAATCATCCAAAACTTTACAAAAAATAATATTTGAATAGCACTAATAATCTAATGTTTAGTGTGAAAACATAGTTTTAAATTGTGATGTGTGGATGCCAACGTTGTTTCATCATGATCCTTCATATTACACCAAATTTACATGTTATAGATACTATTAAGAGAAAGGGATACTCTATAGTTTTGAGTCAATTTTATCTAAAATATGATATTCTAAAATATTTTATTGATATGAATTTGAACCCTTGCTCACTTACCATTAGATACCATAATAGTTATAATGCACACCGTAATATATAAAAAAATGTACAAGTGTAATGATTAAATTTGGATATGATAAGATACATGTATATAGTAACTTGATATGTTTATTTTAAATATATATATATATATATATATATATATATATATATATATATATATATATATATATATATATATATATATATATATATATATATATATATATATATATATATATATATATATATATATATATATATTAGATTCACATCATAAAATCTTGTTTAAATTTGTAGATTTGAAGATAAGAAAGTTGGGTGTTCAACCAAGCCCACCTCCTCAACCCACGTTGGGATTCGGATTCAAACCACCACGTTCTAAACCTCCACCTTCCGGCTAACTTTACCTTCGCCTCCGATTTCCATGGCATAAGATCTTCAATTATTACTCATATATGCTCCTTTTCTACTTTCTATCATTTCTTTCACTGTTTTATTTTATACACTAGTTTCATGTGTAATATAAATAACATTATTATGTCAAAATGTTATTCCAAACGTTCAAAAGGGGAAAGACAGTATTTAGTGTATAACTTTTCTTCCTCGTTCAAATAAAATTATAATTATTTAATTTAGAAATACTTAATATTACTTAAATTTTATTATAAGATTTATCCTCATCTCCATTGAATAAGATATATCATTATCTTACTTTTTTTAATATTAATTATTTATTTCTTATTAAAAAATAACAAAGACAACAAGTAAAACATAATATTATCAAATATTTAATATAAAAAAAATATTTTTTTCACTTTTTTCAGCCTTTATTGGGTCACCTCCACCTCCAATTTCCATTGCATAAGATCTTCAATTATTAATCATCTATGCTCCTTCAGCTACTTTGTTTCTCATCATGTGTTTCTGCTTTATACTACTGGGTTATATGATTAAAATAACGTTATCATGTCAAAATTTGATCCCAACCATTTATGGGAAAATTAGATTCAATGTAGGAAAGATACTACTTATTTTATATTTTGGTATGTCTCACTACGAAAAAAAGGTATTTATTGGTAGCCATCGTTTTGTAGCGGTTAAAAATATTGCTAGAAATATGTATATTTATGTTAATTTCTTTTTATTAAATAAACTTATATAAATCAAGTTATATAAATGTCTTTATTGAATATATATTGTTTATTTTCCTTGAGTCTATTCAACAAGTGAGATTCATGTAAACATTCTGACTTAAATTTTTAAAGTAGCAAAAAATTATTTTCTCTAAGAACAAGTATGTATTAAAGGTTAAGGTTTTCTTTATTAATATATTAATTATAAATTATTTGGAGGGTTTCAATCATCTCACACATATAAAAGAAAATGACACAAAGATAAAAAACTAAATGTATGTATCTATAACGTAAAAAGAAAAACATTTAGATGAATCAGACCCATACACACATCTACAACAAAAAAAAAATTAACATATTGTTTTGTAAGTAAATTTGGATTCAAGCTCTATTAAGTAAAATATAATTGGAATTTTATAAGTGATTAGATAAGAAAAAAAATTACAAGTGATTAATTTTAGATTCTTAAAAAGATTTGATAAATAATTTATATAATTATATGATGGTGCAAACGTTAAGAAAAAAAGCAAGTTATTTTTTCTTTTCATTATTCTACCAAAACTTTGTCCGTTTATTATCATTTTTAACTTGTCTTTTTATTTATTTATTTACTATTAATTTTTCTTACTATGTTTAAAATAAGGGGTTTAAATAGTTTTTGGTCCTTAGCTTTAAATAAGGGGTTTAAATAGTTTAAATAGTTGCACAAAAAATACTTCCTAAACTCAAAATGTAATATTAAATAGTTCCTAAACTCAAAATATAATCAATATATTTTCTATTATTAACACATCAAAATAGTTCCTAAACTCAATGTTATATTTACCTAACAAAGTTCCTAAATATTTTTACCTAACATAGTTACACAAAAAAATAATTCCTAAACTCAAAATGTAATATTAAATACATCTAACCATCTACAAAATGTTAAAAGAAATATCGCCTACTCCTCGTGAACATCCTATAAAGTTACATGTACATTGAAACTTGTAAAGAACCATTAAATAAGATTGATACTATGTACTTCCAAGACAAATAATATACGTTTTCTACAAATATTATCAAAATAATATAAAATTATAAGGTAACAGTGACCATAATCAACTAAGTAACTAAGAAAACATATCATAAACTACTAAATAATAAAATAACACACGTCCCGTACTAGAGAACTAAAAAACTACACAGGAATTTCCTCCTGTTATGTGAAAAATGCTACAACATAGAACCTATATACAAAAATCAATTTTCTTAAACACCATAGGACCGTAAGAGCTTGCAATAAAGAATAACATACACAATAAGCTTCCCAAGACTTGACAAAAAATTCTTTCTTTTGTGTCTTGTACTTGTACTGTTAGTATGAACAGACTATTTTCCAAGATAGTTTGTCTGTCCAGAATCCACGATTGTCTTCAAGCAAGCGACATCTTCGTTTTTCATTATTTGGATACCTTTGTCCAAACATTACATAGCAACATACCTCCAAGATCATCCACATGTGAAAAATTATGGCAAAATTTCCAAGATTTGGACAACATTATTGAAGACTGGCAGGCATATACATTGCTTCAACAACCAATTATATTACTCTGTTGAAAGAAACGATGGATTTCAGATCAATACGATACTAAACTTTTTTGGATAATAATGTTTGAATTATATATAACTAATAATTAGCACAAAATATAGCAAAAATAAAAAGTTGAAAGGTCAGTTATGTATTCGTTTAAAGAATATTGGACTATACAATTTTTTGAGACCACAGGTTTGACAGTGGTTATATATACTTTTACCGAAGGTGTAGCCAGTGTAGCAGACAACTCAAAAAGTATGTAATTGGTTAAATCATAATATAACGGATGAAAATTTAAATATGAGACATATTCTTACATTTAACATAAATTAAAGAATAAAATTCATGGTTTTACTATTTTGAATTACAAGGGATATCAATTTTTTATTATATAAATTAGATTGATGGCATGTCTGGTGTTTGATAAAAAAATATATAAATTTTGATTGGCTTGCAAAAGCTTAATGCAGTAATTAATTTTCCCTTTTCAATATCCCTCTAGATCAAATAAAATTTCCTGTCAAAATTTCAAAACTTTTAACTAAATAATTAGGACAAACTTTTTACTTTGGAATCTTTAACTATGGTACTTGGAATCTATAACTAGCTATACCAAATATAACAAAATTGACGCGCTGAATACGTCCATCAAAAAGAAGAAATTACCTTATGAGGAAGTAAGTTGAATTCCAATCTTATTAATTAAAGTTTTTAGTAAATGTAATTAGCAGATAACTCAGTAACAATATTCTTACAAAAGGTGGTGTAGCCAGTGTGCTTCCATTAGCTTGTTCTCTCACTTTTAGTTCCTTCTCAACTTCTTTTCTCTTCATCTCACTTTGGCGTAAGAGACCAACAAGTTCTTTTATTTGATCTTTCATTTCCCTTATCTCCATGTCCTTCTCCCAGAGTTGGCACCTATTGTCAACACACAAATTCATAACAGTATACAATATCACAATTGTGCTTTGTTCAATTAGAAAATTGTTTAGTTATCTTATTTATAGAGAATTGAAGAAAAAAATATAATTAATTATAGAGAGAAAAGGTATAGGTCAAAGGACCTAGCATGTGCAGCAGAATTAAACATATATTGAAGCAAATTCTTCGCTTCTCCCAATGAACGCAATTGATTCCAGCGTCTACGATTAGAGATGGCCCTTTCTCGTTCTTCTGCCTCAGAAAGTTTAGAAGGTATTGCAACAAGTGAATTAGATTATATACTCAGCATGTTCTCAAGTGAAGCTATTCTGGTCATTCTTGCATTTGGTGACATGGAGGATGCCCTGGGAAATACAATTTTAAAAGCAGCCAGGAAAACATATATTATCCATCATATCTTCTATGCATCAGTACCTCAAATTAACTTGTTTTCAAAAGAAATAGTACCTGGCAAATCCATTCTTTCTTGGAGGACTGAGACCCTTTGCAGCAAACTCATTTACTTGCTTCAGCATGGCTAATTCATCTGCAAGGGCATCATGTCTAAAGATTGAGCCATAGTATTATAGACTATCCAATATAGATCAATCAGAAGCAAAAATAAGTACTGGACATGTGTTATATACACTTGGCTCTGTTTCTCATACTCAAAAAGTTACCCTAGATTCAAATATCATTATTTACAAGAGAAATTCATAATTCTTACCATATCAGCTAATTCTCTGATAGATGAGATCTCCATAAGAAAGCCAATTCTGCAATCAAAAGAGCTAGAAGTAATATCCTAGAAGAAAAGTCAATAGTCAGCTTAAAATTGATAAGCTTTGGTACTTTAAAATTAATGCAGATTTGTGTTATAAGTGATCCCTAACCCAATACATGTAAGAAAAAAGAATCCCCATATCATCAGACCACAAACAGTCCATGATTCTTTGGTACATGTATACGTACATTGTCGACTATAATTCTAACAAGCAGTGTGAATTTCATGATTGGAAAGAAAACATTTACCATATTGGAAATATTGATGTAAAATACATGTTTTCTTTCTCAACAGAAAAACTTTTAGTGGCTTAAAATCAACCTCAAAGACTGGAGTCAACAAAATCATTAAAAATAATATAACACATGAAAAGTTAAACACCTGTAATAGACTCAAAATCCAACATATAAAACCCTAAAATAATCCTCTGTCATCTCAAACACCTGTAATAGACTCAAAATTTTCGTGACTTTATCTCTTTCAATTCTCCATGAGAATTTTCATTTCTATGTTCAGCTTCTTGGTTTAGCACACAAACAAAGACAACTTACCCATATAACTAACACAATTGCAGTCCAAATTAGAGTCTAAGAGCAAAATAGGAACATTTTTTGTACCTCAAGAGAGAACATCTGCTGCCGTGGTTGTTAGTTGTTCGTCTTTGTTCCACTGGTCTTTGTACCTCAACCACGGAAATCGTTATGCCTCACGGCCTACCGTCTTCCACTTCCATTCCCTCCTTCCTCTTCTTATTCTTGTTTGGCCGCGAAATCTTAGTGAGGTTGTGGAACATCACAAATCCGCGCAAGGTTGCGGTAAAGAACGGGACTCAGAACGTCGCCATGTCCGTCAGCCTTGCCATGGATTCGGCGCTGCACACCGAGACAAGAGTTCTTTCTTCTTCGTTTTCGAATTCGCCGCCACCGTTAGTTGGCTGAGGTAAGAGAGGAGCGAGGCTAGGGTTGAGGTCACCGTCGTGGACGCGGGAGATGTTGCGGATCGAGGCGAGGTGACTACAATGGATACTGAAACAAAGGATAAGAGAGGAGAACGAAGGACTACGAATGAGAAGGAGAAAGAAATTGCATAATAAAAAAGAGAAAATATTGATAAAAAAAAAAATTCATACCAGTTATAATTTTAACCGGTGTAAAACAATAATCTACACCGGCTATTAGGTTAACAGGGATAAAAATAAAAAAAAAATTATACCTATTTGAATCATAATCGGTATAAAATATTTGTATTTTTTTTACTGTAATACTTTTTATACCTATTTTTATTATAATCGGTTGTAAAAAAGTTTCTTATATTTACAAAACTGCCACTACACTACTTTTTATAGCTGATAAATTTTAACAGGTATAAAAAACAGCTATAAAAAGTATATTTTCCAGTAGTGATCTAAATTAGTCTAAAATTTAAGAAAAACTAATTTAAATTTTTACTAAAAAAAATTAAGAAATAAAAATATATTTAACCTAAAATAAGATAACTGGTAGAGAAAGAAGGAAAAAGATATAATTGGAACTTAAAAATGTTCTGTGTCTAGTAGTGAGTTTTCTGGATCAAGACGAAGGTATCAGGCTTTTTGTTTTTGTCAGCATGAGCATTATTGGGTCTTAACCTTCAAATTATGTATAAACCATTTCTATTGGCACCTGCAAAATTACTATTAAAACGCTCCAATTTTTCAGAAGTCTTCCTTACATATTTTAACTAGATTTTGTCAAGATATTCAATTGAAATATTCTCCAATACATAACTTTTATTAAAGTTTTAAAATAAAAGTTTTATGACAAAATTTCACATAACATTGAGAGATGATTGCAAGAAATGTTTGTTCAAATAAGACTTTTACTTCTATATTTTATAAAATTGTCATGCACAGTACATTTTACAAGATATTATACTTATGAAAAAGAATTCATTATACTTATCACTTGATTAATCTTATTAGTCATTTAAAATAAAATAAAACAATAAAAATTACACAATTCTTTTCACCGCCCTTCTAGTAAGTAAATAATTCTTAGTCAAGTCACACATAACAGTTTCACTGCATAATCTAAGTTTGCATTTAATTATAACAGTTGAATCTTATTCATGCAGGAAATTCATTCAACTAATTTTTTGCTTCAAAATTATTATATTAAATGGTACTTGTAATGGGCACGAATGAAGCTAAAGAAGAATTAATAAAGAAAAATTATACTTTGATATATATAAATTTTTTGTGAAGAATGAAGTCTCACATTGGTGGGAACTTCTAAAGTGGTATGGCAAGGTGGTTATAAAAGAAACCCCTTGCCCCCTTTGTAACTCATCCCATTCTCTCATGTTCTCTCCTTTCTTGTATTCTCATAATTTTGAGAAGTTCTGATAGGAAGAGAGAGATGCTGTAAATTTCTTCCAGTAGTATAAAATTTCCATTTTGTCTATCATCGGTATTTTTTCTCTTTCTCTATTTTAGTTGTGTGTGCTTGTGTTGTATGACTGATACCCAACAGTGGTATCAGAGCTATTGGTTAGTATTCCGCTGCTATTGTCATTAGAATAGTGCTGGTAAAATTCTGAGTATGCTCTGTAGTTGCGGTTTAATCCGATCTTCCGCATCAGAAAAGAGTTATTACTGGAAACGTTTGGTAGTGTGAAAGTGATGTCTGGGAAAGTTCTGGCTAGGAAAGACTTGGTACTTAAGAGTGTCCGTTTGTGACCCACCTCTCTTTCCTGGGAACTTCTTGGTGATTTACTTCACGGTCTACTTGTACTGTTCCAGTAGACAATACTATTCATAGTGAGAAGTGCATAAGCCGGTTCTTAACAACCATGACAACAAAATACGAGATAGAGAGGTTCAACGGCAACAATTTCGCGTTGTGGAAATTGAAGATGAAGGCAATTTTGAGAAAGGACAATTGCATAGCTGCAATTGAAGGAAAACCCGCAGAAATGACGGAACAGAAGTGGAAAGAAATTGACAATAACGCCATCGCGAATTTGCACCTATCAATGGCAGATTCAGTGTTATCCAGTGTGGCGGAAAAAGAAACAGCAAGGGAGATTTGGGATGCCCTCATAAAATTATATGAGGTGAAGTCTCTCCACACAAGAATATTCGTGAAGAGGAAACTCTACACTCTCCGGATGAGTGAGTCCACAACGGTGACGGACCACATCAACCATCTGAACACTTTGTTTGCCCAACTATCAGCGGCTGATTTCAACATAGTTGAAAATGAACGCGCGGAGCTTCTACTGCAAAGTTTACCCGACTCGTATGATCAACTCATCATGAATATTACGAATAATAATATTGAAGGTAGTCTACACTTTGAGGATGTTGCCGGAGCAATTCTTGAAGAAGAATCCAGGCGAAGGAACAAAGAAGACATGCTGGAAAGTTCAAAGCAAACACAAGCTTTGGTGATGATGAGAGGAAAATCAACGAAATATGGGTCTAGTGGGAGTCAGTCCCATGATATATCTCAAAGTAAGAAGCATCTCAAATGCTACAATTGTGGTAAGAGGGGGCATGTCAAGAAAGAATGTTGGCACGGGAAGAGTGAAAGAAAGAACTCTGAGGCATCAACCTCACAAGGTTGTATGGCAAATACCTCAGAGGATGAAAATATTCTGTGAGAAAGAAGGGAGGTCTGGTAAGTCATAAAAGCTTAGAAGATCATGGCATATGCTTATGGGAGATACGTTGCAAAAGGCTAATGCAATGGTTACATCGACAAGTCAAGAAGAAGCGGTGTTGACGTGACATCGTACTTGGACAAATGTCAGAGTGAAGTTTGCAAGGCAGAACGTAATCTGTACCCGGGCTTAAACATAGATCGAGGTTTACTAGTTTGACTACCAGAAAAGAAAACACAAGAAGACTTGGTTCATTCTGATGTAAGGGAATCACCGGAGTTATTCCTAGGAGAAGCAAAGTTTATTCCAGGAGTTTGAGTGTATTACATCAAGAGGAAGTCAAATGTGTTGTTACCAGTTCAAGGAAACTACAGCACAAGCTTGAAACTGGGGAAAGAATTAAGTGCTTGGATATGCTAACAATGTGAAGGGGTATTGCCTGTGAGTTTCACCGTTCACAAGGTTATTGTTAAGCAGGAATAAAATGATGCTCCAACCAGAAGGCTTTGAAGAACAAGAAAACTTGGTTTGTAGGTTGAACAATGGCTAGGGAGTTTGATATGAAGGACTTGGAACCGACAAACAAGATTTTAGGGATGCAAATTCACCGAGACAGAAAAAGATAGGAAGATTTGGCTTTCTCAGAAGTAAAACTTACTGAAAGTCTTGCGGCGCTTCAACATGCAAGAGTGCAAGCCAGTTTTTCCCCATCTCCTATCAATCATCCTCAAGTATGAGTCCTAGCAATGAAGCGGAGAAGATGGAGAAGTCTCGAGTACCGTATGCATCAGTGGTGGACAACCTTGTAATTGCTATGATGTGTACAAGACCCAGACATTGCACAAGCAGTGGGAGTGGTTAGTAGGTTCGTAGCAGGTTTTGGTGGAGAGCAGTGAAATATTGATCGGGTGTTGCATTGCGTTTCGGAGATTCGATTCTACTGAAAGTTTAACGAGCAACATGAAGGCAAAAATGGTGTGAAGATTTGATTAGTTTCATCAAAATCTTCAAGTGGGAGATTGTGAAGAATGAAGTCCCACATTGGTGGGAACTTCTAAAGTGGTATGGCAAGGTGGTTATAAAAGAAACCCCTTGCCCCCTTTGTAACTCATCCCATTCTCTCATGTTCTCTCCTTTCTTGTATTCTCATAATTTTGAGAAGTTCTGATAGGAAGAGAGAGATGCTGTAAATTTCTTCCAGTAGTATAAAATTTCCATTTTGTCTATCATCGGTATTTTTTCTCTTTCTCTATTTTAGTTGTGTGTGCTTGTGTTGTATGACTGATACCCAACATTTTTTACATTTATATACTATTATCTTTTTTACTTTTTTTTTTCTTTTTAAAAATATTAACTATCATATTTTTAATGAATGTGTGTCATCTACCATTTATCATAATAAAAGGAAGTTTTGGTCTGACTCATACATGTGGTGTTGTTGCTGGTTGAGTTTCAGTTTCAGAGTATTTAACAGTAGCTCGTCTTGTAGCAGCAATATGCTCAATCATTATTCTGTGAAGGAACCAATTTTGCAGCCATGCTAGCAAAACTTGGAGCTTCAAACCAATTGATTTCATATACACAATTCATTTTAATTGTTCTTTTATAAAAATTTTTGTCAAAAAAAATCATAATAAAATCCTAATAAAACTGTGGTTTCTTTTCAGGTTTAATATATATTTTGGTTTCTAGATTTAGTAGGTTTGTTAAAGTGATTTTACTTTACCTTCAAGAGTATATTGGGAGTATTTCAACCCGTTTACAAAAATATACATGATAGAAAATCATTTTAAAGAAATTGCAAAATTACAAAAGATAAAGAAAGACAATAGAAAAATATAAAGAATACACAACAATCTTGATTATTGTTGCTCTATAATTATTTATATCTACTTCACACAAACAAAACATTAATACTTCTTAAGAAGTGAGAAAAAAAAAATCGTTGAAATATAGCTTGAATATATAAAAGGTTTCAAATAATACAAACTTTGATATTTTAGTTATGGTCATATTTCATAGTATATTAATCAGCTCTCAGATATCTGTATATATGTATGTGTTCGAGATTATATCAACTTTTCATCTTACAACTACACTTTGTGTTATAGCTTCTATGGAAAAAAATATGATATTAAGTTCAACTTTAGTTGGAGAATCCAAATAAATGCTATATTTTTGTTTACCTAAATTGTACATATATCAGAGGTTGGATGGAAGAAAAACTTAGTCAAATTTTGCTAAGATTTTTATTTGTGATGTGAGGTATACATCATTAGTTTTAGAGACTTTTTCTGTTTCTAATAATTAATATTCCCACTCACCCACTAAGTGACGAGCTAAATCTCGTGGAATATATAGTCATGGAATCTCAATTCCCTTCACTTGGATTAACACACGACAACTGCAACACTATATAGCTTTCTTTAATAATCTCTCAGCCATGATTTTGTGGGGACTCCATCTACTGTTTCATTTCCAACTACCTAATATTATGTTTTCTTTCTTTAAGAACATGCGAAGTAACAGTTTTCTTTTCGTTACAAATGTCTGCATCAAGAATCTCTTAATTAAAACAAATTCATAACATATTCGTATTGTGTTTTAATTACATCTTCTCGCTTCTGTCCTTTCAATGCAACAATTCAGCGACCAAAGTCTCAAATCCATGTTACTTAAAACATCTCGATTCGTTGCATTTCGTTTTGAAAATAGAACCTTATTCTTACAGACACACTGTTCTTCAATAACAAAAGACTAGAAGAAGAGTCCTGCAGCTGCATTTTCTGATGACTTTCAATGACAATACAATAATAAGACAAAAACTTATGTATTTTTAGAAATATTACTCCTCTAATCTTAGAGTTTTATTCTGATAAGTTATGTTAATGTTCATTTCTTGTTGTTAAGAATTAGAGTTGAAAAGTTAAATAAGATAACTAGTACACAACTAGAATTTATAAATTTAGTGTTTTAAAGTTTTGGATTTAAAATAATATTCTGATTTTTATATTTACTTATTCTAAACTTAATAATACTGAATTTTTCAATGATTTCACTCTATAAAAATCTCATTAACAAAATAAACTATAATTTTAATTGGATATACACTCCGGTATGAAAAATAATTACAAGAAATATATATATATATATATATATATATATATATATATATATATATATATTTTCCGTAAGTTTTGTCGAATAGTGTATTGCATAGCCACCACCATATATGTGATTGAATTTAGATAGTGGGGTGACCCACTTGATTGTTGCCATTATTTTGGTTTTAGATTTTATTCAGTTTAAACAGTTTAATCTCATAATTATATGTGTCTAAAACCTGAAAAAGATGTTTAATTAAACCCTAAGGTTTCATCTGATAATTAATCATCGTGATGAGTTCTCTTTCCGTCATTCTCATTCCGTATCCTTCATACAATTGCACATGCAAATGTTCTTTTATCTGCTAGTTAGCCATTACTGATGAAAAGTACTTTTTATATTCTGAATGCCCTTTGGCCTTTACAATTCGTGTAAATCTCAAGAATTCGTGGTCTAAACGCTATGTACATATGATAAGTAGTTTTCAAAGATACCAACCATAATTCCACCAAAAGCCACCAAGATATTTGCAGCAATAATGAGATGCTGTTTGGTTAATTTTGATTAGTTTCTTGCTCACTACAACTTTTTCCCACTGAGAACCTTTTTTTGGCCAATCAAGTTGGTCATATGGCACCCAAAAAAAATTCCAAGAAAACCCTAAGAAATGACCACACGTGAAGAATCGTCCTAAACCCAAAAAGGGAAAGTCCAAAAGGTTCCAAAGAGATATAAGTCTTCTCCAATGGCAGACCACAGTGTCCACATTCTGTGGCAGCTTATATGGTCTCTGATTCCCAGCCACTGAGAGGGCCCAAATGAGACATGATGAAGAAAGAAGGTATGGGGTGCTGACAGGTGTTGAACATTTCTATCTTACTTTAATTAATGCAATATCCTCACTTTTTATTTTTCATATCTAGCAGCTCTGAAAGTTTTTCCATTTGCTAATGCAAGTGTGCACAAGAAAAGATAAGAAACGAGTGTTGTGGGATGCTCTTGATTTTTCCTTTTCTTCTCCATGCTTCCTGCCATGTCGCATCTTGTGAGAATATCCTTCTCCAATTGCCAAACACCCCTCTTCTCTGTCATGCATGTGATTCATAAATGTTGTACTCTTTTTCAATTCGTGTCCTAATCTTTGTATAATAATAGGAACAATGATGTTAACAGTTAATGACTTTTAACCAAACTCTTGCTTTCACTGCCAGTGCCTTCACAGTTGTACTCTACCCATTATATTATCATTACTCAGAAGATCACTGGTCCACACATCAAAAATATATGATCATAGCTCTGCTGCTACAGTGACAGCAAATTCCAACAGTTTGCTTGCATGGATCAGAAAATGACCCTTCAATTTGAAAACTCCTCAGCCAATTCAAATAGATAAATTTACCAAGGTCAATCCCAATATTATATATATATAATATAAAACTTTTCATAGTGAAGAATTGTGT
Organism: Vigna angularis; assembly: GCF_016808095.1. NCBI lineage: Eukaryota > Viridiplantae > Streptophyta > Magnoliopsida > Fabales > Fabaceae > Vigna > Vigna angularis. The sequence goes on along the minus strand of NC_068977.1, from coordinate 33,661,810 downwards.
ATATGGTTAATCCAGTCTAGTTTCCAACAAGAAGTTTGCTGAATGTTCCTTGTGTCATATTAGTTTGGCCCGTGTAAAAAATTAATTACCTCGGAGAGAAGAAGAAAGAGAATTCATGACTAATTTTTCTATATGCTTCAATCATTGGAAGTATGGTGTACTTGATGGTTTGTTCGAGGTTAGAAATCTGTCATGTAGTGGGAGATGTTATCTAGGTAAAACTCATCAAGAAGTAGTTAAATAGATTTTGAGATATCTAAGAAGCACGTAAGAGAAGTGTTTCTAATTAGTAAATAAGAATTAAAAGTATAAGACTACGTAGATTACCGAGAGAAGTACCATCAATTTAGTAATACAATTGTTAGTTGGACGTCACAAATGCAAAGGATTATTGCTTTATCCATTATAGATGTTGAGTGTCCAACAATAACAAAAGCTAGTAAAGAATTTATGATTTCAAAGTTTGTTAAATGAGTTGGCACCAACATAAAAAGGATTTTAACATCTAATATTTTAGACCTTTTACGTACTACTTAGGTCAAATATAATTGTGAAAGACATAAATTTATATGATAAAATATCATACGTAAATTTAAATTTGGTGCATATATAACATACATAAATTTACATATGCGACATATATAACATACATAAATTTACATATGTGGCAAAAGACAACATATGTAAATTTTGGCTTAATTTTTTTCTTTTTAAGCCTAAATTTACTTCCTATGAAGCATGAAAAATCTCTATAAAATATAAAAAAAACATCACAAAAATATTTAGAATTTTTTAAGTAGTATTGATATCTCAAATAAATATATAAAGTATAGAAAAATTGGCCAAAATTACTGAGAAAATAAAAAATATGTAGTAAATGATGGAATTCTTAAAATTCCAGAGATTGGAGTTGCATTCCTCAACCCATTTACAACCACTTCCAGTTTTGGAGTGTCTCTATTAGATATGTTCGTAGTAAAAATTATGATTATTTAAAAATTTTAACCATTAAACTTTTACAACTCTAAATCTTTGACTAATATAATATATCACATGTCAACCCTCTACATTTAAATACAACCTAATAGAAGTTATCACAAAAAAATTTAAGTCAAAAATTATTTTTTACCTATTTTTTAGTGAATTTTAAAATATGATTTAGTAAGACCCTCCACATCTATATATCTCTATATTCACATTGTAGCTTTCTATATGTTGATTTCCCATTCTATTAGTTTCCCTCCACGTCTATTTATAAGAACATGGAATCCATAATCCATTTCAATTAAAATAATTATCTGTGTAAATATTTGAGCAGCAACATTATTATTTCATAATCGCTGTTTTATTTATATAAAGGATAATTCTTTAGCAAAATATTAGTCGTGATCTTTTATTATTTCTCATGTAATTACTTTTTTGTATTAATGAAAAAATATTTGAAATATAAGACTGCGAATATTTATATTTTATTTGTTTTCGAATTCTTACAATGTAACTACTTTAAATGATTTTATTTTTTTTAAATATTTCTATATGAAAATTCTTTTTAGAACATACAATAAAATTTTAACTGTTATATTTATAAGTAATTTTCTTAAGTGTGATTTATTTATTGGATTTCCCTTTTGATAATTATGTTTTTAAAAATTTTAGTTTTAATATAATAGTAACAATTTGAAGAATTTAAAGGAATAAATAATCTTTTATAATTACATTAAAGTATTCAATTTTATTATATAATATATATATATATATATATATATATATATATATATATATATATATATATATTGAGAGGATTTTTCATGTTGGTTTATATATTTATTTTTTAATTTTATTCTTAGGTAATCGTTTTAATGGTAAAATAAAAAAAATATATGATCTAATAAAAAATATTGAAAATAAAATTATGTCAATGTAATTTGATCGCTTTTCTTAAAACAGGTTGTTTTTCTATATTTTTAACATGATAATAAATTATTTTGAGTTTATTATTAATTACTTCAAGTAAGATCAAACCTTAATTTTATCTAAATTTTGGAGATGATCGAGTATAAACAGTGAATAGTCGAATAAATCGTCTTCTTGTTCTTGGAAAGATATTTGATAGAGAAAACTCAACATTTAAGATTTTGAAAAGTCTAAATAGACCATGTGAACCAATGTCACTTTTATCTTTAAATCAGGATATCTCATTGTGATGAACATTATGACAACCTTGTTTAATAAGTTCAAATTCGAACTAGGAAGGTTGAAAAACATCAAAAAACAATTCATTTTCTCTTGAGTTTGTTTTTAGTGATTCTTTATTTTACATTTAATTTTTTTTATCAACAAAGAATATTTATAATTATATCCTAACAATTGGGGTGCTCCAAAAAACCCATTTACTTATATCCACATAAATGCATATATAATATTGGTTTGAAGAGATAAGGAATGGTACCTATTTACATAGTTGATTTATTTAAACAATAAGATACATACAAACTCTGACCCATTTCAGGTACTTCAAAAAACACTACAAGTCCCACTTAGTGCTTCCCTACATAAATACTCTGTCTTTCCATTACCAAAGTTCTTGTCTACCTCTTTCCTATTCCATTTTCTTCGCAGCTCCATCCTAATATGTTTGATCCCTCTCTAGTTTATTTCTAGATTGATGTTGATTTATCATTTTACACCTAATTATATAGTGTATGAAATTATTAACATAAACAGATTATATATTTTGAAAGTAATAACATTTTCATCCCTTTCGAAAATGACAATTTTTCTTGATGAATTCAATGTTAAAATTATTGGTCTGAAACATAATATTACAAGAAACAGGACAAGTTTTGAGTGAAAAACTCTGAATTTATTGATCTGTTTTCCTGCCTGAGAGCTTCTTGACGCTGACTTCCCAACCATGCGTATTCAAAGCAACACACAGCCATGTATGGATCTAAATAGGGTAAATCAATTGAGACAAGCCAAAAGCAATTCTCACATTCCAACTCCAGAAAATACATAATATTTAAAATACAAAAAATATACTAGCAATAATCTTTCAAATTTATTTTTATTGTCATTTAAAATCTATAAAAAAAATACACACTCTTGCACATAACATGACATTGTTTTAATATTTCTAAGTTGATCAAACAGTTGCAAACTAGTTTCTGAATATATATAAGAAAATATGACATGATTAGTTTTTTACTCACACAAATTAGTAGGAACATTTCTAAGAGATTCAAACAATATATTTCTTTTCTTCAAATTGTTCTCAGTTGGCAGTTTATTACATATCTCTCTCTCATATATATGTTTGATGCCTATAACTTTATAGTTTTGTTTATTTATTTTTTTTCTGTCTCTAAATAGATTAGCATTTAGGTGTGAATAAAACATTGTCCATAACTTATCTATGGAACAATTTTCTGAACCACTAGACAGTTTCATTTGCCAAGGTCCCTACGAAGACTGTTTGAATTGTGGACCCCACAGACCACTCATAGTAAGTGAAGGAGATAGACAGAAATCACAACAACTCTGCATAGAATTTGGATTGCTGTTGTAGTAGCAGTTGGAAAATGTATAATGATGATCTCACAAGATTTACAGAAATCCCATTGCACATGGGTGCATATCATATCAGTAACTGTCCCAAATGCACTGAAAATGGACCCTGTGCTGCACCACATAGTACTGTATAAAAGTGTTTTCAATACCTCACGCCATTGTTGTGCCACAAAAACACCATTCCACAACCATGTTTAAGAATTACCCAGCTACCTAGGCTGTGGTCGAGAGATTAAAATCTTTCACAACCCAATTCTCATGCATGCTTTTACGTGAATGAATACATTGGAAAGTTACCTAGGGTGTCCTTTGTTCAGGGTTTTTCTCTTCTTTTTTTCATGAAAAGTGGTTACAAAATTGAGAGTACATGAAAAAGGGTCATTGGTACCAGTTAGTGGAATATTTGATGCCTCTTTCACCCATTCTCTCCATTGAGTTGAAACCTTTCTCCTTTTCATTTTTCCTATAAATAGGTGTTATTGGCCACTGAGAAACCCAAGTTCCAACTCAACTCACTCTTTCTTTCTCTCTCTCTCTCTATATATATATTTTACTTCTTATCTCTTTCTTTTCTTCTCTATACATACACACACTATAATTCACCATTTTTTAGTATATGATTTTCTTTTTCTTTCTGATGAACAGTAGGTTTGTGAGGAATGGATCTTTGGGGAAAGAGAAAGAGAGGAAGTAGTTGGTAAGGTTGTTGACAGAAGATAGAGAGCACAGATGATGATATGCAGAAACATATGGAACAGGAAAGCAATTGCGTCTCACTCCTTTGTGCTCTCTAGGCTTCTGTCATCCACCTTCACTACCCTCTATTTCTCACCACTCTTCCATTACTACAAAGGTGTAAGCAATAATAATCCTGAAGCTAAAATCATAATTTGTATATGCTGATGATCTAATTGACCTTGTTTTTCATTACATCTCAAAATTTCAGCTATTATTCATTACCATCAGTAGTTTTTTAGATAAATAGTTAGCCATTTAAAGGTCATGTACTTCTGCATTTTTTGCAGGTAGATACGCACCAGTTTTGGCAAGTGAAGATCATGAATATGTCTGTTCATGGTACGAAAAAGCTATTACAGTGACCAGCTGAAGAAGGAGTTAGCTTGAGCAAGTACTGTAATTCCTTTCCCAATACATCTTTTTAAGAATTTATAATTAAGCATAATACAATGTCTCCAATCAAAGCTTAGATATATAGATATAGATATTTCTCCATGTCTAAAAGAGTGATAAATATAAACACTTCTATATATGTCAAACACCTCATATTGTTACTTATATCTTCTCATCATATACATCATCTGGTATACTTAGATTTGTCTCTTCTTTTTTTATTCTTTTCCTCTAGTTCTCTATGTTAAGTAGCATTTGATATCCACCATTTTTCTCTATCTAAAGCATCAAACATTTCTTTGGAGGTGGAAGTACTTACTAGTAATATATTCTCGTTTACTTTTTTTTCTCTTTTCATGAAAACAATCACTGTGATGAGATGATTCTCTAGGAAGGACCAACTACTACCACTTGATTTGTGGAAGGACCAAAAGAAATGAGAATTTTCTGCATTGGAAGACTATGAAAGCAAATGAAACCAGTTAAAGAAAGCAACCATAATGTACGGATCCAAAATGTCCATCACATATTGTAGGGCATATACTTTGCAGAATTTTCCAAGTCAGTACCCCACAACTAATTGTTCACTGATTCGCTAAGGTGGCCTCTGTATCAGTCAATGGACCTATATGATTTACAATGGGATCAAGCTTTTCGTTGCCAGAAGCACCATTGGCTGTACAATATTCACCATCAAAACAAGTTATTCTTAATAATTATGTATGTATGTATCTATAGTTTTTATTTCATTATATTTCCATGTCTTTCTCTTTACTTTACATATAACACACATTCATCAGATTTGTCAGTTTTCCTATCTTATTCTTTTCTCTTTTTCTCTTCTTACTATTCATGCACCCCAAAAAATATGTATAGATATAGTTTTTGCATGTAAGATAAATTAATAAGGGCTAGTGAACTCATTAAACTAATTAAACGTTATATATAAAGGAGTTCAACTTTTCAGTAAAGTGAGAAATATTGTAATTATTATTTAAAATATCAAAGTAAATATTTTCCTCTATAAAAAACTAAAATTACATGAGGGTTTCTGTTTAGTAATCCCAGATATAGAAACCAGATCTTTGTAAGAAATTGTATTATTTGCCAATTTGACATGTGCATTGGCAAAAGGAAGAAAGACTACAATAATAAGAAAAACAGTGTTTGATGAATCCTAGCTCATAGCTCTGTAGCTATAGTTGAAATACTGTTTTTGAGATGAACCCTTAAGAGGTCGCAGGTTGGGACATCATTTATAAAGCCTGTCTTAAGCCAATGGCTGAGCCATTAAATTTGTATTTGTCTGTATTGGCTTCAATGTCACAGCATATCTGTAAATGAAAAATACCCTTTGCATGATCAGGATGTTGTTAACACCAGTAATATGGAAACAATGTACGGAAAGATAAGGGACTGAGAGGTGAAAATTGATTATGTTTGTACTGTGATATCTGTAGATAAATCATTTACGACATCGATGGAAAATATCACTGAGGTGAAAATCTCACATTGTGGACAGTTTAATTGATCATGGACATTCTACTTTTTTCTGGGGTGTTTTTGCCTCGTCATGTTCCAGTATTTGTGTCAGTAAAGGTGGTTTTTGACAAAATTTCAGACAAAGATAGTGTGAAAGAGAGAAATGTCATGAATTTAAAATATAATTTTTCTGTTCTTTTAAATATTGGAATAAAAAACAAACTAACCACGTTATGTTCTCTTGCATCTCATTCTTGGAAAGTAGAATAGAATGGTGGGTTAAAGAAGATTAAAAGGATTGGATGTGAATTTTCGGGACTCTTTCTCAATCTTTAAACATAACGACACAAGAAACGATGTATATATCACCATGGTATTTCCATTGAGTTGAAATATATAAGAGAAAAAGATAAAATTATTAAGGTATTTAAGTATACTTATAAAGTATAAAAACTTTAATTTTTTAATATTCACTGTAATTGTTTACAATTGTTTGATTTTTAAATAAAATTAAATATATTTTTAATCTCTCACGTAAAATTTGAATTAATTTATATTTGAAATTTTAATACATTATGATTTTCATCCCATGCAATAAGTTTGAGTGAGACAGAGTCAATGTCGATCATTTATTTATTTTCCTTTTTTTAAGGGACAGATGAAAAACTGAAAAAGATGAGAGAAGATGTGTTGCCTTAAAGAGTATAAAAAAATTAGGGGTGAAAGATATTAGTATATTTAACTAGACTCTTTAATAAAAGTGGTGAAGAAGAATTCATAATGAAGTTCTACCATCACATTATGTTTCCTAACATAGTTAAAGAAGTAAGGAAGGAAAAATCAATAACTTGCATTTGTGAAAAGATATTAAAAGACTAATAGTAAGATGACACATTTTTTGATAAATTGTAAAAGAATAAAATAGTTATAAAAAATAAGAAAAAATAATATGAAATAAATATAAAAATTTTATGTGAGTCAAAATATTATTTTTCAACCTATATTATTTGACCAACAAATTATTAGGTCAATGAGAGAATGGCAGAAAGTCAAATTTTGGTATAATATATGGATGATATAACATCAGCTAAATGTGAAGCAAATATATAATAAATTATTTGATGTGCCACAACAAGAAAAAAAAATGTTCAAGATGGTCAATGGGTGGGTGACAAATAGAAGTGGAATTTCAAGTAGGGAAAGGAATTGTTTGAATGAGAAAAACAATTAATGAACATTTTGAAAGAGAATTGGGAATAAGATAACGAATATAAAGTCAAATCGATGAAAGGTTGTATTGGAAGACAAAATCAAGTAAATTAGTTAGTAAAATCTGAACATAATTATATTCATAAAAGTAAATCGAATAATATATATAATTTGATCTTGAGACAATATCATGTATTCTTTTTCTAGATAGCTAAAAACTAAATATTTTGAAACCATAAGGAAAAAAAATGGAATTATTACAAATCTAAAAAAATTGAAGACCCTTATGAATTCACTCCTTAAGAATAATTGGATACACAAAAAATATAAAAGTCATAAAGACGAAAGGATAGGAAGAAATAGACACTTGATAAAATAAATTGATGAATTTTCCAAGTTGGTCAAGTTTGTGTTAATTCTTTCAAGTACATAAAAACTATGTAAAATTATTTGAACTCTTCGGTAATGCAAGTGATGATGAAAGTGATTATGTGATAATTATTATTGATTAGTTTCACAATTTTGATTTTAAATTTTAGCTTGGATTTTGGTTGCATTGATGAATGACAGTAACATTTTGTTGGATATGATAATGTCAAGATAATTATTGATGAAAAAATATACATATTCAAACTTTTTCCAACGTACTTTTTTTTATGAGAATTACCCTAAGGACATGCGTGATGGGTATAATCAAATAGTACACAGTGCAAATTATTATCATTACTTTGTTTTTCTTATTTATTTATTTTGGATATGCCAAGAAAATATTATTACTTGAAGTACAAAGCGTACTTGAAGTGCAATAATATTATTGCTGAATACTTCAATATTATTATCATTATTACTGTCGTTGCTTCTCATCCCTATCGCTATCAACTTGCAAGATAGAGGACTGAACAACTTCCATTATTACTCTGCCTTCGTCTTGTATCTAACATGCTTCAAAAGGAGACTCATTCTTCTATAATACTCAAAATCAATTAATATATTTAATTTGCTATTATTCTTTATTTTTTTAATTTATATAAATATAAACTAAAGAAAAAAAGTTTTGCTGGATGTTTTTGTGGTTTTGGTTCTCCTTTGCAATCCAATTGTCTCGTCTTAATTGATTTGTTTTTTCTGGTAAAAGATATATATAAGTTGAAAGTCTTATATAAATTAGAAATAAGAAAGTTAAGTGAAAAGGAAAAATATATAAACTCACAAATTCTGAACCTGAAGAGTTTTCAGGATTTTTCTACTCGAACAAATAAATATAATGATTTGTAAAATAATTTCAAATGATAATCAATCAATGGAAATACCAAAAAAAGTTTTTTAGATCAGGAATACCTCTTTTTCATGAATATATTCTGCTTATCTAGAAAAAAAAAAACTTTCCTAATAGGATTTTTTCTTGTCATTGATTTCTCAATTTATTAAAATTCATTTAAGAAATTAATTGCTTGTATAAAATAATATAAGTCCCACCTGCATGCAATAGTATGAAAAGCCAACCCTAAGCACATGCTATGTATATGCCCAACATATACATCCAAGAAAACTTTAATTCAAAATAGTTAATATTCACATTTTGAGTGATATCTAAGATGAAGAAAAAATGTAAAGGTAAACAATGTCTCCCCATGATTTTCAACTTCAAGTTTTGTGTTTTTCATTTGATTAGGATCATTAATAAAACAAAAATGTTCCAACATGTCTTCTTTTTAATTTCACTATATCAAAGCATCTAAGCCAAATTAGCCGATGGAGTTTTGATACGTTGTCTTTTATTCTGATGTTGTCGGGCTAAATCCAACTTACTATCATAAAATAAGCTTTTTATATTATGCCTTTTTATATCAGGCATCCGTTGATCGTAGGTGCGAATTATATAGATTTGTTCGGACAAAATATCCAACTTAAATTTATATTATGTGAACCTTATTAACATTGACATAAATTTTTTTTTCAATTTAATCGATTTTAGCTTAAACCAATTTTGGGATACGGGAAACATGAACAGATTAAAAAAAACAAAATTAATGAAAGCATCCATATATTGGTCGTGATTAAAATCTTTAAAAATAACCACGACTTAATGTTAATAATAAAGTAAATATATGATCATTCACTTCAATGACACATTTAGCTCACAAAAATATTTTTTAAAACATTCAGATACATCAGAAAGTGGGCTTTTTAAACTTAACTCAACCCCACAAAAATCAATTTATAAGATTAGTCGATGTGGAACTTCCAAAACACCACAGCCCGATAGCTGGAACAAAAATGTCCAAGAAACAAGAAATATTGTTAGGATAGGCTTCAACCATGCTCTGATACCGTATTAGAAAATGAGTTTTTTTAAACCCAACTCAACCCCACAAAACCGGCTTGTAAGGTGAGGTTTACTTACTTATATATTATAATTTATCCTTATCTCTAGTCGATATGAAACTTGCAACACATCCACGTAACAATAATTGTTGCCCTAGAAAAAGAAACAAGGAGAAATAAGGAAAAAAAATTGCAAGGAAAAAGAAGTTAAGGATCATAATTTAAACAATTTTATGTCCAACATCAAATTTTATATGCGAATGTAAATAAGTTATAATTATTTACAAAAATATTATCGTATATTTTTTTTCTCTTAATTTATTGTAAATTGTATGACACATTAAAACTAATTTTACATTAATAATTATTTAAATGATAATCTAATCCATTTCTTTAAAGAGGAAATAAGGCAGTGGAAGGAAGATTATTTTTTATATCATTAACTTTAAGGTAATTATACATAAACAAAGTATGAGAGGAGATAAAAATGAAATTAGGTTTAGATGTGGATGAACTGAAGCAATATTTCATCTCTTAAGTACCTATATTCCCAAAAATTAATATGAGTGGGATCCATGTTTCAAGCAAAACGAACATTTTGATAAAGATCGAATCTGTGATGTCTTTTTGAAATTCAATAATGTTGGATGGAACTTAGATAACTAATAAACAAAATACGTACAAATAAACACTATTAGTTGGTGCCTATTCCATCAAATGGTTGAAGCAAATTAGTCTTTTACTAGTCAAGGTACATCATGTCTCTATCATTTTATTCTCATATAATGCCAAATAAATTACTCAGTAAAAATAAAACTAAAACATAATATTTTTAGATTTACAACGGTTGATATCAAACACCAACAATATATACTAATACATATAAAAGCTCAAAATTTGCTAAACGATTTCCTCTTTTTTAATGTTTAAATCAATTTTCCCAAATCACCTTTATCACATTATTTTTTATTTTTTTACATTTGATATTTTTTAATATAATTTTTTCTAGTATATTGTGTTGCTAATACATGAGAACTATCATTAGTTATGTCGTGTTTTGTATAAGTTGTGCATGAATTATGTATTACGCGATAAAGACACACGTAATTACAATGTAATGAATGGGAAGACATAGTCGCACATGGCATGTCTCAATTATTAAAGTGAAACTTTTATATATATATATATATATATATATATATATATATATATATATATAGATAGATAGATATAAAGAGAAACATGTGATAATAAAAAAACATATTTATATATAATAATTTCTTTGCATTAAAATTTATCTAATTGACTTTTTTCTCTTAAATCTTAATTTCTATTCTGCCAAGGTAATTTTTTGAAAATACTTAAGAATATTGATATAATGTAAAAGTGTTGATATAATGTTTTTAAACAAGCAAAGAAAAAAAATAGAAAGTAGTATGTATTAATTTATGCATGTAATTTGACAAAAGAATATAATTTACTAATTTTGTGATATTAGATTTCACAGATATCTTGCACTTTTTTTGTCTTTGTGGTGATGAATGAAGATGCATAGCAATTATAAGGTTGTTGTCTTTATTATGTGGCAAAAGATGATTTGATTATTCGTTTGATAGCATGGCATAGGTGGCCCATAATCATGTGCAGGTGTCTCTTTTCTGCAACTTCATCTTCAAATACACAACTAATTTGAATTCTCTTAGTTTTTCTTTGTCGTGCTTTTAAAATACGAATATTGATTTTGATTTTTTAAAATATATTAATTCTTTTTAAAATATTTGTGACATCCCAATTATATATAGAAAGCATATATAATAAAGACGTCATCATTTCATAATATAAAAAAGCAGTCAAGAGTAATTTTAAGGATTACAGTCACCCTTAGAATAACATGGAATTGAAAACTAGAGTATTAGAGTTTCTTCTTGGAAATTACAGAGAATTTAAAACTTTAAATGCACAAAAGTTCTTCAAAGCTAGCAAATAAAAGCTAGCGAATCTAAGTTGCAGCGTTGTCGTCCCCATCAAGTATTGTTTCCAAAGTATCCTCCTTGCCATATGCTCCCACCTAAGTGGGTGATCATCACACGTACCCAAACACAAACACAAACAAGTAGGGGTGAGCTAGACATAAAAAGCATGTTATTCAACCTCACACGACATGCAAAAATCACTCAAACATGGTAAAATGACATCACAGGACTTGTTACTTTATAAACCGACTCGTCCGGACTAGAATGATAATCGAGCTGTGGCGGGTTTTGCACTCGTAGTGGCTTATGAAACTTGGGCTCCCCCACCCTACCACACTCACGAGGTTAGTCCGTTATCACTCACCTTGGGTCATACTGGAAGCACCCAAGACTAGGACCTCCTGCTACTCCTCACCACATGGTTCAATCTCTCTACATGAGAAGAAAGACCATTGTAGTTTCAGGATGACCCCCAAGACTGAGCTCCTACTTTCATTCTAAACACTACCAGGGCACCACCATGTATCCTCTCTTTGAGGATCATGGAATTACGTTCATGAACCATATTGTCACTTTGAAACTTAACCCAAGACATGAATAACCAGATACCATCATGTTATCATAGTGAATCCAACATATCTCATACATTCACATACTTCCCACATAAATCACATCATGTTCAGACGCATAAATTCAAATCCAATATAATAAAATACAATCATCACAAAAATCGTACAAAATGAATATATCACAAAATAAATTAACAATACTAAAATATCATCATAAATGGTCACCGAAGAAGAATCAAATGTTTGATGAATTAAATGTTTGATGAATCAAATTCACCATAAACGTCAGTACATATGACTAGTCACAACTTACTGGTCCAAGGCTGCTCTATGATCAGGGATGTACCAACTCCAGTTTTTAAGATTCCTCTATCCTACCATCCCAATTATAATTCATAATTTCATATCTACCACAATAACATGAATCCATCAGACATTTTCATTCCAACGAGATATATTGCATAATAATTTAATAGTACTCAATTTGTATAACAAGATTTAAGTTAAAAACATATCGAGTAGACTTCTCAGAAAGAGAGGTGTGTCACAATGGACAACTTAAGTACCAAGTATTTCCTTAGCCAAAGTGTTCCTCAACTAGTTTTTAACAAATTTCTTATTGACATATCCAAAACAACAACATATAATATTAACACCGAAATTTAATATAGATAGATATACAGTAAGCATTAATCGTATTCACACAGAATTTCAAGACATGAAAAACAATAAAACAATACTAAATCATATTATAAAAGCATAGAAAGGTTATCTCCCCTACCTCTATTTCAGACTTCTCTTGCTCCGAATTCGTTTTTCCGAAAACCCTCCAAAGTCTCTACTCTTCTTGCAACTAAAAATTTCTTCCTAACTCTTTTTTCTCTATTTCTCAAGGTTTCTCACTTGATTCTTCCTCTCTTTGTGCAAAAATAGTCTCCCCCTCATGGTTATTTATAGTCCAAAAATTTTACTTTTTCATCAATTTTTTAATATTATTATTATTTTAATATTATTTTATTATATTAATTTCTTAATATTTTAATTTTTTTTTTACAAAAAGGTAGAAAAGAGTTTGAACCTATCACCAAAATTTTCTACCAATTAAGCTACCATAATATCTTATTTAACTTTCCACATTTTATAAACTTATTATATTCTCCATTCCTAAAGAAATATATTTTTACTAATAATAAAATTATAAATATTTTTCATGGGTCTTACAATATTAATATCAATATATTTTGAAAACACAAAATAAAATTAAAAAATTAAGTAAAGAATCTGAACTCGTATACAACCTTTTCAGATATCATTCCTCCATCTTCTTTGTCTTATATATTACACTCTTCATCTTGAAATGTATAATTAGGTAGATAAAAATTTAACCATGAGTTTAAATTTTATATTCAATTTTTATATATCAAATAGAAATATGAGTGATACTAAAAAAAATTATTTATAAATTAGTTGTTTTAAGATTTTAAATTAAAAATTATATTAATTATTTAACTCTCTTATATTGTTCATTGCATTTCATGATACATCTTAATAATGCATCTTAAATTTTGTTATGAAGTAATTTTAGAAATTTTATTTAAAGACTTTTTTTTTTAATTTTTGTTTACACTAATACATCCTTCTATTAATGTAAAACCTCGATTCTTACAACATTGAAGTGTTGTATTCCTCACCTTAGCTTTATATTCATCTACCTTTTACCTAGCAACCACCTTTTTTTTTCATTGTATTTAAATACAAAATGTTCTTCTATTTTTTATATATAGATACTTCTTTCGAAATTTATATCATTCAATCAAGTTACTATTCATATAGAATATATTTTTTATATTCATTGCTAAGTAATAAATGTGGCATGCAACAATATTATATATTTAAGTTACAAAATTTAATAGTATAGTATTTTTAATATGTTTATTGTATTTCATCTTACTTTATATTTATATAATTTGTCTCTCTCGCAACTCAAATTTTTGCGAGTAATTTTATAGTATAGTTTCATCTTATTTCATATAAGTTGTCGCTATTTTTCAATTAAATACTAACTTAAATCAATAATAATAAATAACTAAAATTTTTGTAATTAATATTAGAGACCAATTTAAATTATAATTTTTAAATTAACTGTATTTTTTATTAATATATAAAAATTATTTTAAATATCAAGAATTTTTTATTTATAAAATGATATTTAATTTAGTCGGATTAATTACTTTTTACCTTTAAATGTGGTTACTATTTAATGATATATTTTTTTTTCAACGAATATATATTTTAAAATAAAAATAACTTATTATATCAATTCAAACCATAATTAATATAATTATAACTTTTTTAATATCAATCGCTATTATGACCGATATTTTACATCAATTTAATTGTAATATATTTTAAAAATCATTTTACAAAGTTTTATAATCGTTGCTAAAATTTTAAAATAAACCATATAAATATACTGATCTTTAAATTAATAATATTGACGCATTCTTTAACACATTTTTTCAATACATAATTTTGTATTGGTTAAATTCAGAAGTAAGACTCTTATAACTTTGAAATATTTTAAAAAACTATTATTGTAAAGAATATATATATAGATAGATAGATAGATTATACAAAAGAAGTGCATGGTATTAACTTCTATGTTTGAACTAAATTATTGAAATGAAACGCTATAATAATTAAGGAAAGATTCAAAGGGCAATGATTTGGGTTTATTTGAGAAAAGTAGTGAGAAAGTATGAGAGAATAATACCCAAAATAATGGATATGTAAGTGAAGACTTTTGTATATGGAAAATGTGGTTCTAATTATATCAAATTGTAACAATGCAGCCTATTCTAGGGCAAACAAAAACTTCGCACATTCATTGATTTTAATTAAATTGTGTTTCGCTTATACGTAAAATTTTTAAAAAGTTGTTGATTTTGATAATTTTGGGATAAAATTGCATTAAAATGGTGAAAAAAGTGAGTTTGTAATACATACAAAGGTTTTGATGGATAATGATGAAAAGGGTATATAATGTTTGGAATAGAATTGGCATATAAAGAGTTAATTTTGACAAGAGCCATGGAAATTGGCAATGGTACAGGATTCTTCTGGTTTTTTGCCCATTCTCTCAAATCAAATTATTACCTCCTTCAATCATTGACTTCCATATATCTATTATTCTCAAATCAATATATATGCTCTTTTAATATACAACCCTTATTACAACACCATCAACTTATACTATAAATATTTCTTTTACCATCGTTACAATAAGAAAAAGAATAAAAAAACTATTTCAATAATGTAGGCTAATCCTTTACTCATTAATTATCCTAAATTAGGTCAATCCATTCATTTACGTAGATCGAGTTAATTTACAAAACTTTTAGTTTATTAAAAAATATATTATATTCACTTTTTTAACTATTATGGTGAATGTAATAATTTTTTAATTACGAATTTTCGGTAATGTGCCTTAACGCTTTTTCTTCTTGTAAGATATAACCATTTTTTAACTATTATTTGATACGTCTAGGACTGAAACCTCAATGGAAAAATAAAAGTTATAAAAAACAGAAAAAACTGATACGCAAAATTGCAAATGGTATTTTTCCAAATAGTTCAAGGTAAAAGATGATCATTACTCACATTTATATGCTATAATATAAGAATTAAACTTTTCCTAAGTCACAGGAGGTTAATCATTTAACAAAATAGTTTAAGTTGAACTCATCTACTTCAATGTTTTAACAACATAGTATGGAATTTGGGTTTTCTCCCCAGACAAAAAATATCATGATAACAATATAGACTACACATAACTGGTCAAAATCTTTTTTATTTTTCCGGTGCAACATATTCTCATGTACATATCAATGAAAATTGATGGTTTTCTAGCTCGGGTTTATTTACTGCATCATAGTTATTACATAAATAAACGAGGAACTAGAAATGTCAATTTTACATAAATCAGATAGCTGCAGATTAAGTTTTGAGGTGTCTAAGAACTCTTGTCAGCAGCTTTTACCAAGGAGGTGAAGTTCAACCTGAAAATAATCAGTCAACATGAACAGAGAGAATTAAACACTTGAACAAAAATAAGTTTAAAGTAAAAGTAGGAATATGATTAATAATGGAATATACCTGATAAGAGGCTTCTTCAGCGGTGCAGGTGCAGGAGGCACAGTTAACAATGGTGCTGTTAGCTCAGCAGACTTTTGCGAAAAGGAAGAGATAAAAAGAATAGTCAGAACCAAATGCTACTGCATGGTAAAATAACTTTGATATTTTCATAAACATGCTATGCCACTGTAATGACTCATCTAAATTCATAAAAGAACCTATCAGATTCATGTGACATGTATCATATAACCTACATGGACTCCAGATAACCTCATCAAACATTTGTGTATATACTCGTACTACATAACATTGAACAAAAAATGAAAGCAAAGTCGCTCTACAACAGTCATATAAAAGTACAACAACCAACGGCAGGAACTAGACATAGTGCATGCAGCTGTACTACAGAAGGCGGAATATGAAAACAAGTCTAAAATATTGCAGCTACTATGCACATTGGACTGAGTTTTGAGCAACTTCAGTACAGGAAATGGAAAGCAAATTAGGGAAGACTGGCATTTACTATTTACAAATGCTGCATGTTCAAATGAAAAATCTAGCAATTTTTTTTTAGAATTTAAGGTATAAAAAGAGGCCAACCTCAAGCTCCTCCAAGCCCTCATTGGAGCATAAACTATTAGAGCAAGTAGTTTCCATATAAACAACTGGCTCTTCTGCCACTGCAGGCTTTAAGGCTAAAGATTCAGTAATGTTTTCCAAGCTCCCAGCAGTATCTTTGACTTGAGTTCTATACTGAGTGTCATCTTCAAGCTCTTCAGGTTCTTCTGGAAAGGCTTGATGTGCATCATATGGCCCTGACATAATCTTTTCAATGGCTAGTTTTTCTTCTTCTTTAGAACTGGATATATCAGTAGCAGCAAGTATAGGGTTCACTGGTTGGTTGCTTGCCACAGATCCATTGGTCCCACTATCCCCAGGAGGAATCTCCCCTGGAGATGTCAGACAAAGTTTCTTGCTCTTTTGACCGTCACTACTATTGACTTCTGATTCATCCCATTTAATAGGAGTCATATCTTCATTAACTTCCCTGCTAGGGGGAGGTAAAGATACAGGGGACTTGGAATTCTTTGAACTATTATCCATGTCGTCCTCTGATCTCCTTCTCTTTTTCACATCATCCGCTCCAACAGAAACTCCTTTACCTCCTTGAGATTTTTCGGCTTGACCGTGACCAGAAGCCCTTAATTTAGAACTTTGTTTATTTTCAGCAGTTACTTTTGATGGGCCTGAAGGCCGGACACCACCAGGGAATATGTAGGCAGGTATGTTCCGGCGTTTCACATGGGACACATGAATATCCATTCCAGGTTTCCATAGTGTGTAAGCATTGACAGAATGCTTGAATTCTTCAACAGTTAGCCTTATATCAAACTGTTCACCTTCATTCACTGGAACTCCTTGCTTACGCTGCAGACCCATGAAGTAACAGTGATGAAAAGGTCTAGACTTGTCAGAGAATTCACCAGGATGTGGATGACATTGAAGCATGCCATAAGTGTGCCTTTCAATCTAGAAGTTTTAAGAACAGCCCAATTAGTTGTATATGAATAGGAAACAGACTATACACAGTTGTATGCAACCCCTTGAGTAGAAGACAATGTTACTTAACAGTGTCATACCTTCAATGTTAATTGGCGGAGACGAGACTCAACCCAGCCTTTCCATTGTCTAAGGTCATCTGCATTCTCTGCAGTTATGTCTATCTGTAGATAGTTCTTGTAAGATTCAAAAAAGGGATAAGGCTCAAAAAGAGCATTCCAATCAGCCTTGCTAGCCTCCATAGCCTACCATTACCAGAAACATGAAACTTATTAGAGCCAAATACCATCATAAACAAACAAAAATATAATAAATAAAAAAATTATATTTAACAAAAATCAAAGCCCAAACATATTGATCCACAAGATACTGTTGCTTCCCCAGTAACGACATTCATTACATTTAAGAAAACTTCCACCAACCAACCAACTTCCAATCCTTATCCCATCTAAAATGGATCAATAACCACTCCTTTTGCTAAAACTTGAATATTGATAAAGAAATATAAACATATCCATTACCTATAAATAAAAAGTATAGGCAAACTTCCTAAACAATATCTAGCATAACTGTCCCACTGCCAAATCATCTGATCATGGAAAATCTAACATGAAGGCCCTATATGTCAAACCATATTGGGGCAATGGTGAAGTTCCTCTTACAGTTAATGGGATGAAACAGGTGAAAAATAATTTTGGACAAAATTTATTTCGATTTCCAAACTTTATGTTTGTATATACTGAACTAGACTGCTTGGCTGAGATTTTTACAGAACCTTCAAAGAAAACATTCTTAAAATCATGAAACCATACCTCACATATTTCACTCCCCCTCTGAAACTCATCTGACATAACACGTAATGTACTTGATGTCACATTGTAAGTAGAATTCATGCAAGGATAAGCAGGAGTAATTATAGGCATTAAATGATATCTATCCTTGGGATTTCTTCTAGGATCCCAAACAGGTAGTCCAAGAGATCCTTCTTCAATAGCACAGAGCATGACTGGATTTGGCCATCGCCATTGAGTATACACCCGAAAGAACCGAGACACTAACATATTAGGTAGTGCATTAGGATACAACTGGCATATTCGAGCAACAAGCAATGCCAGATTTATACCACCAAGAAAACCAGCAACCTGCCCAAGAAATAGTAAAAGGATGAATAGGAAAATCAGCAGTGTCAAAATTATAGTGAAAAAAATTTAGAATAGCAAACAAGCCATCCTGTGTAATAATGTTATACATTTGAATAAACACCACGACGCTTTGCCCAAAACCTCATGCATCTCAATGTTGTGCGAAAGGTCTGCATTTCAGAAAAAGAATACAATCAGTATGATAATAATGCCATAGAAAAGATGAACACAAAAATCTATGGAAGTACAAACTTCATATCCACCACCTGAATATTTGGAACCAATCGCAGGACCTGATCAGTTACTCTACAACCATTAAGACTAAGAACAGTTTGTTCATCAACATTTTGTAATATTGACTCCTGTGATATATCTAAGTCCTGCACACACAAAAAAAAAACATTATTACTAAATGGTTAACCAAAGGTAAGATACAATTAACACTCAAGATTCATAAAGCCTAAACAAAACACATATGGGGAAAGGAGATGTATCCACATCTGTAGAAGTTTAATTTTCAAAGGAACTAAGGGGCATTTAGTTTTAGAAGAAAAAAAATCATTCTCTATTTCCTGTTCTTAAAAGTCTGCATAGGACATTGTGAAAAAAGAAAATAAAATCGTTTTCACTATTTCCTCAAACTTTTGAAAACAGGAAACAAAGTGAAAACAGGGTAGCATTTTTGTAATTAAAAGTAAAAAGTCTAAACAGGAAATGTTTTCTGCAAGTAAACAGCCCTTAAGGGTATATTTTAGTCTGCTTTTCAAATATGTTTTAATTTCAAAAACAAAAGCAAACAAAAAACAATTAGAAGAGTAGTTTCTAAAAATTATTCTCAAAACTAATATTTCTATCTTCAGTTTTTAAAATAATAAATAAATAAATCATAATGTCTATAAGTTGTTTTGGCCTTTTACTTGCAGCTTTCTATGACCCTCGTAATCCTTGCACCCTCAGATCTTTCCCTACCGCTCTCTGAATTATAGATTTTAAAAGTTGTTTTAGCTTTTAAAAACTGAAAAACAAAAACAACAATCAAGGTACACCTAAATGTTCTATTATAGAGCCCAAAAATAAGTTGCTTCTCTAATACCAATCACTTGTGAAATATCTACTATAATCAAGTAAAGGTTCAGGGAGAAACGGAGGATACTATCAAAATGATATTTAAAACACCGAGACTCTCTCATATTTTGTGATCTTCTTCGATTCAGAATGCTTTCAAATTGTCTAAAATTCTGGGAAGGAGATATGGAGAGAAAACAATAAAGGAACAACAATTGTACCTAAAACAATGTTATTTGTTTTTGCATAATATATAGATCACTTACTTCAGGAATAACCCACAAAGCTAATCTTGCATACAAGAGATCAACTGAAACACCATTAAACTTGAATTTCATCACAGGGACGTGAGCATCGGGCACAGGGTGCAATTCTGTTACTTCTTGCATCTCAGATAGCATTTTCCTCAGCTCACCAAAGAAGTCTTCCTGAGGCCAATTTAATAACAACTTTAGCTGATACAAGATATGACCTGGAAAAATTTCATGTACACAATAAAATGGCAAGAATTACAGACATCTCTGGTTGCATGTCTAGGTCCCACACAAAGAGTATCTATGTCAGCTCCAGGGCCATGCACCTACAGAATTTGGAGGGGAAATTTCAGTAAAACAAAAGTCACAAACAAAAATTGTTTCAATATATTGGATTGCATAGCCTTTGAACTAAGTTTTGGTCCTAATTTTCGTTGTTTCTCCTTACAACCCAGTACATTCTGCTTCAGGGATGGATTATATTTGCCTCCACAACCTCAGCAATTTTTCTCCTTACAACCCAATACACATTACCAACGTTTCAGAAACTAGCTGAAAAAATTCTCAATGGAACTGTGATGAAGTGTCTGTGACAGGCTTGTAAGTGAAATTTCAACAACTCTATCTTGTCTGTGACAGATTCTTGTTTTCACGTCATCGTAGTCAAAGGTAGTTGTTTTCTCTCAAAAGTTTATATGTTAACGATTGTTTCATGTTCCTTCAATTCACAGTCTCAGATAATTTTTCTAGACAAGCTTTCTCCAGCAGGATGCTTGGATACAATAAAAATGCAACGCAGAAAGAGTACATTGTGTTTACGCACTAATTAAAGAGACAGGAAGATAAGAATAGCCCCATACCCCTAACCGATAAGAGCCGAAGGTGAAAATCTTGGCATTTGCTTCTTGAACCAGTTGTTCATTAAACCCCTTTCCTCGGCTGATGTTCTTGACCCAAATCTTCACAATCTAATTTATGTCACAAGGGCACAATCAAAACAAAAAATACTCACAAGGATGTCCACTAATTTCCAAGCACTTTTCTTTTTTGGGTGGACAAAAGTTAATGAAAAAAAATGCATTAAACACAAAAAACAAAACTCAACCTGGTCCAGCCTGCCAAGAACTTCTTCCCTACCCACAGCCTCTTCCTGACTCTCGTACAATCCAACACCTTGCAAGTACTGAACACCCAGAATCCATATTCAGCATTAAGTCACACTCCACAAGCTCCAAAGCATACATATATGAATTAAAAATAAGTGCAAACAGAACCTTCTCAAGTTCACGCGTCTTGATCAAATCATCCTCACTTGGTCCAGCCAATGAAATAGGCTCAGTTATGCCTAATCTTTGTTGCCCATTATTCTGATCGCTCAAGCCAGGGATCCCCATGAACAAACAGGGACAGTTTTTTTTTCCCTTTTTTTTTTACTTTTAATAATATCTTTTTGTTTCAACGATAGGGAGAGCAGCTGTGAGTTATCAGATATTGATGATATTTTTCAATTTTTTTCCCAACAAAATCAAATAAAACAAGATGATAGAACTAGAAGAGGAAAAAATTAAAAAAGAAAAAGAAAAAACACTATAGCAACGCTGTGATAATTGTTGATTGTACACTATTTGGGGGAAATGTTCAAAGTCATGAACTTTGACCACAAAAACACGAAATAATAAAAGGGAAAGAAATTACAAAGCCACCCAAAAGCATTTCATTGCAAACGATAACCTAGACAGAGTACAAAGCTTCTACGGGACTTCAAATTTTGAAACCCTAAAGTACTAAATAAGAACCTAGCAATCGCGAGACCCAGATGAATCAGAACTGAAAAGGCTTCATCTTGATGAATTCTTGAGGGTGCACCACTTCCACCGGAGTCGAATTGAACCTCAAAACCTTCAATTGCAGAATATATATTGAATTATTACATATTTGATCATATAAATTAAAAAAGAATACATTTCAAAAAGATTAAAAAAAAATATCTGTACACAGGGAGAAATGCTTACAGATAGAAGGAGAAAGTCTGGATGTGGTTTGGGTAACAGCTTGTTGATTAACCACTTTGGACAATGACGAAGATACACGACAAATAAACCAATTCTACTAAGGCTTGTGTTGCTTGTAGTGTTATATATATAATATCACACGGTAAAACATTTCCTCTGTAAAAGAAATATTTTCCCTTTTACATAAAAAAATATTTAATTTAGAATTTCTGTTTTTAAAGATTATTTAAGGTTCAGTCAAAGAAATAGTATGCTTTCTATCTTTATAACTCGATTTTCTAATTTAGAAATACTATGATTTTAATTTTCCAAATATCAACTAAATAAAATTTTATTTTTATTATCTCAACCATTTATAAAACCAAAAATATACGTTTCAAAATTTTAAACAAAGTAATAAGCAGACCAGAATGACTAAAATTAAACTTTACAACTCAAACATTTTATAGATACGATAACATATTTTACATTATGCAGTATAATTTGTGAAGATAAAAGAAAATAAAAAGAGTATATATTGCTCTATTACTAGTATACTTTTTTCCACTTTCAATATTTTAGAAAAAAATTGGAAAATAAAAAATAATTAGAAATATGAGTTTTCAAATTTTTATTTATTTATACTTATTTCCTCTTTTTTATGTATATTTTTTTTTCATTTTTACTTTTAAATAACTGTGATTTTAAATTAAAATAATTACTCTATCAATTTTATCTTTTGAATATTTTTTAAACTTTAATATTTTTTATTTAACTGTTTTTTTTTAATTTAACATTTTTTAATTTTAAAATAATTATTTATAATAAAATTATGAAAATTATTTACATTTTATTTTTTATAATTATAGTAATAATAATTTTTTATTTTTTTGTCATTATAAAAAAAGGTAAACACATGTATGCATGTGTTTTTATTAATTTATATTTAATGTAAATTGATAAAACATTCCTTAATTCGTTGTAAATTAAAAGATATATTAATTTCTCTAATGGTAAAAAAAATATAATAAATTTTATATTTATTCCTTTCTTAATTCACCTTCATTTACCATGTATCTTGAGATAAATGTAGGATCATGTTTCGTTATACATATCAAATATTTTTCTTTCTTTTTTTCTGTATAACTTTTTTATTTTATGTAGTCCTTAATTTGTAGGAATGTAATTAGTGGGTCAATTTAATCTTTAAGTTATAGCATATAACATAAGTAATGCTTAAAATAATCAATTTGACAAAATATATAATTTTTAAAATTATAATTTATGAATAACTTTATTAGTAATTCTTAAAATTTGTTTGGTTTAATATTGCTTTTTATTTTCATCACTTTTGTTCAAATTAGTTTTTGACTTTTCTGGACATTCAAAGTTGTCTCAATTTTTGTAATTTTTATTCAATCTAGTATTTTTCTCTAAAGGCGTGTAAACATGAGCCAACAGTAAATGATGTGATCATGTAAATATTATTGTTGAATTGATTATTGTCTTAGATTTTTAAATTAATCAATGTAAATTTTTTATTAATTTGTGAGCACTCTCACTTTTAACCAAAGTAAGTTCTCAATTAAAAGCACAATAATCATAATAAATTTAACCAAAGTACATTCTCAGTTAAATATTATTATGCTTAATGATGTCTATTCTTTTATCTCTTATACTAAGTAAAAAGCTAATAAACCAAAATACATTTTTGATTAATTTTTGTTAAAATTTTCATCTTTAATTAAAGTACATTCTCAATTATTGGTAAAAACTCATTCAATCACATGAGAGTTTTTAATTTTAATTAATTAAAGTAAATTATCAATTAAAATTAAAAACTCCTTGAACTCATATGATTGATATGTTATGTAGATTTAATACCATGCAAATGTGCTCCAACATAAACATCTTTATTTTTAATTTATTAAGAGAGAAAAGGCATAGAAAAATATAAATTACAACAATAATCAAATAGAACAAACCAATTATTGCATTCTAACCTCAAAATCCATTAAGAAATTATAGCAAAATAAACTTGGAAACTTAGTACAACATATATGTAGAAATAACTTACAAATAGAAGAAGAGAGGATGGAGAACGTGATGGAGATGACGAAATTAAGTCCTTCTAAGGATTTCTAAGCTCCCATAATGTGTTTCCTAAGTTTCTTTATATAAAATTTAGACTAAACTTTGTTTTAGGTTTTGTTGTTGTTGTAATCCTCTGATAATGTAGTATCTTCTAGTTATCTTCTAAATAATTCAATATCTTCAAGATATATTTGATTATTTTGAAGATCTAAAAATCTTTGAAAAGATCTTAGTTAGATTAAAAAAGATTTTACAAATATTACTTTTTGATATTTACTGATATAGTTAAATGAGATAATATTTAAAAATATCAAATAAAATATTCAAATATATATTTTTCCCAAATTATCTTTTATCATAAATATTTATCATTTATCAAAGCCCTTTTTGTAGAAAAAATAGAAAAAAAAACTACAAAGTTCAATTTTTTTTGTTTATTCCCCTTCCTGGTTTAGCTAAATTTCTTCACTTTTTCATGTTTTTCCTGCCTTCATCTAATGTTTAACTTGACTTATTGTGCTTTAGATTATTTGTTATTATTGAATTTATCTTTAAGGTGTCATGAAACTTTAACCAATTTATTTTCACAACTCCATAAGCTTAGCTTAGTTGCAAATACACACCTCAAAATATCCAAAGAATATTTATGCAACTAAGTTTAACATGTTTTTGTATCTCATGTTCAATAAATTATAACAAATCATAATGAAAATATTATTTTAAAGTACAAAAACAATTAAGAATTCAAGATTAAAAGCTAAATTATAACATAAATATACAATTATCAAACGTCATTGGGTAAAGAAGACTATACCCATAATTTTTTAAAGTTAGAAGACCAAAATGAATCAACCTTTGATACAGGAACAAATTCTAATTTCTATAAAAGTTTAGGGACTACAAATATAAAGATCTAAAAAATGACATTTTAAAAGTAGTAGTGGTTTTAAAATAGTGAGATTCCATTATTTTAATATTAAAAGGTTTTAATATAAATAGCTTTGTTACGAAGAAGTTTCATTATTTTAAAACATATTATCTCTCTAGAAATCATTTTTTTTATAGTTCTCTAACTTCTCTCTAAGATTTCTTTCTCTTTGCTCATTTAATTGGAAAATCAAAATTGTAGGATTGATCTTGCGGTGAACTCTTCAATTTGGACTAATTAGTTTCTCTATTCACGTAAATTGAATTTCAACTTTTTTTTTTGTCTTTTATGTTATATGTTGCATATAAGTATTCTTATACTTGCATGTGACTTTTTAGTCATCTATAGAGTTTCTACTTATTAGTGATAATAACAGTATATCCTAGTTGTTCTTGTGATGTTTCTATTTATAGATATAGCATCCTACAAGTTGAGAGGAACTTCGCTGGTTAGAGTTTTGTGAGCCCTTAGGTCAATAAGGGAAGCTAGTTGTTTTTTGTGTGCATGAGTAATTCGATGAACTGCATGTTGTTGCTTTAATATAGTTGAGGATGAAATTTGATTTTTCTGATAAATTTGGTATGTTTTGAATGGTTGTCATGTTTGAGTGTTTTGGTTGCTTTTATGTTGTTTGAGGGAATTAGAATTTGAGCAATTGAACTAATTGATAATTTCCCTAGTATTGAAAACTGATTTTAACCAAAGTACCAATAAGGGAATACCATATTGATCAATTGAACACATTTCATTTTTCCCAAATCACATAATTTCATCTATTGGTGTTTGGTATAACATTGAGAGGTGACAAACTGGTGTTGATTGTCAACCTCGTTATACAGGTCTTGGAGCATTTTAGCTTCAGGTTGTTGAGTGCAAGTTTATCTCGCTAAGCACTCTATTTTGTGAATGCCTTGACGTTGGGTTGTATAACACCATTAAACTTGACATTTTGGAGAAGAATGATGTTAAACACCAAAAATGTTGTTGAACACCACATTTTGCAAAAGGTTTGGCTTTGAGTGCCACTTTTGAGCACTATGTTGGATTTATTTTTATCATTTGGTTGTTTAAAATAAATATGTGATGGAACTGATGTATGCTTATAATATTGTTTACTATTAATTAAGGTGATGGTTATGGTTGTGGACATGTATGGTGATGGTGTTGAGAGAATTTCAAGGAGAAATTCTTTGTAGTGATGATCTTAATGTATGGACTGACATTTGAAGGGTCATTAAGGAGGTATCTAAACTCTAATAACTATTCATACTCAAGTAAAGGAGAATGAGTTATGTAGTGAGAGTCGTAGAAGGTCCTAGTCATGGAATAATTAGGTCATAGGCACAAAGAGGACTAACCTTGTAAGTAATAGGGTGATAACCCCTTTGTTTATGACTTTGTAGAGCATAAATACTACTGCAAGTGTACGCCTACAATGAAGTCCAATGTCAAAGGTATTTATCCAGATAATTGAAGTGTTTGTGTGTACCTATATGATTTATTGTATTTAATCCATGTTTAACTTATATTTGATATGATTTAATTGTTTTATAATAACTTTTTTGTACGTTAATGTACCATGTCGTCTCTTTGGTGTTTTTTTTTGTGTTTGTTTGTCTCTTTTGTGATAATCACTTCACGAGATAAGTTGATAAAGGATAGATTTTGATGTCCCTTTGATAGAAAGTAGTAGAAAGTAGTGATAACGTAGAATAATTTTCTTTGGTTTGTAATAATTATTCTATATAGGAGTTTTTTAAAACTCTAAATCATCTTTAATTATTTTATATGCATTTTATTTTTACAGTTATTTATTTTTTGACATAATTGTATTATATATATATATATATATATATATATATATATATATATATATATATATATATATATATATATATATATATATATATATATATGTAATATGTTTCGTTTTTATTTGATCAATTGTTGAAAATAAAATGTTACAACAAACATATTTAACCATTTTTGTTATATGTATATATATAATATAATAAATTAGAAGTTTCGTAAAAAAACAAAAGAAACAAGTAGATTCATTAATTTATAAGATTTTGTTTTTATAATTCTATTTTTCAAAACAAAAACTTAAAAATTAAAGAATCTTTCAATTCTTCATAATAAAATAGGAACATTGTTATGATAATAGTCAAGTTCTCTATTATTTTTACAATAAATTCTTGCTTTTTTCTTTTTATATTTATATATTTAATTTACTTAGTAAAGAATTCAATCTATGGGCTTGAAAGAGTAAAATATAATAGGTAAAGTTGATTTAGTTTAGCTAGCAAACAATTCAATCT
This sequence comes from Vigna angularis, assembly GCF_016808095.1. Classification (NCBI taxonomy): domain Eukaryota; kingdom Viridiplantae; phylum Streptophyta; class Magnoliopsida; order Fabales; family Fabaceae; genus Vigna; species Vigna angularis. Next base: position 33,634,062 of record NC_068977.1, on the reverse strand, counting down.
ATGTGGTTGAAAGAGTAAAATAGAATAGGCAAAAGTTGATAAGGAAGAGTAATGAAGAGATTGATGTTTCATAGATTTGGGAGCAAACACAATCTCTCTCTTTGTGTTGAAGAAGACACATGCATGGACCAACCATCTTTCCAACAAACCTTTCACTTTCACACCAATCAAGGATTCTTCAACCGACTTACATTTTACTTGTCCTTGTTCTTGAACAGTATACATTAAAAAAACTAATACATATTTTGCAGTATCTCTAGCTCTTATATAGAGTAATTACTAATTAACACTTTTTCTCTTAATATTCTTTTAAAACATTAATTATTTAAAATATATTAATGATAAAACGTCTTTACTGAAGAACGTTCTGTATAGCATTTACAGTAAATTCATTAATTAAAGAAATATCTATAATATATTTTATTTAAAATTCATATATTTTATCATAACTATACATAGTAATCATAGTAAATTTAATATATTGTATTGTTTACAATATTAGACCAAAATCACAGATTTTAAAAAATAAGAAGACAAAAAAAGCATAGAAATTGTAATTTTGTTTTGAATAAAAATGTAAAAGTAAATTTAATGTTTTAGAAACATAAAATATATTTAATATACATTTTCTTATAAGTATGAAAGTAAGTAAAAAAAAATATTTTGCAAAAAAGGATGTAAAATAATCCTCTTTCGGAATCATGATGAATTGAAAGATCCAACAAGACCCATTGAACTGATCCCAATGATGTACTATCCCATGATGACTCCACCATCATAAAACTCACCTAACAGATAAAAACAACTCTCAAAAACCCAAACTTATATGGCTATAATTACACCATAATTACAAGGACAAAGATGCAATTACAACATTGAAATTGAATGAATTCAAATTACCTGTCACTTTTACAATCAATAGATTAAAATCAGACAAATAATAATCAACACCAAAAAGAAAAAAAAAGTCTTCTTGAAATGACCAATCACAAATCCACAATGTTACATTTCTCTACCCAACCCAACATCATGTCTTTGTCCTTCCGCAATTTGGGCAGCCAAATACTCCCAAATGCGCGTCCTTATCTGAGCTGTATAACCCCCATTTCTTCCTAAATATCAAAAGAATCCATCAATAATAGAATAATGTTCTAACTTCCATTTTTTTTTCAGATAATTCTTCTTTTGCATGTGCATTCCACATAATCTCTATCACAAGTATATGTATCAATCATATGTGCAATATTTTTTGAGAGAAACCGGCGAAGTGAGCTTCTTGGGATCCAAAGTGATGGAACATTTAATGGTTTTGTAGTACTTAGGCTTCACCAATTTCCCAAGAACATAAGCCCTTGATCGTAGCACGAATTTTAGGTTCAATGGCACAGGCACGGTGGGCATACCCGTTGTGCTACTTAGGCTAGCACCACTTCCATAGAGAGGGATCTTGTTACCCATCACTGCAACACTCACCAACCTTTGGCTCCTCCTAGATTGATAAAACTTCTTCATCTACAATAACAACAACAAAAACCAGTTCCAACGTTAGAAAAAGTGAAACACCAGACATGGATGTGTTGTGTTGTTTGGTTTTTCATGAATCTTACATCGCCTGAAGCAATTACGATGTCTGAATAGGAGAGTTCCACGGGTGTGGCTGTGACATGGACCCCGAAAAACGTGCCTGTGTTTCGGTACGTGAATTTCAAAGTGGAATTCATTGTGATCATATCGGTGGTCACACCAGTTGCATCTGATCCAGCTTGTACCCTGAGATCATCAAACTTTATGCTCTGCAAAAATAGAAATCATCATAGAGTAGACCCACTTCAGATTTCATCCTAATAACATCAAATTAATCAACACCTACTTCACTTTTCACTCCAAAAATGACATATCGAACTAGAACTTGGCCCACTTTCGATTTCGCTTTAAACACGCGAAATTGATCGACACACAGTTCATATTTCATTCTAAGATTGAAAAATTGACCAATGCCCACTACAGATTTCGTCCCAAAACTTCTAAATTGTTCATGAACAAGCTCGTATAAACCATTCTAAAATAATAAAAATCACTACGTACCAAGATCCAGTTTATTTTTCATTGTAAAGTTAAAAGATTGATCTGCTCCAGATTCATTCTAAAAACACGAAATCGATCATGTTTCAATCTAAAATTTTAAAATTATCCAGACTCAGTTAAGATTTCGTTCCAAAATTCAAAAACTGGAAAGACCCAGTTCATATTTCATCCTAAAATCGCGAAATTGACCACGACCCTCTTCATATTTCGTACTAAAATTGAAAAAGCATTTAAGCACCAGTTCATATTCCCCTCTAAAAATGAAAACTTGACCACGACGCATCTCAGACTCCATGCTGAAAACTAAAACCCGATATAGACCCACCTCACCATCCACCCTGAAAAGCTCAAGCCAAGGATCAAAACCAAAAACAAAGAAGCAAAGACAGAACGGAAATAGACCTTGACGGAGATCTTGGGCTTCATGGGTCTACTAGCCCCCCAGAGGATGAGTGAGAAGAGGGAGAAGAGTAGCAGGAACCCAACAATAAAGGCGAGAAAGTAGCAGCGACGAGAGAGCCCATTGCGGCGATCATCACCATGAAGAAGGCCTTCCTCTTCAATGACATCGATCTGCTTCCAGGGCTTGAGACTGTGGCTGTGATCCTTCTTAGAGAAGCGCGTGGAGGAGGATTGCCGCGAGTGGGGAGGAGAGGCAACGGGGCTCAGAACAGGGGTGGAATGAAACGATGTCGTGGCGGTCTTCTCGCCGTCGTGGGAGTCCCTGGACGGACTCTGGACGTAGTAGAGAGGGCGGCGAGGAGGGGAGCGCGTGGGGGAGGACGCGGCGAGGCTTGTTACCTCAGAGTCTGTTTTCGCGTGCATCTTCTTTCTATGTTCTTGTTGTTGCTGTTAGAAAATGAAAAAAATTGGAAGTGTTGTGTGTGTTTTGTTTATTGACTACTATGATTCGACTGAGATGATGAAGATCTTCTTCTGGGAAGCTTTCTTTTGTCACTATTTTTTTTTTTGCAAATAATAAATGCCTAGATTAAAAAATTAAAAAATTATTAAAAGTTATGTGAGTATATTAAAAGTAATTATAACGGAAAAAAAATAAGCATTCTAATAAAAAAGACTAATTTTTTAAAAATATACTTTATATAACTTTTTTAATACACTCATGTATGATTCTCAATGAAAAGGTAAGTTCTTCATAATTCTTTAATAGGCAGCACAGGTTAATATTTTCTAATATTAACTAAAAATTAAACATAAATATCATGAATTTTTACCTGTTTCAATTAAAGAAACATTTTTTTTAATTCCACCTAATTTCAGAGACAATTTAATACTTTTGATTTTTAGAAGTAAAGATTTGTACAGTGGACGGAAGAATCTTAACAACTGGAGATTTGAAGGTGTTGAGTGTGACACAATTTGTATATTTCTAAAGTACAGCACCCAACAACTCTTTCCTCTCTCATCCTCAACTCAATTTTATTTAAGTTTTATTATTCATTTCATCTTTATTTGTTTAACAGTTTATTTTTGTATTTTTAGGAATTATATTATAGCATACTCTATAATATTGTAGGAAATAAATAAAAAATTGTGAAAAAAATTAAAATTGTTGTTTCGATATTTGAGGTCGACCACTTCCAATCTTCAAGTTCCTCGTTATCAATGAGGTACTGACAAAGTTTCTCATAAAAAACAATAATGCGTGATTAATGTAAAAATTATTACCTTACATTTTAATTTAAAGTTTCTGCAATGGTTTTTTCATCATTATTAACCTAGTTATGACCAAAATATAATTAATCATAATGATTTGTGAAGTTAATCAATTTTATCTTGATCAGTTGGTTGTTATGGTATCAATACACTTTAATTATTCAGTTCGATTTAGAAAATTTCACTTGTTTCACTTGATCGAATAATTAGGAGTTTAGTTTTTATTTTTCTCAATATGTATACCTGTGGTTATATTATTGATCGAATTCAAACTTTGCCCGGTTAATCTCTAACTAGCGTGCGAAAAATCGAATGTTAATGCTGATGACGATAACACATCATCGGTGTATCCTCAATTGTCTCTCCCAGAAGACTCCACAAATGAAGAAAGGTGAACAATTGAAATTATTACCTTAAGCAATAAAACGAGCATTGAAACAGAGGCAACAAAAGAAAAATGTGAAAATGATAAGCCAACTTCACCCCTATTTATAAAAGTGCATATATCATCTGTCTTGAAACCTCAACCACTATATATTTTCGCATCTAACGGTCCAAAAAATCCAACCCTTCACATATAGACATAAAGTTTGAAGTATTCCAGTTGTCACCTTCCACAGTCATAATTCCACATGAGCGACCAACGTGGAAGTTGACACATAACATCAAACAAGCAAGGTATAAATCTCTTCACAACTTAGATGGTGTTTGAACTTAGAAGACCCATGTAGAGTGTATCCCTTATAATCAATTGTTAGACGGATGATCAATCCTTCAGTCAATAAAAGAAATTAATTAAAAAATCATTTCGATTAAATGTTTAATCACAATTAATTATGTTTGGATCATAATTAGATTGGTAGTAATAAAAAATCTATTACAAAAATTGTAAATAAATGTCTAAGGTAGAGTAATAAGTTATATATTGATTATCTTTGTTCTCAAAACCAAAATGATTTTGATATTAAAGAATTTTTAACCGTATTCCAAATCGATATTAATAATCAATATTGATAAACATGAACTAAACTTGAAGATTGAAAATAAACACTTGTCTATGAAAAGAAGACTGAATTCTCATGAACAATTATCAATATAAATTACTTAATAGAAGATACATGTAACTTTTAGTTTTAGATAATTTTCGAAGTACTAATATATGTTAAAGACTTAACATTAGTCATTTGTTTAAGAAGTGAATAGTTAACTTGGGGAAATAGTGGAAAAGTAAACGAGTATCTTAATCAAATTCATATATAAATATTTAAATAATTTAGACTATTAATGTCATAATATTACATTGAAAGCAAATATTTTGTAATGACGAAGAACGACAATAAAAGTCAACCCAACATTAGTTTTCAGTTTTAAGATTAAAGAAACATTGATGGTTCATAAAGTTTTTCTTTTTCTTTTTACCTTGTCATGTATAATATTCCCACCCAAACGCCCACGTTATTGTATTTTATAATATGAGGGATAGTAATGAAAAAATGTGAGAGAATTATAATTAAAAGATAGCAGGGTGAATGTTGGTGTTAAAGAACATGATGCTTTATTAAATGAGAAAAAAAATGTTAAATATATTAATAAATTAATTTAAGGGGAGCACATGGGAAGAAGAAAAAAATAATAAAAGTGGAAATAATTTAATAGTGAAGAGGAAGAAGACTGCAATTGGTGAACCGACACTGAGTTGCACATGTTAAAATATTTCAAGACTATTAATATAAAGAAATGATGAGAAAGAGAATGTTATCAAATATCAATAATTTATTTTAGGTACAGTAGTTTTTCATCTCTATATTTGTTAATTTTTAAATTTAATCTTGATTTTGTTAAAAATTAATGAATTTAGTTTCTTCTGTTAACGTTAACGTTCAGAGTGGGATCATATAACGGTAGAATTAATTGCGTTAAGAGAGTGATTAAATGTAGTAAAATTAATTGTGTTGTGATTTAACATTTTTTTATATTAAATAAAATTGAAAAAAGAAAAGAAAAGTAGAGATAAAACTATTCATCCTATATTTTATATTAAGAGATATGAATAGTAATATTTGGGAGATTGAAATGTTTTCATAACTGAATTTAGTTTTTTTTTTTAATTATGAGATTAAGATACAAACGGTAATTGAATTTATTTTTAATGATTATACTTTTTGTACTGAAATTCGTAACTGAATTTAAATAATTTAGTTGAACTTAGAAATTAATTTAAACTATTATGAAAACCGTAAATTTTTCTAAATATAATTTTAAAACTACAATGTGTTTGAATTTAAAATAATTAAAATCATACGTAAAAAAACACACACACACACTCACAAATGATTTATTATACTTTCATTTTATTTATAATAAATTTCTGTTTATGATCCTGTTAACTACATATGTTATTTTCTATTTCTAATCTTCATTATTTCATTGAAGTTCAGTTTTTAAAAAAATAAACCAATTCATTATCTTTAAAATTATATATATATATATATATATATATATATATATATATATATACATATTATATCGTATCACTTATTTTTATAATTATTTATTATATCAAATACATACCTTTTAAAATTTTAAATTTCAAACAACATAAAATAAAAAAATAAAAACTCAATACTTAATTCGTATTCAAATAAATTTTTATTCAGAAGATTATAATATCACTTTTAAATCTTCAAATGAATTGATAAAAAGATTGAGTACTTAAGATAATTGTAAAAAGGATAATTCAAATTAATTTCCTTTTTATTTCAAATGACAAGAAGAGTATATAATAGTACCATCTTCCTTCAAACGAACAAAACCATGAAAGTATTATAAATATATATACAATGTTTTATGTTTACAAATAAACCTAATAAAATATTCACAAATATATTTAATGAAATATTTTACAATAATACAACTAGCCATATGTTTTTTAAAATCATATTCAATTTTATAAAACTATTACTTATATATTTGAAAATCACCATTCTTTTTTTTTTTTTACAAATCCTACCACACACTTGTAAAACATAAACCATAATAATATAATAATCTAAATGGTAAACATAACTAAAAAGAAAGTAAAAAACAACAAAAACCTTTTAACAAAAGGCAAATTGTTAAGTACTATATTCTTCTCCTATATATCATACAAGGCTATTTTGGCTATAACAGAATCATATATATAAAAATTCAACAACATCAAAATCAATTGTTTAAAATCTAAATAACCAAAACCCTAACTAGTATAACTCCAACATGAATATTAGCTGGAGATTTTTCAAAGGATCTATATTCTTCTAATTTGAATAGGGGCAGAACGTGCAGAATGAATTCTTGCTCCAAATTGTGCTGCAATAATGGGTCTAACATCATCAACATCAACCAGTTTCTCCAGAAATGGCAGCAAATCAATCAGAGCATGATCTGTTCTGTCCCAGTACCAACTTTTTATAGGAATTCCATTGTTCACATGAAGTCTAAATACCTGTCATAAAGCACAAAACTTTCATGTTTCAGCATCATAAAACATTGATAAATTGTTCTCAGCACAAAACATAACAATAATAATAAAATTGTCTGTCGGATATTACATTGAAAAGATGTTTGTTTACTAAGAAATACAGTTTCATGGAAGAAGGAACGAATAGAAAAAAGCAACATTAAAGAACAGGAAGTAATATATATCTATATACCCGTGGACTGTTGTCAATGATGAACACTTTGGCCAGATCAGTACCCAGAACTGTGAGATCCTTGAGGCAGTGACCATCTTCCCATTTGCATGAATCTCTGTAGAATCTTTGAGAGAAAATCTTGTTATGAGGATCAAGACAATCAAGCAATTTTGCAGAATATGAGCTATTACTAGCGGTGAAAATTACAACTTCAAACATTTCTGATACTTTTTCTAAAAACTCTTCAAGAAAAGGTCTCTTTCTAACATATATTGTACTGGACACTCCATCGCTGATAATTGTGAATGAGAAGTCAACATCACGCGCAAACGGAGAAGAATGAACCAATGTTTCTGCGTAGAACAGTATAAATTTTAAGAATTTACCATCAACGAATCTCATAAATCCAGTACATAAAAAATAATGAATAATTGATCAACAATGGTACATAAAAAAAAGGAAATTGAAACATGAGAAACCCTAAGAGTTTACAAAAAGACAGGAAAATTACCATCTAAATCAAGAGCAAGGGTTACATTCTTCTTTTTGATTATTTTGTGGCTAACTGATGAAGGCAATGTGTCTATGTGTTTGAGCTGAAGTTCTTGAGAAAATGGAATATCCTGGTGGCACAAGAAACTGTTAAACCACATACGATCATAATGTTGTTTAAACCTTTCAAACGATTCTCCGAAATTATCTGCAATTCCTGACAATGTTTTCTTGAGAGTGGAAAACACCATATTGTAGTAGTAGTAGATTTGAATGTTGTCAAATAGAGTTTATTATCTCAGTACTTATGTTTTATGATTTTGAATTTGAGATATGTTCTATTGCTATATTTATTTGATAACTAACTCTAAAGATTTATTAGACGATCTTTTAACTGAATTTAGATTAGATATTGATTTGTGAATTTATTATATTCAATATTGATATTTGATAAAGTATTTTCTAAAAAAGATAATCTTTATTTTTTTTTAAATCTCTTTAAACGTGTGTTATTATTTTATTTGACAAGCTGAATGATATATTTCCGGCCCTATTCAAGCAGATTTCTATTTTCTTTTGTTTAAAAAGAATTTTTCTTTTAGAAAATTATAAAACAAGCTTTATCTTATTAACTAAAGATAATTTAATGATGAATAAACCTTATCAATACATAACGTCATAGCAAAAAGGTGAAAATTGAATTTTTAATCATGAATATAAAGTGACCTTATTAATAAAAAATAAATAACTTTTATATATTGGAAATATTATATATATATATATATATATATATAGACACACACACATATATATATATATATATATATATTATCAAAGCAAATGAAGCCTACAAGAAAAAAAATTTCATGTACATTTATCGAAAAGTTTTATGTTCTTACCAATCACCTATCTATAAGTTAAAAACACAATTTATCTCAATGATCATAAAATTAGTAAAAATAATATCAAATGAAACAATAATAATAATAATAATATAATGATAATAATAATAATATTATTATAATAATAACTCTATACCTAACAAAATATTATGCTTTTACCTATAACTTAACACTTTTAAAATACTACTATTTTGTTATCTTTTCCCTATTTATAAGTAAGAGAGGAAAATATGAATAAATTATAATAAATTTAATTAAATAAAATAATAATTTTAAAACATTAATTCATAAATAATATCTACTTATAAAATTAATAGTTCATAAAAACATTACGTAAAATAACTATTTATTTTAAAATTATATTAAATATTTCTAATAAAACCTATTATAAAAAATACTATCGGTTTATCAGTCAAAATTTTTTTTACATATACTTTATATTTTATAATTTACCTGTCAATTTCTTTCTTTATATATAAATACAAAAGTTTTTTTTTTCAAACGAAGATATCCTACTTTGTTGTCAAAGTATAATTGGTGTAAAAAAAAACATAGTTAAGTACAGTTTTTTTGTTTTATATATGATAAGACTATTTTAGCTATAAGAATATATACATAGTTATTTGTATAAAATATAACTAAAATTAAAATCAATTATTTAAAATTCTATACATGAATATTAGAAGGAGTTTCTGAAAATGATTTTTCTTCTAATGTGGGCAGAAAGAGAAGGAGGTGCAGACTTAATTCTTTTCCAAAATCTTGCTGCAATAATGGGTCTAACATCATCCACATCAACCAGTTTCTCCAGAAATGGCAGCAAATTTCGCAGAGATTGATGTCTGCAGTCCCAATACCAACTTTTTATAGGAATTACATTGTTAACATGAAGTCTAAACACCTGTCATAAACACAGCTTTCAAGTTTCAGCATCATAAATCATTGAAACAAACCAACACACACTTAGATTCTAAATAAGACTATGAAATACACTTAGAAGTTCATACGAGACACACAGATACCAATAAAATATAAGTTTAATCAGGTAAAAAATTGATATCATTCTTTATAAAAACATTAAAACAATGAATTAATAAGTTTTTCAATTTTATAACATGTTGTACTTTTTTTTATTCAACGTGAAACTTAGATTCCTACTTAAGATGCGAACAGTTTGATGATAAAAATAATGTAAAGAAAAAAAAGCCGCATAGAGCCTGAAAGGAAGAAAAAAATAATATATATACCCGTGGAGTGTTGTCAATTATGAAGACTTTGGTCATGTCAATTCCAAGAAGTCTGAGATCCTTGAGACAGTGACCATCTTCCCATTTGCATGAATCTCTGTATAATCTTCGAGAAAAAAGCTTATTATGAGGATCAAGAATATCAAGCAATTTTGCAGAATATGACCTTCTACTAGCTGTGAAAATTACGACTTCAAACATCTCTTGATACTTTTTCTAAAAACTCTTCAAGATAAGGTCTCTTTTTAACCTATATAGTTCTGGACTTCATTTTGAACGTGAAGTCGGCATTGCATGGAAACTCACTAGAATGAACCAAAGTTTCTGCGTACAACAGTACAAATTTTAAGAATTCACAATCAAACATCACTTATCATAAAATTGTTTAAATGGCAATAATTGTGTTCAGATGAAGAACTCCATAAAACCTTTCCAGATTCTTTGCTGAATTTTGTATGCTATTTCTAAACTTTCAAAAGACACTATCAGTGTATTAAAAAAATTTAACATATTTTAAAACATCAAAATTTACTGTATGTGTTGTATTCAGAAAAGAAACAATACTAAAAGCTCAATACACTGGTACAAAATTTCATTTTTAACTCGTAGATTATGCCTCGGTTTTTTTGAAACCGAAGCGTATCAGACGCGGTGGCAGAGTTGTAATTTTCAAATCATTATATGCTTCGGTTATTAAATAACCGGTGTCTAAAAGATATATTGACTCGGTTGACAAAATAGACCGAGGTATATACCTCAGGTGAAACAGTTACTGCCTCGGTTACCAAATGGACCGAGGCATATGGGCTTGGACTTGGACTGAAGCACGAGAAAACCTAGGAGCTCTCTCTTCTTCCTTTTATTTTTCTCGCTTCTCTCTCGTTCCCTATAAGCTCTCTCACTTTCCTTTTATTTTTCTCGTTCCCTAGAAGCTTCTCTCTCGTTCCAATCTCGCTTCTTTCGTTCCAAGCTCGCTTTTCTCTCTTCCAACCTCACCTGCCATTGCGTCTCTGGAGCGAAGAGCAAGCGGCCCCGGCGCTGCCCCGCTGCTACAAGGAGCCACCACCACCTCGCCTGTGCAAGCGGCCCCATCTCTGGAGTGAAGAGCAAGCGGCCCCGTCTCTGGAGTGAAGCGGTGGCTGTTGGCGGTGGCTGTTGGCGGTTGCTGTTGGCGGTGGCTGTTAGCGGTTGCTGTTGGCGGTGGCTTTTGGCGGTGAAAAATCTCAGATCTACAGATCTGAAGGCCCGGCTCACCCGCAACAGAGATCCCCAACGTCCCAACCGACTCTCGTTCCAATCTCAGATCTACAGATCTGATGCGTCTTCACGGATTCGCGTCTGGGGAAGTGCCGTTCGCAATCTCACGTTGGAGCCGAGGCCAGTCGTCGGACCGCCGTTGCTCAACAAAGTCGCCGTTGTTGGCTCCATTTTTGTGTTTTCTTTTTTGTGTTTTTTTTTATATTGTATGATTCTGTTATATTTATGAAAGAATCTGAATATGATTTTAGCCTCTCTGGATATTTTCCTCTCTGGTTGTGAGATTTTGCTTTCTTTTTCTGGTTGTGGTTTTACAGTGTTTGAGATTGAAAGATGCAACAGAGAAACAGAGAAAATGATAATAAGTTAATGTGATGGAAGGCCTGGAACATTGGAAAATTGAAAAACACTATACTCACTATACTACCTCGGTTCAGGTCTCAAACGAGACAGTAGAATCCAAGATATTGACTCGGTTCAGCAGAAACCGAGGCAAAATTCTATCATTTTTTGATTCGGGTCACAACCGAGGCAAAAAGAGGTAACCTTTTTACCTCGTCTAGATATGCACCGGTTACCGAACCGGTGTCTATAACCCAAAATAACCGAGGCTATATCCTTTTAATGCAGTAGTGATAGAATTTTAAAACCTGACAAATTTTCATAAGAAATTCAGTTTTTTTGCTGAATTTTTTTTATAGAGCATTCAAAGATATATTAACAAGTTTGAATACATTTTAAACCATTAAAATGGTAACATCCCAAAAATACAGCATAAAACCATATACGAGAATAATCACATAATAACAATACTAGAGGTCAGTTCAACCCTTATAGCGATATACGATTACGGCCGAACGACCTTACATAAGAGCAGAGAGTTTAAAACCGTACACTAGCTACCACTAGATCGAATGGTGTACAAAATAACTTATACCGAACGGTCTTATAAAAGGTAAAACTAATAACATACCGAACGTTCCTAAGGTTTGGCCTTCACTTCCGCCGCATCTTCCAATACTTCTTCTAGCAGTTCTTCTCCTTCTGCTCACATCCACACGGATGATCATTACAACAGGACAACGACATGACGCACAACACAGAGAAAAATGATAAACAGGGTAAGCTTATGTAATTTAATTTATTCAATAACAACATACAACATTCATAATTAAACCAACAACACCCAAATCATCATTCATACATCAAGGCATGCGAATAACAACCACTTGACTCTGACTATCCGGACTGTATGAATCCTGTGTAGCTACGACATTCGTGCACCCGGATGATGTAGTAACTGGGATACCCTCAACAGCTGCCACCCGAGGTTGATCTGTTCTATCCAAGTTAACCTTATGGATTAGGTCCTCCTACCATTCTCACACATGACTTACTCCTCTCTACTTGATAATGAGTAATCATGGAATATCAGGATAAACGCCCGCTAAGCTTTGCCCATATTCATAACCACTTTCTAAGATATTCCTTCCTGGAATACTCGTTCATAATCAAACTATTTCATTCACATCACATTTCAAATTCTCTTACACTTCATCATTAATACATTCAATTGAAATACGATCACGCTCTCTCATCCTAGCATAAGTCCGACTGGAATAACACTTCTTAGAAAACTAACACGACTGAGCGTTACTTATCCACTTTAATAAACAGACCCCTAATAGTTCAAATCGGACGCCACGAAGCCTAGGTCGAACACCTTTTAAAGACCAACACTGTTTGACACCCAATATTAATACTGATGAGAAATTATGAAATAACGAACGCTATCGATTTTGGCTGAAGACTCTTATTCTAAAACGGTAATAATAGATTACTGAAAACGAGACCCAACACTTGGTTTAAGACTGAGCCCCGTAGAAAACAAACACTATCGAACGAGCGCTGGTCCAAGACCAAGTACTTATAAACTTACATAAAACGACTGAATATATGTATACAATTGCTCCACACTTACTTTTAATGAAAAAGAACGATAACGTCTACGACCTTAAGTAGTATATAATACATTAACTACACTGTTTAGGAAACCTAAAGAAGGACTACACTTAGGCCGAACACTCATTTATACATATCTAATATTATAACACGATCTTCATTAACGAAATTCCTTGTAGAAGAATAACTTAATATAGACGGACGTTCAAAGGAAAATTGAACGGTGAATATGAACTCTCGGTCACAGTTTACCTAATCCTATATAGTATTGCATAAAGACTCTTAAACACTATCCCTAAAGCATGAGAAATAAGGTAAGACCATGCACTCCCCAAAAGAACCGAACGCTCACTAATGACGCTCGACTATACTATCACCTTTATTCAGAATACTACAGTTTGAAGATTAAGCTCTATCTCAACTCAATTCACAACATGTATCCGTCATCCGTCCACACGTCCAAACAAGTAGCACACACATATTTCATACTCATCAAATAATCAAACAACGTAACATGCAAACATACCAACGTTCAAAACAGAATTTAATCAAATTATATAAGCTTCCCTTACCTCTATACGTAAGGGAACACTCAACGAGACATAATAAAGCTCCCCACTACCAAAGACTTAACGTTCGATAGTCACGTTTTAGGGGTACTGAACCAAACAGAAAACCAGAAACACTCAAGAATTATACTATTCACTCACGCGACCAGAAATAGAGGGTTGCATGCGAGACTAAACAAACGTGCTAAAGAGAAGGAAACTCATCGACTCAGAATCACAAACCGATCGGTTTAAACGAAAGCTCTTGACGTCGTGAGTGTTCAAGCGGTGCCTGAGAGGTGATCGGAAGAAGAAAATGTGAGGTTTTCTTAGAGAGAAGGTGGAGATTTTAGAAAGAAGGAGGAGAAAATGGTTTCAGCAATTTGGAGAAGAAGGAAAGCATGCAGAGAAGTGGCGCGACATTTGAAATTTGACATTAAGTACAGCCGTCACCCAAACCGAACTGTCACTCTCCTGCAACCACATGTTTTTCACTAACTGAAACACTCACTTTCTCCTTAGTACATGTATCCCACTACTTAGGATTTTGAGTGGGTTTTTAGAGGTACAACAAAAATCACTGTATTTTGAATATAAAAAAGGAACAATACTAAAAGGTCATTAGAAAATTCAAATTCTGAAACCTAGTTATTTGTTTGTTTACTGATATATCTGAAAAAACTAATGAATACTGGATCAATAACCATATGGTATATAAAAAACAAAAACTGTAACAGGTGAGAAACCCTAATAGTTTAGGGAATGATAAAGGAAAATTACCATCCAAATCAAGAACAAGGGTTACATTGCTCCTCTTTTTGCATGTTTTGTGGCTAACTGATGAAGGGCATGCGTCTAAAGAATTCTTAGGAAATGTGTGTTGAGAGTGGTTGGAGTTGATGACATGAAATTCTCGAGTAGATGGAATGACAGGGAGGGCCAAGGAACTGTTAAACCACAGAACATCATAAAGCTGTTGAAAACTTCCAAGGAATCCTTCAAAATTGCAATCTGCGATTCCTAATAATCTCTTCTTGAGAGTGAAGAACACATGTTTGGTAAGGTTATAGACTGAATTAGCTCAAGAATCATGCTATTAAAGTGGCTTATTATGCTTCTGATAACCAACTTTAAGATTTTATTAGATGATTTTTTAACAAAATTTAGATACATATATGATATAGATATTATACTGATTTTGATTTGTAATTTTATTAAGATAATATTGATCTTATAAATGATATATGATAAAGTATTTTTTAAATAAAGATAATCTTAGATCGAAAGAAAATAAGATATTAATTATAAAAGATATAAATAACAGAAAAATATTTTTTTAAAATAAAAAAATCTCCTTAAACATGCTACTATTTTATAATGCTATCTTACAAGTTTTATTACACCAGATTTTTATTTTCTCTTGTTTAAAAAGAATTTTTTTTAAAATTATAAAAAAAGACCTTTATCTTATAAACTAAAGATAATGTAATGATGAATAAACTTAACCAATACCAGAAAAGGTGAAAATTGAATTTTTAATCATGAATATAAAAGTGATCGTATTCATAAAAAAATAAATAATATTTAAATTTTGGAAATATATATATATATATATATATATATATATATATATTAAAAATATTATCAAATCAATTGAAAAAAAATAATGTACATATATCGAAAAAGGAGGACGTATTTAAGGGAAATGTAGAATTAGGGTTTGATTACATTTAAAAAAAAAACTCGTTTTTTGTTTTCTCTCAAACTTTTAAGAAACGTACTTAAGTTAATTATTTTGTGCTAAAGAGTGGTTTTCTGCTTAAAATCAAACAAGAATGACGTTTTTTTTCCGCTCACACGACATCATCGATATTCGTTTGAATTATAACGAGTAAAATAGAAATAAAAGAATAAAATAAATACTTTAGTTTGTTTTTTTTCTTAAAAAAAATACAAAATATTTTTCAACAAAATCTTACTCAAATTTGGAAAAATGACAAAACGAATCCATCTAATCTATTTTATTCTTGTTTCTCATTAATTCGTTAAATGAATCAAGTTGAATTGATAAAAAAAACTAATAAAAAATTAATGATTAAAATTTAGTTTGTGAAACCCTTGTTTAAGTAAGCAAGGGAAATTTAGTTTGTCTCTGTGACATGTTTTAAGGTTACCTTTAAAGGTTTATTTACGAACACAGGAGGAGTATCTCAAGTAGAACTTTTCAGGGTATGCTTTGACTTATGACATATAAGGATATTCAAAGCTTCCCTCAGCATTCACTTTCATCGGGCATTTTGGGTGATGAAGTGCTGCATTTAAACAGAAGCCTTCATCATTAAGACACATGATGATATCATCTTGTAGAGAATAAATTATTCTCATGATTTTCTTTGTATTCCACTCATCGTTGTCAAAGATTTTGTGTTTCCTCCATCTCCAAATCCACCACACTGCTGAATAAAAATCCTGATTATGTAAGGAATTATGATTTGAAACAATCACCACAATTTATTAAAACATTACTTGTCAGGAGACAAGACAACATCAGAACTTCCTGTTTGCATGTGATATTCTCGTAATCACATTCAAGATGAAGTTGTTTTTCAGATATTAGAGTCAACAACTTGACCCACAGAATATTATTTAGTTATAAGTTCTCTGCCCTTTCTTATGTCCATAGAAAATTATTGATTAATGTCTATTCAATTGCATATTGTTTCCTTATAGAAAATGTCGAGATTGTGATAACAGCCAGATTTGTTCTTCACGATAAATCACCTTATCATGATTTCAAAACTAAACAAAACATGTCTCCAAATAATAAATCACCTTTTTTAAAGCTAAAACAAACATGTTAAAATGCTAAGAACAACCTACCATTCATCCATGGCTCACCTTCAACTCTACCAAAAATTAATAAATAAATAAATAAAAGAAAAGAAAATGCGGTTGTTACAGTAGCCAATGAACCTCAGAAAGAATTCAGTATACACTAATTACAGTCTACATCTACATTTCTGGACATGATTATGCGGTTTAACGCATTTAAAAAATGGCCTTTGAGCATTACGCCAGCCTACATAACCAGCTCCTCTACACAAAATAGGCATCCGCATCCCATAAACCGCACAGTTCTTAAGGAAAACTCCAAGGTTACTAAGAAAACAATCTAAGTACAGCAGCTATCTTGTACAGACACCCGGATCAGGAACCATAGCTTACTAGTATTAACAAATGATTGCAGGTATATCACTTTCACAATGATCCACCGAGTAAAACAGATTATGCAGTGGATTCACCTTCCCTCCTGAACAACTCCTGTAATATCATCAGATAAAAGTTATATCCTGCAATCTCAGCTATATATTTTTAATTATACCGGACAAGGACAAACTTATGTCAGAAAAACATCTCATTGTAGAGCTATGAAATTGGAAAGTCCAATTTGCTTTAAGAAACACGACTTTTACTTTAAGAATATGAATTCCAATTCAATTTTTCCCTTACATTCCTATATTTTAAGTTTTATACAGTTGACAGTTCCTCTGTATTTCAAGCAATCCTAAAGTATTATTCCTTGGGAAGCAGCTAGCAGGCTAGGAGCAATTTTCCAACAACACAAGATTAGAAATCAAGTGCATTTGCGTGTGCTTATAACAGTGGCTACAGTAGGAGGGTCAATCATGTCTCTGGGGAGAGGAAATTTACACTCTTACAGATATATAAATTATACAATAAATAATTATTTATTTAGTTATCCTTTTCCCATTCTACCTCTCCCTTTCCCAATTTCTTTTTTCTTTTCTTCGTTTACCTCAACCTCACTGTTACAGCAGCAGCCATAGGCCGCAGCACTCCCCTTTCCCCGTCCTTCCTTCTCACTTTGTTCCCCCTATTTTCTATTTCATGTAATTTCCAAGCATGCACACAACTCCTCTACACAAAAAAAAAAAAAAAACGTAACAACATTGACAAGCAATGCACGAACAAAGACATCCCGCACCTTCCTCCTCACTGCAACACAATCAAACACAAAAGTTGCTATGGCCAAAAAAAGGTTTCCCTTCCTGAATAAAAACAAAGAGGGTTGATCAATTGGCTAGTATACACGTTGAAAATCCCTAAAAGTCTGTGGCAACAAGGGAACCTAACGAACGCCTTGAAATTTTTTTTTGTGTAAGTGGGGTGATCTTGAATTATGTGCTATGATTATGATGGAACAGATCTGGATTGATTCGTGTTCACAGCTCAGGGGAGTGAACAGGAGAGAGGCAAATAAGGTACAACAATGATGTTTTCAGGAACAGCAGCATGGAAAAGCATCTGTAATTGAAAGTTCCTGACTCGTAACTCATGAAGAAGTGGCCACCCAAAAGATGAGATGGAAATGGGTAGAAAGGGAAAAAGAAAAAGACAACACAACCTACATCTGTTTGCATAAAAAATGTAATGCACATGACTGCAACATTCAAATTAAAGACTTACCAATTTGGTAGCAGCAATTGTTGAGCGTTGCCTTTCCTTTTTCTCACGACTGCACTCGCCACACCAGCTGGAGAAATCTTTTTGATACCGTTTCATCTCCCTAAAGACAGAACTACAACAACATGCAAACTTCAAACTTAATTTACCGAGGGAAAAAATGAACAGAAATCAGACATTGTGTGTTTTCTGAATCTAGTGATTACCAGAGCAATTTAATATGAAGCAAACAACTCACAATCATTAGACAAGCTGAAGGAAAAAGTGAAATCACCTTCTGCACCATAGAAGTAGGTTGACCCGATTGCCGGATGTTGTAGCTCTAGCACCATGGCGGTGTCGACCACGATGAAGCACAGCTCGTCCAGGAACATGAGAATAATCAAAGATCTCCTACTTTCAAATAATGGACCCCAAAAGAAAAGTGTACAACCATGAGAAGTAGCAAGAAGCAATGGTCCATAAATCCCGTTACAATAGCAAACATACAACACTAACTAACTTTATTGAAACAGAATATTTGGATTTGCTTTCACTACGTATGTTATATATATGGTCTCAAGCATTGTGGTGAGGTCAACTTGCATGTTGGCAAAGGTGTTAATGCTTCTTGCTGATTGAGGCATTACTAATTTAGAGAAAGTAGAGTAATAAACACTTACAGTTCCAAAAGAAATAGAAGGCATTGAATCTTCCTAACACCAATACAACTTGATGTTATTCAATCGCAGTGACTTACCTCTGAATGAGTTCCAGTATTTACATGTTTCTCACATCGTATGCCCCGGAAAAACAATTCCCCTCCAGAAAATTGCTTACCCAAACAAACATTCAAGGTTACTTCTGAGTCATCTACATGGAAACCTATAGATGCAAGAGACTCTTAATTGTAAAATACAAGAGGCATATTAACATCAGCAATATAGCCGTACTAAAAAGCATATCATATGAAAGCATCATCATCAAAACATTTGTGACCATAGTAAAGCAATTACGGTCTCTATCCAAGTTTTATTTGAATTTGAAGCTTCAAAAAAAGTATTAAATTGTCCAATTTGTTTATTTATTATATATTATGGACATGACCTATGGAATAATAAAACAAACACATCAATCAGAAATCTTACCCAAGTCAACATCTCTATCTTTACCATATTCAACAACAAAACCATGATGAGAATCCAGGGTTGCCCCACCAACTTCCGCAAATAAGACTGCATAACAAATAATTGAGTGACTTAACATGTCTTATGAGAATGAAAAGAATGTCAGACCACCATGAGATTGTAATGCAGTCTTCATTTACCTCTGGATAAAGGACGAATAAAACCTTCCATAAGCTTGTCAAGCATTGTTTCAAGTCCAAAGTCATCAAGAACAGCACCATATTTATTCATTGTATTGGGACGCATGATCCGAAACTTTGTTTCAGTCACCCACTTCTCAAAATTTTCAATCTAGGGAGATCGCAATTAAATTTTAACATACACAAAACATAAGTATACACAACGTCATCTTTTTAATCTTCCAATTTAAAAGATAAGACACTGCTTATATCATAGGTAATGAAAGTAAAATGATTAGGTACCTCAGATAGCAATAACTCACAAAAGTTGGTCTGAAATATGTCAAATATAAAAATGCCAGGAGAGGGCTCAGACATTATACTTCTAAAGCTTTGCTCAGTATTATCATTAATTGCTCTCAGAAATGAGGGAACGAAGAATGTAGCAGGATTCACAGAGTACAACTCCCGATGCAGAGGCTGCAAATTGTGTTTAAGAAACTGTAAGATTTGCTAAGAAATATGAGAAAGGAAGGCCATGTTATCAAATTCTGAATTGCAGCATGAAGTGGCTGGCCCCAAACACATCACAGTGGGTAAGGAAGGCCGTCCAAGGATTAGAAACTCAATATGCAGAATTTATAGTATATACATAAAAATAAAAATATCAAAACTCAAATTCACACGCTAATTAAAAAAATGTGTAAAACAAGGGGAAAAGAATTGCAAACTACTGCAACTGAGAGATGCAGAAAGGGTAGCGAGTGTATGGTAGAGATTGAGTAAGCAAAGGGTCAATGGCAACAAATGGGTGACTGAAAATGCCAGAAATGGCTAGAAAAATCATTAGTGATCAATGAAAGCGAGATCATGGGATCAAGGCACGCAGAAGCTTGCTTACAAAATGAATAATGATTAGAGATAAACGTGAATTTCAAATTTTCCGAGGGAAATGGAAAAACCACTATATAATCAGGGTTGGATGAGGTAAAAAAATAGGGATAACATGGGGCTTTACCCTCCTACATGAGAAAATAGTATTGTAAACAACACTGAATGGACACAATTGTTTTAGCTGCAAAGTACAGAACAATGGGCATTACACAAAAGCATAGTGAACTGATATCTACAGCAGCTTCTAGCCATGAATCACCACTATTGAACATAATGTAGAATTTATAACCATGGCATCGGGTTCTAATTTTGTGTATTCCAGGCCTGCTCATACTAACAGTAGTCTAAATCAGGAAATAGGATTCATAGCTAGATTTAGCCATAATGGTTTATTATATACAATTTCTTTTTTAAGAATTTACTTTATGAGAAACTCATTCTCTCTTCTTCTCAAAGTCTTACTGAAATAACTCTTTTAGGTTCAACATTAATTTCAGGCAAAAAGAAACAGCCAGAAGAACAGTCAAAAAAATGAAATTTTGGTTATTACATACCTGATAATTTTCTATTATCTTCTGTCTGTATTCTCTATGCTTTTGAGACTGCCAAAGTAACATAGGAACTATCATATAAAAAAATAAGAAGTAAAATAACAAAAAGACACAACGGTGTGATAATAATGATTAAGACAGATTATTTTTTCAGAAATGATTAATTATTTTTCAAAAGTTCTCTTAGACAGCATGCAAAAATATGCAATTATTTTTTAAAAATAAGGTGAAACAAATTTACTCTTATTTGCTTTTCTGATTTTCTTTGAGTTCAATCTTCTTTTCATGCTGAAATCATGGACCTATTCATGCAGTTGATATTGCCTACGATAATGGTTGACATATCTTGTGGCTGTAGAGTGACTCGATGTTGGTTGTACAGGCTTTTCAGAATGATCATATTGTTGCTGTGCATCTTCTATCTAGATGGCATAATATGAAGCTTAAATGTAAAAATATGAGATTTCATGTTTCTCATATTTATATGGAAGGAATCATTGTGTTGATAAGCTTGCATGCTTTAGTATAAAAGAAAGATGTAATCAGTGGGAGGATGACATTCCAGATTTTCACAGATATTTTCAACCTTCCTATGGGTTTTGCTCCTTGGGTAGGTTTAGTATAATCTCTATACTCTTTTGTACTTCTTTTCATTATTTATGTTATTTGAATATGTTGCAGATGATTGATGTAAAATAGGATGCCAACCTAGTTGGAATAAGAGTAAAAAGCAAATCCTGAATCAAAAGAGGAAATCAACGTTTAGGTACTGATCATAAGTTGTAACTTAAGTAAGAAAATGCCACAGTTAATCTAAGAATTGTAACATTCCCAAAACAGGTATTGGCATAAAAAAAATTAAAAAGTTAACTATAAAACACAGCTACATGCAATTTAAGTTCCCAAATGAGTATATGCACAACACAAGCATCACTTATATATGAATACTTGAGTCAGAACTCTAACCAATGTTATCAGACTCAGCCCATTGATCACTCACTCCGGTCAAGGCATTGAGTGAATTGTTAAATAGTATAAATTCTATACTACACACACTGAAAAATCCCAATTCTTTAAAAAAATCTCCATACAAATGCATATGTGTGTGTGTGTGTGTGTGTGTATATATATATATATATATATATATATATATATATATATATATATATATATATATATATATATATATATATATATATATATAATATTTAAATAAGTCATCCAATACGGGAGCCCAAAAGAATGGAGAAAATTGGCTGTTGTGGGCCGGGTTGCTTATGAAACCACCCTAATCGACTAATGCACACTATCACTAAAGAAGAGAAAGAACATCCACCCGCAATTCTCTGTTTTATTCCTTCGTATAGAAGTAAACTTCTGGCAAGGAGGCACACCCCATTTCAGCAGGTATATTTTTCAAACATGACCACACAATTTATTGTGAACCAGCAAGTTACCAGTTTCCTCTGTTTAATTCTACAACGCCATTAAAGCTCAAATCTTACTTGCAAAGCAAACCAATCATGTCTGGTTTCAACTGGTCCTACCGGATAACACTTCCTCCAACCAAACCTGCTTGTAAGAGGGGCAGATGCCTCATTTTAGAGACAAATTAAATCACTTATATCATTCTACTTGTTTTGGTTTTCCATATTATATCCTCCTTCAAAAGATTCAAACTTCGGTAAGTTACTTTGTGAGTAACAAGTACTTCCGCTAAACTCAACTTGGTTATGTTAACATAAATTAACAGCATACTCCTCATTCCTGTAACTAGCCTAACTTGACACACAAGTAACACAATTCCCGCAACTAACACTAAAAATCCCAATCCATCACCTCATTTAACTAAATTTTATTCCATTTCCCAAACAAATAAACAAACATTTAAAAACCAATAACAACTTATAAATACACACAACTACTAACAGTGAAAAAAGATATCAGGGCCAAAATGAGAAACACACTCTGCTGCGTTCCCCAAGGGGTAGATACTTGAGCAGAATCTCGCGCATGAACTTGGCCTTATCGTCACGAGGCACGTTGAGCATGCTCGGAGGGAGGTACCTCTCCAAGGAGCTGAAGATGTTAGGGCTGAAATCCAACTGCAGGTCCTCGTAGCCATCTGGCTTGTGCTCCTTGTTAGGGTTCAGCCGCAGCCTCAGGCTCGCCGCCGCCACCATGCCGTTTCCGCCGACGCCCGACATGTCGCGGCGGTCGCTACCGTGGAGCGACATTCTCGGAGCGGGGTAAGTGAGTTAGACGGTGGTCATGCGGAAGAGTGGAGGGAAATTAGGGTTTCGTCGGAGAAGAAGCAAAATCGGAGTTGCAGATTAGGGTTTTGTTGAGTTGTGTTGAGGGAAGAAGATGAGAGAGTTAAGAGAACTGATTGGATTTATAAATGAATTAAGTAATGAATGAATATGGAAACATAAATGTCAGAATTATTTTCTTTTCGTCATGTTCGAATAAACACAAACAGCAAGAGATGCTAAAAAATAATATTTAGTTGTCCATTTGAGTTTAATAAAAATCTCATAAATATGTACACATTTCATTTATTTCACTTCTCAATAATATGTAATAATAATGAAGTTTATGTAAAACTAGGTGAAAAAAATTACAGTAGAAACACTTATTTTCTCTTATAAAAACTTTACTAACCCTAGAATTTGATTTTATTTACTCACATACAGTTGAACAAAATCTAATAAATATGTATAGATTTCACTTCTCAATAAAATTTAAAATGATAGTAATATGTAATAATCATGAAGTTCGTGTAAAACTAGGTGAAAAAAATTATAGTAGAAACGGTTATTTTCTCTTAGAAAAACCTTACTAAAGTAGATTAAATATTATATAAAAAATCAAAAGATAAATTTTATGCCACTAAATGAATAATATAAAAAGTCTTTCAAATAAAAGTAAAAATGCAATTAACTAGTTTATTGGAAAGAGTTGTAAATTGATTAAAGGAGAGTACTTGATTTCTAGGGTTTGAAGACCTTCCCCACTAGTTGTTGCAAAACAAGGGAAGAAGAAAATGAGCGAAAGCTCAGAGACCCAGAAGCGTGAATCTGCTGATTCAAAGGGCGAGAAGGATGGTGTTGCATCCAAGAAGCCAAAGATTGAGTCTTGTGCAAAGGGTTCCGATGATAATGGTGTAAAGGAGCCATCTTTTCTCATTGAAGCGGATGCCGCCGAAGACAAGGGCTCGAGGCTCACGATGGAGGATGCGTGGGTTGTCCTTCTCGATGCAAGTTTAGATTATCCTGGAAAATTGAGGTTCTTTTCTTCTTTTTTTACTCTGATTTATTGTTATTATTATTATGGCAAAAGTTTGACAAATTCCTTAAAGTTTATTTTTAAGAACCAGTTTCTTGATTTTTGAAAAAAAAGGGCTATGTTTTGATTACTCTAAATGCAGGGTTTTCTTTTAGTTTGGAATTTCTTAACAATGTGAGCATATGCAATATGTTTTACTAAACTGTCAACCGTGCATTGTCACTCTGCTGTTTTCTTTCGTTAGATATATTATCAAATTCTTGTTTTACTTGGTTGTTGTTTATGTTAGTTCTTTCTTGGGTAGTTTGAGTGAAAGGATGCGTCAGTGGGAATGGCACATGATAAAACAACCATTTAAAGACTCTAGATACATTAAAATGATAGTTGAAGACCACCAAGTCCCTGTGAAAGTTATTTTTCTTGTTATATGAGTTTTTCATTGGTTGTGGTCGTCGGTTGTGACTGTGTTGATGGAAGAATTGCTATTCATGTAGTACTTGTGGACTTATTATGTACTTGATTTCTTGGTAACTCTGGCTGTTTGGTTTTTAGATGTCAACATTTTGCAATTTATGATGGACATGGAGGGCGGTTAGCTGCAGAATATGCTCAAAAGCATTTGCATAGGAATGTTCTTTCTGCAGGATTACCACGTGAGTTGGTGTGTTTACTTGGTCTAATTTTGTGTATACTTTATCAAATAGGCTCTTAAGACCCTGGCAAACTGAAAAATCTATTGAAATTATTGCTTGGTTTTGGTTTTTCTCTGTGCAGCCATTCTATCAGAGTGGTATTGTTTGGAACACAGATGTAAACACAAATTTGAAATGTTAATGATTTATAATATGTTATCAATCTCAGATAGTGGTGTGAGGTGGCTGACCCCGAAAACGCTATAATTTTAAGATGTAGTGTGATGACTCTTAGTTTTTAATTTTGTATATAGATTGAATAATTTATTCCATTTATGTATAAATACTAAAAAAACTAGAAAAATACTTGGCATTACCATATTAGTTAATTATTGCTTGGTTTTGGTTTTTCTCTGTGCAGCCATTCTATCAGAGTGGTATTGTTTGGAACACAGATGTAAACACAAATTTGAAATGTTAATGATTTATAATATGTTATTAATCTCAGATAGTGGTGTGAGGTGGCTGACCCCAAAAACGCTATAATTTTAAGATGTAGTGTGATGACTCTTAGTTTTTAATTTTGTATATAGATTGAATAATTTATTCCATTTATGTATAAATACTAAAAAAACTAGAAAAATACTTGGCATTACCATATTAATTAATTGTAAAAGTTCACAGGTTTCAAGATAAAAAACATACAAGTAAATGATCTGATCATTCCAAAAGAATTTTTGTGTCCTCTAGTGATATTTATTTAAAAATGTAAACAATTTTGTTTTTTTATCTACTTTTATCTGTTTCATTATTTTAAGTATTTTCTTTGTTTTCTTTCCTTTTTGCGTATATTTCAGTATGATGCAAAGGCAACTAAACGATCTATTCTGAATGGTAAGCTCTTCGGTGATGATGTCCCTATTGCTTTTCTCCTTTTGTTAGTTGCCTTGTTAAATATTCTAGGTTTCTTTGCCATAATAAGTTGTCATACGGTATTTTTATTCTGATTTAGGTTTTCTAAAAACTGATGAGTCTCTTCTTCAAGAAAGTGCTGAAGGTAAGTTTCTGATTCAATTCTTTAAAATTTTGTTGACATTCTGTCATACAAAGGCTAAATATAGTGTAAGCTTAGTTTATATAAGTGGATTAATCTTGTTTTTAATTCAATTTCAAAGTTTAATGGTTTCAAATGCCCATCTAATTTCCCTTTATGTGCAACAATGTACCACAATGCATTGTCATTTGCACCTTTTATTCTGATTTTAGCATTGCTGTTATCGATTCCTGTACTAATAATGATGTGATATTCTGAAGTGATTCATATCTTGCTGATGCTTAGTCACTGTTTTCAGGAGGATGGCAGGATGGGGCTACAGCCGTATGTGTTTGGGTATTGGGACAAAGAGTAAGTTTCCTGTTATTAGTCACTGGTTGTTTATACTGCTTCTTTCTGATGCTTACTGTAAATAGACATCATAGGCAGTATAGTTATGGATATTTTTTTGAGCAATCTTGCAACAAAATTGATATGTTTTTCCCTTTTGATATTTGTTAGGTTGCAATTGCTCATATAGGAGATGCCAAGGCAGTATTAGCTCGGTCAACTGATGGATCACAAAATCCAGATGGTGTCCAGGCGCTGAAGGCCATTGTTCTGACTAGAGAACACAAACCTATCTTCCCACTGGAGCGTACACGCATTCAGAAGGCATGAAATTCCTCAATAATGATTGATTATATCACCAGAGTTATTTGATACTTAGTATGAAGTTAGCAAATAAGACCCTGACTCCTTCCTGTCATACACTGAAGTTGCCATCGTTACCACTTCTTTTATGGAGCTTTCAACTGCACGCTTCCTAACATACTTCTTCACTCACTATTGAGCAAAAGTGGAACTGTAGAGATTAAGTTAAAAGCACTGGTATTATGATTAGTTGTGCTGACAAATTTTTACCCCAGCTATTTGAGTGCATGGTGGATTGGGATTATTTATGGGAACACAATCTTGTTTTTTTCTTTTCCCCAAAACTCTTTCAAGATGGACAAGAAAGTGCATTTATTTATTCAAAATTCACTAATCCATGACAACTTAAATTACTCAGAATATACAAGGACCAGTTCTAACTAGTATGGTACGCCTTTGGAATTGTTGTTTGAAGTACAGTAGTGATTGAATCATTCACTTGTTGCATTTCATTTTAGTTTAGAATCATTGGGTGGAGAGTGAACTTTTATCTACAAATATTTGATTCATTTTATTGTATGATATTTTCTACTTACAGTCAGGGGGTTTTGTGAGCTCAGATGGACGATTATTAGGGCGTCTTGAAGTTTCTAGAGCTTTTGGAGATCGCCAGTTTAAAAAGGTTTGCCTCATATTCAAAGCTAGTCATTATTTTTGTTAGTAATCTATGGATGACTTCTTTATAGCTTCAACTAGACCAGTAAAGAAGTGCATTTATTGGCCCAAATATGTTTGTAATCTTGAGGAGAATTGTGTTTGCAGGTAGGTCTTGTTGCAAGCCCTGATGTCTATACTTTTGAAGTTACAAATACTGAGCATTTCATCATTCTTGGCTGTGATGGCTTGTGGGGGGTATGTCTCTTTGTTTCCCCTAGACTTTTCTTTACTCATTTTGCTGGGTTAGAAGTTGCTTCTGAGATGAATATGGCACATTGTTTGTGGCAGGTATTTGGTCCCAGCGACGCTGTTGATTTTGTTCAGAAGTTATTGGATGTAAGTGCTTGTTATATCTTTTTCTATCTTGCAACTTGAAAAGAGGTGTACAATTGTTCCAACACCAATGAGTGGTGGAAAGGAAAATAATGAATCCGTTAGTGAATGAAATGTGAACAGAAGGAAAGGAGAAAAATCTCCATTCCAGGGTCTTCTCTTTTACTAAGTTCGAGCCCTTTTTAGTTTTACAATCAAGCGACCTGCATACTGCATAATTCGTAAATAGGCTCACCACATTTTCTTTTTATGTTCTTTCACTTATTGAGGATGCTGTCTTACGTTAGAAAAAATTGAATTGAACCTTTGTAGGAGGGGCTACCTGTTGCCACAGTGTGCCGTCGTCTTGTAAGGGAGGCTGTCCGTGAGCGTCGCTGTAAAGATAACTGCACTGCCATTATTATTGTATTTAAGCACAAATAATCCATGGCACGATCCCCATGTGTTGTACCAGCTGCTATGCATTTTGTTTTCGGATGCTGCTTTCAAAAGCAATGTAAAATATGTGAATTTCTTCTTCCCACTGCAAACAAATGGTGGCACTAAATGCATACCAGCTAGTTTATCACTCTTGAAACTGGTTGTTGTTATTGTAATACATGTTGAAGTGTAGTGAAGATCATTTTGCTGCAAAAGCATCTTTGATTTCAGTTCATTACTTCTACAGCTCTGCTACCCATCGTGCTCATTCGACCTTGATAGTATGGGGATAATAAAGGTGAACAGAGTCCTTAGAATCAAGTTCTTATTTGAATAATGAGTGATATTAGTTAAGAACTCAATGTCATTTTTTCGTGATAGAGACAAAAAAGTAGTGCATGCCATGCAAATTCCCCTTGAAATTATTGTTTACTTTTAAAATGAGTAGGACATAAACATTAATTTGATCACAAATTGAATAAGTTTTGTTTTGGACACAACATGTGCCTTATGCTTTTGCTAATTGAAATTTGATCCTGATAAGAAGTTATGTCAGTCGCTCAGTTTTTGTTCAAGTTAGTTACACTGTCTAATTAAAACGACAAGTTTGCTGACATTCGAGTAATTGCTGAGAAGCTTCCAATTTGAAAATAAAAACTTTAAATTTAATGGAACTGATTGACTCTACCAACCCTTATCACCACTATCTGTGCAAAAGAACACTAGAATTGAATGCAGAAAAGATGGTCTTGCTTTCTACGAAGGAGTAGTTTGAAGACTCATGGAAGGTGAATTGGTTTGGAAGGATTGACAATTTGGCATTTGGCAGAGACATAATGCAATAATATATTTATTAGAGAATTTAGAGAAATAAACTCTCACACTTTATTATTTTGACTCATCACCTCTAATACACACTAACACATACTTATACAATAATGGAGAAACAGTAATCAACAATCAACAGTAAATAGTAGGCTCCTACAGAGTCTATATCTAAAAACATATTACATTTCAACACTCCCCCTCAAGCTGGAGCATATAAGTCATATGCCCCAAGCTTGGAACATATGAATTGAATTCTAGGCCCCCTTAGAGATTTGGTCAACATGTCTCCGAGTTGTTCATTAGAATTGACAAATTCAGTAACCAGTTCCTTTGACAACAACTTCTCTCTAATAAAATGACAGTCAATTTCTATGTGTTTCGTCCTCTCATGAAACACAGGATTGGAGGAAATGTGTAGAGCTGCTTGATTGTCACAGTACAGTTTCATTTGCTCATTTTCACAAAACTTCAATTCTTGAAGAAGTTGTCTAATCCACACAAGTTCACATGTAGTTAGAGCCATAGATCGGTATTCAGCTTCAGCACTAGATCGAGCAACAACATTTTGTTTCTTACTTTTCCAAGATACAAGGTTCCCACCAAGTAAAACACAATATCCTGTAGTAGATCTTCGATCAATTGGACTACCAGCCCAATCTGCATCACAATATCCTTCAATCCGAGTGTTTCCCTTGTTCTCATACAACAGTCCCTGTCCTGGGCTTCCTTTTATGTATCTGAGAATGCGAAGTACTGCATTCCAATGATCAACATGTGGATTTTGCATAAATTGACTCACAACTCCAACTGGATAAGAAAGATCAGGTCTTGTTATGGTAAGATAAATGAGTTTTCCAACTAGCCTTCTATATCTCTCTGGGTCTGAGAAAGGTTGACCCTGATCCCTCATTAACTTTTGATTTGGGTCCATGGGACTATCAATGGGCTTGCAATTTGTCAGACCTGTTTCCTCTAAAATGTCAAGAGCATATTTCCTTTGTGAAATGATGACACCTTCTTTTGACTGTGCCACTTCAATACCAAGAAAATATTTTAGACGACCCAGATCTTTAGTTTGAAAGTGATTGAACAGATGATTCTTTAACTGATTAATTCTAGTGATGTCATTCCCTGTAATAACAATATCATCAACATACACCATGAGATAAACACATTTGTCAGGAGAATAGTGACCATAAAACACTGAATGATCCGCCTCACAACGTTTCAATCCAAATTTTTGCACCACCTGACTAAATTTACCAAACCAAGCTCGAGGTGATTGCTTTAAGCCATAAAGGGAACGACGCAACTTACAAACTAATCCAGACTCCCCCTGAGCAACAAATCCAGGAGGTTGCTCCATGTATATCTCCTCTTCCAGATCACCATGAAGGAAGGCATTTTTAATGTCTAACTGAAAAAGAGGCCAATGACGAATGGCAGCCATAGCAAGCAAAATGCGAACAGTACTGGTTTTAGCCACAGGAGAAAAAGTATCACAATAGTCTTGGCCGTAAACTTGAGTATAGCCCTTAGCTACCAGTCGAGCTTTAACGCGATCAATTTTACCAGTAGGACCAACTTTAACAGTATAAATCCATCTACAACCAACAGGCTTCTTATCAGGAGGAAGAGGGACAAGATCCCAAGTGCCATTGTGTTCAAGTGCCTTCATCTCATCAACCATGGCTTGTCGCCATCCAGAATGAACAAGTGCCTCATGAATATTATTTGGAACCTTAGTCGATGATAATGAGGAAACAAAAGAGAAATATGTAGGAGACAAATGATGATAACTCACAAAATTATAAATAGGATATGGATTGCGAGTAGAACGAATACCTTTCCGGAGGGCAATGGGCCAGTTATCATCTGAATCAGTAGAAGGTGAAGATGATGAAGGATCCATGGTTTGAGGATCTGATGCAGAAGGATCTGAGTCTCGAGGATCGTCAGTGTTAGGAGTTCGAGATTGGGTTCAACGCTGATATGTGAGAAGAGGTGGAGGAACAATGTTATTTGGATTTTGATTTTGAGGTACAGAATCAGGAATAATTAGAGGATCACATGTTGGTAAAGGAAACATTTGTTGAACAGAGGAACGATCCTCCATGGAGGAAGGGAAAAAGGGTGTATCCTCAAAGAATGTGACATCAGCTGACATATAATATCTCTTGGTGGAGGGAGAATAACATTTATACCCTTTCTGAAGACGAGAGTATCCTAAGAAAACACACTTGATAGCTTTTGCTGAGAGCTTATCAAGACCTGGAGAAACATTATGAACAAAACACATACACCCAAATACACGTGGGGAAACATGGTATAAAGTGTCATTGAGAAAAATGACAGTGTGAGGAATTTTATTATTAAGAGAGGAAGAAGGCATCCTATTGATAAGAAAACAGGCAGTGAGGACTGCATCGCCCCAATGATGTACAGGAACATTAGTATTCAACATTAAGGAACGTGCAGTTTCAATGAGATGTCTATTCTTTCTTTCTGCAATGCCATTTTGTTGTGGAGTGTGAGGACAGGTTGACTGGTGTAAAATTCCTTGGGAAGATAAGAATGAAGAAAATGCTAGAGAGAAGTATTCCTTAGCATTATCACTTCGAAGAATTTTAATTGTCTTCCCAAATTGGTTCTTAATTTCAATAAAAAAAGACTTGAATATGGACAAAAGTTCAGATCTCTCTCTCATTAAATAAACCCAAGTACATCGAGAGAATTCATCAATAAAAGTTACAAAATAATTAAAACCAAATGAAGTAACACGACTTGGTCCCCAAATATCTGAATGAATTATTGAAAAAGGAGAATCACACTGTGTCTCAGATCTTTTAGGATAGGAAGATCTCACATGTTTTCCTAATTGACAAGATTCACAATCTAAGACTTGGATGTTTTTGAGACTTGGAACCATCATCTTCAACTTGAACAAACTTGGATGGCCTAGACGATCATGCAAAAGTTTGGGGGATGAAGTGGTAAAGCAGGAATTTGAGGAATGAGGTTTTAAGAAATAAAGTCCTTGAGACTCATGTCCTTCTCCAATCAGACGACCTGTCCCATGTTCCTGTATAACAAAAGAATTGGCCGTAAAGGTTATGGAACAATTTAAGGTACGAGTCAACTGACTCAAAGAGATTAAATTGTATGGACAATTGGGAACATATAACACATAATTTAAATTTAGTGAAGGAGATAAGGAAACTGTTCCAATTCCCTGAGATTTCACTTTTGATCCATTGGCAACGGTAATGAGATGAGGAATTCTTGGAGAAGACAATGAAGAAAATGAAGTAATGTTACCAGAGATATGGTCTGAGGCACCTGAGTCCAGAATCCATGGATTATGACCTTCCACAGATTGAGATAGGCTGGCTGTAGGCACACTAGTCATGACAGAGGATTGGCCAGGATTAGAAGGTTTTCCATACTTATAACGTAAAAATTCTTCATACTCTTCATTTGAAATTCTGGATTCTAGATCACCAGATTTAGACACATGAGCAACTTTGTCTGGATATCCATGTAGAACATAACATTTGTCTCGAGTATGGCCTAGTTTCTTACCGTATGTGCATTGAGGAGGAGGACGTATGCTACGACCACCACGTCCTCGGTTGCTTCTGCCTCCTCCTCTTCCTTGTGGCACTCCTCTTCCTTGTGACATTATCATAGCTGATGTTCCAATAACATCAATTGAATTCTCATCTTTCACCAATGGAGGTACTCGAAGAAGTCGAGTAACCAAACCATCCATTGAAGGGATTTGATCACCAGCTAAAACTTGATCACGTACATGATCATAATCGGAGTGTAAACTTCTCAGAATTAGGACCATGTAAAACTTGTCAAGCTTTTTATTGATCCCTTCTAACGAATCAGCTACAAAGAAGTTCTTCAATTCTTCTACAGCAGCCCGAGCCTTTGCTATATGAGAAACCATGTCATGGTTGACTTGTTTTAGAGAAGCTACTCTTTGGGTAGCATCAAAAAGACGTTGTACATCATTAGCAAAAATATCTTCTGCCCTTTTCCAGAATGATGAAAATGTTTTATAGGGTCTCAAAATATCTAGAACCTCTTGCTCCACTGACTGCCATAAAATTGCGCATAACTGAAAATCCAATTTTTGCCATTGAGATTTTTCTTCATCTGGAACCATAGAGATATCTTGTTCAAGATGATCATGGTGTCCTTGACCAAGGAACCATAATTCCACTGCAGAAGACCAAGATAAATAATTTTTCCAATTGAGTTTTGCAGATGTGATGATAGGAGTTGCAGATAAAGAGGAATTAATTCCAGTAGTAGATGCATTACAGATCTGGAAAATGAACCAGACTTAGACTTTGAGAGATATTCAACTATTGGGAGAAAGAAAACCCTAGGTATCAACTACACCCCCTAAAACAGTGAAGTAAGGTCCGAAACAGGCTCAGGAGAGTGAGGCGAGCGGAACCCTAGGTGCGCGGTGAAATTCCGACCAGCGTAGGGCGGCGCGTGAACAGTACGCGCGCGAGATTTGGCGGGCTGCGGCGGCGCGTGACGGCGCGTGAGGACGATGCAGGGACTGCGACCACCAGGGTTGGGTCGCTCTCACGGAGGCGCACAAAACCCCTAAATTTTTCTGAGAAAATGAGGTACCGGCGGCGGCGACGGCGGCGACGACAGCGGCAACGACGGCGGCGGCGGGGGCGACGGCGAAGGCGACGGCGGCGGCGACAGTGGTCTGACGGCGTCTACAGTAGAGAGCCCTGGAGCTTGGCTCTTGATACCATATTAGAGAATTTAGAGAAATAAACTCTTACACTTTATTATTTTCACTCATCACCTCTAATACACACTAACACATACTTATACAATAATGGAGAAACAGTAATCAACAATCAACAGTAAATAGTAGGCTCCTACAGAGCCTATATCTAAAAACATATTACATTTCAACAATATTAAAGCATGCAATCACAACAAATTACGAACTTTGCTACCAACGAACAACATATTAGTTAGTGATTTTATAATTTCAGTGAACAAATCTTGTTTCCTCACCTATACGGCGTGGCAGATACATGATGTATCATCAACAATTAGCCTCTCAATCCCGAATATTCTCTCATCAATTACATGTTTCTTCAATTTCTTTTTCCTTTTCTGATTGACACTTTTATGAACCAGTCTACCTTAGGTTCATGAATAAGTACATGCAGTCAATAATGTTCCTTCCTCCCATGATCTAGTTGCTGCAATGATTAAGATATTATTTTTTATTCAACTGAGTACCTACCACTGAAGAACTCTGAGAAAGCTCTCTGAAAGTTCTCATAAAGAAAAAGAAAAAGGGTGGAGTACCTCGTAAGGATTGAACCCACACATTTTCTATCATGTTTCACATCACTGAATTAT
This sequence comes from Vigna angularis, assembly GCF_016808095.1. Classification (NCBI taxonomy): domain Eukaryota; kingdom Viridiplantae; phylum Streptophyta; class Magnoliopsida; order Fabales; family Fabaceae; genus Vigna; species Vigna angularis. The sequence continues at coordinate 33,599,680 of NC_068977.1, read as the reverse complement.
CTCAAGGTTAGCCATGATATTGAACTTAGAATGAACATAATATGTAGTTTCATTCTTTAAAGAACCGTATTTCATTTAACAACTTCATAAATATATCAATTCACAGAAAAAATTTGACTCTGCTATGAAGAAGACCAAAAGAAAGTTTAATCATAAAATATGCCTAGTTATAAACATTAGCACATGCATCTGGGATTCATATTCTCATTATCCCACTCACTTAAACGCATTCAAAAGAATCATTGAGTCAGCCAATCATCATCATTATTATGGTTGATATCTGGATTTTATATATAAAAGATAATCAAACCCCTGTTGGATTACATTTATTGCAAATAATAAAAGAAAGGTCATTCTATTCATTTGGTCTTATATTATCTTTATTTTAAACAAATTGTAAGTTTTAGTCCAACACATGCATAATGAAGTTTTAGTCACTGAGACTAACATCAGTCAACAATTTGTAACAGTATAAAACTGCTTCATAAACTTTTTACAGTTATAAATTGTTACAGAAAACTTGTGTTGTGATTAAATTGTACAATTTTCTTTAAAAGGAACTAGAACTTGAAATTAATGAGAATAACTAAAGGAACCAAAGGAATAGTTTAAACTAAAAAGATACGCAATTACTAATCTATACAAAGATAGAGAAATGGGACAACGGTCTGATAAACATAGTATGAAAAAGGGATGGTGGGAACATGTTCATACAAATGATAGAGGTTGGTTAGTCTCAAGCTACCCAAGTAACGTGATGCACCTTGACTCTGTCTCCCTAAATTATTAAATTCAAAGTCAACGAGCAAAATATATTGTATTATATACAAGATTTTGTAGTGCATGAATAACTCAGAGGATATGTTAAACGTTTACATATCATAGTAGTTGCTATTTGATACATCAAACACCATGAGTAACTAACTACTGATGTTAACAATATCAAGTTGTATAATTTTATATTCCTATCAACTTTTTCCCTCTATATAAGCACCCTTCAGTCTTACAGCCTCTCATAAACTACAATGGCTAGTGTTGTGACAGAGAAAGTGAAGCTTCTTGTGGCATTACTTACCCTGCAGCTCTGCTTTGCAGGATATCACATTGTGTCTAGACTTGCACTAAATATTGGAGTCAGCCAAGTTGTTTACCCCGTTTATCGAAATTTGATTGCTTTGCTTTTGTTAAGCCCATTTGCTTATGTGTTAGAGAAGTGAGTTTCCAGATGAAGTTTATTTTCACTTTTCACCTTTCCTATCAAAATCCTTCTGTTATTTTTACTTCATTTTCTATGCAGTATCATTGTAAAAAGTTTTATTTGGTCAATCAATTAGAAACCATGTTATGTATGACTCCCAATATTACCTTAATTGATTGACATAAAAAAACCTTTTACACTGTCATTGCATATACTATTTACTCAAATTTTAACATTGAGCAATGTCAATATCTTTATAATCAGGAATCAAAGACCACCCCTCACTTTATCTTTACTTGTTCAGTTCTTCCTACTTGCATTACTGGGGTAAGAATGTATAGAAGTTGCAGATTTCCATACTCATATTTCCTTCCTATAAGTTATAATATTTTCCACTTTTGTTACACATTGACAATGAAGGATCACAGCAAACCAAGGGTTTTACTTGCTGGGATTATACTATGCTTCTCCAACTTTTGCTTCTGCATTGCAAAACTCAGTTCCTGCAATCACTTTTGTCTTGGCTTTGGCTTTAAGGTAACCAAGTCTCCTTGTAACATTCTTCATTATTTTATGCTGTGATCTTGGCATAACTTGATGATTTCATTTTATTTGTACCAGGCTTGAGGAAGCCAACATCACAAGGAGAGATGGATTGGCAAAAGTTCTTGGAACCATTGCTAGTGTGGGGGGTGCCACAGTAATTACTCTTTACAAAGGTCCTCCTCTTCTTCACCTGCAGATGGACCTAGCACAAGGAGACACTTTAGAAGTAGATCAATCAACAAAAACGCAAAATTGGAATTGGGGCTGCATATACTTGCTTGGACATTGTCTGTCATGGGCTGGCTGGATAGTTTTTCAGGTCTTGTCAATACTAATGACATAAGCAGAATATATAAACTGAAATTTCAGAGTTCAGATAACCAATATGTTGATTCGTACTTAAGATAAACGTATCCATATAATATATAATGTAGTTTATTGTGACCAGACATATGTTCATGAAATTTACTTAATTTCCTCAGTATCACCAATTTTGTGACCTGAATGGTAAAAGCAAAAAACTTGGTGCAGGCTCCTGTGGTGAAGAAGTATCCAGCAAAACTAACCCTCACTTCGTTTACATGCTTCTTTGGATTGATCCAGTTCTTGATCATAGCAGCCTTTGCAGAAGATGACTTGGAGAATTGGAAGATACAGTCACTAGAGGAGCTTTTTATTATCCTATATGCTGTAATATTCATCACTTGAATTCTCAAACATTATTAAATATGATTTACATGACACATGATCCCAAGAACTGGAAATTTTGAAGTTAACTCAATTCACTGTTGCATGATGGTGGTAATTGCAGGGAATTATAGCATCTGGTGTTGTCATATCTCTCCAAACATGGTGTATTCAAAAGGGTGGTCCTGTGTTTGTTGCTGTCTTCCAGCCTGTGCAAACTATTCTAGTTGCTGTCATGGCAGCCCTAATTCTTGGTGATCAGTTATACTCAGGAGGGTACGTTCTAAATTTGTTGATCATTACTGGAATATTTCCCTATTCATGAAATGACTGAAGTACACAACGGCATAAATGAGTTATTCAATTTTTTACAGGCTTATTGGTGCAATTCTCATTGTGCTTGGTCTATACTTAGTCCTATGGGGCAAAACCAACGAAAAAAAAGTGAGAGAGTCATCACCATCACTAACAAACCCCTTGCTTAAGGCAGAGGAAGAGAATAAAGAAATTGATGCAGCTTCTAAGGACATACCATGACTTGTCCATCTGTTGACAAGAACATTATGTCTAGTCCTGGTTTGAATAACTACTGATATATGGTCCTAGTTAGTAGCATTTCAAGTGTGCAACTTTGGATATAGCTGTTGAAGTAATGGTGTTGATGGCTAAGTTTGGTTAAGGAATAAGCCTGCTGGTGCTTGTTTTTTTTCATCTGAGAAGTCATTTCATTGACATTTGATTACAGGATCAAATATAGTTTTCCGATCATGTGTCATGTCAATGATACAAGCAAGACTCTTTGAGCTCTATGTTACACTGACTATACATGAATACTATGAATATTGACTATCTTTCACTTTTCAGTCTTCAGATATTAAAAAGAATCTTGAGAAATTGTCTCCATTTTTCTTGTTTAGCTATTAAATCATTTCTCCTTATTAATTCACAACTTCTGGATATCTGGACGTGGTGGAGTTTATGCACTATAGTTCTCAAGTTCAGTATTCTTGCGTATACAAAGTTCAAATATCAGTGAGGGCATTTTATTACTGCTAAGAGAGAGGTGTGGGAACTTGAAATATTGCGTGTAATGTTCTTTCAAATATAAATAAATTTAGTATGATACTACTGGTGATGATGATCATAGCAGTCAGAAACAGGCCTATTTCTATACTGAAAACTGAGGAAGAGGTGGTCTGATGAGAAAACATTGGAATATTCTCAAACACTTTTATGGTATATTTTTTATTGATAATGGATAATTAAGGTTGAGAATGATAATGAAAATGCAACACTTCTACCATCTACTGAAGAGGTGAACTTGAATGTTTCTTCTTTCAGAAATTCTGGCAAAATAGTGAATTTGGATGTTTATGCAGCACTACTACAATTATTAAAGAAGGATAATTCACTTCCAGTTATAACTCTAATGTTGTTGTTTTAATCCCTAAATAATCTGGAGCTGACAAGATGAAGAATTTTAAGCCTATTGCATTAGCTAATGATTAAGAAGATTATGACCAATAGATGGACTGTTTTTGCTCCAATAGTAATTTCTCCTAATCAGTTTGGTTTCATAAAAAGGAGAATTATTGATTGTGTCTGCTTGGTATCAATACATTGCTTTGTTGGTATCAAGATAAAGAAAATTGACCTTAAATGATGTTCGACACAATTGATTAAAATTTTTTTGTTATAAGTTTTAGATCATTTTAGATTTCACCATCATTCTATCCTTTTGATCATGACAATTATTTAGTCCCAGTAGTCCCAGCTTTAAAGGACCTAAAGATGCAATGTATTGATATTTTAAAAAGTAAACAATTAAATATTGACATAGGTTAACACAAATATTACTATGTGTATACTAAATATTTACAAAATATTCTGTATCAACATTAGTGCAAACATGCAAACAAGTGTATTGGTCATGTTTATCCACATTTTCACTTACATAATTAAACAAAATATGTTAACTTAGCCAATAGTAACTTCTAGAAATTGTATTTATTATTATTATTATTATTATTATTATTATAAATAATTGACATATTTGCAGAATTATGTTTTCATCCACACATATATATCTCTTGGATTGTATTACATATCCTCATTTTAGGTAAAGCATTTTCAAAAGTTAAAAATTTATGAATTTATATTCTTTTGGATGGTATTCTTCCTGGATTTTTGGGAGAATCATTTCAAGAAATTAAAAATGACTTATTTGTCATGAAATTATCCTTTCAATTTTTGATTTAGACTAAGCATTTCAAGAAAATTAAAATTTATATCCTAATTTACATTCTCATTAACTTGTTTATACTATAACCAACGGATTAAGAAGGGTATGATTCATGCTGATGATTGTTGTGACTTTTATGGTGTTACTTGATGGGCTTTCTTTTTGACAGGTCGATGTGGAACTCTCATGCTGAAAACTACATTATCTGTAGCTCTTCATGAAGGTAAAAGTCATTCCTAGCTACCAGTCAGCTTGAATATAAGAGAAAGAAATATACATCCAAACATATTAAACAATTCGTGTTTTATTAATTCTTGCATCATTTAAGAAGCGAAATGAATTTGAAGCAGGTCATTTAGCAGCACAATTTAATGAATAAATACTATTGTTTTTCTTTATAAAATAGTTTATGTAAAGACTCTGACCGAAGATGATGTCCACTGGTTCAAATATTTTCTATGGATCATTCCCACGTGAACTTAATTAAAACTCAGATGAACCATTTGTTTTCTGATAAAGATGTGCCTGCAAATATTTCTTTATCAAAAGTTGTGAAAACTGAGATGAATTTTAGATGTTTTTCACATGCTTGACAATATTATTATTTTCACAACCATAATTCTATATGTACCGGTAGGAACCGGACGTTAAATAGGTCGGACGTCTACAGTGGACCAAACACGCTAATTTTTGGTTCGTCATCGAAGGTTTGACACAACAAACCGGACGCCCATGCGTCCGAGATCACGCAATCTTACCTTGTTATCCGAATACATTAGAAGGCCGGTCAGACATGCCGTTTGCTACACGTGCCACCTATAGGGATCGGCTGGTCCAAAAGCCGAACCTTAGGAGACCGGCCGGCTATACCACTAAATTTCAGGTTTAAAGTAAGTTGAGGTTAAAACTTATTGGGCTGGATTTGGGCTGTGATTAACTTTTCACTAATCCCAAGCCCATAGCGAAAACTATAAATACAGATACAGGGTGAGTGATAGACAGGTGACATTTATTGCACATTTATTACTATTCAATAGAAAAACACCATTGCTCTCAACTGACTTTGACATCGAAGAATCTTTCACAGGTCTTCCACCTGCAGACTGAGAAGGAAATTGAGTAACAAATACGGAGAACCGAAAACATAAAATACGAGCAGACGAGGACGTGGAAATTTTTATATCACTATCCCTTGACGTCCGAAACACTATACATTATTAACACATACATATGTTTATTATGAATGCTTGCAAAAACTTCTTGCAGCATTTGTACCTTAATCAGAAATCAACATTTTTTATTTTTCTGTTCTTCAATATCATTTATGACACTGCTCAATCTTACAGATATCAGTCCAATGAAATACCAGAAATAAAATAATGAATCCTGCATTGACCAATTCTCCATCATCTAGAAAAAAGTGATCCTTATCAGAATCGTATGTCTTTAAGTGAGTAAGTGATGATCTAGGAGAGTGTTTTATGTTAAATCTATGTCGTGAATTTTGTTTCCCAAAGTTACCCACCACTATTGAATATGGAAAATTTCAGAAAACAGTAAATGTCAACATAAACGACCATATAATATAATAAAATAAGATGCCAAACAAGTACTGCCAAAAGGAAAAAGGAATACTTGTTGTCCAAGTATAGCTATAAACACTGTCAAAGTCCAATGAACTAAACTTAAAAATAAATCTGATTGTGTTTCGAGTAGTCTTAACTTAGATTTTATTAAACTATTTAATATAAATAATGATAATAATAATAATAAATAATTTTAAAATATTTATTTAAAAAGCATAATTTAATTGAAACTTTATATTTTTTTTTCTAGAGGTTAATTATACATGGGAATGAAATTGATACATCGTATTAAAAGGTGAATTCAATTTGATTGAGTTTCATTTTTACATATTTTAATCTTGTTGGATTGGAATTATAACTTAAACAATTTACTCTTATTTTGACTGGAAAAAGAATGTAGCTATCATTTTAAATGGGGTGGCCCAAGTGTCTACTTTTTTTAGCAGCTTGTTTTAGTCTAATTTGACAGACTGATCACTGTATATACTTTAATAACTTCTAATTTTTATATTTTTAATAAAACAATTGGAAGCTACATCTTTTACTAGTGAAATTTGTTATAAAATGTATTCATGAATTTTGCTTTTTCTTGCAGCATCCAAGTGTCAAACAGAAAACATTAAACAAAAACAAACAAAAATGGAAAAAGTAGAAAATGAATGAAATAGACCAACAGGCATACCTAAAACAATGAATTTAACATTAATATTATTTTAACTCAATAAAATAATAAATTTGTAAGTTCTTTCTTTATATTATATAGTGTTCAACGCTTTTTTTTCTTAATTATTGTTGTTCAACATAAGAATTGAACTTATATTAGAATTCTTAACAAAAAAAAAGTAAATGATATATCCAAAATTATTTTATACCTAAAACTTAAAAATTTATAAATTTAGAATTCATTATCAAATATTTTTTTCCATAGAGATAGAAATTCAAGTATAAATCCAAATTTCATATTAGATAAAAATAAAAAACATAGTACTAAATAAACGTGAAAGATTTATTAACTAATATTGTAATATTTTAAATACACAGTTATATCAATTCTTTTTATGATTGGATTTAGATTTAATTGAAATTATATTTTTTTAATAAATTTCCTCAACCCTCAATAAATTATAAAATAAAAGATGTCATCAATTATACATGAATATTAATCTTATTTCTTATCAACATAAGATTTCCAAGAGAGTAATTTTAAAAAATACTTTCTTACTTACATTTTTCGTTATTACTTTTTAGGCTATTATTTTTCTTTAGAGTAACTTAGCAAAAGCTGTGTTTCGCACATCACATCTCTGTTTGTCTTAGACGTGCACCAATTCTCTTCTCTTTCTAAAATTCATACCAAACAAGTCAACTTCATAAATCATAATCATGACTCATCACGTTTTAATATTTCATACATAATAATAATTAGAATAATGACACAGTTAAACAGGTTGGAAGTTATTTTTCACTGGTTAAAGAAAAAAAAAGACAGATCTAATGTTTTAATAGTATAACACTATTTTTAGTGCTTTAATAGTACAGAATCTCCTTCAGTACTGAGTGTTAACAGTATGTTGAAATGAACACTGCTGAAGTTTTAATTATAATAACTCCTAACTGAATGCAATAACCCTGATGTTTTATATGATAAGAAATAAATAAAATAATTTATTGATATTAATGAAAATAGTTTATATAATTATTGTTTTAGGAAATTACTTACTATCAATTAAGATTTAATCATATTTTATCACTTATTTATCATTATTTCTCAAATTCTACCCTTTCTTTTATATGATTTTATTATTAAAAAACCCTGCAATGTGCTGCCTTTATAATCTATTTATACCATGCAATAAGCAGTATCCAACATTCATCTGTCTGTGTTCTGTGTGTGTTGAGTAGCAAAAGAGAAGAGAAATGGAGAGAGAAGACCAAAGCCAAAGTGGATATCTTCAGTCTCCATTGATTCAGCACTCATATTCATCAGGGCAGGGTGATGGATTGGTGGTAAAGGAAAAGCAGAGCAGTTGGAAGAGAACTGAAAGAAGTGATGTTGTTGAAGAAGTGAAAAGGCAGTTATGGCTTGCAGGGCCTTTGATAACAGTGACCCTTTTGAATTTTGGCCTTAATCTTATATCTGTTATGTTTGTGGGGCATCTTGGTGAGTTGGCTCTCTCTGGTGCTTCCATGGCCACTTCTTTTGCCTCTGTCACAGGTTTCAGTTTGTTGGTATGTTACTTCTGTTTTCCTTCATACCGTGTACTTTTTCAATGATTCCACAAGTTTTAAACTTAAATGGTTTTATAGTACATATCTAAAACTTGGGAAGTTTTGCTAGGGTTGGAAATGGCAGGGAAAGTCAACATTATTAGTTCAAAATAAATTGCTCATCATTCATTACCTTTTGACTTCTGGGATGCAGAGTGAATGTTGATAATTGAGAGTTAAAAGTAGAGTTCTGAGAGCTAGTTCTTCACTTTCATTCCAAAAATTATACGAGGACCAAATTCCAGACCACTTGATCTGAGAGGCTTTGATACTCTGCCATGAATTAACAATTCAAGAGTTTAAGTTGTTAGGGGACTACAAATGTTCCATTCTTCCATAGTTTTATATATTCTATTGCTTAAAATAGGATTAGATATGGATGAAAAATTCAACATTATTTGTCCAAAACAATTGAGCTGATCATTTAAGCAGAAAATAGTGATTGGTCTGTGGTTTACATTGCAACATATATTGTCCAGGATAACACATCATGGTTTTTCTTTTCTATTTGGTTTTTGGTTGAAATAGCAAGGAATGGCAAGTGCATTGGACACTTTTTGTGGCCAGTCATATGGAGCAAAGCAGTACCACATGTTAGGCATACACATGCAGAGAGCCATGTTCATTCTCATGACTGTCAGCATCCCACTTGCAGTTATTTGGGCAAACACAAGATCCATTCTGATTTTCTTTGGTCAGGATCCTGAAATAGCTGCAGCAGCTGGGAGCTATGCTACTTGTATGCTTCCAACCGTTTTTGCCTATGGTCTTATACAATGCCTCAACAGATTCTTGCAAACACAGAATATTGTATATCCAATGATGTGCAGCTCCGGAATTACCACATTACTGCATGTACTTATATGTTGGATTCTGGTGTTCAAATCAGGACTGGGAAGCAAAGGAGCTGCTGTAGCAAATTCCATATCTTATTGGTTGAATGTTACTATGCTCACACTCTATATCAAGTTTTCTCCTTCATGTGCAAAAACTTGGAAAGGCTTTTCCAAAGAGGCATTGCATAACATTCCCACATTTTTTAGGCTTGCCATTCCTTCAGCTGTTATGGTTTGGTAATTGCATTCTCTTAAGAAGTTAATAACACCTCTTACAATAAACTTTTTAACCTTGCACTTTCAATTCTTCTTGAGATCCTAATGCTGTTTTCAAAAATTTTTACCATTATTATGGTGAGCAGCTTGGAAATGTGGTCGTTTGAATTGATGGTTCTCCTTTCTGGTCTTCTTCCAAATCCAAAGTTGGAAACATCAGTTCTTTCCATCTGGTTGGTTTCATACTTGAGATGTTTTTCGCATTTGTTACATATGCTTGATTATTTTCATAAGTATTACATGACACTTGACATTATTGCACACTTGGATTTGTTTTGCTAGCTTGAACAGTTCTGCAACTGTTTGGATGATTCCCTTTGGACTCAGTGGAGCAGTAAGGTTGGTACTTCTGAAATTCACTCAAGCATGCATCTGTCAGACATTCTGTTCTCTTCTCAATTTTCTTTTTGAAATATTTTTCTTTCTTTATCAATCATTGCATGGTTCTTGCAGCATTCGTGTCTCAAATGAACTTGGAGCTGGTCGTCCATGGATTGCACGCTTAGCAGTTCATGTTGTCTTAGCAATAGCCATTATTCAGGGCATCTTAGTGGGAACAGTGATGATACTTATACGCAACATATGGGGCTATGCATATAGCAATGAAGTAGAAGTGGTCGAATATGTAGCAATTATGTTTCCAATTCTGGCAGCATCCAACTTTCTGGATGGACTCCAATGTGTTCTTTCAGGTTTTTCTTTCACCATTACTTTTATTTGTCTGAAGTATACCTATGACTCAAAAACACTGGTATAGGCTGAAAGGCATATGAAAACTCCCAATACATCTCATTCAAAAAATGCTAAAAAAAGTATAAAGTTGCACTTAAATGTTAGCCAACACAACACTCAATTGACATCTGATTACTGAGTTAATATCTGGAAAGGAACTTGTGTGCGCAGTTCAAATAAATTACAGATAAGTAAATTAATTTAAAGCTTTCAGTCTGACAATTATAAGACTTGATTTTCTTTTCTTTAGTTTTAAACTTTAATATTGCAGATTGCTTAAATTTAAGAGATAGGAACTTAAAACAGGATTGGTTCATTTTGTGGCCAATTTTCTGTAGAACTCACAGTTTACTTATTGCACATCAATCAAGAATAAATTAGATGATGTATGATCATCTTTCTTCACTTTGTCAATGATAATTCAGGCACTGCTAGAGGGTGTGGATGGCAGAAAATTGGTGCATTTGTGAATCTGGGGTCATACTATTTGGTTGGAATTCCATCAGCTATTGTGTTAGCTTTTGTATTGCATATTGGTGGGAAGGTAAACAAAAGTTCATCCTTTTCTACCATAACCTTCATGTTAATAGGTGATGATCAATTTTACATTGCAATTACCTGATTATGGTTTTCCATGCTAATTTCTTCGTGTAGGGGCTCTGGCTAGGAATCATATGTGCTCTAATTGTTCAAGTTTGTTCTTTAATGATCATTACCATTCGTACTGATTGGGAGCAACAGGTGAAACTTTTCATTTCTTATTTTACATTTGCTTTGGTCCTTTCAGTACTGACATGCCTCTGTTTTTAACTCATACAGGCAAAGAAAGCAACAGATAGAGTCTATAATTCAGTAACAGCAGAAAGCTTAGTCTCATGAAGGTGTAATATCTTTGCAGTTGCACATTCTTAGTTAATTCTAGTGAGTGAAATTAAAGCAATATAAGTTTTGTCATTCTTCTTTTGGCAGGAAAACTTTAGGGACAATTTTATTATGTATTGTTGAAAGATAATAGATGATGCAGTTGGTCACTAGAAATAAATAATGTGGTTTTAATTTTGTTTTTCTATGTATTAGTATTGGGATGTTTTGATGCTAATTAGAGAAATCATTTTCTAAGGTTATTATTTACCACTTGTAGATTTTTTTTATCATTTTTCAATATTTCATAAAAATTACTTTAATTTGCCATTGGTCAAAACCAAGAGAATTATTTTTTCTGTTGCTTATTGATTCTCAATAAAGTTTTTTCTTCTACTCAAAGTCAACACATTATTTCCCTTATGAAAGTTTTAGTAACTATGATTTCTCCTCATTCTCTAGATGTTCTGTTTAATCAACATCTCTTTTCTATCATTGTCCCATGATGTTCCTCAAATCTATTTACTTGTTTTTACTTTCAGTCTTACAAATGTAGCAGGAAATTCTATTGAGATAATAAATTTTCTCAATAAGTCTAAATTAATTAAAGGAGATTTACATATAGATAATTGTATGTTAAAAAAGTTGTTATAATTAATATTAGTGGAGATAAACAAAAAGATAACTGAGTAATTAAATTTTTTAGTTAATAATTGACTTTTAATAAAAACTGCATTATTATACAGAGAGCCAATAAGATGGTATTTTTTGCATGAGAAATGTCATTCAAAGTTTATACCCAACCTAAAAATGACTTCTGCTCCAATTCTGTAGTTAAAGAATATTGTGTAAGTGTAACTATAAAAGATTTTATATTCATTCAACATTTTGAATGCGATTTCTTAATTTTCTCAAGGATAGAGTCTTTATAAGAATTAAAAACGAAGTATAGACACTTGAATTAAAATTACACAAAGACATCAACATTTAAGTATTTTTCACTTCATATTTTATACACAAATTCAAATTTTGTACAAGGATAATGAAGAAGCAACTTACGATATAAACAATTGATATTTGACATTCCAAATAAACTCTAAATTTAAGAAGTATTTTCATGTGAGGAGTAATTATATATGCATATCAAGCCAAGTTTCAAAATTGGAAGGTATAACAATATGACTGCAATACATCACATGATTAATTTAAAACTAAAACTATTTCGATACATCTCACAAACTATAGAAAAATAGATTGACTCAGCCGAATTTCAATCAAGGTATCAGTTAAATTTTGGTTGAGCCCGTGTTGATTTTGACCCAAGTTTACCCGTTTCTACTTTTGTTCGTTTGACCCGTCTCTACTTACGATTCGGGTCGATCCTTCTCAACTATCGGTCTAGGTTAGCCTGTCTCAACATTTGGCCCGAACAGACCCATCTCTACCTACTGTTTGGGTCGGCCTATCTAGACCATTGACTTTGATCAATCCGTCTCAACCTAGGCCATCTTGTCTCAATTTTCAGTCTGGGTCTGTTCGTTTCAACCTTTGACTCAAGACGATTGGTCTCAACCTTTCGCCCCACCAGCCTATCCCAACCTTCAACTCAATTCGACCATTCTCGACCTATAGTCTGGTTTTCCCAATGTCAATCTTTAGCCTGGGTAAGCCTGTGTTGACCCTTGGTCTGATAAAGTCGGTTTCAACCTTCTGCCTAGACTTGTCCGACTTGATATATATTTGAAGTTAAAAGTATTGTTTCCAAGAGTTACTTAAAGTCTTTCTAGTAGAGTCAAATAATCTTAACTCTGATCCTAACCCACTTAAGAAGGGCTTTGGAGGCTGAGTGTTTTTTTTCCTCTCAATTCCTAAAAGAGAGTTTATTCAAAGGTGAATCAGGCTAACCCATCAGCTATCGATCAAGTTGACAACTCTAGTTGTCTTTGCACACATGATATTTAATAGATTATAACTATAAAATAAATAATGAGGATTTCTATATTTATATATAAATTATTAATCATATTTTGAAATTTCAACACTATTTTGTTAACTATTTTATGTTATAAATTTTATTATTTCATTTGTAGTATTTTTTAATAATTCAAATTGTGTAATTTTAAATATATTTGTGAATTACACAATCTAAAAACGAATTTTATAATTCTAAAATTTGGAAATATATTTTATATTACAAATTTGAATATGTATTTTTATATTATATTATACATTATTGTATTTTATTTTGAATCAAAAGAATAGAACAAGTGTCGAACATTTACAACCTCCTTTCATAGGAGACGAATCCATTGATGTACATCATGTAAATGATAATATACATATACATGATACACATGCATCGGTAGTCCATAAATGGAAATAAATAAATATCCAAATTAAGAAATTCAATCTATAATAATCTAAATCTATATTACTTTAAGTCTATTTAAATGATTTTCTTTTTTAAATCAAACGTTACATTTTTTTAATTTTAAATTTAATTTAGTTTATTGAATTTGGTCAGATTTTAATTTGGATATTTTTTTTTTAATTTTGGAAATTCAAAATAAAAGTGAAGTTTTCTTCGTCATGTGCAAAATCTAGAACTGGCTTCACAAAGAAGGCCTTGCCAAATATCCCAGAATTCCTTACAATTAATAAGTCTTGCAGTTAGAGTTGCTCTCTTGGTCCTTTCTGAGGTTTACTCATGATCCTGCTTAGAAAAATATGGGGAAATCTTTCTAGTAGTGAAACACAAGGTGTAGTAGATTATGTAACAGTCACAATGCCTATTCTTGCTATCTGCAGCTTCCTTGATGGGATTCAAAGTGTTCTTTCAGGTATCCATGTGAACTTCTTACGTAATCCTTTCATGTATTCCCTCCATCTTATTTTCTGTCACTATTGGACTATTTTGTCTTACATTAGTTGAGCAACTATTAACTATTTTTCCCCCAATAATATTATCATGAAGAAACAAATTCCCTTGTAGATATATAGTTGTAGCAATGTAGTGTAGTTGATAAGAATATTTTAGTCACACAAAACGAGACTGTGAGTCAAAATTTTCATTTCCATGCAATACAGGGTTTCTTAATTGGCTAGGAGGCACATAAATCCACTGTTTCAGAACATCCATTTTTGGTTACGTATTAAATAATCAGTCACTTTAATGTTGGAAAACAAGGCATTGCAAGGGGTTCTCTGGTTGGCAGTGCAATTGTGAATCTTGGATCATTTTATTTTGTGGGAGTTCCTTCTGCAGTGGTGTTAGGTTTTGTTATCACATGAAAGGGAAGGTTTATATATTATACATAATTTATCAGTAGTCTTTATAGTTATTTTGACTTGCCATACTCTTCAGATAAATTTTCCTAATGCATGCATAACTTGAAATAGGGTCTTTGGTTGGGGATTGTTTCTGCATTCATGGTGCAAGTGAAATTTTTTGCTGTCATTACTATCAGAACTAGCTGGGAGAAAGAAGTAAGGCACCTATTTCAGATCATTTTTCTGTACAAATGACAGTGTCAACATTTTACTATTCACTATTTGCATTTTTTTTTCCTTGTTCAGGCAACTAAACCAGCAAGGAGAGTCAAAAGTAGCAGAGTCCCTCCTAGAGAAGGTGTAGAAGGAGCAAAAGATACTTTAGAGAATGAGACTTAGTTTGAGTTTAGTAATGATGAAAAACTTTTACACTTATAGCAATAAACACAATTTGAATTTTCTTTTAAAAGCATTAGTAACCAATCATTAGATATTAATGTTAATAAACATGTTTAGTCATCATGTTCTGCATCACTATTATTCGATGGTTTTGGCTTATAAACTACAAAAAAGACTGTCTAAAGTCAATGCATTCAGCCCATGCATGTTTATTCTAATAGTTCAGACTACTTATATTATTGCTTCTCGATTGAATCAGGGTCCAGGTCAAATTTTCTAACTATTACATACATAAACTAATATTAGGTTCCTTCAGAGTTATTATATTTATATGTGGCTGGTGAATATATATATTTATATATTCAAAACTATTAGTTCAAATTTCTCAGATGTATTTCCAAATATTAATCTAAAAGAGCCTTATGTATTAAAATATAAATCCTTTTTTAAGTAGATCTCTTTAAAGAAGGTTTGTTTTTATTAGTTGTTCTTTTAGTATCTATGGAACGTTTCATTTTGATAGTTTTATACTATTAAAATAGTATATTACATTAATGGTATGAGAATCAGAATAGCCAGCGAATGGCAGTGGGTATGTTCTCATCAGTACAAGGCATGCATGAAGAGGTTTCTAGATCATGTGTTAATGGTTTGTGAGTGATAGCTTTTTTAAAATAATAATGATGTCAGTATCTAAGAATAAGTTGAAAACGTTTTAGTTATCTTCAGGAGTTAAAAAGGGAGTGTATGAATGGAGGAAATAGGTATGAGGCAGAGAAGACAAAGTGAGTCTACTTTATTTTATTCATATATTTCATTATTATCTAAATGTAATATTTTATCATAAAAAAAAATGTTGTTAGGTAAATGTTTCCCCATAACACTACTTGCATTAAAAAATAGTTCCACTTTGTGTATCTTTTATCCTTTCAAGTTGACCACGATCATATAATATTGGAAGGCCTATTTCCTCACTAAGAGCTCCTCACCATTTTTGTATAAGTTTTGGAGATCTTTGTTGGTGTCTGAGAGAGTTCATCAAGAGGGAAAGAGTGGCCACAAATGGCCATATGGAAGGAGACTGTAGAAGAAGCAAAGAAGCAACTGTGGCTGGCAGGTCCAATGGTGTTTGTGTGCGTGTTTCAGTACAGTTTGCAGATGATCTCTCTCATGTTTGTTGGTCATTTGGATGAGTTTCTTCTAGCAGGTGCTTCTTTGGCTGCTTCATTTGTAAATGTAACTGGTTTCAGTATCTTGGTATGTTCACATCATTTTCAGTTGTTAACATTTTTCAGTTGTTAACATTTTTCAGTATGGTTTTAATTATTAATTTCAACATGCATACTTTATACCTCTTAAGATCTGTGTAGCCTATGTGCAGACCAGGAACACAGATTAAGAAAGAATAACATGGTTCTGTACTCCAATGACCATAAATTATGTGTTAGTTTTATGTTTATAGTTCTAACTATTTATTTGTGATAGAGTGGAATTTTTAAATGTATAATACAATTAACAATGCTCTATTAATTGAGTTGAGTAAATGATGGTTACAACTTTATATATATATATATATATATATATATATATATATATATATATATATATATATATATATATATTGAAGGGAAATTTCTTGGAATGTGCAATTTGTTCTCAAAGTTGCCTTGTTGAACAGAACATAGTTTAATGATGGACATGGATAAAAAATATAGAAATGTCGTGTTCTGTTTTATTTTATACCTTCCATAAATAGAAATATGTTTGTGTTCCATCGTATCTTCAAATGTATTTTATATATTTATATATGTTTGCTCCAAAAAGTTGTTTTTGGATCTGCATTACTCCATGCAAAAAATCAATATCTGTTGCTTATGTTGATTGGTTATTTAGATAGGCATGTCAAGTGCACTGGACACATTTTGTGGTCAATCATATGGCGCAAAGCAGTATGATATGGTTGGCATACACATGCAGAGAGCCATAGTGGTTACCATGCTTGCAACTATACCAATGTCCATCATTTGGGCATATTTGAGGCCTATTCTGGTTGTTCTGCATCAAGATAAAAGAATTGCTGCACATGCTCAACTATATGCCAGATACTTGATTCCAAGCCTTTCAGCCAATGCTCTTCTTCGGTGCTTTGTTAAATTCCTACAAACACAGAACATTGTCCTTCCTATGGTGCTAGCTTCTGGATTCACTACCTTAACACATGTCCTTCTCTCTTGGCTTTTCATTCTTAAACTTAGACATGGCATCAAGGGAGCTGCCATTGCATTTTGCATTTCAAATTGGCTGAACACAATGCTACTAGCACTTTACATCAGCCTCTCCTCTTCCTGCAAAACCACTTGGACTGGCTTCTCAAGGAAATCCTTGCATAATATTCCTCAATTTCTCAGGCTTGCCTTTCCCTCAACACTCATGGTCTGGTATGATTTGATATCCCTCTTTCAACAAAAATTGACTTCCATAAATGTATAGCAACTTGCAATCAAACTAGTTAATAATGATCTTCTCCATCATCAAATATATAATGCCTTAAAAAATATCACTTCTATTCCTTGTGACTCATAATATATGAGTAACCAATGTTTATAAGAAGTTTCTAATTGCTCCTCTGTGGTACTATCTTGTGACAGCCTAGAGACCTGGACTTTTGAACTGATGGTACTCCTATCTGGTGCTCTTACTAATCCAACATTGCAAACTTCAGTACTTTCTATATGGTTAGTTCTTGAGTTAAGAGTTTAGGGATGTGATATTGTATTGATAGTTTGAATGCACCTTTTTTCATGTGTTTCTGTCAATGATTGATTGTACTTTTCTTAATTATCCCCAGTTTTCAAACATCTGGGCTCTTTTGGATGATACCCTTTGGAATTGGTGCAGCTGCAAGGTTAGTCTTTCATGCTTAATAAAAAAATTATAATGAAGACGATTCATGATCAAAAAATGTGCCTGCTATTCCAACGGCATAGCTAACTCTATCACCAAAGTGTATCTCTCAGTTATTTTTTAATATATATTTGGTTTAACCAGACTCATTACATTTTATTTCCATTCAACAGTACAAGGATCTCTAATGAACTAGGGGCTGGCTGTCCAAAATCTGCATTTTTAGCTGTTAAAGTAACCTTATCAATGTCCTTTATCAGTGGTGCCTTAGAATTTACTCTCCTTATGCTGACAAGGAACTTCTGGGGCCGAATTTTTACCAATGTACCTGAACTAGTCAGTTATGTGGAATCCATGACACCAATTCTTGCAAGCCTTGTCTTTGTAGATTCAATTCAAACAGCATTCTCAGGTATTCAATAAAAACACCATGGATTTTAAGTCAACTTAGATGCAATTCTGAAGTTTCTTTTAGCACTATTCTCCATTTAGAAGTGAAGTTGGAATTCGGTAATCATCATTGTTAAGTGAATTACTAACAGAAAATTCAATTCTGATAAGAAAACGACACTAAAAGCATAAGAGGAACTAAGTCTAAATAGTCTCAACAGATAAAACGTAATATGTCTAGTATCATGTAATCAGCTGCCTTAATGTTTCATGCCATTCTTCTCAAATCTCAATACAACTTCTCTCCAATCTTAGTCATTAAACATGGAATCTCCTTTTAGTGCCTCAGCTGTTATCTAAAGGATAAACGTCAGAGATAAACAGCAAACAAATATTCTATCAAAGTTTGGATCAAAATTATCTCTTGTGCATGATTTCTGAAGACTGTTTTACCGAGAATTAGGAGGTGGAAAATGAATTCCCCTTTATCAATGGCCTAAAAAAAGAGGCATTAGCATCAGCATGCCATTGACCTGCAGACTTTATGTTAAATCCTTGCATGAACTTGCCCATGGCTAATTCTTTGGGTTGTGAAATTAAAAGGTATAGCCAGAGGATGTGGCTGGCAGAAGCTTGGTGCATTTGTCAATCTTGGATCATATTATCTTGTTGGAGTTCCCTTTTCAATCCTTTTAGCTTTTGTCCTCCACATGAAGGGAGTGGTAAGTAAGATTTAACCCACATCTTGTACCATATTTCATAGTATTAAACTTGTTCAATTGGACCTAATGCTTTTAAATTGATATTGGTTTAAAACCTAAAAGGGGCTCTTGTTAGGGATTGTACTTGCACTCAGCATACAAGTACTGTGTTTTCTTGCAGTCACCTTACACACCAATTGGGAGAAAGAGGTAAAGTTATCCTGTCTTCTACTCAGTTTTGCCTTCAAATTTGAATCTTAGTAATAATATATGTTATAAGATTTTAATTTTTATAAAATTAATAGTGTAATATTATAAAAATCAATAACTTCAGCATGAATAGTTCTTTGTAATTAAATGACAATGTAAAATTATTTTATAAATTCAAGGAATAACTTTTTTTTTTCTGATAGTGTAATCTTGATTTTTCAGGCAAATAAGGCTGCTATAAGAGTAAAAGGCAAAGGGGACCAAGCTGATATACATTAGCTTTTAAGTCACCAAAATGGAACTCAAATGGTTGATGAGAAATTTTTCCAAAATAATGAGAGAGAGGGTTTACATGTTCAATAACATTTATTAATCACTAAAAACAATGTCCACATTAAACAAAAATTTTCAAACTTTTCATTTTCCTGTTATTTAATTTCATTGACTCTGCTAAACATTATTGAAATCTCAGAGGGTAATTTATAGTCTTTATATGAGATATGATAAAAGTGTCAATACATTGAAAGAGATGATAGAGTATCTAAATCTACAAAATGGTTTAAAAATAATCCTATAAGAACTCTACAATGTGAAATGAATATAGTTTAACAATATATACAAACTTTTATAAAACTTTGAGCAGATGAAATTTATCATTTCATCCAAACATGAATGAGTCAAATTTCCAAAGAGTTGACAAGCTTTTTATAAATAATTTAAATATATGTTTCAAACAAATAAAGAAAAAAACATAATATTGTTGTGTCCATTGGTATACAGACAGAGACATAATACATAATACATATAAGAGAAGAACATGCAGAATTAAAAGCTAGCAGAACAATGGTATATATAGCAATATATATTATATATTGACATTAATTAATATATCATAAACATGGACGTTTATTTATAATATTACAGATATATGTAGTTCTGTCATTGGCATGCACCATGCATATACATATGCATCAACGTAACAGGATCACGTCCTTTACTCTAAACAATGATGATGGATGTGGATGTCCATGCATGCATATGTATGGGTCAGTTGCAAGGGAAGGGTAGCGTGGGGTTGAGTCCACAAATTCCGAGTGTAGTGTTGAAGATAGTTTGTGGTGTTGAATGCATGTCGTCTGCAACACGGTCTAATGCACTGCAAATGGTAGCATTACTCGGTGTATTTTTTAGGAGACCACAGCCAAATTGCTTAAGGAAGTCACCGCGGATAAGGTTTTCGATTATGAGTATCAAACGGTTGTTTTGAACAAGTGCTGGAATGATGTCTGAGCTAACCATTGAAGACGAAAGGAGAACAAGAAGAAGAAGAAAGACAGTGGATTTTGAGGTCTCACCCATTTTCATAGCAACTTAATGCTGTGAACTTCATTTGCAACACATTTTATAGATCAACACTTCTTCTGTTTTTCACTTCACAAATGTTTCTTCAATTCAAAAATTAAATGAAAAGGAAAGAAAAGTCGAAAAGAAAGGGCTGGCTAGTCTACAACAAAAAGTACAGAGAAAGTTCATAAGTCAAATATGTGATCATTCAATTTACGAAAACACTTATGGCTAAAAAAATTGCAGATCGAACACGGTGGTTTTAAAGCTCCTTTCTTCAGCTTTTATGGAAATGTAGGAGTTTTTATGGAAAATGAGTTTGGTTAGTTTTTCCTTAAAATGAGAAACAAATTACACAAGTAGTATATACCAAGAAAAAAACTATAGAGAAATTTGCAGTAAACTGTTTTATTTTGTAAAGAATAATGATACCATAACACACTTTTACGTTTATTTGACACATATTATAAGAATAAAATGGTCAAAAAATATAAACTTTTATATTATTTCACAAAAAAAGAGAATAAAAAATAAATAAAACTACTGTCAAATCAATGTAAAATATTTAGGTGTATGAAAGAATTTTTTGGAGAAAAAATTATAAATTTTTTAATTTATTTGAATAAATTTTGATAACACTTTTCTTAACAGAGAGAAAATGTCGACGGATAATTATCGATGGCACGTGATTTGTTGGTAAATATATTTGATAAGAACGTTATTAAAAGTAACATTTGTTAATAACTATTGAGTACCAATATTTATCAATAAATATAAATAATTATAGAAGATCAAATTTCGTAATAATTATAATAGTTTTTACAAAGACATAACTAATGAATTTCAGTCTGTCAGTTTTCCTTAAAAAAAATTAAATTATCAACATATTTTGAATATTAGCGACTAAACATATCTACCGATAATTTCAAATTTTTGTAGTGTCTTACCTTATTAAAGTGGGGTTAAGCCAATTCATTCAGGTCCAATAATTTAACTTCAGTTGGATTGGATAAAACCAATATTATAAAATTATTATAAATATCAGCTTAGCTTCTAAAATACATATATAAATTAAATACATGTATTTAAATTAAAAATTGAATAATATTTGTTATTAAACAGCAAACACGGTTTCGTGTATTTACTTTTTTATTATATTACAGTAATATAATTTTATTATTTTTATAAGTAATTAATTGAAAAATATAAAAAAAAATACAATATATATATAATTTTTAAAAAATAATATTAAAAAAATTTAGTGGTTATTTTTAAAAGTAAAAAATATTTAGTTATTTGAAAACAAAGATAAGTTATTTAATTACTTAATTTATTGAAAATAAATTATTTTTTATTTATTAAAAAGTAAAATTATTTTATTAAAAGATGATACAGAAAAGTTATCAAATAGTGTATTTTCTTTATATAGTGATATAAGTGATTATGTACGAAAAATAAAAATAAAGAATGTTTTAAATTAATTTTTATTTATTTATTAAATAATATACTACTGAGTATTTTTTTAATTGATTCAGTTTAAATAAACTTTCATCAATTCTAACAAGTTTAACCAGTTTTTAATTATATTTTTATTCTTTAATAAGTTTTCCATAGGTAGATTTTATAATTTCTTTTTAAGCTATCTCGTTCTCCAATCAAATCCGATTTTCAAAACAAAAGAGTATGAATTTTTTATGACATTAATTAAGCGTATTTTTAATCATCCATATCTTTCATTAACACCAATTATTTCATTTTTCACTCTAATATCTCCTTATTCATACATAAATATTCATTAAAAGAGTGTTATTGCTAATTAGTTGAACATGTTTGTATATATTTAAATTTCAGAATACGAGGTAAAAAAAGAACATATAGAAATATATTTAACAATACATAATTTCGTAGTTGTTGCCACATTATTAAGGGCATCTTAATTAGAGAAAAAGACAATGCTAATTAATACACAATAACAAAGAAAGACTTTTTTTCTTAGTAATTAGACATAGTTGGTCACATCACATATGTAACAATATCTTCTCAATTTGTATTACCTCCATTGTAAAAATATTGATGTTTTACGAATTCCAAATTTCATGGAATTTTTTTCACATACAATTCTATTTAAAATAACAATGTGTGTTGATAAAAATAAAGTATAGATTAAATATATCAATTATGGACGAAGATTAACTCTTTTCAATCAAACTTATATTCGAAATGGGTGAACTGATTTTCAAATAACTTTGCAATATATCTCAAATTAAAAATATTACGTGAAAGATTTAAGTCAGAAGTATAATAAATAAACAAATTAGAATTTATATTTGAATTTTGGTTTTTTTATAAATATTTGTATTTATTGTGTTTCATTTTGTATTTATTTTTATTGTGGGTGATCTTCAATCATTTACCGTGTAAATTAGGCAATTGGGCATTGTTGATTAAAGTAAAGGCCATAAATGAATACATATTTGTTGCATCACAACCAATATGAACTCATTAATCAATGCACACATTCATATAACATTAAAAGCATTTTGTCAATGCAACCTTTTGATATTTCTTTATGTTAATCTAATTGTATTGTAAGGTTTTTCTAACTTCTGATTTCCTCATATGGATTTCAGTATTTTCCAACTATTCACAATAATATTTACTAATTTACTTCAGCTATTCGACTGTGAGGATAAAGCTAAATACTAATTTGCTTAAACCTTTCAATTTCTTTTGACTCGTATTTTTGTAACAAAGTAGCATTGGAAAGTCCTTCTTTCATTGTAATAGACTTCGTTGAGATCTATCACTTTAAAAAAATATAATATTTTGATAAAAGTTAAAATGATAAAATTATGTTATTTAGATATTTAAATTTCTAAGTATAGCATCTTATTTTACTGAAAAAATTAGTAAAATAATATTTGATTTCTAATATGAATTTTATGGTATTATACATTTCTTATGATGAAATCATTTCAGTTTAATTGTAATATGTTTATTTCTTTTATAAACTATAATAGCTTACTTTCTATTTTGTTTATATTTTGTGTTTGTTGTTTTTCTTTTGGGATGATCACTTTTATCAATGTGTATTCTGAAAGATGTTGGTGCAGGTATATAGATATAGGATTGTGAAAACTAAGTTTAGCTTCTATATTTCGAAAGCTTTGTAGTTTTATAATAAGCTTTTATTTCCTTGAAGTTGTTTATAATATTTCATTATTAAATGAGATATTACAATTTTCATATATATATATATATATAATATATATATATATATATATATATATTTGAAAATAATATTATGTAAATGATAATTAATTAGAGAACAAAATAAATATATATAAAACATTTTAATATAAACTTAAATTTACTACTCCCTTCTCATTAAGTATCTGATTTATCACTTAAAAATTGGCTATAGGAAAACATATACAATACTCAAAATTTCATTTTATGTTCTTAAAAAGAATTTTCATATAAAAATATAATTTTTTTCAAACATAATTTTCATACAAGAATATAAGAATTTTCCAAAAAGAATTTACATACAAAATATATAAGAATACTTAAATTAAATTAGTGAGTGTAACAACTTAAAATAAAAAAAGACAAGTATGAAACTCTTATTTTAGTGTCAAATAGAGCAAGAGAGAGTTATCTCTCTTTATTATAAAAATGGAATAGAACAAGTGAGACGAAACTAAACAATAAATTGATATTTTATTGTTTTTAATTAACATATAATATATGAAAAATAAGTAGATACAATAAGTTTTATACTTTATAGAATTAGGAAAAAAATAACAAGTGAGGACAAAAATATAAAAAAAAAATCTTAATTTGTTTCTCTACATAATTCATCTATTTTTAAGATGTTTAATTTTACATTTTAATATTCATTAAAATTAAAAGAGGTATATTATAAAATAAATTGAAAATCCTCCTCCATCCTCTGCTGCTTTTTGTAATCCTTTCCGATTTATTTCAACAACTTTATTTTCAATTATTTACTTAAATAAGTTATCTTTTTCTTATACTATTTTTTTTTCAGTTTCTTTTATAGCTTTTACTTTTATTTTTTTTCTCATGTATTTTATACAATATGTTTGTACATTATCAAAACAAATCATACTTTTGAGAAGTATCTTCATTTTAAAAAATTTAATTAACAAAAAATTAATTACAAGGAAATATTTTTTTAAATCTAACTCAATTTCCTAACACCAGTTTATAAAATAAGATTTACATTCCACTTATATTTTATAATTTAGTTTTATCTTTAGTCGATTTGAATTACATGGAAAGGAAGGATTGCGTGGTGTTGAGTCGACAAATTCTGAGTGTATCGTTGAAGATATTTATTTCATTAATGACCCCTATGAGTATCGGACAGACCCTCTATGATTAATGGATATCGTAGCATTAATACTATTTATGAGACCACAGACTAAATCGTTAGAAGAAGAAGAAAAAAGATAGTGAATTTTGAAGTCTCACCCATTTTCATACACAAACAGATACACTTCTCAGAAATCACACCTTCGTGCTGTGAATTTCATTTGCAACGCAATTTATAGGCCAACACTTCTTCTGCCTTTTTCACTTCACAAATGCTGTTTCAATTCAAAAATTAAATAAAAAGGAAAGAAAAGTCAAAAGCGGGTGTGACCAAAAAAAATTAAAAAAAATTCTTGACATAATTTTTTTTATCTTTGATACTATTTTTTCTTATTTTTAAAAAAAATAAAAAATATTTTTTAATAATCATTTCATTTTTATAACGTTTTAAATGAATATAAATATATGTTATACATGATTAAAAAAATAAAGAAATTATTATTTTTCTATCAAATACTATTAATACTGAAAGATTATTTCTGAAGGTCTTTGGGTAATCGGTATTGGCTTTGGTGAATTAACTTACCAAAGGATATATGACTCTCGGTAAGGTGTTGGTGTAATTAACCCCAACAGACTTAGGTTTCCCTCTACCAACTTTCATTTTTCGAACCAAAGTTCATTTTTCTTTCTTCGAACCCTCACCAGCATTCTCCTTTTCACCAGCATGTCCCCTATCTTCGAGCCATCGAACCCTCACCAACATTCCCCAAATCTGCGAGGTTTCATTCACGAACGTCGTCTCTCTCCTTCGCACAAGCATTCTTCGGTGGCGGTTTGTTCTGTGGTTGCAGAGGCTGCGTGACAAAGTAGTTGTCGCTGCGTCAGGAGGGCTTCGTGGAGGAGGTGACAACGGTGAACAGGGGCTTCCTAGTACGTTGAGAGCGGAGTGGGGTTTGTGGAGGAGGCAACAACCGAAGACAACACACCTGCTCGACTTCTCTCGCGTCGATATGTAAGTCTCTTCACTCCTCATTTTTCCTATTTTTCATCTTCTTTTCACTGTTTTGCTTTAATTTTTAGCTTTTATAATTTTTTCCGAACTTGTTCTAAACATTTTACCATGGAAAATATTAGTGGAGCATTTTGTGTAAAGCTCCTTAATTAGTTGATTGTGTGGCCTGCTGATAACGGTTGATTTTACGTGTTTTTGTGTATATATTTTGTGAATAAATCAACTCCTTCATAGCTTTTACCGTGTTTTATCCTCAAGTTTAGTGTGTTTTCTAGTTTTCTTGTGTTTTATTTAGTATTTGTTTGTTTTTACCTCTAATCTCTTTGTTTGAGTGTTGGAAATAAATGAATAGGAAGCAATTCTAGTGGAGGAAAACAAACAATAAATCAAAGGAACATGTTTTTGGACAATGAAAGATCAATTCGCCAATCCAAAGAATCAATGAACCACAGAAGCAAGAAAAAGTGTGAAAAGAAGAATAATGAACAAAAGTGCTGTGGCTGGGGTGCAGCTGGCGTGCAGCTGAGCGCCACCTGATCCGACTTGCTGTAGCTGAGCGGTACAGTTTCTGTGCAGCTGAGCGCCACCTGATCCGACTTGCTGTAGCTGAGCGGTACAGTTTCTGTGCAGCTGAGCGCCACCTGATCCGACTTGCTGCCGCTGAGCGGTACAGTTTCTGTGCAGCTGAGCGCCAGCTCTCTGGAATGTTGTCGCTGGTGTGCAGCTGGCGTGCAGTTGAGCGCCAGCTCTCTGGAATGTTGCCGCTGGGGTGCAGCTGGGGTGCAGCTGAGCGGTGGCAATGCTGATGTGGCAAATTTGGTCTATTTATGGCTAAAACTCGAAGGGCTTTTGATCTTCCTGGAGCTAGACGTATTTTCCTTCACCTAGAGCACTTGGAGGTGAGCTAGGAGCTGTGGGAACAACCCTTCTTCCTCCTTGGGTCTTCAAGCTTCATCAATGGTGATTTTGCCCCTTTTGGGTTGAGGAAGAAGATGGGTCACGAATTGGAGATGGAGATACGAAGGGGAAGCGCAATTTGAGCATGGAGCAGCTGCAAAGAACCTTGGGAAAGGCTATGCACACTTCTATGGTTTCAATTTCTTCCTTATCTCTTCAATTTTGTAGAACCCTAAGTTCTCCACCATGGAGGGCTTTTCCTATTTGTTGAGATTAGTTGTAAAACATGAAATTCTTATGTATTTTGTAATGTTAATGATATATGTTGTTCCAATTCATGTTAGTATTCAATTTCTATGCTTAATGCTTGTTTTGGATTGATCACCCATGCATGAATTTTGGTTCTTGATGTATTGAGAAATATGAATTGAACCTAGAATCGAAATTGAACACATATTGGATGGAATTGAGATGTTTGTGAATGCATGAGAATGAAATGGATGAATTCTAGTCTTGACAAATTGTAAATACTCTATGTTAAATTCCTTGCACACCAACTGTTTGTTAAAAATACCAAAAAGAGTTTCTTGTGTTATTTTGTACATTTTGATGTCTAAGTGATTTATGAATGGAAGAATTATCATGTGTTGCACAAGTCCCTTGGGAGAGAACGATTTTTATCACTTGCTACGCTGCGACCGGTGCACTTGCCGTTGGTTTTGCAGTTAACACCTGCCCAAAATGACAAACTATCTTCACCTTAGTGATTAATATCTTATTCATCTTGTTTGCTGCTTATTTTCGGTGTTTTAAAACATGCAACAACCGTGGAAGTTGCATTTAGTCCCGAAGTTTCATCAACCTCCCTCAAGACATATGGCACAAGCAAAGCTGTAGATAATGGCACAAACAATGGCTCGCTATCTACATATTTTGCTAAAGAGAAAATTCATATTCTAGTGGTTTAGTTTAGGATCATTGCTTTTGTTTAAAGGTTTTGAATTCACAAAACCTCTTCCAATTAATTAGGTTTGGAATTGAAGCAGGGCTTACTTGTATTTCATAGAGACTTCTCTCCCTCTGCTAGTAATCAAGAAAGCCATACTCCCATTGCTTTCCATAACTCTTCACTGACCCTGCTAATCCTCCCTATCACATTTTTATTATTGAATACAAAAATTGAACTCTAATTCTTATTAACCTTATATTACTCCTGACCTGGGCCTCTTGGCGAAGGTTGTTTTTTTGCCCATTGACTACAACATCATCATCTTTATTGTTTACACCAGCCATAGCAGTTGATTCTTTCATGCTTTCCATAGAAGCTGTCAGAGCTCTTTGAATGTCCTTGTCCTCCTCTTTATAAACCTTGATTAATGTAGTTACTTTGGGTTTTATCTATTCCCATTTGATCAGATCAACATATCAAAATTCTTTGTCAATCATCAATTAGCACCCGTCTAATGTTACAGGATTAGAGTAAATTGGTAGGTAAATATTTGACCAATTTTGTTAAGAAAAGGCTGAGGCATGCTTTCAAAAATTTTGGCTTTCGGTTTGGAGGCTTTTACTTGGATTGCACAAGTTCTAAATGCCTTTTAGCACTTGTATAACGTTTCTTTTGCACATGTTTCAATTCAAATCACACAACCTAGCTTTTGTTACAACCCAAACCAATTATAAATGCACAAATTCAAAAATTAGAGTTGGATTCAACTTTGCACTAGAAAAAATGAACTCTAGATTGAGGTTTTGAGTAGTGAAATTGCACAACAGTGGTTATAAGTCAAATTAGAATTTTACAACAACTTTAAATCATCAAAACAAAGTTTTTTGAGCTATTATTTGGCATAGAAATAGTAGATTCCAAAATTTGACCTTATAACAGCTAATAATGTAGCAAATTAAACAATTACACACCTCATTCTAAGTTTTAATTATTCAAACGGCTAGCTATCAATGAAAATGACTGAAGAAAGTGTAAATACACTAAACTAAGCTTGAAAACAACAACTAAGCATGATCAAACTCAAACTGGACATTGCAAGCACATTTAGAAAGGTGAAAAAAAGCTAGAAATTTAACCAAAATAGAAAAAATATGCTACTAGTTTTAGGTAACCGAACTATGCTTTTTCATTTCATTGCTTATTTGGTTTACCTAGCATTGTGCAGGGATTTAATATAAAGTCTTCATGTCAATGGCATGCTGATGCTAATGCCTTATATGAAGATTTTCTTTCTAAACCATCACTATTTGAGTTAAAATGGAAGTGGAGAAGTGATTTTGAGTTGGAGGTTGTTTATAACTCATTTTAGAGTTTAAAGACAATTAACATCATCAAACTAAGTTGCTTGAACATTCAGTTGTGTGTTTAAATCACTTCCATATGTTTTTGAGCATCAAACCACCAAACTAGGGACTTTTTCTAGTGCAGAATTTGTTTTCCAGCTAAGGTTTGATTCTTTACTCTAGTGCAGAATTTGTTTTCCAGCTAATGTAATTTGTTCATTACTGTACAAGGTTTTGGTGTTTTGATCTGGGGCTGAGGTACAATTGGTGAAGGGTTGCAGTTGAAGTCAAGTGTCCAAGATTTCATCATTTCCAGGTACCTAATGTTCACAGTTTCATCATTACAATTGAATTTTTTTAATTAATTTCGTAGTTTGACCAATTTGAGCATGTATGAATTGTCTATTTTGTTATTATAGCCTTCATGAGAATTAAATTCTACAAATTGAGCATGGAAACTTATGTAGATGCTTTATTTTAGTTTGTTGCTGATTGATCTGTGTAAAAGCCTATACATTGATTACACTTTTGTGTTCTCTAATTTCAAAAACTATAACAATTGATAACAAACCTAATGAAAAAGGAGATAAAGTACATGCTTTAGGGTTGCCACTAACAATAAGAATGTGTATTGTACACTTCTTCTCATCTTTGCCTTTTATTTCTTTCTTCATTATGCTCCTGCCATGACCATGCCCCCCTCCCCCCACTATGCTCCTTCCTTTCTCATTTAACTTCCACCCAAAAATCATACGCCAAGACCATGCCCCTCCAACATGCACCTAGGGTCTCACATATTTCAACCACTTGTTCATCCCATGTCTATGCAAGAAAACAAAATCTCTCTCTTTCTGTAACATCAAAATCTCTCATTATTTTATTTAAAACTACAATTTAGATGTGTCATGTAGTGATTGCTTGCTCCTCTCGGCCAAGGCTATTGAAATCTCACTTCTGAACTGTCTTAGGGTGCTTTACCAAGGCTATTGAAAGCTTGTCAGTAAATGTTAGCGACAAGAGATTTACCAACGATCTCTTGACCGTTGCTAAGTCGTCGGTAAATAGTCATTACCGACGGCTTCTGGCTGTTACCGAAGGATTATAGCCTTCGGTAATGCCCTTCTTTTTGTAGTGTATTTTATTTAAGAAAACACTTATGGCTTAAAATATTGACGGTTAAACACGGTGTTTTTAAATAATGTTTGATTGCTTGTTAATAGTGTAGTTTATTTTCTATTCAAACTTTTAAAATACGAAGTTAAAAAAAATTGTATTTTGGAAGGTGTGTTTTAAAAAAAATAAAAACTAATGAAAATAATTTCTTTTTATGAGGCTTTTTTTTCAAAAAACTCATCGATACAATAATATGAAAATTTTATTATAAATAAAAAAACGAAAAACATGGGAGTATGAAGCTCCTTTATTCAGCTCTCATGGAAATGTAACTTTTATGAAAAATGAGTTTGGTTAGTTTTTCCTAAAAAAGAAGAAAATTCGTATACACCAAGTTTAAGAGAGAGAAGTCTCACGGCCATCCCACGTTTTAAAAAAAAAGTGATGTGACACACCATTAGCCACATCATATTAAATTTAACGGCATTGATGGAGGACGAAAAATTATAATTTCTTTAAGGACAAGGATTAAAGTGTACCAAAGTTTGAAAAGGAGTGTTTCTGCTTGCACCTCACCAGTCTCATCCTGCACCTCCCAATTTTTTTATTATTCTAACTGTGCACCTGTCAGAACCCAGATAATTTTTTGACTATTGTTTGTATGTGTTGTTTGTATGTAGTATTTGTATGTGTTGTTTGTTTGTATGTGCTGGGATGCATTTATAGGTTGGATGTCATTTTAGGTTGGATGGGATGAAAGTCGAGACCTTAACCGCAGTGGTTGAGAGGACGTCGGTGCTGGATTGGATGCATTTATGGGTTGGATGGGATGGAAGTCTAGATTGGATGTATTTCTGGGTTGGATGTGACGAAGGTCGAGTCGAGACGTGGTTGAGAGCACACCGACAAAAGAGCGGTTGCAGAGGTTAGTGAAAAAGCGGTTACAGAGGTTGCCACACTTGGAAATTGGGTTGAGCGTCAATCGTAACCGTAGTTGGAAGTGCAGTTCACATCACGTCGCAATTGGAAGCGCGGTTCATACGGCACCGCAATTGGAATTGTGGTAGCCATACTTGGAAGTGCGGCTCATTTGGGCGCAACTAGAAATGCGGTGTTTTTTTCTCTTTCATTTTGTTTTGATTTACTATTTTTTGAATTTGATTTGTTTTTTATTTTTTTTATTAGTTCAAAAACTAAAATTTACGCATAATAAATATCTTTTAAATAAATAGATAATTTCAAAAACATTACATATTAACAAACAAATATAAATTTCAAATTAATTATATTATAAATAATATTTAAATAAATATCAAATATAATAAAAATTAAAAAATGTTAACAATTCAATATAAAAAGTTTAAAAAGACCACAAAAATACAGCAAATTAAATTTAAATTAATAAATGAATAAATCAAAAAATATACAACAAATAACTAAATAATAATCCATATTAAAAAATAAAATATTAATAAATAATTATAGATTCAAAAACTTTAAAAAACAAATTAAATTTTCAAAATTCAGAAAAAATAATTATATTAAAAATAAAATTTTAAAAAATATGAAATATAAATTACAAAATATTAACCACAAAATGTTTAATATTTAAATAAACTAATAAAAAAATATAAAAAGCAAATAAAATTAAAAAACAATTAAATATAATAAATGTAGAATAAAAAAGTTTCATCACACTTCCAAGTGCAAAACAAATAAAATTCAAAACAATTAAATGTAATAAATACAGAATGAAAAAGCTTCACCGCACTTCCAAATGCGATAACCACATTTCAAACTGCGTGTATGATTTATCGTACATCCAACTGTGCTTAGACTATTTCAAACTGCAGCCACACTTTCAAGTGCGGACAACTGTCATCTAAATAAAGGAAGATTTCTCGCTCACCAGTTTCTGGCTCACAGTTGGAATGATACAAAATTTGGAAGATGCAGGACGAGACTGGTGAGCGAGAAACACTCTTAAAAGAAAGACTACAAACAAATTCGTTTAGGGACTAAAATCATATTTAATCATGTTTTTAGTCTTCCATATCTTTCATTAACACCAATTATTTCATTTTTTTCATTTTTCACTCTGATATCTTTCCTTATTCATACCTAAATATTCCTTAAAAGTGTTATTGCTAATTAATTGAATATGTTTCTGCCTATTTAAATTTCAAAACACGAGGTAAAAATGAAGGATAGAAAAATATTTAACAATGAATAATTTCATAGTGGTTGACACGTTATTGAGGGCATCTTAATTAGAGAAAAAGACAATGCTAATTAATACAAAATAACGAAGACTATTCTCATAGTAATTATACATAGTTGGTCACATCACATATGTAACAATATCTTTTCAATTGTTGTATTACTTCCATTGCAAAAATATTAAAGTTTTACGAATTCCAAATTTCATGGATTTTTTTTTCACGTACAATTCTATTTTAAATAACCATGTTTGTTGATAAAAAAAAATTATAATTTTTTTTATAGATTAAATATACTAATTATGGACGAATTTTGAACTCTTTTCATCCAAACTTATGGTCAAAATGGGTGAACTGATTTTCGAATAACTTTGCAATATATCTCAAATTAAAAATATTACGTGAAAGATCTTTAGTAACAGAAGTAAATTTTAACTTGATTTTTTTATTTTTGGAAGTTGAAAAATTAATTAATATATTAAATAATTATACAAATTAAAAATTAAATTGAATTTTGGTTTCTTTTTTTATAAATATTTGTGTTTATTGTATTTCATTTTGTATTTATTTTGGTTGTGGTTGATCTTCAATCATTTACCGTGTAAATTATGCAATTGGGGATTGTTGATTCAAGTAAAGGCCATAAATGAATACATATTTGTTGCATCACAACCAATATGAACTCACAATGCACACAGTCATATAACATTAAAAGTATTTTGTAAATGCAACCTTTTGATCTTCTTTCTGTTAATCTAATTTTATTGTAAGGTATTTTTAACTTGTATTCTGAATTCCTCATATGGATTTCAGTATTTTCCAAGGTTTGACAATAATAATTACTAATTTACTTCAGCTATTCTACTGTGAGGATAAAGCTACATATTATATAAATTTAACATGAACTGTTTATTGCTTATGAATGTTATTGCAAAATTATTATGGCTTAATTGATACTTTTTCATCTGACTTGTGATGTTCAACTGTTACAAATGTTATAGTAAGATATCCTCTCTTGCTAAAACCTTTCCATTTCTTCTGATTCAGATATTTTCTTGTAACAAAGTAGCATTGAGAAGTCCTGCTTTCAATGTAATACATTTCCATGTGATCAATCACTCTAAGAGAATATAATATTTTGATAAAGGTTAAAATGATAAAATTATGTTATTTACATATTTAAATTTTAAGGTATAGTATCTTATAATAATATTTGATTTCTATAATATGAATTTTATGTTTTATTTCTTATTATACATATTTTATAATAAAATCAGTTTAATTTTTATATGTTTATTTTTTCTATAAACTAATTTATCTATTTTTGTGTTTGTGTCTTCTTTTTATTATTTTTCTGTTACGATGATCACATTTATCAAATGTGAGCAAATAAGGAATCAAGTGGTGACGTACTATAGGAGAAGATGTTAGTATAGCTATATAGATGTAGGATCGTGAAAACTATGTATAGTTTTTATCTTTGGAAAGTTTTGTGGTAAGCTTTTAGTTCCTTGAAGTTGTTTATGTAGAACCTCTATATACTAACTAGTATGATTGTTTTGGATAACTATAATAGTATAATTGTGTGTTTGTCTTTGGTTGTTTATGAATTATAAGATATGTGAAGTTTTATTTAGTAATATTACATTATTTAATGGAATGTTACAATTTTTAGCTAAAAAAATATTTTTCTTTCTTTTAATTGTGTATACTATGAAAAAGTATTTAATGATGGAAAAAATGGCAAAAAAAAATAGCAACTTAACACAAAAAGTAATAATTCATTCCACACCTTCTTGCGAGAATCTGCGAGGAGCACCAAAAACAAATAGAGCAAAAATAGAATCCAAAACACAAATAGACACCAACAATTTTTAAGGTAGAAAATCCCCTCAATACAAGGGTAAAATCACGAGATGTCTAAACAAAAAAATCCACTATAATTAATAATAGGGTACAAAAGAGTCTCTGATAAAAACACCGAATGATGTTTTCAATCAGCCAATCTAAATAAACACAAATGTTTACAAATGAAAATAAAGAAGATGAAACTCCTCTAAAACAGAGCTGCTTATGCAAAGCTGTTTTCTCCCATACTAGACTTTCGATTAACGATCCGAACCCTTAGAATGAAGAACCATACATATGGAATTTGCTGTCAAAAAATCTGCTCAATCTAAAGGTGAACGACTTCATAACAACGAAAACACCAATGCAAACTTTGTATTATGCGAGAAAGACTTTCTCTTATTTTCCTTTCTCTCTCACCTGGTCATTGTCTTCAAATGACTCTAATGTATATTACTAATCTGATTCATCTCTAAATGAGACTTCATGATTCTCATTATTTGGATATATTTTTCTTATAAGAAAGGAGCTCAGTAACTAGCATTTAATAATGTTAGTTAAAAGATAAAACAATCTAAAAATATACTTGAAAACGTTGAAAAAAGATAAGGAAAAATTAATATTTTCACTTGTTTGTTAATGTTTGTGACAAATCATAGATTAAAATTTTCTATGAATTTAAATAGTATCTTTAAATTACACTTTTGCAACTAAAAAATTGTAACTAAAAAGTTATTTTAATATATATATATATATATATATATATATATATATAGGCCTAGTTATTAATTTTTTCTGATTTTAGAGAAAATAAAATTTAAATATAAATTAAAAATTTTAAATTCCACTTCTGCAATTAAAAAAAATTCCTATTGTACAGTTTTATCTTCTTTCTAGTGCTATTTTAATCTTAATTTGTCTTTTTGTTTTACTTTAGTGATAAGTGTCTCTTAATATAATCTTTAATTTTAAAAGGATTCAAAACAAATTTTAATATGAAATTTATTTATGCTCACTATGAGTTTAAGTTATATTGGACTAGAAAAAAATATAATTTTTTAATTGTAGGTCAAAATAAATTTCAATGTGGATAAGTGTCTCTTGATATAATCTTTAATTTTAAAAGGATTAAAAAAAATTAATATAAAATTATTTATGCTCACTATGAGTTTAAGTTATATTGGACTAGAAAAAATATAATTTTTTAATTGTAGGTCAAAATAAATTCAAACTTAACATACGGTTTAAATTATTTCAGTTTGATTGAAAGTCACTGATCTATCACCACGGATTTATAATTTTAAATTACTATTTTATTATAATTATTTATTATTTTTAATTATGTAAAATATTTTTAAAAATTAAAATGTTGTTCAATAACTTTTTAATGATATAATATTTATTTGTAATGTAAGTGGACATTTTAATTTTTACTTATTCTTTTTATAATAATCCTTAACAAAAATATATAAATAAACACGTTGATTCAACTATTGTAAATAAATGAGTTCTATTGTAATTAATGTATACATTTAATTAAAATTTATAAATAAGTGTTACTAATAATGTATTATCTAAAACAAATTTACTAATAGACATGGGAAAATTAGGAATAGTAAACAGACCATAGATATCAAATATTTGTTTTCTTTCATTCATATTAATTATTAATTAGTGATAAGAAAACATGATATAGTGCACTACAATATTTCATAATATAATATAAGTTTGTTGATTAATTTTAAACTTGTTAAAATTACATTGTAAATAAAATAACAATTTTATTAATATATTTATTTCCCCACTTGTATTTTTTATGTAGACATATATGACACATTGTATTTTGGAACTATTGTGATGTTGCATCATATCCAATGTCACATTTTTTTGACAATAATGCTTTTGATGCCCTTTTCAAGGTCATCATGTCCAATCATATAAATCTCTCTGTTTGATAAAGTTGGTCCCATCAATGTCCAATATAAAAGTTTCACTATATTTTCAAAAATTAAAAGGTGTCTTCATTTTATAATGATTTTTTTGTCTTTTAGCCATTTCTCCTCTCCATGCATCTGTCTATTTCAATGCAAGGATTAATAAAAAAAAAATATAAATAATGATATATTTTCTTTTATTTGATTAAGAGAAAAAATAAAATAAAAATCTTCAAATTCGAAACTTGCTTAAGGTGATAAATATAATTTTGAAATAAGAATACGTCCATCATCATCATCATTTCGGTCTCTAATAACGCTTAGTCATTAATTTTGGTAATTATGTATCAAAGAAGATACAAATCAACAATTAAACAGTCA
Source organism: Vigna angularis (assembly GCF_016808095.1). Taxonomy (NCBI): domain Eukaryota; kingdom Viridiplantae; phylum Streptophyta; class Magnoliopsida; order Fabales; family Fabaceae; genus Vigna; species Vigna angularis. The sequence continues at coordinate 33,563,190 of NC_068977.1, read as the reverse complement.
TAACATAATTAGTAATATGTTTTTTTTTCATATATAGTGATATTAGTCATTATTTACAACAAGTGCATTCTTATGTTAATATATATTATATAAATTCTTATATACATTACATAAATTCTTATATGCATTAATTAAGTATTAAAATGCTTTATATTAATATAAGAACTTTTAATGTGGTATAATAACATATTTCTAATTAACACTTCACATTATATTATTAATTAATTAAATGTTATTTTAAATATAACCTTTAAATTAATAATTTCAAAACTTATCAATCTTATCATATACCTATAGTTAAATAATAATAATAAATATTTAGATTAAATTTTACTTATAAAGTTATATTGTGATTTAAAATAGTTTAAAATTTGTTTAAAATGCTTCAAAACATTTATTGTGTAACATAGTTTACAAAATTTAATAATATCATTATAGCTTGTTTAAATTTTTTTTTCAATATTTAATGATAAAATTAATAATTTTTTTGAAATTGATTAAAATAGTTGAATATATTCAATAATAACATTATATTTTATTGGAAATAGTTTGAAAATTTAATAATAGCATTACAACTCAGTTTACTTTTTGAATTGTTTTTAAATCAGGAAATAATTACATCATTTAATAATTATTTAATTTTTTATATAAAATTTTAATATATAATATGATATTATTTAAGTATGTTACTAAATGAATTAAAGTGAGTCATTAAATGCGTTTATTTTTATTTTGGAAAAAACCATGCCACGAACCCACACGTTTCCATGCAAAGACCAAAAAAGCTGTCTTTCGAATAAAAAGATAGTATTTAATGATATGATGTATTCTAGTAATAAATTCAGTCTTTTCTTGTTTTTTTTATCAGTTTATATTTATGAGAAAACACTCCCTTTAAGACCAAAAACTATCAATATTGACCAAAAAATTATAGTAAAATCTGCACCTACATTTGAGAATGAACACATGTTAAGATTTATTAATTATTTGTAACAGTAAAGTTATACAGGGTTCTAATTAATGTTATATATTAATGTATTTATATCAATTTAATAAAAGTAAATATTTTATTTATTTTTGACCATACTAGGATTTTGTTTATATAGATAGTATTGTGTTGTTCGGGAAAGTTGTCTTATTATATTGAGAAAGAGAGAATGGAGTTATGGAGAAAGGAGATGAGAGAAGAAGCAAAGAAACAGCTATGGCTGGCAGGACCTATGATATTTGTGTGTGTGTTTCAGTTCAGTTTGCAGCTTATATCTCTCATGTTTGTAGGTCATTTGAGTGAGATATGTTTGGCTGCTGTATCTCTGTCCACTTCAATTGTAAATTCTACTGGTTTCAATGTCATGGTAAGTTTACACCATTTCCTGTGTTATAGTTTACCAACTTTTTGCATTTCTCAGATGAGATCTATACATGCATGTTAATTATAATTACTCTGCATAATTATATGTCATATATATGGAATTTCTCAGCCACCCCAATTTCAAGTCTTGCATAACTCCTGAAGATATATCTTTCTCAAACAAGAAAAATGTATAAAACTATATAAGTTCAAATTTCATTGTTGATTAAGAGGAAAAGAACACGCACCAAGTTTATGACAGATCCTTTCTAGTTTTTTGCTTGAGCTGTCAGAGTTTTCAATATCATATTATGATCTTAATATACTGGTACATATGTGTTCAACACTGTTCATTTTGCAATTGTAGATTTACACAGGTTAATAAGAATCTGGGTTGAATATGAGTTTGAATTTATTTGGGGAGATTTTTTTCCACTTTACTCTCTTTTTAAATGTTGTTAAGTTTTTTTAAAATAAATAAAAAGATAAATAATTTTTTAATTTTAATAAATTCTTGTATTTTTTTATTTGTTATTTTTATTTCTACTTGTTGTAAATAATAAAAGAGAAATTGTAATTTTGAATTAAAAAATAAATCTTTCAAAACAATATTAAAGAGAATAATTTGAATTAGAGAAATCGATTAAAACTGTAGATATTATTATCATTAAGTCCTGTACCAGTAATTTTTAAGTTGGTGTGTGTTGGAACTCAAACATGTTATTAATGTCTTGTTGGATGGTAATAAGAATGTCTGTTTTCTAGGTTCTTCCCTGTTAAAACCTAAACATCTTTTTCCTATCTTGATGTGCATAATTATGAAGGTTGTCTGCTGGTTGATGTACATAGATTGTTTTAATTTAGGGTTTAACGTCACAAAACCAAATCAAATTAATGTTCAATTAATCTTACAGAGAATAAAATACTTTAGCATTTTTTAACCTAAAACTTTAATATAATAGGTTTATAGATATCTTTTTATATATATATATTGTTCATATATTAATACTTTTTTCCTCATAAACTTATAATTTCATACGTAAATTCTTTACATTATTAATTCAAATTTATTACATTTCAATTTGATTTAATAGAATGAGTAACTCGTTATTATCAAATAGTACAACACATGTTTTATATTATGTATATGATTATTATACACATGTTATTGACTAACGTTGATGGTTCAATTTGCTTAGATGGGTCTATCAAGTGCATTGGACACATTTTGTGGTCAAGCATATGGAGCAAAGCAGTATCACATGCTTGGTGTGCACACCCAAGGAGCCATGGTGGTTCTTATCATTGCTAGTATAACAGTGTCCATTATTTGGGTATACTTAGAGCCTATTCTTGTGCTTTTACATCAAGACAAAGAAGTTGCAAAACTAGCTCAACTATATGCCAGATATTTGATCCCAAGTCTTTCAGCCAATGCTCTTCTTCGATGCATTACTAAGTTCCTACAAACCCAAAACATAGTCTTTCCTATGGTGCTAGCCACTGGCTTGACTAGCTTGTTGCACTTGCTTCTCTGTTGGATTTTCATTCTAAAACTTGACCTTGGTATCAAAGGATCTGCCATTGCAATTTGTATATCAAATTGGTTTAACACCATAATCTTTGCACTTTACATTCGATTCTCCCCTTCATGCAAACAAACTTGGACTGGTTTCTCTAAGAAATCATTGCATAACATCCCAAAATTTCTCAAACTGGCCTTTCCCTCAGCAGTCATGGTGTGGTAAGTTTTTGTTTTCTGAACCACAACTTTCTTTCATAGAATATAACAACTTAACATTGCAACCAACATAGTTAATGAGTACATTTTTCATGCATCATTTTAAACAAAACTTTTTATAATAGGTAAAATAGACTTTCTATGACACTAATAGGTTTTTACAGCATCATCAAAAGGATGAGTTTTCTATGTGTTAGAAGGTGGGTTTAAACCTAACTCAACTCCACAAAACCGGCTTGTAAGGTGAGGTTTGCACCTCACTTATATATTATATTTTGGCCTTATCTCTAGACGATGTGAGACTTCTAACACACTCCCTTCACGCTGAGGTATAAACATTTCGTGCGTGATAGTAAAAATTGGGTGGTCCAATGACGGCCCGATAGCGGATGGAATAGAAGAATAGAACGTCCACATAGAACTCGCTAAAATAGAATGCCCTCATAGCAAATCAATGAAGGCTTAATCCAGAGCGGACAATATCTTGGAGATATGTGTGTATCGAACCTCCCCCAACAAGAACAACATGAGCATATTTCTTAAAAAAAAGAAAATGTTTATACCTCGACTAGAGATAAGGCCAAATTATAATATATATATATAAGTGAGGTGCAAACCTCACCTTACAAGCCGGTTTTGTGGGGACGAGTTAGGCTTTAAACCCACCTTCTAATACTATGACTCCCTGAACTATGCGTTGTGTATCCAAGTGTGAGTCTAAGTCGCACATTTGATAGAAATAAGAAAGTAGAGCGGTATATAAAGATAAAAGACCCATTAACCCATTGCCTTAAGGTTTTTGGTAAAGAGTGGTGTCGATCTCTTATATAATTGACTCCAATGTTATTGGTGTTTGTGTAACCCACAGGAAACTTCCTCCTCGATAGACCCTACACTATGTAACCCACAGGGAACCTCCTCCTCGATAGACTCTACTACACTATGAAACCAAAATATTGTCATAGTAAATCCGACTCTTTAATCATCTTAAGATCAAGTTATGTGACTGGTAAAGAAAAGAGTAATGTAGGGTATATTTTTGGAGGATGGCAATGTACATTTACTTTAATCTTAAACTTGTAAGAACTTGTTTCGTTTCCCTTGTGACTAGAATGTGAATGACTGATGCTGAGATATTCTGATTGTTGCTTCTGTTGTATTGTATCATTATGTTGCAGCTTAGAATCATGGACGTTTGAAATAATTGTGATCTTGTCGGGTGTTCTTGCTAATGCGAAAATGGAAACATCGGTTCTTTCTATATGGTTAGTTTTTCTGTTCATATCTGAAGTAATAAGCTAATGTTTGTTCTGGATACTGTATAGAATATGCTGTTATATTTTTATCTTTCTTAATGGAAACCCCATTTTCTTTCCTTAATGTATGATCAGTTGTATTTCTTTTTGCATCTCAGTCTTAACACGTCTGGTATATTTTGGATGGTACCATTTGGAGTTAGTGCTGCTGGAAGGTTAGTCTTTCGTAGAGAATTGCATTGTTTATATGGTAATAACATATGTAATGAACTTTGCATATTATTGATCATAACATGGCTAACTACATTCTACCTCTCAAACAGTACAAGGATCTCAAATGAATTAGGAGCTGGTAGACCAAAAGCTGCATATTTAGCAGTTAAAGTCACCATGTTCATGGCCTTTTTGGTGGGGCTTGTAGAATTTTCTGTCCTTATGTCGTTATGGAAAGTTTGGGGGCGTGCTTTTACCAATGTGCATGAAGTTCTCACACATGTGATTTCCATGATGCCAATTCTTGCAAGTTCTGCCTTTGTAGATTCAATTCAAACAGCATTTCAAGGTATTGAATAAGTTCATTCAATGATGAGGTTCAAAAAGTCCATTTTTCCATTTCCCTTTTGATTGAATGTTCAAGAATTGCATTAAATTGATTCAACGAAAACAAAGTAATCTCATCCAATTCCATTATTTCTCTTATATTTCCATTATATTATAGAATGTGAACTTTTTCACTGATTATGAACAGGTGTTGCCAGAGGATGTGGTTGGCAGAAACTTGGTGCATATATCAATCTAGGATCTTATTATATTTTGGGTGTTCCTTTTTCCGTTGTCTCAGCTTTTGTATTCCACATGAAGGGACAGGTAAATTAGCCATTTAACTTTTGAGAAAAGATCTTAAAGTAAATATCAAAATCCATCAGAATCTGGATTTTATCTTATCTAATAGCATTGTGTAATTTATTAACAGCTGAAACTATTAAATATTAATGTGTTGATTCTTGATGATTACAGGGGCTATTTTTAGGGATTGTATTAGCACTTACTGTGCAAGTGGTGTGTTTTCTTCTTCTCACCTTACAGGCCAATTGGGAGAAAGAAGTAAGTGTTGAGAAAAATTCACTTTATACACACTCTCTCGTATTTTTCTGAGATTGAGTATGTTATTTATTGATAATTGAAGGGTAAATTACCGTGATACTTATCATATTATGAAAATAAAAATAAAATCTGAAAATGAAATTTTAACTATCTTAAAAATAAAATTTGCTTAATTTATCATAAAATAATAATCTATCTAAATAAATAGAAAATCATAACTATTTATTCCTATTTTATCTCTATCAAAATAAAACTAAATATTACTAGACCTAAAACTAATAAAATAAGATTTAAACAAAATTATTAATAAAATTCTAAAAGTTAAGTTTATCTCAAGAGTAAGTTATCATATCTTCACAGCTCAATTTGTTAACCAATTCTATTTGTACTAATAAAATTTTGGGTTTTTGATTTTATTTTTATTGAAAATTTTATGTCGACTAAACGTATGATCAATTTAGAATATATAAATGAATATAAATCTTACTTAACAAGTCAATTTTGTGTGATTAAGTTGAGTTTAAAGTTCACTTCTTAATCATTTTATCAATTGGTTTCACACAATTAAATTTGTCTTAAACCTGTGATCTACGAAATTTTGTTTTTACAAATGTGATTGTAGATTTCACAAGATTGAACTTGCCCCATGAAATTTTGTTTTTACAAATATGATTCTATATCTTTTGAATGTGCTCTAATGAAGTTTTAGTGTCTTCCTTGTAATATCTTACTATGAAGCAAGTGTGATGCAATGTCATATATTCAAGCAATTATTTCTGACCAATTGTACGTCTAATTTATATAAGGGGAACTTTAAAATAAATTTATTGTAAGTGATTAAACTAATTAGTTCTCTTAATTTGATTCTTTGGTGGTTGTTCTTTGACTAATATCGGTTTGTTTATTGTTCAGGCAGAAAGGGCAGTTGCAAGAGTAAGAAACAGTGGAGCCAAAGTTGAGGATCAAAATATTGATGTTGCTTCATAGTTTAACAATATTTGTTCTAAGTAGAGCACTTATCTTGGAAAATTAATGTTGTTTAATTATATGAATCCCAAACTTAGCATCAATGTACTTAAGCACAACATAATTATAACTTTGTAGCACACACTCTCAAAACAATAACCGTCAATTTTCTGAGAAATTATGAACCAATTTCTTTTAGTCTATATTCTGGTGCAATAAAATAAAATAAAATGTGTGAAGAAAAAAGGAAAGTAAGTAAAAAACATATTTATTTGCTGAGAAGTAAAAGTAACATTAAAATGAAATAAAATTGTCATGGTAAAGTAATAAATAAATTAAAATAGTGTTACTGTTTTTATCGGATTTTTGCACGGAAGATTTTCAAGATGGAATATGAGACTTTGAAGAATTAAATTGTTGTTTCATAGTGAGAGAATTCCAATTTACAAAGAGAAATGAAGACATTCATTTATTACAGAAATTTTCTAACGTCAATAAAAATTTAAAAATATTATATATTGAGTGATGAAAAGAAATTAAGTAAGTTTTTCATGTTATATTTATAAGTTCATGAGTAAATAAATATAGATATATTAATCAGGTTCTATTACTTGAATTTTTTTTTAAATAATAATTATTGTACACTGGTCAACGCAAATCCAAAGCTAATGATTAGTCAATCCTTCAAAATCTCTAAAACAAAAACAACCAGTTGTTAGCAATATTAGTAATTCATCTTGTATGTTAAGAATACCTCAAGTTATTAATAAGATAAAATTGGATTGTAATTAGGTTAATTTTAAACAAAAATTCATTTGAAATCCTATAAATATTTTACAGGATTCTAATTAATGTTTTATGTATTTTTATCAATTTAATAAAAGTAAATATTTTATTTACCTTTTTACCATGAGGATTTTGTTTATATAGATAGTATTGTGTTGTTGGGGAAAATACTGTCATTATAGTGAGAAAGAGAGAATGCCGTTGTGGAGAAAGGAGATGAAAGAAGAAGCAAAGAAACAGCTATGGCTGGCAGGACCTATGATATTTGTGTGTGTGTTTCAGTTCAGTTTGCAGCTTATATCTCTCATGTTTGTAGGTCATTTGAGTGAGATAAGTTTGGCTGCTGTATCTCTGTCAACTTCAATTGTAAATTCTACTGGTTTCAATGTTATGGTAAGTTTACACCATTTTCTAGTTTACCAACTTCTTGCAGAATGTTTTCCCAGATAAGATCTATACATGCATGTTAATTATAATTACTCTGCATAATTATATGTCATATATGGAAGTTTTCTTTCTCAGCCACACCATTTTCAAGTTTTGCATAATTCCTGTATATCTTTCTCAAACAAGAAAAATGTATAAAACAATAAGTACAAATTTCATTGCTGATTAAGAAGAAAAGAACATGTACCAAGTTTATGACAGATCTTTTATAGTTTTTTGCTTGAGCTGTTAGAGTTTTGAATATCAGATTATGATCTCAATAATGGTAGATATGTGTTCAACACTATTCATTTTGGAATTGTAGATTTACACAAGTTGATAAGAATCTGGGTTGAATGTGAGTTGAATTTATTTGGGGAAGTTACTTTTTCCACTTTACTCTCTTTTTAAATGTTGTTAAGTTTTTTTAAAATAAATAAAAAGATAAATAATTTTTTTAATTTTAATAAGTTCTTGTATTTTTTATCTGTTTATTTCTACTTGTTATAAATAGGAAAAGAGTAATTGTAATTTTGAATTAAAAAAAATATCTTTCAAAACAATTAACCCCTAAAAAAATAAAGAGAATAATTTGAATTACAGAAATCGATTAAAACTATAATTATTATTATTATTATTATTATTAATAAGTCCTGTACCAGTAATTTTTAGGTTGGTGTGTGTTGGAACTCAAACATGTTATTAATGTCTTGTTGGATGGTAATAAGAATGTCTGTTTTCTAGGTTTTTTCCTGTTCAAAACCTAAACATCTTTTTCCTATCTTGATGTGCATAATTATTAAGGTTGTCTGCTGGTTAATTTACACAGATTGTTTTAATTTAGGGTTTAACATCTCAAAACCAAATCAAATTAATGTTCAATTAATCTTACAGAGAATATAATACTTTAACATTTTTTAACCTAAAACTTTAATATAATAGGTTTATAGATATCTTTTTATATATATATTGTTCATATATTAATATTTTTTTCCTCATAAACTTACAATTTCATACTTAAATTCTTTACATTATTAATTCAAATTTATTACATTTCATTTTGATTTAATAGAATGAGTAACTCATTATTATCAAATAGTACAACACATGTTTTATATTATGTATATGATTATTATACACATGTTATTGACTAATGTTGATGGTTCAATTTGCTTAGATGGGTCTATCAAGTGCATTGGACACATTTTGTGGTCAAGCATATGGAGCAAAGCAGTATCACATGCTTGGTGTGCACACCCAAGGAGCCATGGTGGTTCTTATCATTGCTAGTATACCAGTGTCCATTATTTGGGTATACTTAGAGCCTATTCTTGTGCTTTTACATCAAGACAAAGAAGTTGCAAAACTAGCTCAACTATATGCCAGATATTTGATCCCAAGTCTTTCAGCCAATGCTCTTCTTCGATGCATTACTAAGTTCCTACAGACCCAAAACATAGTCTTTCCTATGGTGCTAGCCACTGGCTTGACTAGCTTGTTGCACTTGCTTCTCTGTTGGGTTTTCATTCTAAAACTTGACCTTGGTATCAAAGGATCTGCCATTGCAATTTGCATATCAAATTGGTTTAACACCATAATCTTTGCACTTTACATTCGATTATCCCCTTCATGCAAACAAACTTGGACTGGTTTCTCTAAGAAATCATTGCATAACATCCCAAAATTTCTCAGACTGGCCTTTCCCTCAGCAGTCATGGTGTGGTAAGATCTTGTTTTTTGAACCACATCTTTCTTTCATAGAATATAACAACTTAGCATTGCAAGAACATAGTTAATGAGTACATTTTCATGCATCATTTTAAAGATACCCTACTAGTATACACTGGACTTTTTATGACAGATAAAAAGGATTTATTATGACCAATATTATAGCTTTTAAATTGTAAAAGTTATAGAAAATTCACTCTTTATGTGACATTGAGACATTGCGAAAACATGTCATAGTAAATTAGTTTTACTTGTCATAAAATTAATCCTATTAAAATATGTACACAACTTACTCCATACATGCCATGCTTTTGTCATCAATTTAGCTCTTTAAGCAAAACAAATATCACTATGTAATCATCTTAAGATCATGTTATGTGACTTTTGGAGGATGGCAATGTACATTTACTTTAATCTTACTTGTAAGAACTTGTTTCGTTTCCCTTGTGACTAGAATGTGAATGACTGATGCTGAGATATTCTGATTGTTGCTTCTGTTGTATTGTATCATTATGTTGCAGCTTGGAATCATGGACGTTTGAAACAATTGTGATCTTGTCTGGTATTCTTGCTAATGGGAAATTGGAAACATCGGTTCTTTCTATATGGTTAGGTTTTTTGTTGATATCTGAATTGATAAGCTAATGTTTGTTCTGTGTATACAGTATGCTATTATATTTTCTTAATCGAAACCCCACTTTCTTTCCTTCTTAATGTATGATAAGTTGTATTTCTTTTTGCATCTCAGTCTTAACACGTCTGGTATATTTTGGATGGTACCATTTGGAGTTAGTGCTGCTGGAAGGTTAGTCTTTCGTAGAGAATTGCATTGTTTATATGGTAATAACATATGTAATGAACTTTGCATATTATTGATCATAACATGGCTAACTACATTCTACCTCTCAAACAGTACAAGGATCTCAAATGAATTAGGAGCTGGTAGACCAAAAGCTGCATATTTAGCAGTTAAAGTCACCATGTTCATGGCCTTTTTGGTGGGGCTTGTAGAATTTTCTGTCCTTATGTCGTTATGGAAAGTTTGGGGGCGTGCTTTTACCAATGTGCATGAAGTTCTCACACATGTGATTTCCATGATGCCAATTGTTGCAAGTGCTGCTTTTGTAGATTCAATTCAAACAGCATTTCAAGGTATTGAATAAGTTCAATCAATGATCAGGTTCAAAAAGTCCATTTTTCCTTTCACTTTTGATTAAATGTTCAAGATTGCATTAAATTGATTCAACGAAAACAAAGTAATCTCATCCAGTTCCATCATTTCTCTTGTATTACCATTCATTTAATACATAATACAAGAGTAAAATATTTATAAAAATGTAAATTTTTTCTATTTTTTCAAGAAAGAATAAAGTAAAAAATAGAGAAAGATAATGTTACATGAACCTAAAAAAGTTTAGGTACGTCAAAGAATATTTTTTATTATAAAATGTGAACTTTTTCACTGATTATGAACAGGTATTGCCAGAGGATGTGGTTGGCAGAAACTTGGTGCATATATCAATCTAGGATCTTGCTATATTTTGGGTATTCCTTTTTCCGTTGTCTCAGCTTTTGTATTCCACATGAAGGGACAGGTAAATTAGCCATTTAACTTTTGAGAAAAGATCTTATAGTAAATATCAAAATCCTTCTGGTTTGTAGCTAAGCTAATAGCATTGTGTAATTTATTAACTGAAACTATTAAATATTAATGTGTTGATTCTTGATGAGTATAGGGGCTATTTCTGGGGATTGTATTAGCACTTACTGTGCAAGTGGTGTGTTTTCTTCTTCTCACCTTACAGGCCAATTGGGAGAAAGAAGTAAGTTATCCTATCTTCAACTCAATATGTTATGAATTATGAATATTACCAGAGATAGAAATATGATACTGCAAAATCTTGAATGATTTGTCATTGCTAACATCTTACAAAATATAGAGTTAAGGAATGAGAAAAGATCGAAGAGAAAATCTGATTCATACTCATAAAAGATGAAAGTTTGCTACAAGACCATGGTCCATTTTCCCTTTAAATAACTAAAGATTCGTTTTATGTACTGCTAGTTTCCACGTCAACTAGAGATAAGGTCAATTTAGAATATATAAATGATGTAAATCTCACTTTACAAGCTGATTTTATGGGATTTAATTAGGCTTAAAGTACACTTCTTAATCTGGTATCAGAGTTTTTAACCAGTTCTAGTTCTACTAATATAATTTTGGGTTTTTGATCTTATTTTTGTGGAAAATTCCATGTTCATTAGAGATAAAATCAATTTAAAATATATAAGTTTATGAAAATCTCATCTAACAAGTCGGTTTTATGTTATTAAGTTTAGTTTAAAATTCACTTCTTAATAATTTTATCACATTAGTTTCACTCGATTGAACTTGTCTTAAACATGTGTTCTATGAAATTTTGTTTGTGATTCTAGATCTTTTGAATGTGCTCTAAAGAAGTTTTAGTGTCTTCCTTGTGATATCTCACTATGATGCAATTGTGTTGCAATGTCATATATTCAAGCAATTATTTCTAACCAATTGTACATCTAATTTATATATTAGGGGAACTTTAAGAAAACTTTAAGATAAATTTATTGTAAGTGATTAAACTAATTAGTTTTCTTAATTTGATTCTTTGGTGGTTGTTCCTTAACTAATATCAGTTTGTTTATTGTTCAGGCAGAAAGGGCAGTTGCAAGAGTAAGAAACAGTGCAGCCAAAGTTGAAGGCCAAAATGTTGATGTTGCTTCATAGTTTAACAATATTTGTTCTAAGTAGAGCACTTATCTTGGAAAATTAATGTTGCTTAATTATATGAATCCCAAACTTAGCATCAATGTACTTAAGCATAACATAATTATAACTTTACAGCACACTGTCAAAACAATAACCCTCAATTTTCTGAGAAAGTATGAACCAATTTCTTTTAGTCTATATTCTGGTGCAAGAAAATAAAATAAAATAAAATGTGTGAAGAAAAAAAAAGGAAAGAGAGTAAAAAATATATTTATTTGCTGAGAAGTAAAAGTAACGTTCAAATGAAAGAAAATTGTCATGGTAAAGTAATAAATAAATTAAAATAATGTTATTGTTTTTATCGGATTTGGATGGAGGAATTTCAAGATGGAATATGAGACTTTGAAGAATTAAATTGTTGTTTCATAGTGAAAGAATTCCAATTTACAAAGAGAAATGAAGACAATCATTTATTGCACAAATTTTTTAACGTTCAATTCAATAAAAAATTGAAAAATATTATATACTAAGTGATGAAAAGAAATTAAGTAAGCCTTTCATAAATGTTATATTTATAAGAATAAATGAATATAGATATGTTAATCAGGTTCTAGTTAATCAGGTTCTATTACTTGAAATCTTTCGAAAAATGATAATTATCATATTTATATATTCAAATTCTTTGATTTTTAGTTTCAAATATTTTTTTTTTAAATTTTTTCCGAATATATTGAAATTCAAGTATTTCAGATCAATCGAGTAAATATAGTTATCCATTCATTTTATTATGAATATATATAAAAGAGAGAATCTTTTTATACTTTCTATTCCTCCTAATATTTGATTTCTAACTTGCTTTCCACTTTATGACATGCCATTATTATTTTTCACTTTTGGATTTTTGTCTGCATTATTATAAAGAAAAAAAAAATTTAACAACATTTTTTATAACTTTTTGACAACATATATGACCTGTGATCGGTCAATTTTAAATATTTTTTTTAAAATTAAATTCAAGCAGATCAAAAAGTGACGACACTTATCCTATTATAAAAAATTTGTTAAAAAAAAAGTTGTTAGCATAATCTTATTATAAATTACCAACTGCATTTTTCTCACCCATCTTTAATACAGCTGGTCTATTATGGACTATTTAAAAAATAATTAACTTTTTAATATAATTTTATTCTTTTATATAAGGTTAATCTATTTTTTTAATATGCGTGTATAATTTTTTTAAAATGTTAATTTGATTTAATATTTCACACTGATTTATCCTTGTATTATCTTGACGGTGCATAGTTGAATTATGATGTTATATATTTTAAATCCCGTACATCCCTATCACAATTTGGTACATACAAATTTACTGAAAAATGATACGCGAACTTTTCAAATTAATATTTATACAATTTGGTAAACTTATCTAAAAATTAACATTTTTAACCATTTTTTCTAAATTTAATTTTAATCCACTACAACAAAAATCTTTAAATAACAATTAATTTTAGAAATAAAAAGTAATTAATTACTATAATAACTAACTATTTTTGTCTCTAAAATTAATTGTTATTTAAGTGTTTTTGTTTTGGATAGTGATTATATTTTATCAGCGATATGGCAATAGTTAAAAGAAGTTTATCTACAATGATTCTTTTGTGAAAAAAGGAACACGTAGAAGATAAGAACATTAATACATGATGATAAGAACATGTGTAATTAATTATTTGTTGTTCTTTTCTACCTTTCTGAAACAACTTTCAAAAAACAATACATTTTTTTTCAAAATTAATTTGCACACAAACATGCACGACAGCATCTCCATCTAAAACTGCTATAAGAAACATCAGCAATGCTTTAATTAGCACACAGTGCAATAAGACAGTAAATTAAGCACACACTGAAATGAATGTCGAAATCATTAGCTTGTTAAACAAAAACTAAACCAAGGTTCTGCACATTTGAAACCAATAAGGACCAAACACGGCACGCCAGAATAGCATGCAATCAGCCAAAATCAACCACAATGTCTACAAAAAAAAATTTGATCAGTGCAAAACCTATTTGAAAACCCCCCAAGAAAATACATATTATACACTTTGAGTGTAAACAATAATTTCTCTTTGTGTTGAATACCAAATCAATGTTAACATCCAGTTTTCCCCACCATTACTTTGTCAAGCGTCAGACAAGGGCTCAAGAAAAAGCCCTCTCAACCAAGGCATCCATGAAGAGATACAAGTTCTGTTGAATGCTGAGAACAAAAAATTCAGAGCAAAGGGATCCAAAGAGTACGGTTACTTATTTTTTTAATCTATGATAGTTACTTTCAACTCTCTTGAACTAGTATATAAGTGAGATGCTATTCCGCTGTCACTGCTACGTTCTTCTTCCTTTAAAAATCAACATAATCATAGTAGCTTCATGCAGAGAGAGAAGGAAGGAATGACATACAAGCGAAGCTGATTCGCAGTGTTTTTTCTCATTGTACCGATGCAACCATCATAGAATATTTCATCCTGGTTGCTAAAATTCTAGATCTAACTTTCTTTTTAAATGTGATCTGTCAGCACTGCAGGATAAGAGATAAAATTAATCAATTAAATAGCACTTACAAATATAAATTGAAAGACAAAAAATGTAGCACACTTTCATTATTCAACTCTGATAGAAAAAATGAAATTGCATTCTACACTTCCCTTCCCCGTTAAGCTTCTCATGATACTCTTGATGGATTACATATAGAGTAAAAATATTTAACACCTCACTCACACTAACAGCATTTTGGGTCTCCAACATCCTAGTCATGCAGAAGGTTGGGAATCAAAATGGTTGCAAGAGTGTAAGTTGCCACATAAGAAGTGTAGCACAGAAATAAGGTGTAATAACTGATAGCATTGCTGTTATCACATAGCTCTATCATTTAAATTTAGCAGAATTTATTAACTTCACACTCTACCTGTAGATTCAATTTTATACTCAAATATTTAACATAGTATATAGAGCCTTGATTACAAACTATTAGGCCACTTAGAAAATGATAGGAGGATCAACATGTTTTACCTGGTAATTGTAGGTCTATTTGGAGGTTTCAATCCAAAAAGAGAAAAATCTAGGGACATTGGAACTGGCTCATTTTTGCCTGTATTATCAGCAGCTGCCTGTCTGACATTAACACTATCATCAAACTTATCTCCTTGCAAAGAATTGCCTTCAGACCCATCACGCCCTGGCATTACTCTCCTAGACTTTCTAGGAGGTGACAAGACCGTAGGACCTTCGTTTGAAATTACATCCGAAACCTTAGATTCCTTCTTAGGAGCAGGTCTTGGAAGTTTAACAGGATCTGTGGGCAGAGGTGCAGAAGAGAAGTACCTAAAATGGAAGGGCAAAGATTAAAAATCGGAACAAGAAAGGAAAGAAACTATTTTTCTTAAGAGAATGATTACGGTACCTGTGCTCTAATGCCTGCTGCACTGAAATTCTAGCTTTTGGATCATAGGTAAACATCTTTGACAACAAATCTAAACCATCGTCACTTGCCATTGGAAACAAAGAACGCAAAGGTGGAGAAGGAACATGTTGATATTCAACATAATCAGGTAGGTAGATCATATCGGGCCACTGAGAAGGAGATGGAGTTCCAAATGCTGCGAAAATTTTTCCTAATTGATCAATATCACTTGAACCCTACCAAATCACAAACACAAACTCATGAAATCACCAGAAGAAGTATAGCTAAGTACACAAAAACAATACACACTCTGAAATTAAAAAGTAAACCAGTGACGTAAAAGAATTATCAGAACAGGAATAACAACATGGAAGCAAAAGTTAGTGTCAATAATGTAGATAAGCACCATATCCAACAGCTTCTGAGCAGTAAAACAGTTTCTAAAGGCTTTTTATTCAGAGTGCAATTTGAACTAAAAGATGAAGTCAAATAGTTAATATCATACACACACAAAAAAAAGGTTTAATAGTTTCTCATGCAAATGGTCAAATTCCTAGAAAAAATCCATGTATTCCAGAATTTTCTTTCTAGTTTAGACATAATTAAAAGTTCCCAAATAGTTTTGGGATCTATTGATTAATTTTTAACCTACAAAAAGTGAATATATATCCTTTTCTTACTAGTTCATCATGATCACCATGACAATATTGGTTTACCTGCAAGAAGGGTCGACGAAGAAGAAGTTCAGCAAAAATACAGGCTGCGGCCCAAACATCTACCCCTGGACCATACTGCTTGGTACCAAATAATAGTTCAGGTGCTCTATACCACCTTGCAAACACCTATTCATGTATTAAGCGTCAAAAGTGCATACCAATTAAAAGAAGTTCAAGGCACAAACATAAGAATAAACATAATAAGTTCAATGGTACACGGAAGCTAATATCTAGAGGAGGCAATGAAGACATGATATTCAAAAGAAACACTTTTGTTACAAAGAGGCTGATAAGTAATCTTTTACTAATTCAACAAATAGTACTCCACTCTTCAGGAAATGAAATAGTTGTTTATCCTAAAGAACCACCATCTTAAAACATATTCACCAAAAATCTAGAATACTTCTACTTCTAATTACATGTCCATACTTTTTTACCCATAATATTTCTTTTTCCTTCCCTTATTTGCTTTAAGTTTTGGGCCAAAATCAGGCAGTAATAATAGAGATTTCATGGTAAAAGCAGCTTGACTTACATTGTGGTTCCTACAAATTTGAACTAAAGAATCATACAAATTTGAACTAAAGAATCATACAACACTAAATTTGATTATAAAATGTCTATGGAGAATTATTTTCCAATCATGCAAATTCTAACCATCCAAATTCTAGGCAACTTTACTAGTTTTATTATGGAAGAATATGAAGAAAGTGGAATAATTAACAGATTATTTGAGTCTTATTTAAATTCACAATTTACTCAGAATGCTGATATTAATTAAAGAAACCGGTTCCAAAGTCCTTCCTCTAGTTGTAGGGATTAATCTTGCATACTTAAAGGATTCACAATATATTGTGCACAAAGAAGCAAACCTGATGAGTGAATCTGCGGTCTGGGCTTCCAAATACCCTAGCTAAACCAAAATCCGCAAGTTTCAGTTGTCCGTTAGATCCTATCAACAAATTATTTGGCTTCATATCCCTGAAAATACATAACAAAAGCTCTGAGCTCAGAACTAAACGCAAGTAACGACTTAGAATGAACATGTAAGTAACATAATCTACCTATGTAACACCCATTTCTTGTGGCAAACAGCAAGGCCTTTAAGTGTCATCTGAAGGTAAGATTTTATATCACCAGGTGAAAGAACAATATTCCGGTCCCGTATAACAGCTTCAAGGTCTGTCTCCATGAAGGCAAACACAAGATGTAAATTTCCTTTATGTGGAAAGGCATCAATCAACTCAATAATGTTTGGATCTTTGAGCTCCTTAAGCAGTTTAATTTCTCTGAGAGCTGTAAAATTGACCCCTTCTTTCTGCTTGCCAAGCCGGATCTTCTTAATAGCCACAGTCTGCCCTGTCTGTCCATGCAATGAATACATTATAATTAGAAGGCCCACAAGATAACAACAATAATAATAACCGTACCATTGTAATATCATCATCATTATTAAATAAAAGGCCAGTTCATGAAGACGTGTGCAGCCATAATTCCACAATACAATCAAATAATACCCAGTGCAATAAAATCAAATAGTAGCCACCACCAACACAAAAACGAACAATAAACGGAAACTGGAATACCCAATTGCAAGTTACCACAAAAATGCATAGTTTTACCAAATCCATTTTTAAACAACTTTAAAATGCATACATTCACTTTCCACATTAAGGTTCTGGATGAAGACTTATTTTCCTCTTATCCAAAGATTTTCTCAACCAACCTTCAATACAGGCGATTTCAACTCCTTTCCAAGTTCCAAATTTTATTCATACCCAATTCTCACAATCCATAGAAAAACATATTTCCCTAAAAATACCGTCGTAATTTTGTTCATAAGTGTTCTTTTACTTTGTTTTTCGAAAAGAACAAAGGGAAACATTCGAAAAAAGCTACCTGCGTATCGATGGCTTTGTACACAACCCCGTATGTACCTTCACCCAGAATCTCACGCTTGAGATACCTATCGGCTACTTTCTTGGACAGATCGAGTTCTGACATTTTTTGTCCCCAAAATTGGCGGAGAAGATGCAAAGAAACTATCAAACACAGCTGAAATTCAGTAACAATATTGCGAATTTACAACTGGGTCATCTAGAAATGGCTAGGGTTTCTGGTGGGGGAAATCGCAATTTACCTATTGCAGTTGAAATTCAACCGGAAAATTGAGAATAAACAAATGGGTCACTGGAAAAGGCTATACTGAAAGAAGAGTGTTGTGTTGACAGCGTTTTACTCAGTGGTGTGTGTGAGGGTAGAGAGAGAGAGAGAAATAGTGAAGAACAGCTATAGAGAAAGAAAAAAAGAGAGAGGGAGCGTTAGACAAGTGCAACGGCTACACTCCTACACCCATTTTACTGAATAAAATAAATAATATAATAAACGCGCTTTTAGTTGTTTTATTTATTTATTATTCACAATAAATACCTTTCTAGTTCCTCAAATTTATGGACAATAATTGATAGGTCTCTAATATTTATTTCTTTTTTCATTCGGATTCATGAATAAATTTTTCTTTAACATTTAACTCTTCTCTCCCTAAGTTAGGACCCACATGTTTACATTATAGATTTTCGAAAATTAATGGCTTGTTTGGAATTTTGCTATTATAATACATTATGATAGTTTATAATGATTTCTAAGGTGTTTCTAATATAGAGGGTTGTTTCTTCCAATTCAACAATAATATTTAAATATTTAGCTTAATTTGATTTTTAGAAGAAAAATAGAATTTTTCAAAGATTAGCAATGCTAGATATTACTATAATTGTGAGTAGTTCTCATTGGTTTAATGATTTTTGTTACTACCGAGGATGGACAACCGACCGGAAAGATGTAGACACAACCGATCGGGTGTTACACCCTCGGGAAGATTTAGACGCACCCGATCGGGTGTTCCGTACCTGGTATGACCGAGCGGAGCTTGTAAGCACAACATAGCCGATCGGGCAGTTGTGTAAAATTGCGGGCTGGAGACAGTCGTTGAATGCTCATAAATGTGTGGTTAATGAGGTAACGGTCCTTGTCGAGTATTTAAAATATGCATTGAAAGCCATTAAGAGGTAAATTAATGGGGAATATTCTCTGAAATTGTATAAATAGTAGTCAAAGGAGAAGGTAAACTCTCTGTTCTTTTTGATAATTATAGACTTGCGAGAGCCCATTCTGACTTGATCGTCGGAGTGTTTGCTGCAGGTCAACTCATTCATACTGATACCGAGCGCAGAAGAGGCGAGAGGAGGAAGACCGAGCGAAGGAGGAGGAGGAGTGTTTCCGGACGGAGGTAGCAGGAGTTTCCCCCGGTCCCATTTAGCAGAAACAATTTTTAAAGTTTTTATATTAAGAAGAGAAGATCTTAACTCCAAGTGCTACAATAAGGTATTTCTAATGTAGAGGGTTGTGTCTTCCTATTCAATAATAATATTTAAGTATTTAGCTTAATTTGATTTTTATAACAAAAATGGAATTTTTTTTTAAGATGAGAAACTAATATCATTGTGAGTAGCTCTCATTAGTTTAATGATTCTTCAAGTTTTTATGTTAAGAAGGGAAGATCTTAACTCTAATAATGGTACGTGCTACAATTAAAATATGTTTGAGACAAGGTCTCAATAACATTAAAAAATCTTTGAAATTTGTTTCACATGTGTCTTTTATCGAGAGTATTTGTTAAATTTGGTTTTGGTTAACAATGGTTAACAAAAAGCAAGAAAGTGAACAAAAAGAAACATGAATATTTGAGATTTATTTATTGAAAGAGTTAGAAATGTTAAAGATGATGGTGTATTTTGTTTGTAGTTGTTGTTTTATTAGTATTTAGAAGAGTTGCTAGAAGGATAAATGTTGTTATTAAAAACTATGTTTGTCGAGTAATATAAATCCTTTTTTTTTATATTATGCAAAAGTTATGATATTGTATAAAGAAATGTCAAAGATGGGATTTGAGTCATAATTTGAAAGTTAGGGATTCATTCCATTACGTGTAAAAGCATTTGGAATAAAGAGAGAATGCATTTCAAAATCAGATTCTCTCCAAACTTATTTTGAGGGCAATTTCATATCATTTTGGTTGTGAAATCGTAGAGTTGGTATAATTTTCATAACTTGCGTTGGTTGAAAATTTAGTACATAATAGATTACATGACAACTTAAGAGTTTGAAACACTTAAAGCAAAATTAAAAATGATGTTTTTTTTATCATAATTTTATTTAAAATTTATTTTTTTAACTTTTTTGGGACTTTTTTTAAGGCTTAAAACAATTAACACTAATAAAGTTTGAGATTTTTTTTCTTGAAGAGGTAAAGTGTTAAAAAAAATATTTTATACTTTTTTTTTTCTTGAATATATGAAAGAAGGATTTTACTTTTTGAATCTTGAGTCTACTCTAATAATTACTTAAAGCTTATGCTTGTGTTGCCTTTCTTCTATCGAATTTTTAGTAAGTTGTTTTAAAGACAATTTAAATAAGTGTAAGTGGATTTTTTAAAACAAAATTGGATTGTGTGCACATTTATCATGACATTTGGTTACTATAACAAATCACATAGTATTGAATTAATAGGATTTTGAGTTTTGAAAATATAATAGAATATCAAATATTTGTGATATCTCAGTCATAATGTTTTAAATATAAATAGTAAATAAATATTTTTATTCGTATATCAAATATATTGTAAAACATGGAAAGTTTTCCTAAAAATATAGTTTAAACAAAAAATATATATTAACAAAATATTTTCAATATTTTTTTCTTGTTTTAATATTTGTTTATTTTCTTATTAGCTCATTGTTAATGATAATGGTATGATCGAATTTATTCTTCTCAATTCTAAGTCTCATTATCTTTTTATAGGATGGTTACATGTCCTTATTAATCAAGAATAAAGAATTGGGGCTAAATATTCAACTTTAATAGTCATTTTGATTGTATTATTTGACTTTATCTTTATAATATAACATCTAACCTCTTATAAGTCAAAAATTACTTTATCCTCTCATTCAAATTAGTTTTCACTGTGGTTACTTTTTATATTTCCTCACATTACATTGAATGTTTTTAATTTAATTTATTTATTGAAAAAATAATTAATATAATAATAACACAATGATGGCACAATAAATATAATTGTAATAACGTGGTCACTATGAAATTAATAAAGGAAAAAAATTATATTAACTTAATTTTTAAAATAAAAATAAAAATTAATATCAATAAAACATAATGAAACGAAATTAAAAAAAACGAGGAAAAGAATCATTTAACCAATATTCTACTTAAAAAGATAAAGTATTTGGGAGGATCATAAATTTTATATTTTTCAAAACAAATATTTCAGAAATAATTTAAATTAATTCATAAACATCGCGTCATAATAAAAATAAATAAATTTCGAATAATACAGAAATTTTGAAATATATTTTAAATTATATTTTTTATAAAGTATAAAAGTTCAAAAATAATCTTTTCCGTTGTACTAAAAAGTTATAAGTTGGGCCATTAGAGTAAAAAGTAAGCCCATTTGGCCAGATTTTAACTTCAAAAAGAAAAGCCTCCTCATGTTAAAATAAACAAAAAATATACGCCCGCCGTGGGGCTCTACAAACTGAACTAGATGGGCATTTTACTAAACTACAAAGTTATTAATTGGGTCAAAATAGTGAGTAGTTGGGCCATTAGAGTAGAAACCAAGCCCGTTGGGCCAAGCCTCTGAATATTGGGAAAACAATATGAAAAAACACCCACCGTGGGGCTCGAACCCACGACCACAAGGTTAAGAGCCTTGCGCTCTACCAACTGAGCTAGACGGGCATTTTACTTTATTTAAAAACAAAAGCAATTTTATAATTTTATAGTTAATTATCTTTTACATGGGAAATCAAATAGATTATAATATGATTTTTTTCATTGATTAATATATTTTTTAATCTAAAAATAATAATTAAAATTAAAATACCCTTGATAAATAAAAATAGAAATTCTATTTATGTATCTTTTACATAGTAAGGATTTTGTTTACAATCACTAATATGTTATAAAAATTTATTATTTGATACTACTTATCTTAGTTTCACATTAAATTAAAAATTTATTATTATTACTAGTGGGAAAAGAGATATTATATGTCTTTATACTTTTTATGAAAAAATAGTAGTGGGTGATTTGTAATGTTTTACTTTGTTAAATAAATTAGTTATTTTTAATTTGTGTTGTTGATATGTATCTAATTAGCATTTATAATATTTTTTAAATGTTTAAAAATATAATTAAGGGTAAAATAAAATTATAAAATATGTACAATTTAAAATATAATACGAATTAATGTTACTTGCCAACTCAATGAACACAGACATCCATACAAAGAGAATGCATTTAAATGGATTTATAATTCTACAATATTTTTGCTGGTCTTACAAATTTTTTAATCAGTTTTAAACTTTGATAAATTTTGAAAAATATTTATATCTACTACGACCATGCAACATTGATGCAATCAACTAAATAGAAATACACTGAAATATAGATGAAGTGTTATTGAATAATGAATGAGATCGAATCAATATTAATAAAATTAGTTTTAATAATTAAACATGTCTAGCATTATAGTTTTAAACTAACATAAAATAAAAAAAAATAAAAAACTACATATTAGATTAGAATAATTTTACATTAACATACATGTTTCGGTTTATTAAATCGAAATCAAATTTTTTCTCTGACATCATTTTTTTATTTAAGTACGGCCAAATTTTTTTTCTTACTTTCGACATTAAAGTCAGTAAAAATCCAACAATATCAATATTAAGAACTAACGAGATAATTACACTATACAATACATAAGTTAAAGTTATATAATATTAAGAACTACACTTACACACACAGACAATCCTGACTAGAAAATGAAAACGTAAATAGCACATAAATGATTAGCATGATTAGGGTTTACGAGGGAGGAGTAAGTAAGACCAGAATAAAGGTTGCAACAACTGCTGTTGGAAACCATTAAGATATGGGCACTTCTGAATTACTCATATTCAATAAGAACCTTCAAATCATGTGAAAACTCTAACCATTTCTCTGCACTCACAATGCCATGAATTAAATACACTTTACCTACTCGTCTTCCGACACACTAATCCAAACATCACACAACTAAGAAAAATAATCATTAATTTAGGGAAAAAAACATCCACAAAAACCAAAACTTTAACAAGAATAACGGTGACTTTAGCGGATAAGTCCAGAGTTAATGATGAGAATAATACAAGTACTATAATTTTTAAGTCTAACTTTTGTTTTGTAAAAAATAACAAAATGAAACATTTAATTAAAGAAAATGATAATGATACTTTGATAACATCTTTTTGACAATATTTTAACACCATCTACGTGTCATTCTGTGATTGATTCATGATGGTGTTTATGATTATTATTATTGATTGTGAAATAATTTTGGACCAATCACGTAATAACACGTAGATGATGTTAAAATATTGTCAAAAAATGTTGTCAAAGTATTATTATTCTAAAAAAAATTCATGATCCTATTTGAGACTTTAGATTAAAAAGTGTTTTGAATATGAAGTTAAGGTTAAAGTTTGCAATTTATTTTAGATCACCTTAAAAGAAGTGCACTTAAAAATAAATTTGAAGTGTAATTCAACTTCACATTATTCACATTATAAGAAGAAATTTGCATTGATTTTGTACACTATAAATTGAGATTAACGTGTGTTAACTAACATGGTATGAGACCACATCAAACCAAATCCAAAACCTCAATTACATGTTTGATTTGTTCATGATTCAGCATTCCAATCTCTTCTCTTAACTTTACTCAGGTCGAGTACTTTAGATCTAAACGAGGCAGCATACTGCCAAACTTTTTCCACAACCTCACCACTTTCTCTTTCCTTTTTTTATTATCTCTATATATATTATACAAGAACCCCACCATATTTTACCCTTTATCTTTCTCTGCCTTTCCCTTTGGTTGCTCCTACCCATAAAACCTATACTAACATCACCACATTTTCTTCTCTTTGGTTAGAGAAAAAGAAAACAACTTTCTTCCATTCCATTCAGCTTAAGCATATACTCTTTCAGTCTTGAATTAACACCATGTCATTGACACTTTTCCTCTTGTGCATCCTTTTCTTCTTCCCTTGCTACCTGTGCCACCCTGACTCAGCTGGAACAAACACCCTTAAACCCATTTTGCTAACCCCATCCAAGCCTTCAACAACAATCCCTGCATTCCCGGAACAGTCTGATGTTGCAGGGTGCCCTCTTACCCTCTCAGATGAGCTCTTTGATGGGATCAACAGTGCATGTGGTGGTGCCAAAAGTGGTGGTGACATGGAGCTCCACCGCAGCAGGTGCTGCCCAGTGCTTGCAGCATGGTTGTATTCTGCATATTCTTCTACTGCACTGGGCATGGTGGGCCATAGGCATAGCAGTGTTCATGGCCACGCTACATCAGTATATGATATGATGCCTTTACTGCCAGATGACTCAGAAACCTGTGTGAATGAGCTAGGAAAGGCATTGGAAGTGAGGGGAATTGAACTCACCAAGCCTAATGAGACTTGTGATGTGGTTTATTGCTTTTGTGGCATTAGGCTGCACCATTTGACATGCCCAGATGCATTTTCTGTTAGCCAAAGTGGGGAGCTTTTGGGGGATGCAAGTGTGAGAAGGCTGGAGAAGAATTGCTTGAGTAGTAGCACCGATGTCAATGGCTTACCAGGTCTTGGAGGGTGCTCTAAGTGCTTAAATACCCTCTATTTGGTTAGTTTTCCCTATATATGTGCATAAACAAAGCTTACTCTTTTTCTCTTGGGTATTATCTTCATGTTTTGGTGTCATTTGCTTAGTTCATTGTGACTTGAAAGTTGATGGATCTTGTTGAAAATTGAAGATCAGGATGGTGTTTTGGTTTCATTTTCATCTTCTTCACTCATGTTTGGTACTCAGTAAAGTTTTGACATGCTTTTGCTTATTTGTGATGTTGGTTGCTTTCTAAGCTTTTTCATAGTCTTCACGCGCCTTTGGATTTTGTGTGGTTCACGAACATAGATGGAACCAATGGTTGATTCAGCAACTATTTCTTTTTTTGTCACATGAGAGTTTAGAGAAACCAGCAGCAACTCTAATGTCTCAAAAATCAAGTTCTTAAATAAACTAGTATAGCTGGGATATATTAAGCAATTATAAGTGCAATGTCACTATCTTGGTACTTGAAATAAAGTTGTAGTTTTGAATTATTGGTATCAAGAGGACCGTTTAGCTAACAACATCAGTCATTTTAGATAATTCTCTTTTGGATCAAGTAAGAAAATGATTCAAATAAAATGGTCTTGTTTGAAACTAGCTTTCTTTTTGTTATGATTTATGACAGATAGTGTCATTTGTTAAATGCTTGAGACCCCATAAATTTTGTCAATTTGACTGTTCTTATTATTAGCCTGTCCTGGTCATAAATGATGGTTTCTTAATATAGAATTTTAGTTGTGTGCTTTTTCTTCCTCTCATATACACCAATAGATCTTTTACTTCTCTGATTCTTCTGAGTCATTCATTCTATTGTCTGTCATGTTCACATTTTTGAGAAAGCACCACACAGTTTCTAGAATTAGATAACACCAACATCACTTGTGGTCTGTGTTTGGATTTGTCTTTCTTGTTTCTGATTTTTGCAGAAATGTTGCTTGAATCCTTGCAATCGTTTCAGAATCTTAAAAACTGTCATCTGAAGACTCATACTAGGTGTCACATTTTTTGCTGCATTCAAAAAAACTATTCAGGGCTGCTAACAAAATTAATCATTCCACATTGCCACACATAAAAACCCTGCATTAGGTAGTGTACTAGCCTTGATATGCACATCTGAGAGACCCTTTCTGCTATGAGTGGATGTTATGTTACACCAACCAAGATGCTATTTGAGAAGCTTTGATGCACCAAACCCCTTTGGTGTAATCACTCCTAAGTATATTATATGCAACCCCTTTTGATATTCTCATTGAAGTATTACTTCTACGCAGCTTAACAAGAAGTCTTCAAATTCAAGCAAAGCAGAAGAAGACAGGACCACCAAGATCCACAACAAAGACTGTGAGCTTATGGGCTTGACATGGCTTCTGGAAAAAAATAGAACAGCTTACATGCACACAGTTTCAGGGGTTCTCAGAGCTTTGATGTTGAACACCGATGGCTCTTACCCTCAATCTTGCTCTCTAAACAGTGATGGAATGCCTCTTGCTGTGGACTCATCTCAAATCTCTGATCACTCTTCATCAACCAACCTCCAACCACTCATCTCTCTTTCTTTGTTTACTACAACCTATGCATTTTACCATGCTATGATCTTAGCTCTGACATGAGCCAAAAAGGGGTCTCAAACATGACATTTTGTAGATTTGGATCTTTATGTTGTTGCTTAGAAATACAGTTTTTCTCTGTCATGGATTGCAGGGTGTGTATCAAGCGAGATGAGTGTTTATAAGAGAGGACAAGAGAAGTTAACCATGCATGGATGATAAAAAGACAAACTCATGTGTCTTTGACTTTGTTCATTGATCATATGATAACTAAACAACTTTTCATCATAATCATCCATGTGTGGTTGCATAATCTAGATTTCTTTCTTTTACTCTTTTGAACAGACACTCCTCTCACTTGATAAGTATCCCTTGATTGCAATAGGCTGAGGTATTTTGATGTTTGCCACGGTTTTGTTTTGTTTTGGTGGACCACCATAATAGGAACTTGTGAAGTTGTTTTCAAGGGACAACATTCGGAAGTAGTGTTCAGTTATATGTTTCACGGGCAATTTATGGTTATGGAAAGTCAACTTCAACACCAGAACACACTCATATTCTCTGTTGTCTGCACTATGTAGTGAGGTTTTGCTACCGAAATTGTTCCAAAAAGTGGAAATTGACTTTCGAATTATATAACGGAGAAGCCAAAAATGACTTACGAACTATGTAATCCAAAAATAAAAAATAACTTTTTAATTATGCCTGGAGTGTTTTTTTTTTCTCTTAACTCTATGAAACTTTGAAAAGTAATTTTTTATTTCAATTGTACAATTCAAAAGTTCCTTTTAATTTTAAGAAAATAAAAAGTTCCAAATTACACAAACCAAGAAAAACTGGGAAATTTTATATTAATGAGATGAAGGAAAAAATTGCTTAAATTGATGTACAGTTGGACCAAACATATAGTAATTGGGCCATTAGACAAAACCAAGCGACAGCCCATTGGGCCAAAAACGTAAACACAGAAAAATACCAAAAACGCCCACCGTGGGGCTCGAACCCACGACCACAAGGTTAAGAGCCTTGCGCTCTACCAACTGAGCTAGACGGGCTTTCTGTAAATTTTTCGAGAATTTTATATTAAACTATTTAATATGTATTTATCTTTTTTTTTCTTCTTTTTTTTCACTTTTTTCTTCCATTGTGAACGTTACCTACAGGTTGGGGACCTCACCCTTGAGGATAAGGGTGACCCCAATAAAAGCAGAAACTTTTTGTAAGGATCAGTTTGGCAGTCACTTTTGACTCAAGTCTTTGACTATATTAATCAGAGTACAAAGTTGAAGTCATTCATTTTCTTTTTGGAGCTTTTCGAGTCTTCATAATGAGATATTTTTGCATATATTTAACATAATAATTCATATTTTTTTAATTATAACCTGTTGTTTTACGTCTTGAATTTTTACTTAAAAATTCATTTCCACTGGACTTTTATTTTAGGTATAAATGATTTTTTATCAAAATCTAATAAGAATATTATAAAAATAATAAATCTCTTTTACGTATATTTAACATAATTTCATTTAAATCGAGATGACTGGAGTTAAAATATATATTGTCTAATTGATCAAACTAAACAAATAAATGAACTAAAAACTGTTGATGGTCAACAAATCATTACTATAGGCAAACTATCGTGCACGTCAAATTTTAAAAATATGTATTTTTCTTTTTAGTAATAATTTTATTGAACATTTATCTCACTTTTCTTTATAGATATACTAAATACTAAAAGTAAATTAAAAAGTATTTTTGAAAGTAAATAATAAAAATCCTTTGGGGCTACAAGAAAAATAAATCATATTGAATAATCATGATTTAAGAGAATCGTTAATTTTAAAATTATATTTTTTTGTAAATGACTAAAATAACATTGTTTGGAATTTTAAGTAAAATAGAACATGAAATAATCTTTTGAAAAGTATATTTAACACTTCTTCTTTTTGATTAATATCAACAAGGATTGAAGTATCTAAGTTGAAGAAAAGTTATAGTTTGATGATGAGAAAGAGTGGATCTTATTGAAGTTGTTGACCATAGTAAATAAGCTGTGTTGAAAATGATAGTCACAAAAAGAGACATTAAGATGGATTTTCTTTTGCTCTATTTTCCAAAACCTTGTGGGAATGTGGGCTCTATGAGTCACATCTACATCATCAAGTTGGAATTAGGGTTACATATTCACATTACACGACAAGTGCCAATGAGATGAAAAATATATTAAAAATAAAAAGGATAAGAAATAGTATGGGTTTTCTTATTGTTGCAGGTGACTTTTTCTATATATGAGAAAAAACTGTATTAATATTATAGTTCAATATTTGGAATGATAGAATTCTTGTACAAAAGTATGTACATGTACCATCTTATAGAAATGTACATTATATATATATATATATATATATATATATATATATATATATGGAGGTATTTAAAATTTTATTATAAAGAATGAAATGACAAAAATATATGCATTCACAAGTATTTGTAGATAAAATTTACGGTGAATAATTAATATTTATGAATATTTATTATTTATGATTAACAAGTAGAATGTATTTTAATATTGTTTATAAATAGATTGACTATGACTATCATATTATCTATATCTACTAGTATTATAAACAAATTAAAATTAAAATTTAATTTATATTTTATTAAATTTAATTTAATTAAAATTAAAATTTAATTTATATTTTATTAAGTTAAATTTAATTAAAATTTAATTTATATTATATTTTATATATTTTATATAAATTTATTTATATTTTATTATGAAAATTTA
Organism: Vigna angularis; assembly: GCF_016808095.1. Taxonomy (NCBI): domain Eukaryota; kingdom Viridiplantae; phylum Streptophyta; class Magnoliopsida; order Fabales; family Fabaceae; genus Vigna; species Vigna angularis. The sequence continues at coordinate 33,533,809 of NC_068977.1, read as the reverse complement.
TAATTTATTTTTTAAATATTTGTGGATATTTATGAATATTCACATATTTTTAAAGATTATTCAATAAATAACAGGTAATAAGTGAAATTTTTTATTGTATAGAATAGATACTTTCTATATCCTATCTACTTATTATTATCTTACAATTGATTTAATTATTTAAAATAAGTATTTTTTAATATACGAAAAATATTAACTAAACACTATCAATATAAAAATAAATTAATTGTGTTGTCTTATGTATGCTAATTATTGACATTTATAGTAAGTCTTAATTAAATATAATAGTAAGTTTTACTTCATTTACAGTTTTAAAAAATAGTTTACCTTGTGAAATGTTATTTAAGATAATAGTTTTCACATAAATTTAAACAAATTGAAACATGTGAATTTAAACGACTCGTTGTTTTGTATTTTATTCTATTAATTGCTTGAATTAAAATAAAATAAAATAAAATAACTGAAAAATAGTCTATTAACTTTTGATTGTGATTTTCTATTTGTTTTGTTTTATAACCCAAATTGTGAAACATGTTGAAATATTTTCGTATTTATGTGTTTTGTTTTTTTTATGGAGCAAATCCATTTCCTTTTTTCTATTTTCGTAAACCAAATTCTATCTTAATTGAGTATTGAAAGAAAAAACGTCACATTATTATGTCATGTAACAAATTAATTCTCTCCTTATTCTTTATTTCCTTCCAATGATTAACTCATTACACTGACGAAACATGATTTATAAGTATATAAAATATTATATTAAAAGATAAAATCATGCACTAGCACATACCAACTCAACACATCTTTTAAAACTGTCTATGCTTACTTATATCAAGATGTGTAAGCATTCTTTTATATTATTAAACATGGTTAATTAAGTATAGCATTTGATTGTATATAATAAACAGAATGAATGAACAAATGCGTATAAAATAAATATTTATATTATTATTTCGATTTTAAATCTGTCAAATAATATTATTACAGTGAATTATTATTAGTAATTCACTTAGTCAAAGTCATTATGAGTATCAGTTTTATAATTTAAAGTTCGTGAGATAATATTGTTAAGATTAATTATTATATATTTGAAATATTATCTATTTTAAAGTGTTGAATTTTTTCCAGTTTTATAATTGAAAAATGTCTAGATTGATAATAAAGGAAAAGATATTTAAATTATGTTTAAAATTAATTCTTAATTAAATTTAAGACTATTAACAAGTATAAAAATAATTTGATATTTTAATTTAACAAAAGCTACTTTCTCTTCTTTTCCGTTCAAAGAGGGGCAAACAATTAAAAACGTGGGTTCCATATACTTTTATTGGTTTCCTTTTTTCGTGACACATTATGAAAAGCTATTTAAAAATTATTCACTATTTGAAGATTAAAAATAAAGAGGAATTAAAGTAATATAAAGTTATTTTTAGACAATCTCTTTCTTTTATAGGGACTTTTCTAACATTTGAACAAGTGATAGGAGTATTATTTTTAACATAATAATGAGTTTTGGTTGAAATTATTCAGTAATTATAAGTCCTATGTTTTCTTATTATTTTTAGTAAATTTGAAATGATAGAAAACTGTAAAAGTTTTTGCACGGGGTGAGTGGAGGGAGAAGCCGTTCACCGACATTTAACGGCTATAATAGCTGTATGTGACGAATTTGCCCATCAATTATTACAAAGTGACAAACCTCTGTGACTGTTTCTTTATCCCAAAATATATATATATGGTCCATGCATTGTACTCCTCCCCTTGCAAAGATAATATATTTCAATTCTCTTTTTTTTTAATTCACTTTTCTTTTTCTTAAAATGAATTTAAATTGAGTTAAAAAAAATTACTCTTTAAAGAAATAAATGTGTTTTAAGTTATTAAGCTTATTGTAATTAGTTTTGATACATTTTAATTAAACAAAAAAATTATAACCACTTTATAATAAGTGACATATAATTGTAAATATAATAAAAACATGTGTCGTCACTACTAAATTCAGCATAAAAAATTGATATAATAACAATTTTATAATAAAATAAAATAAAAATTATGTCAGTTATACATAAAATTGACATAAAAAATAACGATAAAAATTTCATAATAAAATAAAAAAAATTTGTATGTCAATTATATTTTGTAACAGAAAAAACTTATATAGAAAGCAAGTGTGTATATTATTTAAAATTTAGAAAACATACTATATCAGTTTATTATAACCGACATAGAATTTTTTATTTTCTTCGTCTTCCTTATCCTAATCACATTTCACTTCAATGTGATGTTAGCATCTTTTCCTCCTTGTACTCCTTTTTTTCTCTCACACTAACTCTCGTTTTCTCCCTCCTATTGGTCGCTCCCATATTCTCCCTTTCATTGCACTTGGTTGTTATCATTTATCGGTGGCCACTTTTGTTCTTGTAAAGGTCGATTTACCTAGTGTTACTCTCGCTTTGGTCAATCTTGAACACTATTTTGTTATTGAGTTTGTTATTGGTGTTTATCGAGACAATATCACAATGTGTTTATTATGTTTGTTATGTCGGTGTCGAAGTCTCGAACCTCTTTAGTGATAGAGTGCTCATGCAACGATACTAGTATTTGGGAGAAGACATGGTCGATGAGAACACAGACCTCACGAATGTGAATAAAGAAGCAGAGGAAGCAAAGCAAGGAGTGAATGACAATGACGGTAAGCATGAGGCAAAGGCAAAGTGTGTTGTCTATAGTGGAATTAGGGTTTCATTGAAGAATTTGATAATAGAATTAAAGTGAACATGTGCCAGTTGTAGCATAACTGACATAGAAAAATGAAAACTTGTTATATCGGTTGTATCTATGCCGGTTCCATAAGTAACATAAATATTCTTTTCTAACCGACACAAAAAGTCTTCAACGCTTTAGTCAAACACTAAAAAGAAATACATATATCTTTTTTAACCCAACAATGTTAAGGATGTGTTATTTCAAGGGATTTACAATTTGCAAGAGACTCAGAGCAAGTTATTTGGTTGTTTACTTCCAATGTTGGGTAGATTTGTGAACATATAAATTTGAAGGAGAAATGTTGAATTCCATCCTTACATGGATGAAGAGATTAGAGGATAAAAACAGTTCAACATTGATATTTTACACAAATGTCCTTCACTTTTATTTGAATTTATTTTATCAATAATAATAATAATAATAATAATAATAATAATAATAACTATTATTATTATAATAGTAATAATAACTACGTTTTCTTTTATCTTAATGCTAATTATATGGATAAAATTGTAATTTGACAATTTTATCTATTGAAACAATTTTTATTTATCGCATCCATTAAATCGTTTACAAAGTTTGATAAACTTTACTTTCAAACCTCTTTACTTTCATCTCTCAATCTTATAAAATAAACAACCTCACTTTCCTCTTTCTATCTCCTCAAATCCATCAATCATTATCCCTCAAATTCACATAATGTATAAATAGGTTTAGTTAATTTAATTTGATTTGTATTTCAACACATATATAAAACAAGTTGTTTAACCCTCTTAATCCATTAATATGTGATGAGTAAAACCAACTATCCTCTTGTAATCAAATTAAGTTTATTCATTTTTACACTATAAGAAAATCACCAAGGGTGTGTTCACTTGTGAAGATGGATTTGAGGAAGAGTGAGTGAATGAATTTAAATGAAATTGAGAATAAAATGTGTTATTTTTTTAAATAGGTTTGAAGGTGATAGAGAGTAAATTTAAAAGTAAAGTTTGTGAAAATTTGTGAAAGATTTGACTAATGTGATAGATTAAAATAATATTTTAATAGATAAAAGAAACGATTACCAAATTGTCCTTGATATTATAAGTAATATAAAATTATTTTTGGATTAGTTGGAATTTTAAAAAATGTTAATGAATAGTTTTGAAAAAAAATTATTCTAATAGAAAAAAGTACAATTTATTTGGTATAAAAAAGTTAAATATTTGTAATTAAAAAAAATTGAATCTTTACTTGTTTACTTGCCCACAAGCCCAAATATATGTTTAGACATTCATGCATAGTAAAAAAAGGAAATACAATGTACAATTGAAGAAAAGTTATAGAACATTGAAGTAAGAACTACTTAATATTTAATGTTTATAATTAATAATTCTTCACAAATATGTTTTTTACACTAAGGATATCTCTACACTTGTGTCCCACAAATGATCACTCTCATATACACATTGATTAGTGGAAACGAACACGCATGATTCCATTTTTATATCTGTAACAAAACATAAATAACAACTCGTTTTAGAGACAAAAATCAATTAGTCATTATACTAACTATTATATATGCCAACTTTATAAAATAAAAATTTTAGATATCTAAATTAGAAATAATTATAATTTATTTGTGAATTGCAATCTAATTGATTACTAATATTAAGTGTCAACTATGATGCATGAACACGATGCATGTATTTTATACATTTATTTTAAAAATAATAAAAGATAATACATATTAAAATAGTATCAAAATTAATCAATGATTTGAATCTCTAAAATAAATGGAAGACTACTTAATAATTTTAGTATTTACTCAGCTCTTAATAGCTGACTCACTTTTTAATCCATTCTAAAATATCTCACAATCTTACTGATTCACTTTTTAATCCGTTCAAAAATATTTCACAATCTCGTACAAGTATTTTTTTAATACAATTATTTTATAAAGATTTATATTTTTGATAATTATAAAACGTTATTTTCTATAAAATCCGCATTTTAAATTTGCGATCTGATCGTTATTAATAATATTTAATACAACGATAAATAGTAAAATTTACAAACATGAAAAAGAGTTTTACCGTATTTTCTAATCACAGACAAAAATATGCTTTAATTTTATTGAAATCTTAAATTATTATATTAAAATTATGCTAAAATAATTTTTATTAAATAAAAGTATAAAACCTTTTATACTGATAATATACAATCATTAAACTACAGCAAAATCAATGAATGCGTTTTATAACACGAGCATGTGGTAGGTATGATAATGAACTTCGTGTAAAAGAATTTTCAGTGATTCGAATCTCAATCAATACATGTACATTAATTCCAACCTTATATCTTATAATGTTTCTTTCACTTTACTTCTTCTATTATTTCAATATTTATTTATGATATATCAATAATCTATTTGCAAACCATTATTTTATGGGTTATGTGATTGGATTGTAGGGTTGACACAATATGGCACTCTCATTAATTTTTTCACGTTTAAGTAAATTTTCAAGAAATCAAATTTTAGATATTTAATCTATGGCGTTTTGATATGAAAATGTAGGTTATATTTAAAAAAAAACCAACCCTACTAAAAAATATATAATTTTTTTAAATAATTATGTGTTAATATTAATATTAATATTATCTTGACTTAGTGATGATGATGTTTGAGTAACGTGATATTATATTTATACTGTCGACAAAAATACTCATTGTGTTGCTGTGAGAATTTCGAAGAACTCCACAACTTAGATAAATAAATATTGATAATTTTAGTTTTTTGATGCAATGGGGGACAAAAGATATTCTTAAAAATTCTTTCATGTGCTTTTCAGGTATCAAATTTATCATGATTCTGTCTTTTAGGTATATTTTTCTTATTGATCCTGTTTTACTGTCAGTTTTTATTTTATTTTCTCAATATATATATATATATATATATATATATATATATATATTATAGTAGGTTTCATTACGTAAAATATTTTGAGTTTTTAACTACTAATTCGCGAACGATGGGAGACGTTAAATTCACGTCGAATTTTTAAATTCGACGTCAAATTAAGTTTGAATTTTGTAAATATATGATCTCTAATTTTGTTAATATACGACGTTAATCAATTTTTATTTTTTTTTAAATTAATTGTGATCCTTTCTTACCACTCTAGGAAGCTTGAAAAGCAGAAAAACAATAAAATTCAGTTTCTGATATTTTATAAAGCAACAACTATGAACATAGTATCAATAACAAACAATAATAACTAATAACAAACAAGTTCAATCAAACAACAACAACAATCAACCAAACAACAACAAACAAGTTCAAAAAAAAAAACAAAAACAAGTTCAACAATAAGTTCTTCAAAACGAAAATGAAAACTAACCTTCAAAATGTGGATTTGTCGGAATAAAGTGTCGTCATTGGTGACAGAGAAAACAGAATGCGCTTATGAAGAACAAAAGCACGAAAATAATCGGTCAAAACAAATGAAAATCAAAAATAAAATGCATTTGTATCAAATGAAAAAAATATTACATGTGATGGTCGTCAAACTTCATTTGGAAAATGTTTGAGAAGAAAAGAGAGTCTCGCACGCTAAGATAAAATGAATGAATTTTCAATCTTCTGCTCAAATTATTGAATTCACAAACCTTTTGACGCTGGAACATTTGATGTTTTATATCATTTTACGTCGAATTACAATTCTAAACGATGTTTAATAATTGTATTTATTTACAAAAATGTCACCGATCATTTTTAACATTGGCTATTCAGTGGTTAGACACTAACCGTGTGACTATATACGTTGTTTTGTACTAGTGTTTATGTATTATAATAGCTTTATATTCATTATTATGCACATGACTTTTTGACTGATTCATAAATTATTATTAAATTTTATCAAAAGTAAAATAAGAATATAAAATCCGAATTGGAAAATCAATACAATCATTATTTTGAAAAACTATATAAAAAACCTACATTAAAAAAATGTAGGAATATGCTATGGACACCAATCCTAAATAAATTGAAACAATAAATTCAAATACTAAAAATATATAGAAAGTCATATCCTATCTTCATAAATATTCCAAAAATATATAGAAAGACATCTTCTATCTTCATAAATATTCAAAAAATATAAGACTGAAATATTATATTACTCAGTAATATCTTCAAATGGAAACTTCTTGAAGAAATTTTAAGCGAATTCCATAACTGTTTTGGAAAGATTCTTGGAAAATACAGAACTTAATTATAAATTATTAAAACTTGAGATTCAAAATTATAATAAAAAACTTTTAGATAACATAATTACACATTCATCTAATTGCTTTTTCTAAAAAAATAATAATTATATTATTCATGTGTAGCAATATATTATAACAACAAAGAGGTAATTACATAAATATACCAAATGCATAAATATAACAGAATTTATGATATCATAAAATATATCAAGAAATATTTCAAAAGATAAAATAATAAATAGATCAATACATCACATTAGAGTTTATAATCATACTACATTATCCACATTTATCATTCACATGACAATATTAATATTGTTTCTCTTTGAATCATATATTATCATATGAAGACACACACAACTTTACTTATGAAGCAATTTTAAATAAATTTATATCAATTCAAATATATAATAACTGTAAACAACTAAATTATCACTTCATGCAATCACTTCAAACATGTAAGAATATAGTTCTTAAATAGATTTGTCCAATCAACATCACCAATCATCATCATACGATTCACCAATCATCATTATGAACTAAATTAAAACTAATTTCCCTTGTTAGAACACATTTTCCTCTATTAGGAATGCTAGTAGAACTCTATATCACACAAAATCGTCTAGTTATCTATACAAACATCATATAAAAGAACTAAACATACCATTACGATCAAAATTCAATGAAGATTCGTTTTAAGCATACTTGAGAAACATGCATGCATGGTCATTATAGAGTTGTACTCAAAAAACTAAAATACCTCTAAAAATAGAAAAGGGAATTTATCCTTCAAATATGAAGAGTTATTTGTAGTTAGTTGTAAAAAAAATGAATGATTGTAAAACGAATGAATGGTTGAGTAAAAAATATAAAAATAAGATAAAGAAGGTTTTAAAAGAATTTTTTTAAAAGATGAATTCTTTTTATAAATTGAAATTCGATTATTAAAAAATTATTTATAATTTAATATTATTTATATTAAAATAATAGAAAATCATATTCTAAAATCTATATATAGTATTATTTATCTCTTTCCTAAAACAATGTATGTAATTTATTGTTATGGAAACTTGTATTTAATCAAAATTTAGATAATCAGTCATTATTTAAGATAATTTATTAATTTATTATTTTACATGCGATAATTAAATATGATATTAAGTAATAAATAATATTTAAATAATGTTTCACTTCACAAAATATTGAATTATCTATTAACATAGCATAATGAGTTTTTGAAAAGAATTAAGGTTCTAAACATGATATGTACAAACTAAAAAAAACTTATATTCAATATACGATTCACATATTTTCATATATAAAAACAAAAACATACACACACTTTTTTCTAAAGTAAATAATATAAATAAACTACATTCTAAAAACAATATAAATTTTCAAGAATCATGATCAACACTAACTTTATTGATGACTAATTTTGCATACATATGATTTAACTAATAAGCATATGACTAAATGACCTTTTATAGGAAAATATCAAATATATGCAATTTGGCTCACAGTCTTTTTCATGTATTATTTAAAAGAGGTGGTAGTATATTGCTTAAAAAGCTTACTTACAAGGTTGGTGTAATATTAATGGTGGCAAAATCTGTTCACATATTAGTTATCATGTCTACTTTATTAATGGATATTAATTCTCTTTATAATTATTTTTCTATACATAAATTATTACAATTTTATTCTTTATATGTTGTAACTGTTTTTGTACAATGATCTGTACTCATAATCAAACTACTCACAATCAAATTATAAAAACTAATAAAAGTATTTTTTTTTATAAACACATTATATCTTTAATATAACTTTTGGCAATAAATTCATTAACAATTTCATTTTTTATTATAGTATTAGTGTTATTATTCTTTAAAACTTTATATAAAAAAACTAATTATAATCAACATTAAACATTTTTTTTTTAAAATTAAGTGGTTAAACATGGACAGCAGATCTGTCCTATCACGAAAATATATTATTAAAAGACACTCTCTCTCTTCTTCTTAATTGAATAATTTAAGTTGAAATAATTGTAATAGAAGTTACCTAAAAATAATCTTTATTTATTATTACAGATTCAGTGGATAAAACATGGATAACTCAGGATAGTTAGTCATATCATGAAATCCTATCATTGATAATCAAGGGTTTTCAAAATATTTTAACAAATTTGAAATCAATACACTAAACAAAATAGGGATAAAAAGATATTTAAATGTTAAGTATAATTAATAATTTAGTTATTAAATTTATAACTTTAAATGTAATCCCTTTGAAATGGAAAAATATCAAATTAATTTTATTTGAAAAATATTAAAATAGAAAGTAAAATGAATGATGTAGATAAATAATAATTTAGTTCTTGTTGGCATGGTTGAAAATGCAAAGAAGGAAGAACATGCCCCACCATTGGTCCACAGATTTTGACACAATGCAAAAAAAACAAGAAGAATTAATTTTCAAATTTACTTTTCATGTGTCATGCCATCAAAACCACTACAAATGTGGCCTATAAATCGATCTCACTCATCTCATCACTGCCATTATCTTCTTCACTCAAACACTCTTTTCTGCTGTGCTGTGAGGGCTCCGAGATATGCTCTCTCTCGCTCCATTTCACCGTTCGTGGTTCCTCTTGTCGCTCTTCATCGCTGCGGCAGCGGTTATACGCTGCGTCGCGGCTGAAGATGCCACCGTGGAACCCGAAACGGTGCATTTCGACACCGGAGGTTTGAGCAGAGAGGTTTTTCCCAAGGGCTTCATATTCGGAACGGCGACGTCTGCGTATCAGGTGGAGGGTATGGCCCACAAAGACGGTCGCGGCCCAAGCATTTGGGACGTTTTTATCAAAAAGCCCGGTTCGTCAATATTCTCTATTTTAATTAATTAATTATTTTTTTAAAATTTTAATTATATATTTTTTACCTCTCAATTATATATACTGAATCCTAATGTCAAATCTCTTCACTTGCTTTTTCGATTTTTTCTTATTTTAATAATCTACTGCACAATGCGACACACAGTACAAAATACTGTTTTTCTTTTGCGGTCAGAAAAATGACTGTTAATTTCACTGTCACGGTGTGTTATGCGTTGCATTTTCTGGTGAAAAGCAAGATGCGAATGTTACGAACAAGAACAACGTGTGAAAATTGGTTTGGTTGAGATGGTAGCTTAAAATATGATAATGGTAATTAATATTCAAAATAAAATTCTTAATAATAAAAACAGAGATTTAAAAATAATAATAATAACAAACAACACATCTTCATAAACAAATTTAAACTAATAAATATTTTTTTCTTACATGAAATACAAAACAGGTATTGTCGCAAATAATGGGACGGGAGAAGTTTCTGTTGATCAGTACCATCGCTACAAAGTAAGCGGCTTTTTATTTTTTTAACTATGAAGGTTTACTATTTGTTATTTGTTGATTTTAATGTGCTGATTTCTTTACTATAACTGCATGGACTTATATAGTATATTACAACTTAAAACCTAGCAGTAAAATGTATCTATGAATGTTTAGCTTTTTTGTTGGAAAAATGGCCAATTAGGTATAAAATATGTGAGATAATGTCAATTTAATATTTGAAAGAATGGAAATTCTGATTTAATTTTGTAAAAAATATGAATTGTTGATAAGTTTAATAATGAACTGATCTTCAAAATTACAGTTTTAGAATAAAATGATCCCACAGAATTTAATATCAGGACTTTTTTATAAACTAAGTGGTTAATTTACCCTTCTTTCCTTTTTCAATATTCCAAAAAATAAAATTTGTTTTCCAGTTGGACCCTTACCTCAAACTCTGCCGGCCCAAGTTGACATGCTTGGGCTTTCTTTAAAGTTTAACATTTAGTTTTGTTTTTCTCTGCTATAAGGAACAATGTGAGCTAAAAAGTATGTTTAATTTCACAGGATGATATAAATCTCATGTCCAGACTGAATTTTGATGCTTATCGGTTCTCAATCTCGTGGTCCAGAATTTTTCCAAGTAATTTAGCCATATTTGTTTTACTTATTTGGCCATAGCTGAATTAAATTGTTAAACTCCCTCAATCATTAACTGAGTTTCAATTTCACCACTACTGCAGATGGAACCGGCAAAGTAAATTGGAAAGGTGTGGCATACTACAATAGGTTGATCAATTACTTACTAAAAAAAGGTAACTTTTATAGCATACTTAGTATTTGAAATGTAGTGTTCAACTTATTGTTATTGATCATTTGTTTCCTCATTGATTGTCTGCAACAATCCAGGTATTACCCCATATGCAAACCTCTACCACTATGATCTTCCTTTGGCACTTGAGGAGAGGTACAACGGATTATTGGGTCACCAAGTTGTGTAAGTACCAATATATACACACAAGAATAAAATTGAATAATTGATCTTTTAAATGTAGCTTTTGCAAATTTCTCGTAGCGTAATACTTGTAGTAAGTCTGATTAAAAAGTATATGGTGACATGTTAATAAATACAAAGAAGTATAACTAACAAGAATGCTCAAATTACACAGCAAAGATTTCGCAGACTATGCAGAATTTTGTTTCAAGACTTTTGGAGACAGAGTTAAGAATTGGATGACGTTTAATGAACCTCGTGTGGTGGCTGCTCTTGGCTATGATAATGGTTTCTTTGCCCCTGGAAGGTGCTCAAAAGAATATGGGAATTGTACAGCTGGTAACTCAGGCACTGAGCCTTATATTGTTGCGCACAACTTGATATTGTCACATGCAGCTGCTGCTCAAAGATACCGAGAGAAGTATCAAGTAATCTTAATATATCTAATCCTTTGGTTTAAGTAAAGTTCTCCATAATGATATATTAAAGAAAAAAGAGTAGGAAATTAAAATGAATTGCTTCTCTTCCATGAATTAAAATAAACTTATGCATTTAAACAGAAGGGCATAAGTTGATTTTAACTTGAGGAAAAATTCAATTCGTTCTTTTCTTACTGTGTTTGTAGTTAAGTTTATCCAAATAAAATCTTAATGAGGACGCTAAAATGTTCTTATGATGTGCTTGTTTTAGGAAAAGCAAAAGGGAAGAATTGGAATCCTCTTGGATTTTGTTTGGTATGAGCCTCTTACAAGATCAAAGGCCGACAATTATGCTGCTCAAAGAGCCAGAGACTTTCATTTGGGATGGTAAAATTATTTAGCATCTGTTTATTGTCGATCCTACGTTACATGTTCAAGTATTTTCTTTTGAATGCAACTCTATCTCCTGTGGAAACTTTCACACACTCGATACCAATTATAGTGCTTAAATTCACCAGGTTCCTTCACCCCCTTGTTTATGGAGAGTATCCAAGGACAGTTCAAGAAATTGTTGGGGAAAGACTCCCCAAATTCACTAGTGAAGAAGTTAAAATGGTGAAGGGTTCGATTGATTTTGTCGGAATCAACCAATATACTACCTACTACATGTACGATCCTCATCAAGCAAAACCTAAAGTCCCAGGCTATCAAATGGATTGGAATGCAGGGTTTGCTTGTAAGTCAATGCTTCCTTTAGCCATAGATTACAATATTTTCTGTGCATTTGCATATGACCAGTTTTTTTGTTTTGTTGAACATTGAAGATGCAAAGAATGGAGTGCCAATTGGTCCAAGAGTAAGTTAGAACTTAGTGAATTATATTCATTACTTTCAAGAGAAAAAAGTGCCCCGACTATGCATTGACTAATTTTATAAGTTCAATTTAACAGGCTAATTCTTATTGGCTTTACAACGTACCATGGGGCATGTACAAATCATTGATGTACGTAAAGCAACGTTATGGAAACCCAACAGTGATCTTATCTGAAAATGGTAAAATTATATAATATTTCTGTTTTCACTTTTATTTATGAAATGACTTTTGTTTTGAACTGTTTACAAAAAAGTATAAAGGAACCACTGACTGGAGTTTGTCCATTTTGTATTTAAATTAAAAACAAAAATAGTTTCCTCTAAGTAAATGAACTTCTAATTTACGCTTTGTCTTTCTTTCTATTTTTGGCCTGGTGTGACATAGTATTCTGCTTTTTCATTGTCATGTATGTAGGCATGGATGATCCGGGTAATGTGACTCTTCCCAAGGGTTTGCATGACACCACAAGAATAAACTATTACAAAGGCTATTTGACTAACCTAAAGAAGGCTGTTGATGATGGAGCAAATGTGGTCGGCTATTTTGCATGGTCTTTGCTAGATAACTTTGAATGGAGGTTAGGTTACACATCAAGGTTTGGAATTGTTTATGTTGATTTCAAAACCCTCAAGAGATACCCCAAGATGTCAGCATACTGGTTCAAGCAGCTCAATGCCAGAAAGAAGCATTAATAGCTGAGCTCTGTACCTACTTTCTAAGCTTCTAGTTGCTTCATGAATCATGTTTTAATGGTTTTGGCCGAGTTAAAAAGTGCCTCTGTAACTGTAATCATGCGACTTGATTAATACAAGTCTTAGAATAAAATTATCTTTTATAACTTGCTTTTTGTCTAGGCATCATATTGTTCAATGTTTTGTTTGTTTATATAAATTCTTTAAAATATGCCTTCACGTGCCGATTAGAAAATTTAAATAACATGATGAAAACAATAGATTTTTATATTTTGCAACTCTATTCATTGGGTGCCTATCCATACTTGGAAATATTCAGTCGATAAACCGCATCACCTTAGTGGCCGACACAATTGATGAATGGTCAGTTTCATTTCAGACTTTACGGTCAAGTTTACATAAATGATATTTTAAAGCTGAACGTAAAGTACTTTGAAGCATATATGTAAGCGCTTTTAAATATTTTACTAATCTCGGGTGGAAAATTCTATTGCTGTAAATACTACTTCACAAAGCATATATGATACAAACCCCAATGACAATGCCATTAATCTCAATGCAAGCGTCCGTTTTGATGTTTTCTGATTGCAATAGTTAATCTAAGAATAATTTCTATTAAGTTATAATTAATTGATAGTTCTCACTATTAAGCTCTGAGAAATAAAGTCAAACTTGCCGCAGCTAAAAACATGGACATGGACACATTTAGAATGATTACACTCTAGAAAAGAAATGCAAAAGCGTTCTGTTGTTATTACTCCCCGTTTTCTTGCTGTTGCTTCTTCTATTGGATTTCTTTTTACTTTCACTTCTCCCTTTCAAATCAGCAATTATCTTAGTCTCAGAAGTTACACTTTCTGGGGATTCCACTGTCAAACATACAACATCAGATTTTTCAGCTTCAGTCACTACTGAAACCGGTTCACAGGTGGCTTCAGCTTTATCTGATAAAGTGTTCTGAATTTTTCTTTTCTTTAAGAGATTCCCGTCAGACCCCTCTTCTTGAAAGTTATCTGGAGACATGCACAAGTCAGTATATTCCAAGCTGCTTGCAACAGAAATGTTTTCAACATTGTCCTTTGTCTGATATCTTTCCTCATTTCTTCTTACCCTAAATGGATTGTTATCAGGAACCTTCAAAGGAGTGTTATCAGATACAGTTGTCTTTTCTTCTGTTCTAATTGTTCCCAAAGGCATGATTAGTTTTCTAAGGTCCAAGAATTCATTGGAATACTTCTCTTCATCTAAGAGCCTTGTCACTGTAGAGAGAGAAAGTGTTATGACATGCCATAGTTAAACATATACGACATGCTAGCAAAAACATGCATAAACTTAAGCAATGTAGTTACAGAAGTTGTGAACATATCCAAAGTTTTCGCTTGCCTGTACTATTTTCTCTGGTGTACTGGGAAGCAATGATTGAAAAGCTATTCTTTGGCCTAGATGGTGTAGGAACTTCAGCTTTCTGAACTTGATCAAGGCTTTGGAGATCATTGGGGTGCAGAGGAAATCTAGAAGATTCAGACTTATCAAAGGCTTTCTTAGTTGATGGATTCAAGTTTCCTTCAGCAATTGCTTTGACTATAGATGGGGGAATTTCTCTAATTGCATTTGTCAAAGAAACAATGATATACTTTGAACAAGCATAAATGTTAAAATTGACCATATATTCTCTTGGAAATGCTAAAATAAAATAAAAAACTATTTAGAAGAAACAATAAAGGATACGGCCCCAAGAAATCGAGATTCCCATCATGTGACTCAATAAAATTTTGTGGAAGAGGCTTCATGTGTTTCAGTTCTTTGGCATTGGTATCATATCTACATCGATATTCCAGAAGCAAATGCAGTCATTGATAAAATTAACAAATGATCATTCTAGAATTAGGAAAGTGTTTTAGTAGTCGTACATTCGAGCATACTGAAAAACTGCAACAGACTCTCGAAAGGTTTTGGCATAATCTTCAGGCATTTGGTCGCCTTTCTCGAGCTTAAGAACAGACAATATCTGTTAAAGAATTGATATATTAGTCATAACGAAACTGAATATGAACCTTAAGTATGATATCTCCGAGGGTGTATCAGCTACCACGTTATCTATACTTGTAACAGTAGAAGCAAAAAGACAAACGTATTGGTTTCTGATATATATGGATGTGGTTGTGACTCGTGTGGAATATAAATTCTATATATTTCAAATTTCCCTTTCTTACTAGATATGTGAACTCATTAACTACAAACTGGAAATCCAGACAGACAAGTGATGCCAATGAGAATTGTACTATTGCAAAACTAAGTGCAAAATTCTAAGCTTAAAAATGACCACTGAGCTCTCTACCATAAACTACATTCGGCAGCAAAGCATAAAACAATAGAACCAATTAATTGTATAGCAAAAATAGTTTGAAAGTTCAGCTTTTTTCCATGTGTCGCCTACTTCTTACTTGTATCTGTGTAAATCAGGTTGAAAACCTATGGAAATAGGCACTATATTTTTTCTGCAGTCCTATAATCTCTTTGGTTTAGTGATGAATTCATGATAGATAAGTGAAATTGGATTGGTTATTTAGCATAAAGAGAAAGGATATATCCTTCTATGAAACATGACAAAAGTATAAGGAATAATGTCAACACTTCATACGAGCAGTCCATTTTAAAGTCCTCATGGTCACGTCACGCCAATGATAATAGGGGACATGAGAGCTTCTTAATTCTAACCCTATCTAGATTTCTGTTAACATTCCCTTCGACAAGCAATCAACCCTGATGTTTTTTAGGAGATGAGAACATACTTACACGATCTAGGTTCCGATACTTGGAAACCAAAGCATGAGCTCGAGCAATACCAATTCCAGGAACAGATGGAAGAAAATCACAGCCAGCTAAGACACACATACCTGGAGAGGTGAAAAAAAAGCACTTGGTAGATTGTCATAAACCTGAAAGCATGAGACTTCTTTTCTATGACCCAAACAACAAAGAACTCTTCAGAAATAATAAAATCTCTTGACAAAATCCTCAATTTCCAGTCACCTCAAGTTAATGTATCCAACATTTCAAAGCACACAGATCCAGAACAAGGACTTTTACGCTAGTTCCAAGTTTATTTTCTCTTTTTTACTGACTGATGATAAGACATTTATGCATCAAGCCCTAGATCTGTTATATCAAGCATCTACATATGTTCATCGTAGGTTAGAGAGAAGCCTTGATGATTTCATGCATGAACACATTATCGGAATCCATGTTGAACAACAAAATTTACCTGTGAACAGTTCCATGTTGAAACTCCGAAACGAAGGTCTACCAAACTCAGCCGAAAATACCTTCTCTAACTCTATTCTTTCACCATTCCCATTTCGGTCCATCTTAAAAATAATCTGTTCAAAACCACCGGAGCACAATCCAAAATACAGTTATATGAAACTGGATAGAGAAATAGTGGTAATAACTCAAGATATAATAAAGCTGTAAACCTCCACGCACAAGTTCATGTTATTGAAATTCTTACATCTGGACAGCCATAAGCTATAAGATCACTATCTTCAGTGATCACTGCTGCAACCCCACCATTTTCTATCCCAAGGTGAGACATGTACGCTAACTGAGCATCTGCTTCATATGGAGCAACAACGAACTCAATTTTCTCTGATTTCAGGGTCTGCAAGGTAATTATATAATGAAATTACCCTAGAATGTAGATTAATTAATGATGAACCAGTCCGAAGTCTGTGCAACAGAAAAATGTTTGCAGCATACCTGAATTAGCTTATGTGCCATAACCGGAGTAATATTCACTGCTCTCTGCACACAAAACAAAGATCCTTGTATTGTGTTGACTCTTTGGCACAAACAGTACATAAAGGAAAATGAGAGGCAAAATCATTAATTACCATGACGATAACCATTAGATACAGAACAAAATGTAGATGCAGTTCCTTAAGGGTTTTTGGTATTGTTCTACAGTTAAAATGAAAGTTTTGCCTAAATAATATGCATAATAAATGTTTACAATAAAGGTCGGTATATCATCCTGATATAAAACGTTAACTTTGATTAGATAACAGCTCCAAAAACACATGAGAATTACAACTTAGTTTTGTCCTTATATTAATTGCTACATTGTACATTGCTCAATTTTCATTTTTTCCCACTTCAAACTACCCATGACTACTTTAATAGAACTCTACATTCATCATATTAAGACAGCATGCTATTACATGCTAAAGACAAATCTATGTAGTATCAGCAATTTCCTCAAAAAAAAAACAACCAATGTTTTTTACTTGTTTTTTCATATCCTTCTACCTGGAAGAGCTCTGAAGCTGCAGCAACATTCCCTTCTTTGAGCTTCGTCATTGCCAATTCTCGATTAGCCCTTCTTTTTCTACAAGTAATCAAACGCCAAGATTCACCTCAGTGAAAGGATAAAATTGATGGGAGAAAGAAAACCAAAAGAGTAAAATGTTCATCCAAAACCTAAGACTTCAGAAAAGGAAAAAAAAAAAAACATGCCTGTTCCTTTCTTCCTCAGTTGCTGCCTTGCAAGGAGCATTGCCACCATCAAAAACAACAACCGGAGTTATTTTATAGAAGCGAAGCAAGTTCACTCTATGCATAAAGTATTCAATGTATCGCAACTTCCTTACACTGTCGGAATCAAGACAAAGATCCATACTACACGAATAAGCTGAAAAATGAAAACGTCAACTTCAACTTCTCACCACTAATTACCCCAAAATTGAAAACCATTCACACAGTTCAATTCCCAACACTCACCCCCTTTATGAAGCCACGAATACGCATCAATACCCACCTACAGATTTTGCAAAGTGAGTGAACATGTACACGCCCCAGATAAAATCATGCGGAAAAATTGAAACTTAGAACAATGAAGTTGATTCTTACGCGTTTTCCGGCATACTTATGGATGTGGAAAGTTTCGATGTAAGGTTTCATGAACCTCAGGAGATCCTTGATGCCCATTTGCAATGTCCTAGGTCTTCTGTTGCTTTCTGGGTTTTCTTTTGGGCTTATTCGAATTTTCTTCGTTTACGTTTTATTGGTCAGAAAATTTTAATTCTCGTGCATATAAATAGGAACACAGAAAATGGCGGGAAGAACGGGAGTGGCGAAAGAGAAAACGAGGGACGGCAAAAATTGTGTTATTCTTATATGTAGGTGACAGAAATTTGTGTACAGTCCAATGAAAAGTGTTCACTTAGTAAGGTAAAAACGTGTTCGATTCTGATTGGTTGTTGAGAGAGGACTCGTATTTCAGTTAAAACATTTACCGCCAGTTTGAAACGCGAAAGACTTGCTTCCCGCTCTTTTTGTTTTTTGCTAGTTGAAAAAAAATGTAGTATTTTTGTAATTGAAACTAAAATATATTAATATAATTTAGTAATTCTATTTTTTTATTTTCGATAACTATATATTATTTTTGTAGCTTATATATATATATACTAAAATGATTGTTTTAATATTTGATAGTAGTTAAATATTAGGTTTGAAATATATGGAGCCCATTCAACCTAATCCATAATAAAGTTTCTATCTTAAATTTTAAAAGCTATTTTTTGTCTGGAATTATAATATAATATTTGAATTTACATAATTTGATTGTTATGATAAGTGCTCTATGGGTATAATTTTTTATTTATTGAAAATTTTAATACGATTGATTTTAAAATCATTAAATTTATAGGTAAAATTCATAAAATTAATTATTCTTTGTAGAGCGTGAAATCTTACTTTTAACTTTTTACAAAAGACCTGCTTTTCGTGTTTTAATAAATGTAAGAAATATATGTTGTGAAAAAAAAGTCATACTTTTAGCACCCTTATATTAAAATAAAATATATATTTTCAAATTCTGAATAATAAGTAATTTTAATTTTAGATACTTTGATATATAATATATATATATAAAATAATATTATAATTGAAGCATTCGTGTTCCAACATAAACAAGCCGCCGCTTAAACCCTTTCAATGCACCAAACCTTTACACTCACTCTTTCACTCCTAAGAAGCCCTAACACTCTCAATGCGATGACTCCTCGCGTCGACGATTTCGAAAACGACAATCTCTCCTCCACCGACGACGATGATGACGACGGCTTCAAGGATGATATGGCCGCGCTCTCCCGAGCCTGCATGATCGTCGTCCCTGGCGCCGATGATAATTTCGCAGCTGAAGACGATGTTCCATCTTTGGAACCTCTCACTGACGCCGGCACTGCCATTGTTCCCGTCGCCACCGACTCGGACTCCGACGACCAGGATGACCTCGAATGTCTTAAGAGAGTGCAGAGTCTATACCAGCCTCTGTCCGTTCTTCCCCCACTTGAGCCGGCGGTGGTCGTGTCTGACGACGACGATGGCGTGGATGACCTCGAGACCGTGCGCGCCATCATGAAAAGGTTTGGCGACTACAGCGAAGGTATTTGGGTTTCCTATGTGCGTTCTCGCTGTTGAATTTTCACTTCTAATTTTTGAATTTGGGATGTGAATCCAAGGGAAATAATAATGCTAGGTGAGCTATAAGTAGAGAATAAAATATAGATATTGGTTGGCGGTAACTAAAAGAGAAGGAAAGACTGCATGTTCATGTATCTAAAATTAACATTGGATATATGCATGTCTTAACTGAACTGTATTTGACTTTTGAAACGATGCCTTGAAATGAGTTTTAGATGTCTCTTGTGTAGCTGAATTTGGATGTATGTTTGTTTGATTATGGGCACCTAACTGAATTCATCGTACAAAACTATTGTATTAAGCTTTATAAGCTCTTATCAGGTGCTTTTTGTAGTTTCTAGTCAATGCAGGATCTCAGTCTTCCCTAATTATCTCTTGTCAAAGTCAAAGTGGTGGGACTTGGTTTTTACCTATGTTTATATATTCCCCAAGTTGTCTTGTTGGCAGTTCTGTTTTAGGACTTTGTTATTTATTTATTTATTTTGTAACAAAAACTTGGAATGATGACAATATTAGGTTTGCATGAAGGTGGGATAAAAAAGTTGGTTGCGGAGGATCAGATCTCCAGCATGGGCTGTGAGGGTGACATCGCTAATGGCTCAACCCATTACGAACCAGATGGTGGTGCATTATGTCCTTTTTCTCAAAATCCTATGGAGGCTGCCACAGAGGAGTTGATTGAAAACATTGAAATGCAGCTTAGCGATTTTGTTGAGAGTTCTGAACCTGATGCCTGGGAGTCATCTAGATTACAACAGAAAAGATTGAGCTGTCCTCCTGTTGTTCAGTGTTTTATTGACGCCATTAAGAAAAATAGGGATTTACAGAGATTTCTTAGAGGTAAGTTGATTGAGCTTGAGGCTAAAATTGAGGAAAACAAAAAGATAAGGAATAAAATTAAAATTCTTAAGGACTTCCAGGCTTCATGCACTAGAAGAACAGGGAACGTGTTATCACTGAAAAAAGATCCACGTGTTCAATTAATATCAGCAAAACGGTCTCCAAAGAAGTCTAAGGTTAGTTGTGTGATGCTTTTATTGTTTACTGAAGTCTGAGTTATCGTTTGTACTATTTCATCATGAACGATGGTACTGGTCATATATAGATATATTTATCTCTGGGTAGATTAGTGGATAATATTTAAGATTCTCATTCAGTTGAAACTTAATCTTTTAATTATGAAAACTATAGATGCTATCCGTTTAATACAGCTTAGTGGGTTTGAGTGGTAATATGAAAGTTATGGAGAGAAAGGGTTCTCTCCTATGAAAGCCTGGATACAGGAAACATGCTTAATATAAAACTGGAATGGCGAGGAAAGGTTCTTAAAAGTTCAAGATATGTTACGGCCTATTAATACTGGCATGAATTAAAAAAAAAAAAAAACTTTACATCATAGTTACCGATCTCAAATAGTGGCATGTGACAGTCCTGTTTGAAGATGCTATAGTGGGAAACAGGGTGACTGTTATTGTAAATGTTATAACACAGACTAAATATCTATAGTACACTTAAGTACTATGAAAAATACAAAAAGAAAAGAAATTCATGATAAACAATAAGCCAAATTGCAGTCACGAAATACATGGGGTCCTTCAAAAAGTGAAAGCGGGTAGTGAAATTTATAGAAAAGAGCACTAAAAATTTAATAAAAGTTAACGAAATGTGAACTGGGAAGTCCAACGGAAGAATGGAGTGCAGGAAAAATATAGTCCTGTAGGCTGTAGCATATGAAGGAAATGTAGGTTAAACAGAGGTAGTTTTTTTTTTTCAATGGAATGGTTGAGATGAATGGTTTAAAATCCTAGCGTTTCTGAAGAAAAAGGCTTTAGAAAATTAGGGAGAAATCACAATTTTACCCCCAAAACCCTAAACAAAAGTTTCAGTGTAAAACTTGGTTTCCCTGATAATAATATTACAGCAACCAAAAAAAGCTATTGGCAACCGCTCCACTTTTTGATTATAAAGGCCCAGTGATATTCTGTTCTACTTCTCTGCTGGCGTGCACTTTTGTCTACCATGCTTTTCATAAATGTACTGTTTGTAAAGTAACATTATTATTTTACTGTAACAGTGGATGATGATTGTTATACAAAAAAAAAGTTACTTGTGATCATAGCTAAAACATGGCTACATATCCTCCCATTGACTGCATCAAAATATATAAATCCTCGTAAACATGTTATAAATTTACATATTTGCCCCCACTTAGGTTAGTATGTCATGCATGAAAAGCATCATTGGTCCTACTCATACGTAATTTTGACATTATTTACAATAGCTCTTCAAGTTAAAGCTAATTGGCATTAACTGAAGTCTCCCTGCAAGTATATGGATCATCTAGCAATTACATGCACAATGCAGAGCTTTTTCAATGCATCTCCATTAATGGCTCTTGAACTATGATGTTATGATGTTAGAGATCTTACGTCAACTGTAGATATTACTAAATTACAATATATATAAATAGATGCAAATCTCATTTTACAAGTTAATTTCTTGTAAAGTCGAGTTAGGTTTAAAGTCCATTTTCTTAGATGATATTAGAGTGTATTCCAATAAGGTTTGTTGAGCCTTTCGGACCATCTATAAGATCTATTCCCACGCTTGAGATATTTAGTTTTTGTGTGAAGGATGTGTTAGAAATCTTGCATTGACTAATTTATTGTATATAAGTAGCTGGAAATTTGATCTTACAAGTCAATTTTATAAGTTTGAGTTAAACTTAAAGTCACTTTCCTAGACATGTGATTCATGGAGTTGATGTGGAACTTTTCAAGTTATTGGAGCCATATCTCAAATATGTCAGTTAATAAATTTTAAAAAATATAAAAGATTTGAAGGATACTTCTTATATACATTTATTGGAGATGAGTACGGCATTGATACTTTACCATTTTTGTTTGAGATTTGTAACTTTTCTCTTTACAGCCTTTGATTAGAAGGTTAAATTTACAGTCTTTGTTATTGGATTTGGGTATTATGCCTGATTTGGGGGTATGATTAAGGGGTTTGAATCTATTGCTTAGCAGTCTTGCACAGTTACTGAGTGCAAATATTTAGGTAATTTTGTCGTTATCTAGTTACTGGCTGGCAACATGGCATTTGTCACCTTCTTAGTTTTGTCGAAGTGTCAATTGTCACTGATTATATTGGAAATCCTTGATCCAACTTTTTCCTGGCAGAAACGTAGAAAGGTAACTTCAATATGTTATGGCCCAGAAGAAAATTCTCGTGTTGCTAATTATAGGATGGTATTGGAAAGATTTCCACTTTCCTTGGAAAGGAAAAAATGGTCTAAGGCAGACAGGGGAAATCTTTTTAAGGGAATTAAGCAACAATTCCAAGAAATGGTGCTTGAACTCTCACTTTCACTTGATAGAACAAGGTAATATCAATTCTGTTTTGTCCTATGTTACTAAATTACTAACTGCTGCTTGACCAATGTCATCATTCCCCTGTTGTGTTTTTAAATTTTACCCTTGACGTACCGTACCTCCTTTTACAGTTCAGAGGGCTTGCTTGGAAATGCTGATGACATGGATAATATAATTGCATCTGTTGAGGATCTCGAAGTCACACCAGAGAGGATTAGAATTTTTTTGCCTAAAGTTAATTGGGATCTCATAGCTTCTATGTATGTTGGTTGCCATACTGGTTCTGAATGTGAATCAAGGTATATGTTTTTTAATCTGTGATCTTTTCTTTTTGTGCGTGAAAAAATTGATCTTTGCTATGATAAAGTATTTTATGTTTCTGATATTGGAACACGTGCTGAATTTAATGAGGGTATGTATATACTAATTGGTGAAGTTTTCTTTTGCGTGTTTGTATGCATGAATATGGTTCTTGGTTATGATAAAATGTTTATGTTGCTATTATTGGTTCTTAGTCCTGTCCATACAGTTCTTTGACTATTGTTTCGTGTTTATTGCCTTTCTATGAAGATTATTTTTCCCCTACATTGCAGACATCTATGACGATCACCATCACATACAGTTTACCAAATTTGGGTTTCAGTAAGAGTTCAAGATCAACACATCATGCAGGTGGGGTTGTACATGACATGATTTTTAATATAGTCGTGCTTAATAAGTCTGTGGTGGTTGTCATCATCATAGATGTCTGTTATGTAGACCATAGAATAGTGTCTATGTATGAATGGTTGGATTCCATACCTTTGACGCACTATATTTTAAATGTTTGCTACCGTAGGTGGTTGAATTATGAAGATCCTTTGGTCAACCAAGGTGCATGGACTAAGGAAGAGGACAAGTCCCTTTTACTTATTGTCCAAGATATGGGCATCAGGAACTGGTTCAGTATTGCTTCAGCATTGGGCACAAGCAGGACTCCATTTCAATGCTTGTCACGATTCCAAAGGAGCTTAAATCCTTCCATGCTAAATAGTGAATGGACTGAGGAAGAAGATGCTCAACTATGTTCTGCGGTGACATATTTTGGTGATAGCAACTGGCAGTGTGTGGCTTCTGTTCTAGAACGGCGGACAGGAACCCAGTGCTCAAATAGGTTGGTAATTTAATTTTTCATGTTTGTAGCCCATTATTTGAAATCAAATAATATTTGACAGCAGCCTTTCATCTTACTTAAGATAACAAGGTATATTTATGTGTAGTTCACAGTTTGATGATACGGATGCCTTGGAATAATCTTCTTTTAGGCTGTTATTATGTGGCTTTGATGATTTGTGGTGATTGTCCAATTCAATAATTTGATTTCAGCTCAGTATTGTTTGAACTATTATTGCTTGTTTATTTGTTTATACAGTATTGTTGAAAAGTGGCAGGTTGGGAAAGGAAGTTTGTATAACCCAGTTTCAACTGGAAGAGAATATCTGGTTACTTCTTTAGGATGGTGGTATTTTATGTATTTCTGGAGGTTGAACTATATAGAAATGCAAATGATCGTGTCCTTCTATGTATAACCTTTTGAAGAGATGCATTACTTCCATACCTTGTTTCTCTCAATGCATCATGAACCTGGCCAAATTTGAAAAGTGATTTGCTTTGATATCTTCATGACATGAAAAGAAGTATCCATTCAGAATGGTCCAAGGCTCTTTCTTTATCTCCTTTGTTACACTTACGAGGTTGCTTTATGTTAAAAACAAAAAGAAACATTATTGAAAATGAAATGACTATATGATCGCTGATATTAAAAGGTTAAATATCTGCAATGCAATGTTCAATAAATTAACAGAGTTAAAGTTTATTGGAGAAGTGAAGTTTATTTGTAGCTTCATTTTGTCTGCTGATGCAGATGGAAAAAATCCCTCTGTCCGGAGAAGAAAGGGAGCTTTACACGAGAGGAAGATATACGCTTAACAGTAGCAGTCATGCTTTTTGGGCGGAAATGGAATCAAATAGCTAATTATGTTCCTGGCCGGATCCAATCTCAGTGTAGGGACAGGTACTTTACTGTGTTTTGTTTAAAATTTTTGGTGACATAATTTCCTTACGGTCTTAGGTTCTTGTTAAAATTCTTGAAAATTCTTATGACAGATACCTCAATAGTCTGGATCCTTCTTTGAAATGGGGTGGATGGACTGAGGAAGAGGATTTAAAATTGGAAGATGCAATTGCCAAGCATGGATATTGCTGGTCTAAGATTGCTGAAGAAGTGCCTCCCCGTACTGATTCTCAATGCCGAAAGTATGAGCTCAAATTAACTTCAATGATGAAAATCTCAAATCCTTCAATCTCTGTAATCTTACGTGTATTCTTCTCATTGAACAGGAGATGGAAGGTGTTATGTCCTGAACAAGTTCCTTTGCTTCAAGAAGCAAGAAAGAAGCAAAGGTCTATTATTGGTAGTAACTTCGTTGATCGAGAATCTGAACGCCCAACCATTACACTTAATGACTTTCTACCTTTACTTGCGTTAGCTCCAAAATCTGATGTTGGTTCTTCAAACATCAGGAAGAAGCACAAGTCATGGTACTGCCCTTTAATCTCCCTTTCATTTTGCCTTTGTTTCTCAACATCTTACACATGTGATGCCAGGATTGTTAGGATTATTGTTTGATAGGATACGACCCCTGTTACAGAGGTTTATCCGAGAAGAAACAAGGGAAATGTGAATAAGCTAATTGATGTAGATACAAGTAGTTAGGAGCTAGTTACCATGTCCAAAGAGTTAGTTAAGAATAAGAGATGTTTGTATTTAGATACATTTTGGGTTTAGAGAAAAGGAGGTAAAAAATATATGTTGGGACAGAGTTATTGTTTCTGTAAGGAACTGTACTTGGTTTGTCTTTATAATCCCTGTAAACCTTATGTTTCTTAAGTTTCTGATCCAATTTATATATTTGTTTTCAGTAAATATATGCTGGCCATATAATGTTTGAAATTGAAAATTGGTTCCGGTATACCTTTGTATTCTAATTCTCGTACCTTCTAATTCTCGTACCTTGCTTGCAGTAATGTTCCCAAGAAAAAGAGCTCTAAGAAAGGTGCAAAAAGAACTAAACGCACTAAAGAAGTACGAGATACAGAGGTATATCACGATGATGAGTTCTACTCTATCTCTGCACGCAGCAATCATCCCCAGAAAAAGATGAAGTCCAAAAGACGCACAAAAAGTAGTCGAAATTCTCCCCATGAATTAGTGGATGTCTCTTGTAGTGACAAGGTGACTTGCATTGAGGGTTCAGAAAACCAGTCTACCTGTGTTACCAATTTTGAAAATCAAGATTCAGACAGCATAACCCTTTCATGTTTTTTACGCAACAAATCAAATGAGACATTATCTAGATTTACCAAAAATTTAAGTCAGACTTCCTTCGCTAGGATTACTGATGTTCCTGAGCAGGCGGAAAGTCAAAACCCATCTGATGATCAAGGCGGTTTGTCTCATTCACGCGAGACAGTTGGAACTAAAAATTTGTTCGTGCAGCCGAATATTGCTTCTGATAGAGTGAGAAACCAGGAGGATACAAATACTTGGACAAGTGATGATGATGATGATGACGACCAGATGACCCTTGCATGCATTCTGAAAAAAATCCCAAGAAAGGGTCACCCTGCCAAATTAAAAACAGGATCTGTATTATTAAATGAAGAACATAGTGCAAGCAAGCCAACCATCATATCTGATGACAGTGGACCGTCAATGTCAAAGCATGTTGAAGATATGGAGACTGTTGTACATGGTTCTGTTGCTAAACCAACCCATATCATTGTGGAAGAAAAGGATGACGAGCTTTTTCCTCCCCTAACGCAATACAGGCCACGGAGGGAGCGAAAACGTCCCTGTAGATATTTGTAGGCAGGTAAACTTTTTTGTTTCCCATTACTAGTTATGAATAGAAGACATTAGGCAGTGGCTAATCTACATACAAAAGTTTGATTACTTGGAACCCACTTTCATAATCACGAATTTGGGCGTGTATACATATTTTCGTCCTGGCATATTTTGTAAATTGTCTGAATGCCAGACTCTTTTTCCATTTCATATTTTTTTTATTCTCCCTAGATTCAACTGTAACATGATTCGATTTTGGATACGTTTTGATCTGTTGTAAAAGTCAAAAGTATGGAAAAACCGGTGAATTTATTATTGATTTTCTGTGTAGTTTGTTTAAAAACTGATATGGCTATGAAATTTTATTCTAATTTTAAAATTTATGTGGCTAACTTTATTATTTAAAAGACCTTCGTTAGTTTTACAGATGTTCTTTATCAATTGTCATCTATTCATAATCAGGAATGAGAAAACACCTCACGTACATAACAAACGGGATAATTAACAATCTTCTCTTCATTGTCTTGTCATTGAAATTATCAAGATTTCATTTCAGACTAATTTAGTTTAGTTGACGAAGTAATAAAATTCTAATAAATAGTTAGGGTCCAAACGAATTTAACCTTTCTTTAATACGGTAACATTATTATCATCATTTTGCATCTCTAATTTTCAGTCTGCGTATTGTGGATTAAACAAAATGTATTAGGTTTATTATCTATAATCTGCTTAACAACTTATGCATGTTTGTAAACACTTCTATAAAATTAAAATAAGAAAAAAAAAGTAGTTTATTTATAAGATTAAAATATATCTGTATAAATTAATTCATCAAAATTTTTATTTCTAACTTATTCATAGTTAATTTTAACTAAAAAAGAAACTAGTTTAGTTTGTCCTTATTTATCTTCTAAAATGATTATCGAAAATTTCCATCCTATATATATTATTTTTATCTTTGTTATTTAATATATTACTTTTATCTTTTATTTTTATCACTTGATATATTAGTTTTATCTATATTTTTTATTTTTATAGCTTAATATATTATCTTTATCTTTATTTTATCTGTATGTTTTATTTGATCTTTATGTTTTATTTTATTTTATCCATATCATTAGATATATTATTAGATATATTGTACAATCTATTAATATTAATGAACTGAACTATAATTCTTAAACAGTAAAATAGATCTTATAAATAATATAATAACTAAAATAAGTTATATCTTATTTAATATTTTCTTTACTTAATTTTTCTACACATTGCCAAATCAATATTGTCATATCAATGAGCTTGCTAATACCACTTTATTCACGTATATATTTAAGCCCCCTTCAAAAAGTTCAATGAAACTCAACCAACTTGAGCTTATTTTAAGATTTTTTTATTTGTATGAGAAAAAAAATCATATTATTTTAGTTGTTGCGATTACAACAACAATTTAGTATTGGTTATAGAAAACGATATAATAATACAGAATTACAATAATTTATATTAATAATAATACTAATGCAGGTAAATGGGATATCAACTGTCGGTCTAATAGTTATGATTTGGTAATAATTCATCGATATTCAAAATCCACACACATGAATAGAAAAAACCAAAAATTTAAAAACGTGATCTATTTATAAAATAAAAAATTACATGATGATATAGTTTAAAAGAATAAGTGATATTTAATACATTTCTATCAAACATTTATATATTTAAAAATATATATCTATAGATAAATAGATTGATTTAATTATAATCATTATTGTATGAGATAATTATTGCATAACATCCACGTATAATCTTCAAAATCTAAAAGATAAAATATCTGTTTAGAAAATATAGAATGATAAGTAGATAGAATAGATAAATAAATAAGTTATTTATATATATACATTATAGAAGTGATTGGAAAAACTGAGAAAGAATTCAGAAAGCAAAGTTAGAAAGGGAAGAAATATGAAAAAGGAAGAGGTTTTTGTGTACCTTGCAAGACTAAATGGCCACGTGGGCAGAGTGACCTCAATAAGCACCAACAACGATCCAACCATCATGATTAGTTCCTCCTTCGACAAATGCATCATCGTGTGGCGCATCATCAACGACTCTAATTCTTACGCTGTTCCGCAACGCTGCCTAACCGGCACTCACATCGTCAGCGACGTCGTTTTGTCCTCCAACAGCAAACACGCCATCTCCGCCTCATGGGACGGCGACCTCTGCTATTGGAACATCGCCACAGGCATCAGCACGCACCGTTTCGTCGGTCACACCAATCGTGCCGTGTCCGTCGCGCTCTTCAACGACTCCGTCATCGCCTCCGGCGGTCACGACAATACCGTCAAGGTGTGGAACGTGTTAGGGATGTGCAAGTCGAACTCGGACAGCCACTCCGATTGGCTCTCGTGCGTACGCTTCGTCCCGGCGACGGCGTCTCCGAGGCTGGTGACGGGGGCGTGGGACGGCAGCATAAAGGTTTGGGACTTGGACATGAATAATCGAGGCGCGTTGGTTGAGAGCTTTGCCACCTCCGGACACGATGGTTTTGTGAAGACGGTGGCGGTTTCACCGGACGGCACGGTGATGGCGAGTGGCGGAACGGATGGATTGGTGAAACTGTGGGACCTGGAACAAGGCGTTATGCTTCATGAGATTGACGTTGGTTCCTTCGTTCATAGCTTGAGCTTTTGTCCTTCGAAGTTCTTGTTGAGCATTGCCACAGAAAAAGTTGTGATTGTTTGGAGTTTGGAGCTGAAGAAGATTGTTGAAGAATTTAGCTTCCATAATACTTACTGCTCGAGCTTGAATTGGAGTGGCGATGGAAGAACATTGTTCTGTGGTTGCACAGATGGTGGAATCAGGGTATGGGAATTCTTCACTCTCGATTTTCCGGAAAAAATTTAGGATTTTTTTTATAGAATGATGATAGCGATATACAATTTTACATTTATTTTATTTATAGTATAAAGAAGAAAAAAAAAGATAGTGTCTAAAAATTCATGTATTTTAAAGTGTCATTTTTTTATTTTTTTTAGCATTTTTCAACTTTTGTAAAGAAGATTTTGGATTCATCTAAATTGAGTTTTCATTTGGATGTATTCAGTAATGTATTAGGTGATACATTTTAAATAAGTGTTTTAAATTTAGACTTAAGTTGATTGTTTTGATGTAATGAATTTTGATAGATAAATTAAAGTTATTTTAGGTTATAATTTATTAAAATTTATTTGAAACATGTATGTATGTATTTATTGTTGTTGTATAAATTAAAAACGAAAAGTAAAATTAAAATAAATTATGGTGCAGACTAGATTAATTCAATACGTATCAGAAATCAATCAAGAGTTTTGATATTAAATTATGGTGCACTCACAAGTTCATTAAATTAAAGAGTAATTAAGTATTCGATTTATTAGATCTTAAATTTTGATCAACTTTTATTTATTAATTAGTACGAATATATAATTAACTTAAGTTTACAATATGTGCAATTATTTGAATACATTTGAATATATTCTAAAAATAACCAAATCACACTTATTTAACGTGACAGGTACCCATACTTTAGGAAAATATTTTAAATCATTTCATTTAAATAATCTATTTCTAATTCTATATTAATTTATTAAACAGTATTAATTTTTTAGTTAATTTTTTTCATTCCTAGAATAAAAAATTAGAGAGAAAAGGTAAATACCTTTTTTCAAAAATTAAAATTAGTAATGTATAAATAAATTTTTAGAAATTCTTCTATAAAATTATTCAAAATTATTATCTTAACTTTCGCATAAATTAGTTTTTAATTTATGTATAGAAGCTTTATTTTTTACTCATTTATTTATTTACTTTTTTGCAAGAAAGCACCACTAAATTTATGTTTGGTATGTAATTATCCTATTAGTATAATCATACTATTAATTACATCATTAATAATCAATAATAAACATATGCATATATAAGATGTATTTACAATTTTACATTAAAAAACTCAGTTAAATTTAAAAAACACGTATCAAACTTTATCAACTAGAAGGATTTATGCAATACAAAAAATTATTTATTAAAGCCTACTATTCCTAAAAAGACCATCAACAGTTTTACTATTGTACATCATTTCTACTTATATTATCATACGTTTACATATAACATATAATCATAATATATAAACAAACAATAATAATAAACAAAAGGAAAGTTAGTGTCTGTAGTACAAAAATTACTTTTTTTTTATATTAGTTGTTTAGAACATATTACATCGGTTTTAGGCTCGATTTAGAAATTATAATATAATAAGTTAGATGGATGGTAAAATAATTATTCTAATGACATTCAAGTAAAAAAAAATTCTTCACTAATCATGTGGCATTAAAAAATTTGATAACTATTAGATCGATTCATAATCGATCTATATACGGGTTCTTAATTTTTATTTTCATTTTTTAAATTAAGATATTATATTGGTTTCTTTTATAATTGATTTAATATGTGGATTTTAGACTGGTTCTTTCGATAAACAATCTAATATATAAACTTTGCAATATTTATAAAACTATTACTATATTTTTAATCACATCATTTTCTATACAAATGATCTAATATAATGTTGTATCCTCATTTTGCATAATGTACATCTAAAATAAATCAAATATAAAAATTTCAACCTCAACCAAGCCTTTTCTTCTACTTTGTTCATTCAACTTCTCTTATTCATATATTATCATAATAGTTCATTTAACACGTTATTAACAAGCCTACATGATCAACTATATATTTATCAAATTGTAGGTTTTTTCCTTTACCTTATATACAATTAAACAAAACATTTATACTTCCTTCCTCACAAATTAAATTAAAAAGTTGTCACTTCACCTCTTTTTATTTCTTTCACTCTGTTTTTGTCTAAAAATAAAAAAAACATCGTAGAGTTAAAAACGGGTTTATAATCCTCTTACTAAAATTTCAATTATCCTCTCAATACTAAAATTTCTTATATATACAAATTTACTTAAAATTCATATTATCCTCCCTAAATCGGTCTAACTAAACCAAATCTCTAATTTAATTTCACTAACAGAATTCATTAAAAATAAATTTCTTGTAAGTGAAAACTTTATTTAAGAAACTCACAGAAAGGTGAACTCCGGTTTTTTAAAAATCTCATATACTTCGAATAATAATAATTTATCTCAAATATCAAAACCAAGATTTCGGGCAATTAGGAATAAACAAATTTAAGATATTCAAAGAAAGTATCTCATTCTTATTTTACTTTCAAGAAGGTTTAATTCAATGTAAAACGATGAGAAAAATAAACAAATATGAAAGAACATAATTTAAAGATTGAAAAAAAGTAGAGTTTAGAGAGGAGAAACAGGTTTCAGAAACAATATTTTTTTTCATTTTTTTTATATATAACATAAACCTTTGATGTTAATTTATATACTTGATTATTTAGTACACATTAGTTTCTTACCCTAAAGCATTTCAGTGTTACATTCGAAAATAAAACAATCTTGAACAAAGAAGGAATCGAACACCAATGGAAGTGTTTCATGCTGCTTATGTCACATCACCGTCCAATTATCTTCAACACAGATCCAGATCTCTACTTATCCAAAATCTTGTGATACGTATCATCATTCAGTAGACAACGATGATCCAGAAAACTCGACCCTAAATGAAGGTCGAGTACACGAATCTGCAGAAAGAGTTAGGCAGAAAAAAAAATCCAAAAACATGTATAAATCAAATGTCTAACCATGCTTTTCGAAGCACACAAAACCAGATCCAAAAAAACCAGTTAAAAAATATCAGTAAATCATAGCAGAATCTCAATGAATTGAAAATTAACCAGAACTATTCCAAACACCTGTTCATCACTGGAGCAAGGTTGTTCAACAGCAAAAAGACACTATGACAGATGGAAGGAGAGAAAGGTGTAGAGCTCCCTTCAATCCAAAGAAGGATAAAACGACAGAGGCAGATTAAGCTCCCCAGATATGGAAGCCACAAGACTACCACAAAAGCCGTTGATGGGTAGAACTGTGGGATCCATAGCTAAGCAGCTCAACCCACCCAGTAACATCCTCGATTGGACTTCAAGGAGCTCCACTCCATAACCCCTTTTCTGTTCGTCCTTCAACCATAACCTGAAAACTTTCCTGCTTCATTAAACCACCAAAAACCAAGATCAAGAACAACAAGATGCGCAAAGAACCATAAACATAAACATAAACCGGATCTGAAACTCAGATGGATAAAGACCTGAGACCTGAAGGCAGAACCCTATCTTTCTTTCAAGACCAGAGACCTGAGACCTGAAGGAAAAACACAGCAGGACCCTTTCTTTCTTTCAAGATTTCTGAGAAAGAACAGCAAAACAATAGGCTTAGATCTGAGATCTAGGATCTCCACAAGATTGTTTGTGAGAAAAGACTCAATATTTATATAGATGAAGTGAGTGGGCATGGGAGAGGTACTCGAAATGGAAAAGGCAGTGATAAATCTAGGCTCAACAACCCTAATGGTATTGAAAAAGGTTAAGGGTAAAGGGTCAATAGAGAACCCTTGACCATAATGAAAACCCTACCTACTGAACCCTACTGGAAGCTACTCTCATTCACTTCCATAAATAAGGCAGATGAAAGGGAACGCATGCAAATTTCACCACCACAGCTCAGCTTTTTTATCTTGAAAATCATAAAAAAATGTGTGGTAAATGAAGATATGATGGTAACGTGGTGGACCAGATGCAGAGGTGCTAGCTGTTTTCTTTCTTTTGCTTTTGTTGGATGCTTTAACGCCATATGTCTCGGGAATCACCTTCCTTAGATTCCCTCTGCAAACTCATCACGTGCCCTTCTGCAAAACCCTCGATTTCTACCCTAATTTATTACACTTTTTCACTCTTCCTGCTTTTCCTCTCTCACTCTTTCTCATATTGCTTTCTTTCTAGCATCATATATATATATATATATATATATATACTCAATGTTTTCGTGAAATGTTCATATATGTAATTAATGTGTTCATGAAGATAACGTTTTCAAGAAATTTCAATGATCCTTTTAATTAATTATTCACTTATTACCGATGTGTGTTTTAATCAATTATTCACTTATTATTCCTGTAGGTTTTAGTTTATTATTAATTTATTTATTATTAATGTTTACAGTGTTGGTAAAGGGCAATTCAAGAAGATAATTAATATATTATTAATTTTGTCAAATGATATTCCTTTTCTTTTGCATTTGTTTTTCAAACATTCTTTTTATTATTTAGATGAAATAGCTATCTTTTGTCATGATTAATTATTTGTCATATTAAGAGAATGCGACTTACTTTCTTTGTGTAGTTTTAAGTTTTATAAAAATAAAGTTGCAATTTTGTTTTTTTACATTCTGATTTTTCATCTAATCTTGTATTAGATTATATGTAATCTATAGCTATATATAAAAAGAATTATTATTATTACTATTATTATTATTATATAAATTCAAATTTACCATTTAAGTAACAGTTATTTTTAACTAAATTAATTATATTTTCAATTTTATTCTTTAAATGACTGTTAATCTAAATTTAATTATTTTATAGGTTGAAATTTGTCGTTTTATCTTTTTAATAACTATTTTTTCTTAAATTTAAATAATTATTTACAAGAAAAAATTATTTAACAATAAAACATTATACAAATTATTTATTTTCATTTAATTTCTTATGTTATATATAATGAATATTAATGATATTGTACTTTATTTTGATATATTTAAATGCTAAATTTGTCATTAATTTAAACTTTTTAATTAATCTTATTACAAAACATTTTATAGAGTATTTAAAATCTTTATTTTCTTAATTAAATGGTTTTTACCTTATATTTACATAAAACAATAACTTACGTAAAATTGTAGTCTTTAATACATATAAGTATTTTAATTAATTTTTTATTAAAAAATATTTGATTTCAAATGTTTTAAATCTTAATATTTTGTAATTAAGTTTTTTTAATGAATTAAATTAATTATGTAAAGACACAAAATAATGTTCTTTTTAAATAATTAGGATTGTAAAGCTTCATTTATATAATTATCCAAATTTGTATTCTTATGTTTTAGATTACAAAATTAAGTCACATCAAATTGATCAAATTTAAAATATAATTATATAATAAAAACTTAATTAAAAAAATGTAAAAAAGATAAATTACTCAATAAAATAAAAATTTATATGAAAGCATCTAAATTTATAAGAAAGTCAAATTTTAATTAAAGTATTTTTTTTATTTCTATGTAAAGGGTTTGAATATAAAGAAATTCCATCGGCTAAAAGTATAAAGAATTTGAATACTTAACAAAACCTTTTATTTTAATAAAAAATAATTAAAAATATTCAAATTAGTAAGATGATCAAAAGCTATATCTTTATAATGATATGTCCACTAAACCATCCTTTTATGCATTTTGAGAAAAATATTTCATTAGAAAACAACAAATAAAATAATTACTACCATTGCGATTAACTTCATTCTTATATTTCTGATGACAATCATCATCATTTTATAAGTATCACTATTAATGGAACCATTTCTTTTCTCTTATTGACATAATTACTTCACAAAGAAAACTAAAAATTAATATCAAAGAGAATAAAAGTTAGCTTAAACATGGGTTGAAAATGAGCACAAATTAAAACTCACAATCTAAATCTCCATATAAATGCTTTTTAATACCGTATATTATATATATATATATTATAAATCGTGATTCATAGAAAATAATTAATTTGATTATACTTTCACATTCTTCTTTTTCTCATATATGCTTATACTTAAACTTTCACATATTTATTTTAAATAAATAGTTTTTAAAATATAAAAAATTAAGAAATCTGAAAAAACAAGCTCTCCGTCTTTTCGCTGGTCATAATAACGTCTCCCAAAATCTAACGCTAGATCTGAAACAGCGGGAGAGAGTGATAGAATTACCCCATGGGCAAAGAGTTAATTTTGAAATGCTGAGAGCCTTTTGTGTGTTGGTGGCGATACCGCAGGTGATGATATCATAAGCCTTAGTCGCTAGCGCGTGCTCTACCTGTGTACTTTGCCGTGACTTTTTGTCTGTGTTAGTGGTCTCCCACTTCTCATTATTTTAAAAAAATATTGCTGAATAAAAATTATTCGATAACATAGTTTTTTTAATTTATAAATTGCTGGTTGATTATTTTTTAGGTTATAAATTGTGAGCTTATAAATAAATTTATTAAATTATAAATATGTAATATAATAATTTGATAACTTAGTTCATAAACATAATATATATATATATATAGTTATTATATACATACAATTCGTATTTTAAATATAAATACATTATTATACAACTTCAATTTTAACTTAGGTGAGAATAGTAACATTTCATTTTTAATAATATAAAATTACTAAAATATTATGTTAAATATATATATATATATATATAATAGAGTCATTTGGAATAAACTTACAAAAATACAATAAATTTATCTTTATAGATCCATATAATAATTTGTTTGCTTCACCCCATCTTTTGTTGAAGTGGTTGAAAATAATGTTTTTCTAAGCTCATACCATTTAAGTGATCATCGCAAAAGATAAAACAACACAAAAAGCAAGGATAAGTTATTGGTAAAACAATGTATCATAATAAAATAGTTTACAACATGTTTGACACTTCAAATAGTATAAACATTCATCATAAACATGCAACGGACTTAAACTTGACCATCTGGATACACAATGAATGTTGAGTTATAACATGTTATGCTTTTTGTGTGGTGGAACAACTAACAACCATCAAAGCAACCACACAAGGTTAATCCTTTAACATGCCATTTGATAGATGGAGAAAGGCCTCCAAGCTAGGACCATATTAGGTTATGCATTTGTGTGGTGAAACAACTCATAACCATCAAAGCTACCACACAAGCTTAGTTTGTATCACGTCTTAGGTCATATTGAAAGCACCTAGACTAAAACCTCATGTTACTCTCACCACATGACTCATCATTCTCTGCTTGAACATGAATGGTCATTAGAGTGTTAAGATAACCTATCAGAATTGAGCTTCTTACATTCACACTAATAATACTTGAAACCTATACCAAGAAGTTCAACCTTGAAACTCACTTTCACAACTTTTAAATCACACACACATACATTATTGTTTCTAATTCATATTACAAATCAATCATTCAAACAATCACATACATTGAATACACCTTAAGAAGTATATAAAAACTTTGAAAATCTGATATTTTCGCTCATCCACCAAGTTTGCTTGCTTAGTCAAAGGTGTATGTCAGCCCACTCACTCAGCCACCATGACTCACTTTGCGATACAAAAAAAGTGAGTTTTGCTCGTTGAGCAACTACACCCGCTCAACTAGAAGTGTTCTACTCACTCAGCTAGATTGTATAATTCTACAACACTAAAATTGTAGAATTTGCACCCTTCAACCATTCATGACCTATCTTATGCATCTTTCCAAACTTCTAACACTCCTATATTGTCTTTTAAACTAAAATTGACCTAACCAAAAGTATATAAACTAACCTAAACTCATTTTAAACTATTTTACCATAATATTCCAATCCAAAAATTATCAAAACCTCACTTTAGAGACTAAACTTTAATTCCACAAGTTCTAGCTCATATTTGAGCAACTTCGGGATTTGAACAAGTCACAAACGACTCAAAGACAAACCCAAACTACTCCAAATTGTCTTAAAACATGCATATCAAAATCTCACTACTCAAGACCCCCAATTTACACCTAAAAACCATAAAAAAAACATCACCAAAAAACTAATACTTCTTTCCAAAATAAATTTCAACTAATTAACAACTTTAGCCAATCATAATTCACATATAAACAAACTCTAAAACTGAGTTTACTCTATGTAACCCTTAGCTCAAAAACTCACACACCGAAACCCCCTTTTTAAGGTCAAAATGACTAACATCTCAACATATATGTTGTTTCCTCCATGCTATATTAATTTCATACCATCAACCTTCACAACACCAACCAAACACAAGACAATAATCACATTTAATCCAATTCATACAACCATTTTCATTCAATCACACATGCACATTAAAACAAAACACATGAGTCAAACATCAAAATTAACATACATTGGGCTTCCATACTATTAAATACCAAAACATACTTTGTAACTCAAATTAAAAGAAAAACACTAACTTTCCTTACCTTACACCGAAGCAACAGAACTCTATAAACACTTAACTCTTGCTTAGAGCTCAAGGAACTCTATAAACACCTAAAAACACCAAATAAAGATCATCGAAAGTCCTTAAGACCTCTCATCAAACTAGGAAAGGACATTACAACGCACATGCAACAAGAGATCATTAAGCATGATCACAATTAAGAACGATAAGAGAAAAAAGGTTTGAAATTTACTTGCTCTATTGAAAAAATTGATTGGGTAGAAACATAGATTTCATTATCGTGGTCGATTAGGTACCTCCCAATCATCAAAGAGATGAATCAGGAATCAGAACTCTTAGAGAAAAGATAGGAAACTTTAGAAAAGTGGTTTATAGAGAGATTATACGTTTTAAAATAATGAAATTCGTTTATAACAAAATTATTTATAAATAAACCATTTAATATTAAAATAACCAAATCTCAGTATTTTTTAAATTATTATCACTTCTAAAATATTAGGTTTTACGTATAATGTTTATATTTAGTTTTTAAATTTTTATATTATTTTATTTGGATAAGTCTTTTATTTATTTATTTATTTATTTATTTCATTATATCTTTTATCTATAGAAAATTGAAAACTGATAAAAATAAAGAAAGAAAATTTAAAGGTAATAAGAAAATTTATTAAATATACATATTATTAGTAAAAAAATTTAGTAGGTTACAAGTGAAAAATCAGCTCAAATAATTTTTAATTTATAAGCTAATAACTACTAAAAGTATTTATTTTTAACTTTTCAAAGACAACTGATTTAAATTTCATAAAGTAAATAAAAATACTTAAATTTAAATAGTATTCATTAATTTAAATAAAATTACATGTTTAAATAAAAAAACATATAAATTTTTAGAAATAAATAAAAATAATAAATAGTTTAATATAAAATATTTTATTCAAGAAGTATTGGTAAAATTATTAAGCTTGATGCGTGAAATACTTGAGAATGGATTGTTAGAAACAGTATATAAAACATGATGCAATGTGATTCACAGATAATTTTTCCCTTTGTAGTAGTTAAAGAAATAATAAAAGAACCAACTCTGACTTTCGGTCTTAAAAAAGATAAAAACGAATTTGGATTGAATAAGAAATTTGACTAGCTTATAAAATTAATTAAATCTATCTAACTATGCTTTTTGTGTCATCACTTTTATTAATTGAACTTCACTTTTTGTTGCTTTTTCTTAATCAGTCTTTTATTCTTAATCAAAATAATGTTTTTTTATTTACTAAAATAAGTAATTTAAAAAAAATTACAAAAAACTTGTGTCACTGTGTTACACAAATATATTGTTAAAAATTATGTTAAAGTAACGAAACTTTAATACAAAATAATTTTAAACCAAAATCGTGTTAAAATAAGATAACTTTAATTTAAAAAACACTCTAAATTAAATATTTTTCGTAATGAAATCGTATACCTTATCACCACTTATCCGTATTCATAATTTTTAAAATTTTTTTAATTTGATAAATTAAAAATATCCAAAGGCTTTTAAGAAAAAATAATGGAAAACATAAGACTCTTTATAATATCAAAAGCTGGAAAAAAAAATTTAAAGTAAAAGAAATACCAAAAGGAAAATTAAAGACATCTTCACCTTTCGATATCGCTAAATTATATTTAAAAAATCGGCTCGTCGATTTTATGATTAAACTAGTAAATAGTCTCCACTTCCAAACAACTCCTTTCATCATTTACACATATTAATTAAATTATTATGAATAATATGATATTTGATTGAAAATTCATGTAAGGGTTTAATTAATTTGTTTAAGAGTATAAGTAAGTTAAACGAGACAAAGTAGGATTATTTTATTATTTAAACTAATAAAATTATAAATAATAAAGGATGATTATCTAAATTTTATTTTATAGATTAATAAAGCTAGTGCCTTTATAATAAGTTAGATATATAAAAATGTTAAACTCAACATAACTTTTTCTTCTAATTTATTTATTCAACTTCTCTTATTCATATATCATCATAACTCATTTAGTACATTAATAACAAGTTAATAACTTGACTTAACAATACACAACTCAAATAATTTATCAACATGTATGATTCAATCACATTCATTAAAACAATTTATCAACTCATATTTAACAAGAATCAAATATATAAACAAAACATATTTTCGTGACACCACATATAAACACAATTTCATAAGTTCAATCCTCATGACTCTTGGGACCAAACATCTGTTCTTTATTTATTTTTTTCAAAATTTTGAATTAGTTGTTATTTTTTAGATCCAAGTTCACCTTAGATTAGAATATTTCTAAATGATAAGAAATCATTCTTAGTAAATTTTTATGTGTCTCTTTTTCTTAGGTTGATTGGATGAAAATGGTTGTATACTCAGTGACAGGGCTTTGCATGTATTTTTTTTTTAAATGAATAATTGTTAGTTCATAATAGATGGTATGTTTAGATTGTTGATTTAGGTATAAATTTAACCTTTTTGTTAAAGTGATGAAGTATAAAGCTTAAGCTTCGTTTAAAAAAAGTTGACAAGAATGAAATTTGATTATTTAGTATTTTTTTACAATAGAAACAAAATTTCCGAGTTTGGTATTTTTATGTAGTAAAACAAAATTGTAATATTTTATTTTGTATGGTTAGTTTTAAAGGTATTATGTTTTAGTAATTTAGTGACTTTAGATTTTTATTAACAAATTAGGGGTGATTTTGAAATTTATGTTTTGATTTTTGTTATTATTGTTGGGTCTACTAAGGAGGAGGTTCACCTAAGAGACAATACCAATGAGATATAAATCCAACCATATAAAAGATTGACATCTATCTAAAATCTTAAAGCAATAGATTAATGAATCTTTCATCTTTATATAATGTTCTACTTTTTCATTTCTATCTAATGTGAGACTTAGACTCACACTTGGATTTCCAACAATTATATGAAATGACACAAAAATATCTTGTTAAAATATTATAAACATGGTAGATAATAATATTTTATTATAATATCATAATATTATACGACTTATGGTACATAATTATTAATATAATACAAAGTACAATGTTAATATGGATCTGTATATAATATATATTATAGTATGTATGTTATATATATTAAGTATGATAACCGAACATTTTTTATGCGTATGGAATAATAATACATGTTGGTGAATAGTGTTTTATTTAAAAATAAAATAATACATGTAAAAGTTAGAACACTTTGCTTTGGTTTGGTAATTCTGTTTGTTTTTCGTTTTTTATTATTTTTGATGATGAGGTGAGAAATATGTTACAAAAGGTGAGAGGATTCTGGAAATTGAATTTGAGGGGTTATGGGTTGACTACGAGGACTCTACATATATCTTTTCTTTGTATGTTTGTGATTGTGATTTTTAACTATGATTATATGACTTTTGTTATTTGTGAACACTAATTTATCAACATATTATAACATCCAAAAATTATCATACTATTAACACACATTGTTCAAATCAAATAGAATAAAATCAATATAATTTTAAAAAAATAGACTAGTTTCCCTTATTTCAAACGATATATATATATATATATATTCTCAACAATTCTACAACCCTCCACCCATCACATAAAATCTAAAGACATGACAGTATTCACAATGTTCACTTAAGGGAAAAGATTCGAGAGAGATTGAATAAATTTGAAATGATGAATTTAAGAGTAAATTATATGTTATTTTTTAAAGATTTGATGGTGATTGAGAATGAATTTGAAAATAAAATTTGTAAAAGTTTGTGTAAAATTTGATCGATATAATAAATAAAAAAATATTTTAAATAATAAAAATTAAAGATTACCAAAATACTCTTAGTAATAAATGTAATATAAAATTATATTTATTTGTAACATGTTTATTAGTAAAAAATTGTTAAATAATAAAATAAAAATAAAATTAATTAAAAAATAAAAACAAAATTTTATTTAAATAAAGTCAAATTATTGTGTTTAAAATAAATATATGAGAAATTTTTTTATAGTAATAATATTGTTTAAAACAATGAATTCCGTAATTCAACACTTTCCACTCTTTTCATCTCACACAAACAAACATGGTTTTAATCTGTAATCTGTCTCCTTCGTTTCTTTTAAATAGTAAATTATATTCAAACAAACACATCCTAAAAGATTGGATTTCTTTAGATCGGGGATGAAGGGAAATTTACTCTACTTAAGGGTTTGATAGGTAGATTTTGCTGCAATGATTCCAAAGGTATCCTTTCATCAATAATGTTAGTATTCACATGTTGCTATTTCCAACAAATCAATGGTTAACATTTTCATTTCGTTTAGGCATATAAAACTATTTTCGTCATAAAAAAATAAGTTAAAAATTAAAATTTAACGTTTATTATTTAATTTTTTTTTTAAAACAAAACTACTTGATATGCGAGAAAGAAAAATCACTGGTAATATTATATTTTTTTTATACAAATTCAATTTCTATACTTATAACATATTTTGTAAAACCCAAAATTTGATACAAATCGATTATTTAAAACTCTAAATTTAAATGTAAATTTAGTTAAAAAAATATATCATTTTTCTTTTATATAATAATAATACATTTTTAAACTATTATTCAAACATTATTTTATAAATTAAATTTATTTTTCAACTTTTAAAATATCGAACGTAGGTTTTTTTTATTTTATTAAATTAGTACTAAACTAATATTTTATAAAAAATTGGTTGAAAATTTTCAGGATAATATATTTGATAATAAATGTTTTCATTATTAAACGAGTGAATGTACAAATTTTCTGAAAAATCATATCAACAAAAGCCTTTTTTCGTTTTTATAAATTAAATTGTTTATATTATTGATCATTATCAGTTAATAATACTGATGACTTGTTTTAACTGGATATATATTTACAAATAAATGTAAAAAAAATACAAGAAGTGAAAAAAAAAAACACTTTCAGATAAGTGAACTACCAAAGTGTTTTTTAAACTTGTTTTATAACTTTCTCAAATCATGATTCTGGGCTTTCAAAAAACCAAATTGATTTTGCAGTACAAATCTGGCAGACAGAATTGGGCAAGTAAGAAAAAAAGCACATATCCTTGCAAAGTTATGTTAGAATCAACAACAACAGAATTGACACTTATGATCATGATTATTGACTTATTTGTTGGGTACAAACAAAATTTGATATCGGATAAAAGAAAAGTTGAATATGAATTTATATACACATAAATTCCTTTATTGATAAAAGACCTTTTGAAATGATATCAAAAATAAATTCAGAAAAGTTTGATCCAAAAGGGACAATATTTTATTAGCGTAAAGATATGTATATATTGAACCTTTCTATATTGACATTAATAAGTTGTATTTGAATGAGATTCATTTCATCGTGCAAATTATGAAATAAATTTTAAATTTAAATACAAAGATTTAAATTTAAATACAAAGATTTAGATATAATTTATTTTTATTAGACTAACCATTAAACCAATTCACAAGTATATTTTTCATTAGACTTCCAACAACAACACCATATCAATACTAATAACAATATTCCATCATTCTTAATCAAAGTAATGTGACATCAAACTCATTGTAGAATATGACAAACTATATCAAATTTGTGATTAACTGTCAAATCATAATTATTTGGTGAAGAGTACGTCAACTAAAGAATGTCAAAAAGTGAGATATAAACAATAAAAATAGAGTGCAATAACGTGAAATTTTTTAGATTTAAGTCAAAACTTTTTTATAAAGAAAAAAGCTACAGTAAATTTTATGTAGTTATTTATTTGTTTTTGTACTCGTGAATACTGCTTCTAGCCAATGCTATCCCGTTGTAATTACTGGGTTTGTTGAATGATCTATTGTCGTTGATTAGTACGGAAATCGTCATAATTATGAAACTTTTTAAATTTAAATTGTAAATATACGATAATAAGATATAATTCCCTGCAAAATCGTGTTGCAAAATCATGATAAAATAGTTAATAAGTAATAACAAAATTGCTAAATGAGAGAAATATTAAATATAAAAAATAAGTAGAAAAATTTATAGGGCAACAAATGATAATATATACATATAATAAAATAAAATAAA
Organism: Vigna angularis; assembly: GCF_016808095.1. NCBI lineage: Eukaryota > Viridiplantae > Streptophyta > Magnoliopsida > Fabales > Fabaceae > Vigna > Vigna angularis. Next base: position 33,489,322 of record NC_068977.1, on the reverse strand, counting down.
AACAAAATGACTGTTCTACCCCTGGTAGTATTGTGTGGAGTAATAGCCGACCACATGTTCTGTTCTAGCCATTCATTCTAAGTTGTTACTTTGCAAATGGAAAAATGCAAACTGTTTTGTATAATTTATTTTTCTTTTCCATTTTTTTTTTCTATTTTTGTGTTTTTTTTTTCATCTTCTTCTTGATACCCCATATCTTTTTCTTCCAGTTCTTCTCTATTCTTCCTTATTCTTCTTTCACTTTCTTTCCATTTTCTTCTTCATTACATTTATTACTTCGATTAAAAGTATGGAGAAACTTGAAGAATTAAGTTGCATTACAATGAGTACACATGAAAACTAAACTCAAATTAACAAAAAAAAAGTTCACTTTTCTCCAATAAAATTAACATAATGGAGGATGAATAAAAAAGAAACAGAATATGAAAAAGAAACAGAAGAGGAAATAACATGAAACAATATATATATATATATATATATATATATATATATATATATATATACCTTAAAGAATTAACCCTTTATATTGCTCTGTTATGAACTAACATCTACTTAGGAATTTATATAAAAGATGAGTTATCATTTAATATGACACCAAAAAAATTAAGTTCGTTAACTAACTTTCATCCACCTTATAAGACAACCTTAATAGATGAATCACACTAGTGACAACTTTTAATTGAACAAGAACCAAACAATAATATATAAATGAATTTAATTAAGGTTACAAAATTTCTTTACTATATAATTCAATCTTTTAAAATCAATTTAAACAATAAAATTCACGTCCATTTATATATTTTAAATTAATTTTAAGTTTTGGTTGGATTAGTATGAGGGTCAATCGTTTTTTCTTGTTCTACTCTTTTTGATCTTTCATCCTCTTCGAAAACACGATCCACTCCAATGGGTTATTCACATGCAGAAGACACTCTGACGCTCAAGTCACACATGTTTCATAAAGAGGTCTGTATTTGTTTACCTGGATACCAATTGTATATTTATAGGACTTGTGGCAACCAAGTCTATTGATTAACCATTATTACAGTATATTTTTGGACAATATAACGGGCCAATCACTCATAAATACCATATATTCATTTTTAATATGACTATTAAACGTATTAATTGATCATTTGATGATATTTACCTTTCCTGATTAGTTTATCTGTCAGCCGGTCAGTTGCAAAGTATAACACATTTTATTTTTTATCCAAGACATCTTCATCGTCTTAATAAATACCAGTATTAAGTCAATAATGTATACAGTTCAAATGTTAGATAGAAAAAAAATTGGTGATATGTGCCATTTTGGTATGCCAGTGATGTTTGCTCTTGTTTGTTTTGGATAGTATAAGCTAAATTTTGAAGGTTTAATGTAAAATAATATTCACTTGTTAAGTTCATAAAAAAGAAGGTTTATTTTAACTGAAAGTAAAACTTAAACTCAGTTATCCAACAGTTCAGTTCTGTCTTTGAATATAGCAGGAAAATCTCCAAAATTTTGACAATGATAATAAAGGTGTTACTAAAGAATAAGCCTTCCATCAAGTAATTGTTTTCTTCTAGTCAGAAATGGCAACTGATTAGAGCTTTTATTGGTACTGCAGCTGCAGAAGAAGGAGGAAAATCTCACTACTACAGCTATGATGATCACAGTACTACTAGATAACAGATTCTTGGTGGAGGCATTCTCTTTTGTTTTGCATGAAAAACCACTTCAAAATTTCTGCACTCACATCTCGCAAATAACACACAAAATCGCAGAACCTGCTGAATTTTGCAGTATGGTAGGCCCTCAGCACATCAGAAAACCTACCAAATAATTAACCAATAATTGCACTGTATAACTCCTTTTTCCTTTTCCAAATATTCCACCTTAACAACACAACTGAGTCTTTTCATAACGATGATGATGACGACAAGAGAAGCCACTTATTCATACAATATTTCTTATAGTAATATTTTTTAATTACACAAATTTTTGTATCAATTCAATGTCTCTGATGAGAAAAAGTTATATCTTTCTTTCTTCTGTTTTCTATCTGTCTATCTCTCTGTAGTATAACTTTTTTTTGAGTAAAATTTCTGTATGAATAATTGAATACAGTTTCTTTAATGACAGAAGGACCATTGTGTGAGAGAGATCATGTACAGAGACAGAAGCAGAAGCAAGGAAATAGGGATATGCAAACCCAGCTGCACAATCAGGACACCAACAAGCCCTTATAGGTCTGGACCATGAAAATTAGGTTCCTGGAATTATATGTAGGTTTTCAATGAATTAGGTTGTCTGGTTTTCAAGGAAGTTCACAATCTTTTCAAAAAGTAAGATTGAAACAAATCTATTATATAATTTTCATTTGGGTACAATTGTAAATATTTTCACTTGCCAAAGACATCATTCTAGGTGTTTTTATATTTGTATGTTGTTTCATTCAATCACTCCAGAATCACATGTTGGTACTACAGAATCACGTGTTGGTGTCGCTTCATTCTTCTATTTTTTTTTTTCTTTTACCACTCTTTTTTTTTCACTTTGCAAAGATTTGGAATAGTAATTTTTTATATATGATGAGCAATTTAGATGAATCTTATGCTTTTGAAGAATAAAAGGCATGAGGTAGTTCCGAAAAGTTTATATATTTTTTTCTTTATTAGACTAAATAATATTAAAAAATAGATTCTTGAAATACTAAAGAATTTTCAAAATCAAGGAATTATAAGTCTTAGAAGTTGATATTCTGTGCTAAAAGTTTAGACCATGTGACCTAATTTCAACGAATTAAATATATACAGCGAAAATTGACTTTAAATCTAATTCAAGATTATAAAACAAGATTTAATAACATTTCCGACCGTATATACTTTATAATTTTTTAATGTCGTTTACTATTTTATATAATTTTTTCTTGTAAAATTTTTAATACAAAGAAAGTACAACGCAAAATTATTGTATTTATGACAAGAGAATAAGTAGGCTAAGAGTAGCGTCTGGTCCATTTAAAAAAAACATCGTTCCATTACAACACTCATAAAAAAATATTTGTAAATTTTTACAACTATCTATAGATATTTGTAAATACTTTTATATTTTATTATTTTTAATTTGAAATAAAATTATTAACAAATATTTAAAATATAAATTTAGATAAAAAAAATTATTTTGAAGTATAATTTAAATCAAATTACTCACTAAAATATTAATGCAAAAAAAATGGTTTTTCTAAAAAGATATTTAAATAATTTGCGCCAACATATAAATTTTAAAAAAAAAAACTTTTAAAAGATAACTTCATAGGTCTAAATAAAAAAAATAGAAATACATTAAATTAAAATTTAAACAATTTTTCAATGGTTAATACTTTTTTCCCTGATAATTTTTTTTGGTCAATTTAAAAATAAAATACTTAAATAAAATTCAATAATAATTATTAGTATGATACCATATACCTTGTACTTGTAACATTCCAAAATTTCATAACATTCAAGTAACATGAGATTCATCATACCTTCATTAATACAAATTTTCACAACATTAAAGTAGCATGAAATTCATCATACTTTCACTAATACAAAACAGTTAAATAAAAAAAAAATATAAGATGCTATACAGATATCCAAATATAACTTATAATAGAAAAAAGTATATACAAGATCTTATACTACTATAAGATATTACATTGAACTAAAAGTGTAATAGGATTTTTTACCAAAAGATGAAACTGAAACAAAATTTTTATCTCTATGCCTAAACTCCATCTCTTCTTAGCACCTACTCACTAGAAACATTCTCTTTTGCTCACACCAATTAGGTTATCATTCCAAAAGAGAATCACAAAAAAAACGTACAAACAGAACATAACAGTAAGCTAACTTTTACAAAGAAACAATCAAACAATTAAATCAAGTATACATAATAATTTCATTCTTAATTCAAACAAGAACTTAAACAGATTATAACATCTAGACTTTATCATCTGGATATGTGTATTGATGTCAAACTATGACAAGTTTTACACTTGTAGTGGTGGAACAGTTTGCCTACCCAAGTTGCACACAAGGTTAATTCATCTACCACCTATTGCCAACGAATCAAACCATAGACTAGGACCTCCTACTACTCCTCACCATATAATCCTCATTCTCTATTTGAGATAAAATGATTATTAAAGCGTCAAAATAACTTCAAGATTGAGTCTATATATCAATACAACATACTACTAAACGACACTATAAAGTCTCACCACGAAGTCCATGAAATTACATCAAACATTAATACTATGCATATAATCAATAACATACTCGTCATCATCATCAATCATACATGCATAACCACTATATATATGCTCACAATCATATTATAAATCAATAATTGTTTTTAACATTCACATAACCACACATAAAACACATCATAAGAAGTATATGAAAATTTTATTAAAATTATGATATTTTCGCTTAACCACCAAGTTTACTTGCTTAGTGAAAGGACTCTAACCCATCCACCAGGTCTACTTGCTCAACTAAAGCCTTCTCGCTCAGCCATAGGATTTACTTGCTCAATTAAAGCCCTCTTGTGTAGCCACCAGATCTGCTTGCTCAGGTAATAGTGCTTGACAACACACTCACTTAGCAACTAAGTCTTCTCGCTCAACAAGAAACCACTGGAACTTACAAACTTAAATTCTCCCAAAAGTTGCATAGTGAGTATATTCTCGCCTAATGACTATTAAGCCAATGAACTCTCTGATTTTGGTCTTACCTAGTGAGATTTTGCTCGTCTAGCGATCACCAAGTTAGTAACTCTCTGATTTTGACTTCGCTCGATGAGTATATGCTCGTCCAACAAGTCTGCATAATTCTGCATAATAAAATTCTGCAGATTTATGTTATTCCAACCCTATAAAATAGTCTAACACTAACCCTAGATGTCCAAAACAACCAATCATCCGATTAAACACGAATCAATGACTCAATCCATTAGATTAAGCTCACACTTACCATAGCCCAACTACCAACTTAGCATACTTACATCTCAGATTTCAGCAAGAACCCTTAGATAAAAGTCAAAGAATTCTAGAAAAATGATTTCTAGAGAGATTATGTGTTTTAAAATAATGAAACTCGATCACCACGAAACTATTTATATTAAAACCATTTAATATTAAAATAATTAAGTTTTAGTATTTTTAAACCACTACCACTTCTAAAATGTCATTTTCTAAATCTTTACAATACTCCTTATATGTAAATATTCATTAAAAATATCCATTTAACTTTCATCATTAAATTCTTTTATCATCCCTTTTATATATATATATATATATATATATATATATATATATATATATATATATATATATATATATATATATATAAATAGTTTAAATTTTTTTGTCCTAGGATATATTTAAGATTTATTAAAAGGATGATTATGCATGTCTTTTTACCAAAGTAATGTAATTTTTTTAATTTATTAAAATGTGCAACTTTTATATAAATTATGATATGGATAACTTATTTCAAAAGATTTTTAAAGTTGAATTCTAAACAACACAACTTTGTTAATAACATTTTAAAAATTGTCCATTTTGATAAATTTTAAAAAATATTAAAAAAATATTATGCAACGGGATCTACAACGAAATAAACACGCTCTAGTAGATAAAATGAAAAACCAGACATATTTTGTGTGCAAGCAAAAACACATTTGACTGCGTGCCCCGTTTCAAACTCTACTTTACAAAACATAATTAAAAAAAACATACAGTACTATATATTATACAAAGTAATTGTACTTAAAGTTGTGTTCATTTAGTAAAGATAGAATTAATATGGAAGTTGATTGAAAACTGCTATCCATGCAAAAGAAATTTGCTAATTAATGTTCTGCAAAAGTTTCTTTATTACTTTGCTAATCTTTTCTGCATAATTAATGATTCTCTGATGCTCTGATTTTCTTTTATACTTTCTTGTGCTTTTCCTAACTCAATGACCATACATTGATTTTGTATGCAATATATACTGCATAATTAACTCATCCTAATATGCTTAACCATTTTCTTAACTCATAATCTAGCACTTAAATCATAGTTAACCTTGTATATATCAGTTCAAATCTTGCTGTCAATGAAAAAAAAGTAATCATTCAATGATTTTGTAAGTTTATCTTCAAAACCTTGCACTTGAACTTGGTTAAACTGTTACATATATGTATAAAGTATATACTGTAGTCTGCATTAAGAAATTCCCAGAACTTACAGTATTTTAATATAGAAAAGAAAAGGGTGAAGATGCATGTGTGAGTGTGAAGGTGTAAAATGAGAGAAGAGACAAAAATCCGTACAGTGATATGCATCAGAGAGAGAGAGAGAGAGAGAGAGAGAGAAGGTGTGGTTGGACAGCATAATGGACAGAGAAAAGGGTAAGGATAAGCTGAGAGATAGAGAGGGGCAGTTTGGATTGAGAATTAGTGTGAAAGGCACGAGACAAAAGGAGACCAATAAATGAATGAGAAGAGTAGAAAAAAAGGGTCAAGGGTTCATAACCCTCATGATCGTTACGTCGTTTTTCATTCTCTACTCCCAAAAATATACCAGAATTCCACGTTTTCTTCTCTTCTTCTTTCTACTTTCCTTCTCATTTCATAATTTCTCTCCCTAGACACCTTCACTTTTGTCCCATGTTACACCAACACCACACCAATCTCTCCATATCAACCAACTCATTTTCCAACAACAACGTTTTCTGCTTTATTACCATCCATATATACTATATGCATCAACTTTCTCTACTTTTCATTTCAAGTAGCTACGACTTACCATTTTTCTGTCTTCTCTTCATCACAAAAACCTCCTTGCATGCTACCTCTACACATTCTCACTTCATTTTCTTTGTTTTTGCTTTTTTCAACTTCAACACCATTCTACTATGCTCCATCGTTTCAATTCCCATTGCCAAGTGACAAGGGCTGATGGAGACAGATAAATAAATCTATTTAAAGCACTCCCACTTTATACAGATATAACACACCCCTTTCATTGTTTTAGCATATATTCTCTTTCATTACTTCTAATCTTGTATGTATATAAGCTCATAAAGCTATGGTACCCAGTAGCTTCATTCTGTGCTATTTATAACCTTTTTCTACCATCACCCTTGTGACCACTCAAAAGGGAGAGACCAAAAACCCTAGCCTTTTTGCTCTCATTGCCTCTACCAGAATGTGGATGGTTGGTGACAACGAAGGTGGTGAGTTCAGTATGGTTGATCATTCTTTCAATGGAAGGAAACTCAGGCCCCTCATGCCAAGGCCAATGATTTCTTCTAACACTGCACCACCAACAACCACTCTTAGCTTAACTCACCACCATGGCAATGATTTCCCTTCACAATATGATTATCACCATCTTGGTATTTATATAACTTCTCTCTTTCCCCAGTTTCTGTTAATATGCATTTGTTGTTTTGCCTTTTCTAATGCGTTGTTTTCGTTAGCCTCAGTGGCAGAACAAAACAAGAGAGAGCAGTTCAATGGTGCAGCACCTGTTGTGGTGAGCTCAAGGTGGAATCCAACCCGAGAGCAACTGAGAGCCCTTGAAGAGTTGTATAGAAGAGGAACAAGGACACCGTCTGCTGAGCAAATCCAACATATCACTTCACAGCTTAGAAGGTTTGGTAACATCGAAGGCAAGAATGTGTTCTATTGGTTTCAGAATCACAAAGCCAGGGAAAGGCAAAAACGTCGCCGCCAAATGGAATCAGAGGCTGAAACTCCTGAGAAGAAAGAGTCAGGTAACTTAGCATGACACCCTCATGCCATTCTCAATTAATCCATAATCATTTAGTCATAATTATGCAGTTTTGTTTGTTACAGATCGGTATTATGTGTCTAGATTTTCTTTTTCTTTTTCTTGTTCTGATTGTTGCTCATGTCATGTGTTGTTTTGTTTTTCCCTTTGTCCACAGCTGCAAGTAGGGCAGTTTTTGAAGTTAAACAGACCAAGAATTGGACACCCTCAACAAACTGCAGTACTGTTGCAGAGGTCTAATAATATTCCATGTCTAATATCCTGATTCTGCTATATATATATATATATGTGTGTGTGTGTGTAGATTTGTCTTGTTCATGGACTAATTTATAGTATCTATCTACCTCACCTTAGCCTTTTTGTTTGTTTGTTTTTTAACTTGGGATTTGCTTAATGGTAAAAAGTTTATAATCATATCCATTAAGTGGTGATTATTAGCATATGATTACTAGAGATGAAGTTGATGTTGGAAATATGTATATTATGGAAAGATCTGCACTAGGTATAGGGAAAGGACCCAACAAAAGCTTCGTTTGTTGGGAAATGAAAAGGGCCTAAAAGCTGAATTCCTTCCCTTCTGTCGGCTCTGCTGTTATGCAATTTAGCTTTGCTTTTGGGTCATGTGCTCATTCATGTCATTTAGGTCAGTAGTTTTAAGGGCATCCCGATATAATATTCTATCCGACTGACCAACTTTTGTGATGGAAAAGACAACCTTAGCCCTACTTTTATTTGACTTCTCTTTTAGACCATGCATGCACCCTTTAATTGAATGAACATAAATTTGAATCACAATAATTGTTTATGATAAAGTTCATATCAAAAACCGTGCAGTATTCACTTTAACATTATCTACGTATATATAAACTTCTATTGGTTGTGTTGTGTCTATTATATATATATATATATATATATATATACATATAGATTGTGTATATTAACAAGTATATTTTTCTAGGAACTTGGAGTGCTCAATTAAAATATGTGCTAGCCAATACCTTTTTCTCCTTTTTGTTTTCTGGTTTTGATTTTGGACATAGAGATAGATACTGTGGTTTTCAATTTGATGCGTTTGCATGGCTGCAATTCAAATCCACAGGAATCTGTTTCAACACAGAGGACTGCAAAAGCAGTGGCCGTAGAGAGTAGAACAGTTGGATGGTTCCAATTCGAGGAAGGGGAATTACAAGAAAGAAGAAACCTTTTGGAGAGGAATGCCACGTGGCATGTGATGCAGTTACCTTGTCCTTCTCCTGCTGCAGCTGTCACAGACCTCATAAACAGCCCTCCTAACACCTCTTCAGCTATTAGTATGGCTACTACAACAACTACAGTAACAACAACAAAAATGGACCCTAACCTCATAAAGACACATGATCTCAGCTTTTTCATTTCACCCCAGAGGGAAAACAGTGTTATATACTTAAGCAGTAGCAGTAGTACTAGCGAAGATGATAACTGTGTGGAGTCTCAAACCCTTCAGTTTTTCCCATTAAGGAGTGGTGGTGATGTTAGCAGTGACAACATGAGGGATAAAGAGACAGAGATATCAGCTTCAGCAATGAATTGCAATAACTTGACCCCAAGCCAGTTTTTTGAGTTCCTTCCTATGAAGGAGTAATATCAGAGACACATATGCTATGTTTGTAAAATGATGGGAATGTGTTTTGATGTTGTTGTTTTGTTGAAAAATGGCACTGCTTTTATTGTTAGTTGTTAGATGATGTTATGTTTCAAGGAATTGGTGCTGTAATATGACACTGACTTTGAATGAGGGTAATGTATTTTACCTTAAACTGCATTTGGACTATGTTGGTTGAATCAAAACTTAGTATTTGATTTTAAGACATGAAAATGGGAATAAGATGTGACAGAACAATTATGATTTTTGTTCTTTTCTTGCATTAATTTAATTCTGGTGGAGTAAGTAAACTTTATAGTGCGTTTACGACAAATTAAGAAATCACATCAATGAAAGAGAGTGAAAATCTTGTATTCAATTGAAAGTTATTTGCGTTTGATAATGGCTGTTCAAACAAAGACATGAATATATGCAATATCAAGTGAGAACCCTTTTCATAAACTTGTTTCAAGAGCTATCTAAAAATTTAAACTAGTTTTACAGTTTTTGTTTGAAAAAATTTGTTTTATTGTTTCTGTAGACAAGTTCTATGAACAAAGAAAGAATCATTTTAAACGTGTTTTTAGATTCTTGTGTATTTGTACAGTGAAAGTAGAAAAAATGAAAGCAAAACTAATAGTACATGGTCATAGGTTGCAGTATAACAAAGAATCCTCAACAAAAATTACCAGGGACCACAATATATCATTACACAAAGTGAAAGGTATTAGGTCTGTAACTGTGATTGAAAAATAACACATGATGTTTCTCTAAGTACATATTATGACATATATATCAGCTATAACGAAACAAAATGCATGATAATGTAAACTCATAAAGATAATGTTGAAGGAGACCAATGGATGGAAAAACAGTAGAGAAATATAATTTCTGCATATATTTTAGATCATATTACATTTATTGAATAGATTAAAAAATAAATTTTAAACTCAATTTCACACTGATTGAGATTTAGACTTACATATACATAAATGATTGATACAATAGTAGTCCAAGTTGAAAAATAAATCAGATAAACATCAAATTTGTTAGAATAAATTTTACATCATACTTTTAGTATTATATTAAAAAATAAACTTTAAATTTAATTTAATTTTGTTATACTTTAAAATCATTTAATGTGAGATTTACCCAATGAAAATAATTATATATATAACATTGGTTATCTAATTTAAGTATCTTTAGAAAATGATCACGGGTGAATAACGAGCATGCAATTCAAGATTTGTGAAAATGATTGATCTCATATATTGATGGCTTCCTCTTCCTCACTTAACTATTAATCCGTACAAGTTCAGTTCCTGGTCCTTTCTCACAGCATCCATTGATTCCATATATATATATATATATATATATATATATATATATATATATATATATATATATATATATATATATATATTCATACATAACCAGTGCAGTGTAGCAGGAACTGATAGCTTTTAAAGGTAACTGAACTGAACAAAGCAAAACAATCAGCAAGAGAATCACGTTCTGCTTTTGGAAACTTAGGGCAAAAAGTTTTTCACTTTTTTACTTGCCACCAAGGCTCATGAGAAGAATACATTTTCAAACTTGAATCCTGCATCCTTTTGCAGAAAAAAAAAATTATTATGTCTAACTCATTTTCAGTACTGGCGAACTAAAACTATGCTAGAGAAACTAAAATGAGAAAAAGAAATGTGTGTATATATTTTATAGTTTTCTATATGTTATTATACTGTTTGTTTTTCCTTTTAATGAATCAAAACATTTTTTTTATGTCTGGAAATTTATGATTCACTGAATTTTGAAGATTACAATTTCTAAGAATGTTGAATTTTGCTTCACTGAAAAAATATTATTGAAAATATACTTTTTTTAAATCAAATAGTTATTTGATTCTTTGGTAAGAAAATTGGCAAAAAAACATTTAAAAACGCAATTTTCTGTTGATGTTATTTTTTAAAATGTACACCAAACATTATATATATATATATATATATATATATATATATATATATATATATATATATATATATATATATATATTTACAAATTTAAATTTATGAGAAATTATAAATAAATTCTAACAAGGACCAGGTATAATATGAAGCTTGTAAGTTTTTGGAGACACGGTTGAGCATTATTACATAAAATGCATGAGTTTTTCTTATATATTCTTTTAAGATTATACGAGCAGACAGGTAATACCATTCTAAGTCATTCATCAGACAAATTTTATAAGACTATAATTTAAAAAAAAAATAAGTTTTAATGGGTAAAAGAATAAAAAAAGTATATATGTAATATATTGTTTATTAGAATTTGTATCTTTTTAAGCTTTTATGTTTTCTAAAGGTATTTATTTTTCAAATATATTTATGTCTCTTGGTAGGTAGCAATTAGATCAATAGTCTAATTTTATTAGATATAGAGTAAGTATTTAATTTCTTACTATTGATTTAACATTTTTATTTCTTTAAATTTATTGTAAAGAGATATTTGTTGTATAGAATTAAAACATTGAGATATAGCAACATACTTTGTGTTTTTGGAAATATATAGCTAGTTAACATTAATTAAATATGTGAAATTTTCTAGTTTGAGATATAGTTGTTGTTAAATAAATATATAGTCACTCAAATAACAATGTGATTGCTTAAACTTTAATGAGTGTTTGATGTTTCTATAACTTATTGGATTATATAACAAGTCTTCTTGCTTATTGCTTAATTATGTGATGTTTGACCAACAAGAAAGGGTGGTGGTTGTTTATACGACAATTGGACGTAAGGGACAAGTTGAACCAATTTTCACACCTCTGAATCTTATGTCACTCAATCAATGTGAAGTTACTTAAGTGATGAAGATTTCTTCTATTTGAAAAGGTAATGTCACTCGAACGATATACATTTGATTATATTGCCAAAGCAACAAGAGAGAAAGTGTCAGTATAATTTTAGCCATAGATTTAGGTGTATCATTTGATAATTAGTCCAATTTTATATTGATATCAATGTGACTATCTAGTCTTATTTTAAGAATATATAACTATAGACATCCGATATAATTGATTTGTTAGCTAAAAGAGGAAATTCCAAAATATCACTACTTTGAAAGACATACATCTCATCAATCATTGTTTGTTGTCACTCTGGTGAGATAAAGTTTCACCTGAACACTTAGACATAAGAATAAAAGATAATAAAGACAAACAAGTATAGTGTATGGAGAAAAGTCTATGATAATTGAGGTTTGTATAGTGGGGTAGGCAAATTATTTTCAAATGCGACCAAATCTGATATGGAGGTGGTTTATCGTGTATAGACTTCATTATACTATTATTTGCAAAATTGGATTACTGAAATATCAATACGCCATGAATGATATTGAATTACTTAAAGTGATGTAGGAGAAACATCATGAGTTATGACAAAGTCATATGGTGTTGATGAAGAAAAATGAAAATGGTGGGAAGGTGAGTACATGCATCTTCATTCAAATGAAAAGTTGTAAAATATGAAACAAACTCAAAGAAAGATACATCAACAAACATAAAATACCTATAAAGATTAAAAGATAGACATTGATACCCTTTTTTAGAGCAATGATATCCTACAAAGACACGTTTGAATGACTAGGGATAATGTTTATCTTGACCAAGTGTGATCGAGGTTATGTACAAAGTATGTAGAGCCAAAAAGGAAAGATAATTGTATTGTTAGTGGAAAACGACAAGTGCACTGATTGCGACAAGTGCACTGATTGCACATAGCAAGTAATAAATATTTTTCTATCCGTAAGGACTTATGCAACACATGACAACTTTCACAACACAACTCAAATAGACAACAAATCTCACAAAAACACAAAATTTTCTTTTTTTATTTTTATCAAACAGTTGGTGTGCAGTGCAAGAGAAAATTTAACATAAGATATTTACAATTGTTAAGACTATATTTCATCCACTTCATTCTCATGGATACACAATCATCTCAATTTCATATTCAAGTCAAAATCAACTCACAAGATTACTCAAATATTGTTTCTAGACCTTAGACCTTGAGCCTATGATAACTCATTAAAGTCCAATTCCTTGAATCATAAACAACCATGCATTAAGTTCAAGAGTCTTAAAGAATGAATCATATTTTATCCCTAGATAGAAGCTCTATTAGGAAAATACTTTTAGTTCTAGGTTCAAAAGAAATTTTCTAATACCTCAACAAGTGTCAAACTATGATTGGCCAAACCAAAGTAAGCATTAAGCATAAAAATCAAATACTAACATTGAAGTAAAAAAACATATGTATACATAACAAAATACAAAAGATTCAATTTATTACATATAATCATAACAACAAGGTTAGCTTTTCATGGTGGAAAACTTAGGCTTTACAAATAATATAAATAAGGAAGAAATTTGAACAAAAAAGAAGAGAAAGCCCTTTTCCAAAGAACTAAGCAGTTACTCCAAGCTTCACTTGCGCTCCCTATTCGCATCCACATCTCTCATTCATAAATTCTCTCCCTCATCAACCACAAAAGTAGGAAAACACATAAATGAAAATTGAAACGCCAAAGGGAAATGGGAGACCTTCCCAACAACCTAAATAGCCTCCAAGGGCCTCTCATGGTCATTCAAAGTGGAGAGAAAGTGTGGAAGAAAGAGAATTCTCCAAAACCTCTAGTAAAATATGAATAAATACTCAATTTTTACATGTAAATGATACCACCGCTCAACACTGCTAAGCATTATTAGTAAAAATGCAAACTAGTTTCCACTGCTCAATGCAATTTCTTTCACATTAACTAGCACTCAACGCCACTTTCCACCACTCATTTCCATTTTCTACATTTCCATTTTCCACAACTCAACTATGCCTGTGCAAGGGCTCGTGTCGCTCAACCCTAGACAATTTGACAACATTCTGTAATTGAAGCATTATGCGTGATCCTAATGATGCCCAACGCAGGTATTTGCTTTAAATTGATCTTTTCTTATCCAAAACATGTTCCATTGAGCTTTTGTGTGTTTTGCTCCATTAGAATTGATTCTTATTAATTTATTTCACATACTTAAACAAAGAGGTAAAACAAACATAAAAAAAACTAAAACAAAAAATAATACAAGACACACTAAATTTGAGGATAAAATCTAGGAAATTGTTTATTTATTCATAATAATAGACACACAAAAATAAGTAAAAATTGACATCATAACTAAGTAATGAAAAAACATGTTGTAGGAACATTCCCCAAAAATGGAAAGGAAGATGAAGTGAAGAAGAAATGCTCAAGTAGTTTCAATAAGATGTTTGTTTTTGCCTTCAACCACTTTGTTTTGTTGATGAGGATGAGAACTCAAAGTTTAATGAAGGATACCAAACTATTTCATGAATTGCTAAAATTGGTTAGACAAATATTCCGATAAACATTTATTGATAAATCAAATCGTGTTTTCATTTCATTAAAAAATGTTTAAAATATAAAAAACATTTATGATAAGCTCTTTATTAACTAAATCTAAATACATCTCAAATAATCATCGTAATAAAATATTTAAAACCAATACGAGTAACAATACTAAAAAAACCTGAAATATCAAAGTAAACTAAAAAAAAGAGACAATTTGTTTCGGTGTAAATGTTGTCCGGTGTGTCTTTGTTGCTCCTGGCTGTCTGGGACGCTTGCTCTTCTCCAATTGTTGTTGTTCATACTTGCCAAAGGAGGG
Source organism: Vigna angularis (assembly GCF_016808095.1). Lineage (NCBI taxonomy): Eukaryota > Viridiplantae > Streptophyta > Magnoliopsida > Fabales > Fabaceae > Vigna > Vigna angularis. Next base: position 33,474,153 of record NC_068977.1, on the reverse strand, counting down.
GGAGGTACCTGCAAAGATACTCCGACGCTCAAGTCAGATGTGAATTATGGAGCCTCAGCTCTCAAGAGAGTGATTATGATATTGCTCTGAAATATTATTTAGGGTCTCTAGACATAAAGAGAACGTACCTGAACTTTTGCTCTGTCATTGTATTTATAAGCAAAATAAAAATAACCACCTTACCTAAAAATGTGGTTAGTGGCTTATAAATATCTTAACCGTTTAAGATATTTTATGTAATAAATATAATAAATATCTTACTACATAACATGCCCCCCAAGTCCGAGTTAACGGTTCCGTTTTACGAACGTGGTAACTATAGGACTTATGAGTGTGAGGGGGGCTGTATTCGCTGTGGTCTGAACGTTTCAAACCAAGGATGACCGCGCGGTTGAGTTTAAAAGACCGAAAAGATGTGAAGCCGAACGACAAAAAAGCGGGAATGAGTGAGGCCGAACGTGAGGACCTGGATGACCGAGCGGTAGAGGCTGTATAGCCGAAGGTCATAGAAGCTGAATGTTTGAGGTCACGGACGGTAGAGGTCGAGTGACATGTGAGGTCGAATGTTTGAAGCCAAGCGGACGAACGTCATGGAGGCCGAATGGTAACATTAATGGCGTCGAACGACCGAATACTTGAACGCTCGTACATAGGGACTGTCGAGCGGTTGAAACCAAAAGGAGGCCGAACGGCCGACTGCTTGAACGCTCGTACAGAGATTGTCGAGCGGTTGAAAGCAAAGGTCGAACATCTTTGAGGCCGAACGGTCGACTGCTTGAACACTCGTACACAGAGTTTGTCGAGCGGTTGAAAGCAAAGGTCGAACATCTTGGAGGCCGAACGATCGACTGCTTGAACGCTCGTACACAGAGATTGTCGAGCGGTTGAAACCAAAAGGAGGCCGAACGGTCGACTGCTTGAACGCTCGTACAGAGATTGTCGAGCGGTTGAAAGCAAAGATCGAACATCTTTGAGGCCAAACGGTCGACTGCTTGAACGCTCGTACACAGAGATTGTCGAGCGGTTGAAAGCAAAGGTCGAACATCTTTGAGGCCGAACGGCCGACTGCTTGAACGCTCGTGCACAGGGATTGTCGAGCGGTTGAAACCAAAAGGAGGCCGAACGGTCGACTGCTTGAACGCTCGTACAGAGATTGTCGAGCGGTTGAAAGCAAAGGTCGAACATCTTTGAGGCCGAACGGTCGACTGCTTGAACGCTCGTACATAGAGATTGTCGAGCGGTTGAAAGCAAAGGTCGAACATCTTTGAGGCCGAACGGTCGACTACTTGAACGCTCGTACATAGAGATTGTCGAGCGGTTGAAAGCAAAGGTCGAACATCTTTGAGGCCGAACGGCTGACTGCTTGAACGCTCGTACACAGGGATTGTCGAGCGGTTGAAACCAAAAGGAGGCCGAACGGTCGACTGCTTGAACGCTCGTATACAGAGATTGTCGAGCGGTTGATGTTCTAGGTGTTCTTGGGCGAACAACGGTCAGAGGGAGTGTATCCCGATGTTCTGGGTTGTTCTTGGGCGAACAACGGCCAGAGGGAGTGTATCCCGATGTTCTGGGTTGTTCTTGGGCGAACAACGGCCAGAGAGAGTGTATCCCGTAGAATGCTCGTGGACATGGGTTGTCGAGCGCTTGAAATCAAAGGGCAAATTCCTTTGAGTCCGAACGACCGAATGTTTGAGCGCTCAGTTTTCGGTTGACCGTCTACTGCGACCTGCATAAGATATATAATATATATATATATAAAAATATAGAGCGTTTTAAACTTGGCGGTCGAACGTCAATAGGATCGCATGGTGGAGCGGTCGTGTCGATAGATGGTCGAGCCGTAGAGGCCGAGTTGTCAAACGTTAGTGAGGCTGAGTGTTGGACGCTTTAGGCCGAGCGTTCGTGAAAACGAATGCTGGAATGCTTGAGACGCAAATCGCCGAACGAATGAGGCGAAAGGGTGGAGGCTTTGGCGGCCGAACGTCATTGAGACCTACAACTGAACCACTCAGGCAAGCGGACGAACGTTATTGAGTCCGACTGGCTGATCATCAGTGGGATCGAATGGCCCAAGGCTTGAGTGCTCGTGTAGATGTATGGTCGAGCGGTAGAGACCGAACGTCAATGGTGAGTGAAGTGCCGAACAATTGAGACCAAGACGCTGAACGTCATTGAGGACCAATGGGCGAGCATCAGGTTAGTCGAATGGGCGAACGCTTGTGGATCCGAATGACCGAATGCTGGAGTGTTCGAGGCCATGGATGACCGAACGATTTGAGGGCGAGCGGACGAACGTTATTGAGGCGGGTGGCCCGTTATTGAGGCGGGTTGCCGAATGGTTGAGGCCACGGGTGGCTGAACGTTGGGGACCGAGTGGACGAACGCCGCGGATGCTCACTAACCGAGCATCATTTTGGTTGAATGATCGAACGCTTATTAAGCCGAGCGTCCGCATGCTAGAGTATTTGAGAATGAAGAACCGACAAAAGGTGAGGCCGGCCGGACGAGTAGTGGTACGCTCGTGGCCACGGAATGGTCGTGACATACACTCGTCCTTGTCGGTCGACCTAGATGGACGACCGTGGAGTGCGGCTCGTTCTTGATGGTCGATCTGGATACTGTCGAACGGTGATGAGGAAAGTTTTGTCGATCGGTCACGGTCGACACTCGGTCTTGCTGTCGACCAAGGTGGACGACCTTGGAGTGCGCCGAATGGTTGATCGCCAGGGAGGTCGAACAATGGATTGCCAGGGAGGCCAGATGGCTAATCGCCAGATGGCTAATCGCCAGGGAGGCCGAATGGTTGAACATTAATGTGGTCGAACGGCTGAACGCTGGAACGCTCGTGGCCATGGATGGTCGAGCGTCATTGAAGCCGAAAGGCAGAACGTTTGGCGAGGCTGATTGCTGGACGCTTGAAGCCGCACGTCCGTTAGGTGAAATGGCCGATCATGAGTAGGGCCGAACGTCATGGAGGTTCAATAACCGAGCATCAGTTTGGTCGAATGACCGAACGCTGGTGGATCCGAATTGCCGAATGAAGGAGTTTTTGAGGTCATGGATGACCGACAATGGAGTGCGGCTCGTTCTTGGTGGTCGAACAGGAAATGGTCGAAGGTCGTTCGGAGTTTGAAGTTTTGGGGAATAGAATTTGGGTTGGATGACGTGGAGGTAGAACCGAACGACGCGTGGATTGCGCGAGGGTTGCGGAAGACGTGGAGAATGAGTCTGACAAGACACCGAAAGGGTTTACCCTGGGTGACAACCGTCTTCTTCCCGCCTCTCTGTAAAATCCCTTTCTGCCCCAAAAAACCCTAGAATCAGCCACACTGCGGAATGGCCGATCCTGAGGTTGTCGTCGACGGAAGCCGCGATCCAAGGTGATCGAAAACCATGGAGTCCCCAGGCTTGGGATGGACTGGCGGAAACGCAAACCTAGCCCTGGCTCGTGGCGCTGCGGATGGCGCGGAGGCGGAACTGGACGGCGAGGTGATCTTTTGTGTGGGAGTCTTCCGCGAAAACTGCGAGTTTGCTGCCGGCGAGCCTGCTCATGTGACTGGAACCGAGCTCCTGGCATTGGGTTGTGATTTGGGAATTTTAGGGTTTTTGGTTTGCGGATTGTGCGATCGTGGAGACGATGGGGATGACTTAATGATGCCCATGTGACAGCAGCGCCTGGTGGCGCGACAGAGGCTGATGGGCGGACCCGATTTGGGGGCTGTCTTTGGAACACGTTGGGTGTAGTTTTCAGAAGAGAGGTTGCCATTGAAGACGAAGAGTGAGAACCTGAGCTCGATTTGGGGATTTAGGGTTCCACTTTTTCCTACGCCTACTGAGAAACGATCCTCTGCAGCTAGGGATTTCACTAAACGGAAGAGAAAATCATCTAGCCGTAAATCACGCTCTGATCACAGAGTCTTTGTTCATCCACCAAATTTCAGTTCCTGTCTCCTTAGAACTTAAGGATACAGAGGTACGAGCCTATAGAACAGATATGTTTTTGCGCTGGATCTGACCCGCAAAAGGGGGTGTGGTTTTGCGGAGGTGCTCACTGGCGCGATGTCGCAGAGCTGCGCGCGGTGGCGTCAGTGGCTCGCGGAGGAGATTCCTGGCGGTGATGCGGCGGCTTCATCTTGATGGAGTAGCTTTATCCGAAGAAGTGATTCGTCGAGGCCGAGGCTCCACTTCTGGCTTCTTTGGGTTGGCACTCGGCCCCACGGTGGGCGCCAAAATGTTTCGGTGTAAATGTTGTCCGGTGTGTCTTTGTTGCTCCTGGCTGTCTGGGACGCTTGCTCTTCTCCAATTGTTGTTGTTCATACTTGCCAAAGGAGGGGGAGGTACCTGCAAAGATACTCCGACGCTCAAGTCAGATGTGAATTATGGAGCCTCAGCTCTCAAGAGAGTGATTATGATACTGCTCTGAAATATTATTTAGGGTCTCTAGACATAAAGAGAACGTACCTGAACTTTTGCTCTGTCATTATATTTATAAGCATAAAAATAACCACCTTACCTAAAAATGTGGTTAGTGGTTTATAAATATCTTAACCGTTTAAGATATTTTATGTAATAAATATAATAAATATCTTACTACATAACACAATTTATTAAGAATATTAGATAAAAAGTATTAAATATGTTTTCCTAATTGACATGACTCATAATTCAAAGTAGACATATTTTAAAATTGACACCATCTACAATTTCGTTAAAATGAGATATGTCATAATTGAACATGATTGAATAGATCATTGATGCACATACTTATACTTGTGGTAATGTATAAAGATAGTAAAGGTTACGTGACTCATAATGTCAATTGTCGGATCTAATATTTGGTACAAAATTTTATTTTTAGTGAAAGTGAGGATAATATCATGGGATATGTCAATCTGAGTAACAAGTAGTAAATTAAAAGAGCATTTATGGTCATAAAGAATTGAATCAACAATAAGAGATGGAATGGATTGGCTAATACCAATGTCGCAAGCATGTGTTTGTGAACCATTGATAACAACTATAAAAGAAAAATTGAAAGCTTTACTGAAGAGAGAAAGAATAAAAAAATTACCAAATATATGTTACTAATTGCACCACAGTCAATAACTTTAGTCAATAATACAGGGACCAAGAAGACAAACATATAAATGATCAACATGTAACTAAAGTAATAATACTAATTGATTGATGTGTCACACATCATTTGATAAAGTCTCCAAGTATCGCTAGAGATGGATCAGTCACTAATATAGGAACACTAGGTAACTCAATAGTATCAATATAATAGTTGGTCCCATATGTTTTCTAAATATTAGCAATATGGTTAAAAAATAGGAAAAAATCTACTATGAAGGTTGATGATGTGTTACGAGACATTTTTTTCCTTAAGAGTTAAAGGATAAAGAATCTTTAGAAAGGATATCAAAACAATGAGATTTGGGAAAAAGTGCACCAAAAAATAAATCATTTTTTACATATAAGTCTACATAGTTTAAAAAAAAAAAACAAATATCTTTAAAACAATCTCTAAGAGCATGGTTTGGAAGATTTACCAAGTCTATGAAGGTTTTTGACTATAAAGAAAGTAACTCTGATCACACCTTATTTTTGAAGAGAGGAAAGGAAAAAATTATAGTTTTGATTATATATGTAGATGACATGATTGTTACAGGAAATGACCAAGATGAGATTTCTAATTTACAACAATACCTTGCATCTGAATTTAAGATGATACAACTTGGATCCCTCAAATATTTTTTGGGTATTGAAGTAGCTAGAACAAAACATGATATTTTCCTAGGCCAAAGAAAATATACTATTGACTTACTATCAGAAACTGGGTTGCTTGGGAGTAAACTAATCTCATTACTCAAATTCAGCAAGCATAGACAGAGGGAGATACCAAAGGCTAGGAAATATAATTTATGTTTCCCATACATGTTCAGATATTACCTATGCAGTAAGTGTTGTTAGTCAATTTATGCATGACCCACGAAAACTTCATGTGGATGTTGTTGAGAGGATTTTGAGATATATGAAGTCTGCTCTTGTAAAAGGAATTTTGTTCTCAAATCATGGAAACTTAAAGGTAGAAGGGTACACTGATGCAGATTAGGCAGGTTCAAAAGATGATAGAAGATCTACCTCTAGATACTTTACTTTTGTACAAAGCTGCCTAAACGTGTCACCCAATTCGGCTCACCACGGGTTGGTCACTTAGTGAGCCAACCCAACCCGGCTCATTTATTAGCGAGCCAGAAAAATTCGAACTCGGCTCGACCCACCACGTGTTGGTGGGTAAACGGGTTGGCTCACTCGCTCACTAACTCACTTAATTATAAATTTTTTTAAATAAAAAATATTTACAAACTTTCTATAATTCAAATCTAAACAAATTTCACTCCCAAATTTCACTCCCAACATGGGTGTTTAATTAATTTTGAAAATAAGGAATTTAAATAATTTTTTCAAGCAAAAAAAATATATTTTTATAAAATTAAAATTAAATTTTAATAAAATAAAATTGGGTAGGTGAGTTGGTGGGCCAACCCGGCCCACCACGGGTTCAATCCGCATGAGGCGGGTTTAAATGAGCCAGATTGAAATCTTACCCGCATAAAAAAAATACAATTTTTTCAAACCCAACCCGGCTCGAACTCGTGGTGGGTCGGGTTGGCCCGCAGGTTGTGACCCATTTTGACAGTTCTACTTTTGTAGGAGGGAATCTTGTAACTTGGAGGAGTAACAACAGTCTGTAGTAGCACTAGTGCAGTAAGAGGAAATAGCACCGATTATTATTGGTTATAGGCACCGATTTTGCAACCGATGCATAATCAGACGAGGTAAAAAAGGTAGGTTTTATGCCTCGGTTATGAACTGAGACAAAAGTGGTAAGATTATGAAACTGGTTGCTAGGTAACCGAGGCCGTAACACTCTTTTTTTAATTTTTTTTTTAATTTTAGGTAACACTGTTCAAGTTCAAGCAATTAGAGGAGGATCTGAGAGGAAGATCTGTGACCGAGATTTCTGGCAGTTCAAGTTCTTTTGCTTCACCAAATATTTCTGGCATGAGAGTCTCCTTAACAACAACCCAGAATCCAGAACACCAACCCAGAACAACAACCCAGAACGCAGAACAACAACCCAGAACCACCATAACAGCAACCCAACAACCCAGAATCCAATTTGATTTCTACGCGAGTTCGTCCTCCGCAATAGACGCAACCAGAAAGCAAATTGTGCCTCCATGATTCAATCTTCTCCACCCCAACCTGCACACAGAATCCAAAACTCAAAAATCACAGAAACCAAACTCAAAAATCCTTTTAATGGTGCCTACCTCCATTGACGCGGACGAGTTCTTTCCTTCCTGGCAAGACACGGGCTGGTTTTCCCCTTTCCCCCCTCTGAAGAACCCTAATATGGACGCTAGACGCGGGCTGGAGACGCAACTCGAGAGGACGGTAGGAGAGAAAACAGAGATGGTGAGGGAGATCGAGGAATTCTCGCTGCCGCTGCGTCCTTGCTGTTGTTGTGTCCTCGCCGTCGCCGCGTCCTCTTCGTCGTCGCGTCCTCGCCGTCGCCGCGTCCTCGCCACCGCTGCGTCCACCATCGTTTCTCTCTCGCCGCACAGGAGAAGAGGAAAGGTGCTAGGTTTTTGGGGAAAAGCTTTGGAAGAGGAGAGGCACTACCCAGAGGCTAGGTTTATCTGGATTTAAGTTCCCACAGCCCAAGCCCAATATGCCTCGGGTCCATCTGTCAACCGAGGCAATATCTTTGCTGCATGAGGTTTATGCCTCGGTTCACCTTGGAAACCGAGTCAATATTTTCTTTAGACACCGGTTGCTTAACAACCGAGGCATATAGTATTTTTAAAATTACGATATTGCCACCGTGTTTTGATATGCTTCGGTTCAATAAAAACTGAGACATAATCTATGAGTTAAAAATGTCTTTTTTTACTAGTGTAGCAAGATCTAATGCTGAAGCAGAATTCAGAGGCATGACACTAGGTGTATGTGAACTTTTGTGGATTAAAAATGTGCTATTAGAATTGGGCTTTAAACCAAATAAAGCTATGAATTTGTACTATGACAATACGTCGGCTATAACAATTGCTCAGAATCCTATGCAACATGTTAGAACAAAGCATGTGGAGATTGATAGATATTTCATCAAAGAGAAGCATGAAGTTAGAATAATTTCTTTTTCTTTTGTAAGATCATAATTGCAGTTGACTGATGTTTTTCATCAAAAAAATGTCAAAAAGATTGTTTATTGAGTTTGTATTCAAATTGGTAACATACTAGAAATTAAGACACTTATATATATATATATATATATATATATATATATATATATATATATATATTACTTTACTCTTTAAAATAATAAATAAAAATTATTCTTTTAAACCTTTTTATAAAATAAAAGTAATGATATTTAATTTTTTTTCTTTTTTTAAATATTAAATAGCAATAAATATTAACATTAATTTGACTTTTAATAAATATAACGGTTCAGTTAAAGAAAGTTAAACCCATAATCTTTCACACTATCTTTCCTAACATTTATTATTAAGTCATTCTCCTTGATAATTTTTTCTTATTGTACAATTTTCTTCCTCTTACAATTCAATATCTAATTTTAAGCTTAAATAAACCAAGTCATAAACATTTAAACTTTAATTTGAAAAGATTGTAATACAATTCTATTATTTGATTTTAAATTAATAAAATTCAAATTAGCTTTGTTTTACACAACATAAATAATATGTTATTGCAATTATTTAAATTGTGATAAGATTTTTTTAAAAAAAATATTATGTTTAAATATTCAATAGAAATAAATATAAACATTATTTTTAAAATAAGTACAATAATTAGTTACTATTTTAACTTGTCCAGTGGAGATTAGACCCGCAATCTCTCACATCTTTCTTTTTACCTTTTATCATTGCATCACCCTGTATATTTTTATTCTTTTTTGTTGTTGTATAATTTTCTTCCTCTTACAACTTAATATCTAATTTTAATTAAAAAAACAAATTATAAGCATCATCTAAACTTTACTTTACAAAATATGGATTTAAAATAGAGTAATACAATTCAATTATTTGATTTTAAATCAATTAAATTCAAATTAGTTTTTCTAACAAAATATAAATTATGTTATTTCAATTCAACTTTTATATGGCTCTTAATTTCAAGTTAATTTAATTTTAATTATTTGGATTGTGATAAGATTTTTTTAAACAAAAATAATATATTTAAATATTTTTTATTTTTCTTTATTTAAATATTAAATTGCAATAAACTCTTTTAATTTATAAATTATACAGTGCGAGAGTTAAATCATAATCTCTCAATATATGCTTCTTGCAAACTTTTATGACTAAGTCACTTTCCATACTAATTTTTTTGTTATATTATATTTGAATATTAAATAGCAATAAATGTAAACATTCATTTAACATTTAATAAATACATTTGTTCACTTACTATTTTTCATTTGATTTTTAATTAATACTTTTTTTCAGTTACTATTTTAATTTCTATAATAAGAGCATTGAACACACTCTTGAAACCTCTTTTATAATCTTTATCACTAAACCATCCTCCATATTATTTTTTTTTGTTATTATACAATTTTATTCCTCTTACAACTCAATATCTAATTATCTTTCTTAAATGTACAATGAAATTTTATAAAATTACACCTATGACTAATTGAAGATAAAATGTACATTTATTAAATGTACAGTTAATATTTGTAATTAAATTTTTTATATTAATTGTATATATGATAAATTTTTAATATGTAATTAATTGTATAATTAATATAAAAAATAGTGTGCTATATAATAGGAAATATACTCATGAAATAGCAGTGGACTTTTTTTCATTCATGATTTTTCAGTGTCAAATTGTTTACTGACACACCTGTTATTTCAAAGGGTTGATCATAAAGAAAAAAAACAAACAAACATTTAATAATTTAATATATTAATATTTTAATTTAAACTGTTGATATACATTTATTAAAATTATCTTTCATTCTCATCAGTTTTGATTTTTTTCTTTTTTTTTTTATATATACCCAAAGCAACAAATTTATTCTTCACCCAAAGAAGAGTTAGCAAACACAAAACAATCACATTAACTCTTCATTATGTTGAGATCCTTCTTCACTGTTTTCTTAGCCCTCTTTCTTCTCTTTCAAACACACACAAAAGTTTTCACAATTTTCCTCACACACTCATCCAATGAAAATCATATACTTTCAATAAAAAATATTTTTACTAATTTATTATTTATTTATTATTATATTAACATTGTAACTGAACTTACAATCTTGTCTCTTGCTTTTAACAGTGCCCAAGCCTTGGGCTTCAGCAGGGATAACAATAGCCAACAATTGTTCCTATCCAGTCTGGCCAGGAATTCAGTCCAGTCCAAAATACCCTGTCGTGGCCCGCGGGGGCTTTTTCCTCCCTCCTAACACGGAGCAGTGGGTTGATTTTCCCGAGATCTGGTCAGGCAGTATTTGGGGCCGCTTGGGCTGTAATTTTGATGTCGCGGGCCGTGGCAAATGTGTCACCGGAGACTGTGGCAACGGCCTCTACTGCAACGGGCTCAGCGGTGCCCCGCCGGCCACCATTCTTAGACTCTCTATGCAACTTGATCAAGAACTCTACAATGTCCCCATCACCATAAAATCATTCACAGGCCCAGATGATTCTAAGTGTGGGATTGTGGGCTGTACCAAAGACCTCAACACTGTGTGCCCTGCTGCCCTGCAGGTGCGCTCAAGGGACAATAAGAGTGTAGTCGCGTGCAAGAGTCCATGTGGAAATGCAAAGACATGTGGGCCCAACCAATATTCTAAAATCTTCAAGAAATATTGTCCTAAAGCTTATACCTATACCTTTGATAAAACCCCTTCTAGTGTTGTTCCTTGTGCCAATGTTGGTTATGTGATCACTTTCTGTCCTACAAAAAAAATGAAAGTGAACCTTGTTATCAACATATAAGTCATTTTAGACACAATGAGTTTAGAAATTCAGAAAAAAATAAGGAAAAAAAATTACAAAAACAATTCTCCAAGATCTATAAAAAAGACTTAAAAAAAATATAAATACCATATTGAATTTGGTGACCCTCTACACAAGTTTAAACGATTCCTAAACACTCTAAGGCGCTGAGAAACATCTAAAAACAGACCTTTAACTTGAATTGACCACTCCAAACCCAAATTGATCCTTTCTAAACTACCTAAACTCACTTCTATCACTTCCTACCCCAATTTTACTGATTTAGATGCTTAAACAAGTCATAATTGGCCTATTATCATACCAAAAATGTCCCGAAAGAGTTTATACCACTCATACCAAATTCCACTACTCAAAACCCCCATTTTTACACTAAAACACCCTATGACTTCAACATAGCACTATCCCTTTGTTTCCCTAACAGGTTTCAATCTAACAACACCTCTAACAAGTCTCAAATTATCTCATCATAGCACCTGAAGAGTTACTTTCTTACCTAGCCTTTTTTTCTCAACCTCACTCATCCAAACCCCCTTTTTAGACTTAAAACTCAAGAATTTGACCACTACTCATCCCAAACACTTTAAATTTAGTTTCAAACAACAATACAATTTCATCACACACATTCATGACAACATAGAACCTCAATTTCACACCATTCCAATTATACACACATCAAACTACCAAATATCATTATTTAAACATAGAAAATACTATGCATTTAATTCATCATATTATTCTCATAGATACTATTTTAGCACGACAAACATAATCGAAGCAAGTTCTAGCTTCACTTACCTCATAAAGAACTGCCCAACTCTAAAGAACGTCCTATCGCTGGCTTTGAAACGCAAGAAATTTCTAGATGAACGTACGAAACACCATATTAAAAGCGGACAAAGTCCTTAGGACTTTAGATTAACCAATAATTAGTAGAAGAATCAAGATTACACATACAAGAACACTTGCTTCTTCCAAAAACATATTAAGAACGAGAAAGGAAAAATGAGTTGAAAATTACTTGCTCTATGACATAAATTGATTGGCTTGAAATGTACACCTTGTCGTCGTGATCGATTAGATACCTCCTGATCGTGAAAGAGATGACTCAAAAATTAAAACTCTTAGAGAGAATGTAAAGAACTCTAAAACGTTTTAAAATAATAAAACTCATTTATAATAAAATCATTTATAACTAAACAATTTAATATTAAAATAACTTAGTCTTATGGTTTAACTATTTTCACTTTTAAAACATTGAGAGTTTACAAATTTCATTCATTCTAACTTTTATTTTAAATAATAATATACATTTTATTATAATATATTTTATATAAATTATATTTTATTTTAAAATACTTTAATGATTAAAAATAAAATAGTAATCTTTTAATTTTATCAATTAATATATTTTTTTAATCTATCAAATGTATTTCATCACTAACCCATTTTTATAAACTTTTATTTCAAATATATCCATTTTTTCATCATCTTTTTCTATATCCATATTACTTCATTTTCATCTTTCTTTCCCTTCAATTAAAACATTAATATATCAAATATACCTCATCACTAACCCATTTTCATAAACTTTTATCTCATATGTCTTAAATTTTCACCCTTTTTTCGTAAATCTAAATTACTTCACTTTCATCTTCTTCTTTTTTTCTCAAATCTATCTTTAAATATCAAACATAAGAAGATAACATTAAAATGAAATTATGTGTTTTTCTTAAATCATAAATACTTTATTTATATTAAAAAATTTAACATAATAAATAAAATAAATTTAGCATTTCTAATAACAAAAATATAATAAAAAATCAATACATATTCCCTAGAAAATTTAGTGTTATTTTGTTGCTTATGAGTCTATAACTAATTTTTGTAATTGAGAAATTTATTTTTATATTTTGACATGTGATTAGTTATATAATTAAATATATTGATTTATTTTGTTTTATTTGATATTGTTATTATATCAAATTAGTCTTAATTTAGCATGTGAAATTAATACGAAAATTATATATTGTTTTCAAATTTTTTTAAGAAATTGTATTTTCTAAAAATTATTATAGAAGAAAACAATAATAATAATAATAATAATAAGTTTAGTGAATTAAAATTCATTAACATACTTCTCTTATCTATACCTATACATTCAAATTATAATTTATAAAGTGATAAGGCTTTTCAAAACAAAAGTATTATATTTAATTTTTTTCTTTCTTTAAATATTAAATAGCATTAAATGTAAACATTCATTTGACTTTGTAACGGTTCAGTTGCTATTTTGAAGAAAGTTAAACCATATTAAATAGCAATAAATGTAAACATTCATTTGACTTTTAATAAATGTAACTGTTCAGTTGCTAATTTGAAGAAAGTTAAACCATATTAAATAGCAATAAATGTAAACATTTAACTTTGTTATTGTAAAATTTTCTTTCTCCTACAATTCAATATCTAATTTTAAACTTAAATAAACCAAGTTATAAACATTTATTAAACTTTAATTTAAAATGATTGTAATACAATTCTATTATTTGATTTTAAATTAATAAAATTCATTTTTTTACACAACATAAATAATATGTTATTTCAATTCAAGTTTTAGATGGTTTGGACGGGATTTAAATTTAATTTAATTTCAATTATTTAAATTGTGATAAGATTTTTTAAAATAAAAATATTGTGTTTATAAATATTCAATAGAAAATATAAACATTATTTTTAAAATAAATACAACAATTAGTCACTGTTTTAACTTGTATAGTGGAGATTAAACCTACAATCTCTCGTATCTTTTCCTTTATCATTGAATCACCCTCCATATTAATTTTTTTTTACAATTCTCTTCTTCTTACACTTCAATATCTAGTTTTAATTTAAAAAAAAAAACAAATTATAAATATCATGTAAAATTTAATTTACAAAATATGGATTTAAAATAGAGTAAACTACAATTCAATTATTTGATTTTAAATCAATCAAATTCAAATTAGTTTTTCTAACAAAATATAAATTATGTTATTTCAATTCAACTGTTAGATGGCTTGAAATGGATTTGAATTTAATTTAATTTTAATTATTTGGATTGTGATAAGATTTTTTAAAACAAAAATAATATCATAATTTGTTTATGCAAAACTAATTCAATATTTGGCATCTTACTTTTAAAAGTGAAATAAATAAAATAAGATAAGTAACAACTTATTCTGTCATGTATTTGTTAAAATAACTATTTTGACCATTTTAAATATTCACATGTTATTTATTCAAATTGGTAATTTTAAGTTATATTTATAAACATTTGAACAAATTATATATATTTTTAAAATACATGTAAAAAGTAAGTGAAAAATACAATGTAATTAAAAAATATAACAAATTACCGGTCATAAAAGAACTGAGCAAGAGAGACATACATTAGAGTCATAAAAGGATAGTCATTAAAGCAGTAACAAATTGTCTTATTTTAATTTACAAATACAGACACTTTTTTATTTAATAATCTAATTTTGCGCAAAAATATCTAACTTGATAATCGAAATGTTTGTTGTACGACCACCCACGTTAAACCTTTGACTATGAGAGTACATCGATAAGAAGCCACGCGGTTGGAGTTTCGGCAGCAATGATCCTCAATCCACTCCATAAGTAAAAACAATTTATGTTAAAATTTTGACATGAATTTAATCAAACACATAACATATACCGATACAAAAATTTCAATTATCAATAAATAAACAATACACATACTTATTTATTAAATAAAATACTGAAATATAAAAGGTAATTAAAAATTTCTAAAACATGTAACTATAATCCTATGTTATTTATGAATAACATTTAAAATTATTTTTTTAATCAAATTGTTAATTATCTTTCTTAAATGTACAATTAAATTTTATATAATTATACCTATGACTAACTGACGATAAAATGTACGTTTATTAAATGTACAATTAATATTTGTAATTAAGTTTTTATATTAATTATATATATGATAAATTTTCAATGCGTAATTAATTGTATAATTAATATATATTGACTATTCCTATTATTAACATATACAATTAGTACAAAATGACTTGTAGAATGAATTTTAATTTTTTCTTTCATTCTCATCAGTTTTATATATATATATATATATATATATATATATATATATATATATATATATATATATATATATATATATATATATATATATATATATATATATATATATATATATATATATATATATATATATATATATATATATATATATATATACCCAAAGCAACAAATTTATTCTTCTCCCAAAGAAGAGTTAGCAAATACAAAACAATCACATTAACTCTTCATTATGTTGAGATCCTTTTTCACTAATTTCTTAGCCCTCTTTATTCTCTTCCAAATTTCAGGTATTTCCTCTCTAATATTTTTCATTACAGATTAAAACCCATACAAAATTTTTCACAATTTTTATGATTTTCCTCACACACTCATCCAATGAAAATCATATACTTTCAACAAAAAAATATATTTTAATATAACAGTTATCTTATTTTTTACTAATTTATTATTTGTTTATTGTTACATATTTTAAAGCCTATAAAAAAATTATCAGAAAAATCATATCATTTTCCTTCAACAAACCCCATTGTGACTGAGCTTACAATCTTTTCCTTGTTTTTAACAGTGCCCAAACCTTGGGCTTCAGCAGGGTTAACAATTGCCAACAATTGTTCCTACCCAGTCTGGCCCGGGATTCAATCCAGTCCACAATACCCCGTTGTGGCCCGCGGGGGCTTTTTCCTCCCTCCTAACTCGGAACAATGGGTTGGTTTTTCCGATCTGTGGTCAGGCCGTATTTGGGGCCGCTTGGGCTGCAATTTTGATGCCGCAGGCCGTGGTAAATGTATAACCGGAGACTGTGGCAGCAGCCTCTACTGCAACAAGCTTAGCGGTGTCCCGCCAGCCACCATTGTCAGTCTTTCTATACAAGATGATCAACAATACTATAATGTGAGTTTTGTGAACGGCTATAACGTTCCCATCACCATAAAATCATTCACAGGCCCAGATGATTCTAAGTGTGGGATTGTGGGCTGTACCAAAGACCTCAACACCGTGTGCCCCGCCGCCCTGCAGGTGCGCTCAGCGGACAATGAGAGTGTGGTGGCGTGCAAGAGTCCATGTGAAAATGCAAAAACATGTGGGCCCAACAAATATTCTAGACTCTTTAAGAAATATTGTCCTAAAGCTTATACTTATACCTTTGATAAAACCCCTTCTAGTGTTGTTCCTTGTGCCAATGTTGGTTATGTGATCACTTTCTGTCCCAAAAATAAATGAAGGTGAACCTTGTTATCAACATATAAGTCATTTTGGACACAATGAGTTTAGAAATTCAAAAAAAAAAAGAATAAGGAAAAAAAGTTATAAAAATAATACTCCAAGATCATTAGATCTAAAATAAGACTTTTAAAAAAATCTAAATATCATAAAGCTCTAAAGAAGAGAGTACATTAAAATTAAATTGTGTGTTTTTCATATATGAAATAAGTGCTTTATTTATATTAAAAAATTAATATAATAGATAAAATAAATTTAATATCTCTAATAAAAAAATATAATATTTAAAGAGAAAAAGAATAAGGAAATGAGGTTCAAAGGAAAAATTCTCCAAAATAATCAAATCTATATATAAGACCAATAATTTTTGGAATTATAAATGTCATACTAAACTCAACTCTAATTATTATATTAAAAAAGTTAATATAATAAATAAAATAAATTTAATATATCTAATAACAAAAATATAATATCTAAAGAGAAAAGGAATAAGGAAAATGAGGTTCTCAGAAAAATTCTCTAAAATCATCATATCTATAAATAAGACCAATATAATTTTAAAAAAAAATTATAAATATCATACTAAACTCTAACTATATGTTCATTTTACCACACGGATCTGCGATGAAACATGACAAATGAAGAAAAGAGTTGAAAGCACAAGAAATAAAAGTGAAAAGAAATTGAAAAACAATGTACATTTGTTCTTTTTTTTTCTTTTTACCCATAAAAGAAGAGATTTACAGAGAAATGTGAAGAGATGTAGTAAAAACCAAAATAAAATTTATTATATTATATTATAACATATATATATATATATATTAATAATAATAATAGTAATTTATTTTAATTTTAATTTTACTAATTTTGTTTTAACTTAATATAATTTCATTCATTCTAATTTTTATTTTTATTATTAATCTTTCAATTTTATCAATTAAAATATTTTTTAATCCATCAAATATATTTCATCGCTGACCCATTTTTGTAAACTTTTATTTCAAATATCTTCTTTTTTTTTCATAATCTTTTCCTATATCCAAATTTCTTTATTTTCATATCTCTTTCCCTTCAATTAAAACGTTAATCTATCAAATACCTCATTACTAACCCATTTTCATAAACTTTTATCTCATATGCCTTAATTTTTCACCCTCTTTTCCTAAATCCAAATTACTTCACTTTTATCTTTTTTTTTCTTCAAATCCATCTTAAAATATCAAAATTAAAAAGAGAAAACTTAAAATGAAATTATGTGTTTTTCATAAGTCATAAATACTTTATTTATATTAAAAATTTTAACATTTCTTAAAACAAAAATATAATAAAAAATCAATAAATATTTCCTAATATATATATATATATATATATATATATATATATATATATATATATATATATTCTTCTTACTCAGTTATTGCGTAAGTGTTTATATCATTATTATTAATTTTTATTTTTGGTAGAGTTATTGTATTCTTGGGTTTTTTTGTTGGTAAAGTTTTGATTTGTATGTTGTCGTTATTGTCAAAGTACTCTTTCATTGTGATGAAATTAATTAGCTTTCTAAAACACATCTAAGATTGCATCTTCATTGTTAGCTTATGTTTTACACTCGGGTTTTTATTATTATTTTGAAAATTTAGTTTATTTTGTTGATTATGAGCCTATAACTAATTTTTGTAATGGATATATTTAATTTTTGTATGTTAGATATGTAATTAGTTATATGATTAAATATAATTATTTATTTTGTTTTATTTGATATTGTTGTTAATTGAATTAGCCTTAATTTAGCGTCTGAGATTTAATACGAAAAATAAATACGAAAATTAAATACGAAAATTACCTAATGTCTCTAACTTTTTCTTAAAGAAATTGTATTTTCTAAAAATTATTATAAAAGAAAATAATAATAATAATAAGTTTAGTGTGTGTCTATATATACATTAACATACATATCTTTAAATTCATTAATATTTGTCAACTGTGTTTTGTATTAATCTTTGGTGCTTGGTTGTGATTTATAATCAATTTCATTCTGTTTAATTTGAAGACCATGCGAAATGCTAACAAAATTTCGTGAAATGTTAAAATTGACATGTACCAATAAATTAAAAAAAAAAGTTAATCTTTTTGAATGGGTTAAGGTCACATCTTGAATACAAAAACAAGGTGATATAATTCATGTAAAGACTATTGAAATTGTTTACACAATTTCAGTATATATACGTATGGATCAATATTTGATTAATTCACCATGTACCAATGTTGAGTATGACAAAGGAATAAAATAATTTATACAATTTGCACAACGTAATGAAGGTATAAGTAAAGATGAAGTGAAATTTAGATGCTTGTGTGCTGACTATTTAAACGAGAGAAAGTTGAATCCAACCGAAATTAGGAAACACCTTATCTATGATGGTTTCCTTCAAAGGTATACACCACAAACATGACATGGAAAATCAATAAACTTCCCAATTGTCTCTTAAATTGAATATGTTATGGATTCCACCATGGAAGATCTACTAAAAGAAGACAAATTAGAGGACACGATCAACGATGTTGGCATGGAAGCTTTTGTCCAAGTGTATTTGTATAAGAAGATGTCTACTGATGCGAAGATTTTGTTGTATGTCGATTCAACTAAGTTCATATGGTTATCAGTGTTAAGGCTCATGAATTTGAAAGCGACTAATGGATGGATCGATAAGAGTTTCACATAATTACCGGTGTTGTTGAATGAAATGCTTCCAAATTGTAATACACTACCCATTCGTAATTATGATACCAACAAAATTTTTGGACAATTCTCTTAATGCATTACACCAGCCTCCTAACATAAAAAGCGATGAGTCGATGCCGATTGCATAAGATTGTTATGTATTTAGGAAAGACATTTACATCTCATTGTACTTGCATAAGCAATATGTTTTAGAGTTTGCATTGGGGACATATGCACATGATTGGTGTTAGTAACAATATGAGAATGAATGATGTATATGCGTTCGTAGACCCCGAACTCACTCATGAAGAAAATAAGTTTGATGACATCCAAACATATGTTGTCAAATGCTTTGAATGGGAGAAACAAATATATGTTGTCCCTTACATTGCTGGGTAAGTGTAGTTTGTAGATATGTAACTATAATCCATTTATTTAAGGTATAACAATGAAGTTATTTTCAATTTATACATCATTGGTAGCTACTTGTGGTTTTCCTAAAGAACAACATTGTTGTGTAGAATTTTAAGGTATTAAACTTCAATTATCTCCAAAACCAAAGTCTAATATCCCTTTTAATGCTTTGATTTTGGTCATAACTGAAGTTCTTTTTTAATAATTTTTGTTTTTGCCTAAATACTAAATTTGCACATAATCACACAAAACCAACACTGAACCATATTTATCATGCATAGAGTCAATCAAGATCTAGATACAACAATATGTTATCCTTACAATAAGTAAATGTACCAAATTCTATTGTACATTTGTGTTGTGTATTTTACATAAGCTATTCTTAAATACTTAATGAACTTATCAAGATTTCGAGTAGAATTTTTTAATTTCTATAAAAAAAGGACAACAATTGTAATTAATATATAAAACAAGAAAGGTGTAAAGTATTTGATTCAATGCAATTATTATTGTTTCTCAACTACTTGTTATACGAGAATGAATAACGATGGTCATTAATTACATTACATAATAATTACATTCATATGAGTTTGTTTGTTTATCACAAATATATATATATATATATATATATATATATATATATATATATATATATATATATATATATATATATATATATATATATATAATATTTGAGTATTCTTTAGGATCACTTCTTATTTGTAATTATAACATTTATAAACTAAAAAAATTATGATGATCACATGTTATATAATATTTTATAAATTTTAACAAAGATGTTATATTATTTCAAAATCAAATTTTTTATGTAAATTTATTTACTTTAGTTACTTTACTTTATTTTTTTAGGTTAAAACTTTCATATAGTCGTCATATTTGTACTTGTACTAAAATTTCAATTCAGTCATCAGATTTTAAGTAGCCTTATTTAGGTTTTTATTTCTGGAAATGTGTAACAATGTTAACTATGTATAAATGATTAAAGTGGTGTACAATAGACATAATGACGTGGATCATTTTATTATGTAGAATTTAATATTCCTTATATGCAAAGCTTGATCAACAGAAGAATTAAGGACTTCAAGACTAATAAAGCTAGAGATTTAAGAAACAACGACAAACACGATGTCGTGGCGGATGCCGAGACGGAGGACTGCTAGGACTTTGTTAGGGAAGTCGAGGAGGGAAAGGGATTTAACAACGAGGTTGAATTTAAAGCATCAGTTGTAGTGGCGGTAAAGGAAGAGTTGTAGAGATAGTAAGTGTAGTGAAGGTGGCACAAAAGGTAAATTAACATCGTTTTTATACTTACGCGAGGTGAATAGGTAAAATAAACATGTAATTGAACACGTCAATCTATAGTGCATTATTAAACAAGAAAACAAGCTGTTTTAGTGAAATTAACATAAAAAATTTATTTATTACATATTTAAAAGAAATAATTCAATTAAAACTATTTAAAATCGAGATTGAATTGAGATTCTGGTATATATACGAGTAAAGATTTTAATTTTATTTTTTATTATATCATATTAAACTATATATTATATTTACATTTTTTCTAATAAATAAACATTTAAGTTGGATGCAGGTAAAAGACACACAAGGTTAATTTTACATAGTGGTCTATTGGGTTTTCAAACTGGTTTAGGCTTAGTGTATTTATTATATACATAAATATGATTTAGTCTTGCATTCCTATCTTAAATTTTAATCTTTTTTTAAATTAAAAAAATATGATTTTTTTAATTTAATTATATTAAATATTTTTAAAGTGTTAAATGTAGTTTTTAATAGATATTGAAAGAAGTGTTAAAGGCTGTAGACAACTCAAACGTTGACACAGGAAGTCTTAACTTAAAATTAAAAAAATTATATCTATTATTATGAGAGTTTGAAAATTAAATGTATTCACATTTTATATAATAATAAATTTCGTCAGACACTAAAAATATAATTAATTGTCAAACCAATTAAAATGTTCCTATTTAATCATTTATCAGGTTGTAAAATTTAATGTTTTAGCAAATACAAACAAGAGTACAATTAAGAGATTACAAATTTCAAAAAACATTATAACTTTGGAGTGAGAAAGTATTATATTTAATTTTTTTTCTTTCTATAAATATTAAATAACAATAAATGTAAACACTAGTATGACTTTTAACAAGTATAACGTTAGGTACTGTTTTAGCTTTTATATTTAATAAATTTTAGATTTAAATTTTTATTCATTAAATTAATTTATTTTTATTTTAATATTTTGTACAGTTACGCACTAATTTAATTTAGTTTGTATATATTAAAATGATAAAAAATTATGTGTATAAAACTAAAGGAAAATAAAATAATATATATAAAATGCAAACTAAATAATGTTAAAATAAAAAAACTAGAATTGTAAAACTTTAAAAAGTATACTACTGATTAAATTTAAATATATGTAAGAGTATGGTAAGAATATAAGAACAATAAGGTTGAGATAAATTGTAAGAAAAATAAGAGCATTTATTTATTTATTAATGAAAATAATTTCCAGTTAAACTTGAATAAAACACAATATAGTATCATAAATGATAGGAAATATACTCATTAGATAAAAAGGACTTTTCTATTCATAATTTCTCCAATTAACTTGTTTATGTCCACACCCATTCTTTTCAAAACAGATGATACTTTCGCATCTATAAAAAACATTAATCTAATATATTATTAATTTTCATAATTATATTATTAAAATGAGTTCCAAAATTTTTTTAATTTTATTTTGGAGAGTCTCATCATCTTTTTTTTTTATATATATATGCGAAGCCAAAAGTTTACTCTTCACCAAAAGCAGGGTTAGCAGTCACCTTGTACTCTTCATCATGCAGAGGTTCATCCACACTCTCTTCTTCACCCTAATCTTTCTCTTCAACATTTCAGGTATTTTCTTTTCTACATTTTTCATTACAGATTCAAATCCACACAAAAAGTTATCGTTTTTGTCTCAGTCGACTAACATTGTAACTGAACTTAAACTCTTGTTAATTGCTTTCAATAGTGTCCAAGCCGTGGGTTTCAGCAGCTACAGTAACACTCACCAACAACTGTCCTCATCCGGTCTGGCCCGGGATCCAGCCCAATGCAGGAAAGCCCATTGTGGCCCGGGGTGGTTTATTCCTCCCTCCTCACCAGTCCCAGAGCCTCCAAATCCCCGCACAATGGAAAGGCCGAGTTTGGGCCCGTCTTGGCTGCAACTTTGATGCAGCGGGCCGTGGCCAATGTGCCACCGGAGACTGCGGTGGAAATCTCTACTGCAACGGGCTTGGTGGCACCGGGCCTGTCACGATTGCTGAATTCTCCATTGGCAGCACTGACCTAGATTTCTATGACATTAGTTTGGTGGATGGTTTCAACCTTCCCATGACCATGATCCCAGTCAAAGGCTCGGGTCCAGGCTCAGATCCGAGAAAGTGCAAGTCTGCAGGCTGTATAAGGGATATCAATACTGTGTGTCCAGCGGGCCTGCAGGTGAGGTCACAGGACAACAAGCGCGTGGTGGCCTGCAAGAGTGCATGCATGGCCTTTCATTTGCCAAACTACTGTTGCACAGGCGCCTACGCAAACCCACAGACATGTGGGCCCACCAAATATTCTAGAATCTTCAAGAATGCGTGTCCTAAGGCTTACTCCTATGCCTATGATGACCCTACTAGTCTTTTTACTTGTTCCAATGTTAATTATCTGATCACTTTCTGCCCTAATTAATTGTATTGGGTAATTCAACAATAATTTTTATTTATGGAATAATGTGTTGTACTAGAGATATTTTAGTGCTAATGTCCAATTTATATTCTATGCATGTTTCTTGAGTTTCGGTTTATTTTTTATACTGTTTTTCTTTTAGTCTTTTCAAAATATATTTTAATTAAATCATTTTAAAATATATTAATTTTTAATATATTAAAATTAGTATATTTTAAAAATAAGGTGAAAAGAATAGTACAATAAACCACCATGGATCATTTGAATTCTTGTTTGATGTAAATGGTTCAATTCAAAATTCTTATTTTTGAATAAACATGTTTAGATTACACCATTAAAAAAACAAAATGAAAAGTTTCTTATATTAAAGTGCAAAAAAAAAATATATGGAGGTGCAAGGAAAAGTTTACTTATGTTTTTATGTATGTTTTTATGCCATATCTTGTCTTTTAATTGTAAGAACTTAAAAGTATATTTTCTTTAAATAGTGGGATAAATCATTGAGGAAGTAGTTTAATCAATGATGTTTATTAAGTCATCACCACACAAAAATCAAATGGTACCACTTCGAATACAAATTACAATAATAATCTAAACTAGCAAACAAAACAAAACCTCGATCAAAACCACAAACTCATTTTTTGGATTTTCCATCACTAAAACCAAAGAAACGTATAAACAATGACAAGAAACTGAAAAAAAAAACAAAAATTGTTTGAAAATATTAAAAATGGTGTTATTTAATGAGAACTACTTTTTGAGTTAGTTTAAGTAAATGTGGGTTTATTGTACAATTATTTCTTCATTTGCATATCTTAATATCATCATGTTTATTGTAAGATTCTCACAAGGGATTTTCAAATATAATATTTTTACTTAAATTCTTAAATGTACATGATCTTAATTTACAAGATCTTGCACTAAAATATCTTGATGAATTTATATCATAAACGAGGATTCTTACAGAAAATCTATCACGATTTTAAAAAGGTATTTTTATTATACTCTCATAACCTAAAAATTAAAATTGTAGGATTTGCTGTAAATTCCAAAAAAAAAATTGCTTACTAAAAAATGTTAAAGTAAGATTTACTATTAAAAAATGGTATTAATAGACATTGAGTCAATTTTGTTGATTAACATCAATAGATATTTCACTTACTTAACTAATTGAAAGACATTTTCATATATTAAGAATATAATTTACTACATATTCAATAATGGAGAGACAGATGAAACATTTGACCAAGTAATAAATCATTGATACCCTTGCATGCAAGATTCAAGGGATTCAATGTTCATTCAAATCTTTTTTCCTTTTTTCTTTTCATTGAATTCTTTTTAGGAAGAGACATCGATGGTGTAGAGTTAAAAGTTTCGTAGATATAAATATAATTGCGTTTGGCTCCTAAAGATATATAAAAATATTTCTACTACTAGACACTGATGCATTTCAATAAGGAGAGCTAATTAAGTTTTCATCTATTCAATTGATATAAATTAAATGCGTGAAATGTATTATTAGTTGGATTGAGGTGGAATTTTATGTATATGATATTTATTTGAAAAAAAAAAAGAAAAAAGAGGTGTTTATTGAATTAAGTCATGCTAAATAGAAGGTGGAGGTAGAGTAATCTGCAAGAGTTACAGAATGCTCAAATGTATGTTTTTGAACAAAAAGAAAATTATGTTTGCTAAAATTGTAATTGTAACATATAGCTGGAAAGCAAGTATTCAAAATCTGGAAGTATGATTTTTTGTGTTATAGAAAAAACAAAGAGGAAGAGAATAGAGGAAACACACGCACCACATAGAAAGAATATGTAGTAAGAAGTATTATTTAATCTCTATTTTGAAAAGAAATAAATGACTCTTATTTATAGAATTTACAAGAGTCTAAATAAAAAAACAAATTAATGCAATATTTTTCCTTAATTTAAGTACTAAATAAATCAAGCTTAACTCATATCTTAGGTTACCAAATCTGTCCTTCTTTAAAGGTTTAGTAAAAACATCTGTCAACTGTAACTAAGTGGGGCAATATATTAGTTTTAACCTTCCATTGTTAACTTGTTCTCTCAAGAAATGAAATTTAGTTTCTATGTGTTTGCTCATTCCATGTGAGACTGGATTATTAATCAAATTGATTGCTGATTTGTTATCCACAAACAACTAATTGTGTCTCCTAAATTCCACCCTTATTGTTGTCAAAATAGAGGCAAGTCACGTAGCTTGACATGCAATAACAAATTTAGCTATGTATTCTGCCTCACAGGTGGACAAAGCCACCACTTGTTGCTTTTTATTGCACCCATAAACTTGAACAAGAAACTAGTAGTGCTTCTCCTGTCACTACTATCCCCACACCAGTCAGAACCAGACCAGCCCTCTAAGACATCTTGTATCTCATAGTTTCTGGTAGATTATCCAAAAAAAATTTCATCTTCATTTTCCATTTTCTCACTACACAGACCCATAATGAACCTTGCTCTACCACTAGTGATTTGGAAGAGAAAAAACAGAGGGGAAGAGAACAGAGGAAACACACACACACAAAGAAAGGATATATGGTAAGAAATATTATTTTCTCTCTATTTTGAAAACAAAATAAATGAATCTTATTTGTAAAGTCTACAAGAATCTAAATAAAAAAAATATACTTGAATTAATACAGCACACTCAAGCAATGTATAATTAATACATAAATATCATTTAAGTGATTATAGTTTGATACTTAAAGAGAAATATTGAGACAAAATTCCCATTTAAGGCTAAAGTGACATATTGTCCTTTAAAAGGTAAGGTGTGACAATGGTGCATGATATTTGATATTTAACTCTCATTCAAAGTACTTGATATTTAAGAATCCTATTAATGATCAAAAGGTACATTATTTTTAGGCTAAACTACTTTCGCAGTTCTTATTTATGTGAGTTTTTCCCAGTTAGATTCTTGTATTATCAGTTTCCTCAATTTAATCCTTAAAAGTGAAAAATTGACTCAATTAAGTCCATGCCGTTAAATTGACTTAACGAGATTAAGTTTTTGATGACCTGGACGTTGATGTGGACAATTTTTTAAACGTGACATTCACAGAGCTTTATATGTGGAATATATAATTAAAAAAAATTCTGAGAATTGAAACCCAAATTAGGGTTCATCATCTTCAACCTTACCTTTCATCATCTTCAACCCTAACGATTGATGCTCAAGGTTCATCACAAAATTTGGTTTTCATGAAACCTAATAAGTTTGTAAAATATGAAATTAAGTACCACCAAATTAGGATTTATTAAAATCAAATTAGGTTCGAGATTGGAGTGGAGTCCAATCTAACGGTAGGCGCCGGGAATGACCTCCTCTATCAGGGTTGATTGGGCCTGCAAGGCCTCGATAACGTTGAAGGGGGTGAAGCTCAGTTTGGCTAGTGTGCTTGGAGTTATCGATCCCCAAACCATCTTTCGATCCCATTCCCAATCCAACAACCCTAAATTTAGCAAACGTAGAGGCGCACTCCACTTGTTCCGAACCTCTCCCTGCTCCTCCATCCCAACCCAAACCTCCCCCTCCACTCTCCTTTTCATCCTCTCTGTCCCCAACTACCTCTCCTTCCACGACTTCATCCCCTTTTGTGGCCCCACCTCGACAACTTTTACCACCTTCTCTTCATCAGGTTCCCTTCATTTCCACTCTCCTCCCCTTTCGTGTAAACCCTAACAAACTATTCATTTTCTTGTTTCATGCAGGAATGACAGGATGGAAGATCGCTATAGCGTGTTGATAAAGTTTGTCGATCACTTCGCCGCCGATGAATTTTACAGCTATTTCAATGGCATGAAATTTTCTCCCTCCGAGGTGAATCAATCTTGATAACCTTTTCTCATTTCAATTTTGTTTTCTATTTCCGAACATTTCAAATGATAATCAAAGTTTAGGCAGAGGTGTGCCATATTTTGTTTTTGCAATTCGTGGTGTATTCGGAGTATGCAAAAGTTGTTGGGACTCCTCGTCTAGGATATTGAAGAAGATACAAAGTATGGGATTGGAAGAAGAGGCGACAAAGTATGGCTTGCGTCTAGATTTCACATTTAGGGTTCTTCAGGTTGTGAAATTTGAGATTTCTCTACAGGTTTGTTGTGAGATCTGATTCAAATGTAATTTGGAATTGATTTTTGGGTTTCTTCTCACAGGTTTAATGCATAGGGAAGAAGATTTATGGGTGATGGACAGGGAAAAAGATTTTTGGGTGGTACTTCATTGTAATGGAAGATGACCCTTTTTTTTTAATCAAACATTTTTCGTGTCAAACTTAGGAAATTTCACGTAACACTTTATTAAACCAATTCAAACATATAAAAAACTTACCATATTAAGATAACAGGTCATAAAAAACTTAACTCTATTAAACCAATTTAACAGTAAAGACCCAATTGGATCAATTTTTTCATTTTTAAAGACTAAATTACGAAAATCAATAACCAGAAAAAACTTATATAAATAAAAAATGCTTAATGATATAACTTTATTTTTATTAAAAATAGCTAATACCTTATTATCCAAGGCTTATTATCCCTAAAAGAAACTGTACATGAGTGTTTTAAAATTTATAAATACTCTTAGATTATCATTTATATAAGTATAATATTGAATGTTCTACATTAAAATACTAAGACCTTGTTCTTTTGAGTGGATTTGAGAGGATTTGTAGATAAATTTTTTTATCGTTTATTTGAGTGAATTTGAAGGTAAATAAAAGTGAATTTGGAAATAAATTTTTTTAATTTGTCACGTCAATACAATTCTATACTAATTCTCACAAATTTTATTTCTAAATTCACTCTCATTTATTTCCAAATTTACTCAAATAAATAATAAAAAAATTTATCTTCAAATTCCCTCAAATCCACTCAAAAGAACCATCTCTAAATTCTCGTTAGACTTTTTTGATAAAATCAAAATTAAATGAGATTTTGTCTGGTTACCGGAAAAAGATAATACAAGTTAAAATAAGATGGAATACCAAATATATTTAATAGTAGGTGGCCTCCACGTGTGAAAGTCAAAGGCATGCATTGAAGGTTGGCAGAGTCACATGCTGTGATTCATATACAGCAGACACCATCCCATAAAGTACACGCATTTTCAATACTCAGTGGGGAAACTAAATTCCAATCTTCATCCTTCAAGCAACTAATTTAACTTTTTTGGCATTAGAATGTGCCATTCTTCCTCCTTTTGCAATCTTCCCCTTCGCCTCACAAACACGGTTACTCAACACAACCATATCTCGCATCAATGCTCTCCTATAAAAAAATATATACTTTTGTGTCGCACAATTCTTTTATATTTATTTTTTATGTTCTTTTTCTAATTTTTTTAAATATAAAAATTTATCTTTTTATAATCATCTTATCTTTGAAATATATACTGTGTCAATATACTATTATTTTTTATAATAAGTACTAAACATTATTATTATTATTCTTATTTTATATTGATCCTACTTAATTCATTAGATATTCTAAAAAGTATTCGCTAATGAAATTTATTAGACTCTCTCAATTATAAAATAACTCAAATTATATATTGAAATAATATTCACATATCATAATTAATTTTAATAATTTAGTATTATAATTATTATTAGTATGAGATATCAATATATTATTATTATATACATTATTATTATATATATATATGAGGTAAGTGTTCATATATATTCTTTTTCATTTGAATAATAAGAGATTTAATTTTGATCATCATAACATTAAACTACCACTAAAATTTTACCATTTTACTATAAATTTATGTTCAAAATTATAATAAAATCACATACAATTTTACATTATTATATAAATTCAAACATTAAAATAGACACTATATCAAATTCATTAGTTGAAGGAAGTTTTTTCAAACTTTCGATTAAGTTTTGCATATTCAATAATCTCATAATTTATTTATAAATAAACTAATTTTAACTTATGTGTATATATATACCATAAAAATGAATGAAAAAGTTTTATTCATTAAAATTTATTATAAATATAATTTTATTCAATATATTCTACTTAGAATGGAAAAAATTGTATGGCAAGTGGTATATTTTCTTCCTTCCAAGAAAAGTGTATTAATTATATTTTAAATGTACACTTTCCATTTTTACATTTTGATTATTTTTATTTGAAGCACGTTGTCCTTGACAAGTCTACAACGTTCTACTTTTCGAATCTGTTGTGGTCCCATACCAGACACTAATCGCAAACCAAACCCCTATAAAACCAAACCCACAATCAAGAGCACCGTAAACCGTTCATCCAAACCAAAAGCTAAATCCGAACGAAAGAAGCTATGGCAACGAAGAACCCACCCGTGCCTTCAGAATCCGACCCGAAACCTAAATCGGATCCCGACTCATTTCCTTACTTCGAAGACATGAACGAACTGGAGAAAGTCTTCAACCGCTTCGACACCAACGGCGATGGCAAGATCTCCGCGGACGAGCTCGACAGCGTGCTCCGGTCGCTCGGATCCGGCGTCTCGCCGGAAGACCTCCTCCGCGTCATGGAGGACCTCGACACTGACCGCGACGGCTTCATCAGCCTCACCGAGTTCGCCGCCTTCTGCCGCTCCGACTCCGCGGACGGCGGAGTCGGAGAGTTCCGCGACGCCTTCGACCTCTACGACCGCGACAAAAACGGACTCATCTCAGCTGAGGAGCTCCACCTCGCGCTCAACCGCCTCGGCCTCAAGTGCTCCGTCGATGAATGCCGCGACATGATCAAGTCCGTCGACGCCGACGGCGATGGATTCGTCAACTTTGAGGAGTTCAAGACGATGATGACGACCTCCAAGAACCGCGGCGCCACCAATGGCTCCGTCCATTAGTCTCAGCCGCCGATTCAAAATCCGAGGCGTCTCCGGTGCCTACTTCCAGAGTACGATTTTTCTTTCTTCCCTCTTTTACTTTTTCTTCTCTTTGTATAATTATTGTTCTGGTGAATTGCTCCAGTGAAACATTAGACATAGATCGAATCCGAATCATGGTGGAAAATTGGAAATGGAAATTTTCTTGTGATTCGTAATTTGCAAACAAGCTCTTGTTGTTCATGCTTAATATTCTTAATTTTAAATTTATATTCCCCAGAAAAGCTCAACCAAACTAGGTAGCGGAAGATTTTTTGCTTAGATTTCAACGAGTCGTGAAAAACGTTGACGCCATCGGTGTGTATGGGGTCAGTTTGGGTAGAAAGATGGGAGAGACGTTGAACGGAGAAAATAAAAATGTAAGGACAATATTATTAGAGGAAATATCTTGGTGCTTTAAAAAAGTGCTACCCATAGGTCTTTGTATAAACTTTATTTATATCTAAATGGGTCATTGAAATTTGTTTTCTTGTATTAGAGTTTCTTCAATCATAGGACTGTTAATTCTATTTTATTCCTGTGTGAGACACAAATATTGGAGTTATGCACGTAAATTAGTGATTAAATAATTTATCTTACATATATGTTTTATATTATTTTTAAAATTTTGTCAAAGAAACACTCGTGTAAAAACTCTAATCAAATTGGACAATTCTTCTCCCCCCTTTTTAAGAATAACATGTAGATTAACAACATTGTTCTCTTTTCTGATAAAACGCAAAGCTTTGTCTCATGCACTTAATGTCTCATCTTTCATATCTTGGAGTTCATAGAGGTGATCACCATTAAAGCCAAAATCTTCATAGAATCTATTAAAGGAGGGGAACCCTTCGCCAAGGTGGTGAAGGGAAAAATGAAGATAAACATCACTAAAAAGTACTTTCAACGACTCATCAATATCATTTAAAGTCAGAGAACCTGCTCTTAGATGACAATAAAGACCTTAAAGTCTTACACTTTGGCTTGTCGATATTGTTGAATTAACATAGATCTAATGAGATGCTCCTGACACTGCATTGCACATCGACCTAGACGATACCAAAGGTTTTGAAAAAGGAAGGGCTAGAATGGGTTGAAGCTAATATATGGTCAGGATGATAAAGTAATGAGTATTTACATCAAGTCTTTCAAAGTTGAATATCCACTTTCATAACGGAATCCCCCTGGGCCAATTGCTTGATTCCTAATTTCAAGTTGCAGCTAAGAACCTTGTAATCCAAGTCACAACAACCTGATTTCAAATGGCTTAGAAATTCTTTCTCTTTCCTTTGAAATCTAGTCCTCCAACATTATTCTAGATACTACTCTTTAATAGGGAAAGCTTGTGAGCATTCCTTTCTTCACCTCCTCTCTCCTCATTTTGAGGAGAGGAAGAGGGTTTGTTCAAAGTGATGAAGAGTTTGAGTTTACAATAAGGGTTTGTTCAAAAAGTAAAACACCTAGGAGTTATGTAGGAGTGAAAAACATGTTAGAGTGACATTTAACAACTAACACAACCTAGGAGTTACGTAGGAGTAAAAAACATGTTACAGTGACATTTAAATGTAATGTGAACTTATATAAGAGTCTCGTAAAGGAGGAACTTAGATGGAAAACCAAAAATCTTTCAAAGTCTAATGTGCATGAAATCTATAATGTTTTGTTCACTTGGAGGAGATGATTTGGGGAGAGTGATTGAATGGATTTGAGGGGAAATTTTTGTGTTTACTTGAGTAGATTTGGAGGTAATTGAGAGTGAATTTAGAGGTAAAGTTTGTGAGAATTAGTGTAAGATTTGATTGATGTGACAATTTAAAAAAAATTGTTTGAATGGTAGAAAATAAAGATTACCCAAATGCCCCTAGTTATTAAAATAATATAAAATGATAATTGTTAATGTTATTTTTAATTGTAAAAATGTTTATAAAGATTAAAAAATTAAAAATATTAATTAAAATTAATTTTTAAAAAGTAAAAAAATTATAATTTAGTAAAATGAATTTATTTTTAAATGTAATATTTGTTTGTAATATAATTTAGTTATAAAACATATGAATTTATTTGTTATGGAAATGAGATTTATTAATTTTGTATATAACCCATAATTAAACGAAGTTATAATATTACATGACATAAAATAAAAAGTGCGAACATAATGTAAGTATGAATAACCATAAGTGAATTTAACCAAAATAGTCATCTAATACATTTACGGACAAGTAAGCAACTTAATCATAGTGAAGAATTAAGTTAACATTCTGATTTAGGTGAGCAAATTGTCGGTTCATGTCGATGGATAGGTTTGTCAAGTTATCTTCAATACGCTGAACCCGCACTTGTATTTGTTCCATACCTTGCATTCTGTGTTGCAAGTCTTGAACCCCCTCCCACATTTAAGTGATCATATTAGGATTTGATTGATGTGGAGGAGGTTGCACAGGGTTCTCATCATGGTGTGGTTGGTCTTCCTCTTCATCATCACCGACATTGTGTTGTCAAACACCGTTTGCATTAACAATATTCAACTTCTTCAAAGAATTAATTGAAAATTGATGTTTGGTCCCAATATGAGTGCTGGCATCGACATCAACATGTACTTCACAATATTGCAAGATTTGGGTGATAAGGACATCGTATGGTAGGGGTGTGTCATCGGCCTTGCATTTAAGCATATGCCGCATGATGTGATGAAGTCAATTGATAGCTATATTATTTTTCAACACCCATAACATGAAGATATCCTCCTGCAATAACTTTGCAAAATTTTCAGGTTGTGGAGTCAACATGTGCACAACAACATAATGCAGAAGTCTATCATTAATATTCAAACAACCAACTGTTTTAAGTCATTGACCATGCATTTATGGTCTAACAATAGTTGCTAATGTCATATCCCGATCATATGGAAAGTCATCTGGATATTTGAATAACACAATTTTTGACCCTCATACTTCATATTAGAAGCATTGAACCAATCAGCATGTTTCAATCTAATTCTTTTCTTGTTGATCTCGCTAAGCAAATATCCATTACCAGAAATCTTCAGATTTGAATAAAAAACTTTTATCAAATCCGGATAGAAGGGTGTCTGTAATGTCAGAAATTCAACCATTCCTTGAAATAGAAGATGATGTTGAAAATATAAGGTTGAACCGACAAATGATTCGAATTTCTTTTTTTTGGGACAACAATATTCCTTGTGTAGAAATCAGCTGCATAGTTATTTATCTGATGGCTGTGACTGAAGAAACGATTCTGATTTAATTGTTCTTCAGATGGTCTAACATAGGTTGCAGCTTCTGCCTCAGTTACGATCTCTTTTCCCTTACGACTTTTTCTAGGCCTTTTGGTTGATGATGAGGCCATTTAACAATTTCTTCAATAAAACCATAAATAAAAACAATAACAAGTTAAGTCATAACAAATTATTAAATATTAATAATAACAATAAGCAAAGATAAAACATTAGATCATAACTATAACTTAAAAATTGAACATTGATGCAAAACCAAGAAGTCACAATTACAAAACAGGTACATTAAACATATAATAGTATAATTGTAATACAACTAATCATTGAAGACATCCCTAACAGTCACCACCGGAGATTATTTTACATAACTTATTCCACCTCTTGTGTGGTGGAAGTCCCATCAACCTCTTTGTACATGTGGGGTTTTCACATAAGAAATTATAACATTGCTCGAGCAAGTTTTTATTAGCAATATTCATAGCACGCAACATTTCATAAATGTCGCCCTCTGTGTATGTGTACGTCGAGGTATGACAGAGTATTTGATTTCTATCTTCCATTGCTGAGACTTGACATACGGCTGCATCAGAAATTACACAAAAATGAACATTTGTAAAGCCAAAGACATTTGTAAAACCATCCAGGCTGGTCGTCAACTTATCAAATTGAGCATCTATCACATCGACCATATGTGTCTTCCTTTTGGAACCTCGTGAGGATGAAGTTCCTTCGAATGGAACGGAAGGCACAAATTGAGTTTGTCCTGGACTATACTCATCCACAGATGGAGGAGGTGATGGTGGAGTTGGGTCTCTATATCCCGGATAGATAGGCTCTTCAGGAATGTATTCCATATTCTGATTCAGATCAACCTGTACACGAGGCCCAACCCGCTGTCGACGTGCTTGACGAGCGGTCCGAACACCACTCCCAGTAGCTCGATCCGCCGCCCATAACTCCACCATTAAATCGTAGTGTTTGATACGGTTAACTTTCCACTTTGTTGCACTTGGCCTTGACTGAAATAACATACATTAAACAGATAGTGGTTGAACTTATGTATTTTAACAATCCACCAAATCTGAATATTTAACAAATACCTGAATGAGGTCAGCCCAGACTTCGTCCTCAGCTTCAAATCTCATACTTACGGCGTTCCAGGCAAATTCACTCAATCCAGCAAAGAGGTCATGAACCTCACGCCATCTGTCTTTCAACATCTTTTGACGATTTTTAAGGTGATATTTGTGGTCCTCTGCGTGTAAATTCTTTAAGGTGATATTTGACGCCTCTATATGGTGTCATAACCGTACTTTTCAGCATAAATCCGGCGTCGCCAAGATAGTATTTTCCTACAATGTTATACACATCAGTATTTTGTCACTAATAAAGAACAAATCATAACATCCCAATGAAGACACTTACCTTGGGGGATCACCAACGAATCATCTCGATGAAGAGCATTTTTTAAGATTCTAGAATCAGATTTTGAGTTGGCCTTCCTGCCTTCCTACCCAGCTAGAACGTATGTGAATTTCATTTCAAAGTCACATGCGGCAAACACATTTTGAGTTGGCCAATCTTTTCTTCCATGAAATCTCGGAGCATTTGTTCTTGACACCCTTGCACGAACATGGGTACCATCTATGACACCTAAGCAATCTTAAACATTAAATTAAGAAGTCATCATACAACTGAATAACATTAACATCGTTTGATAAATTTACATTTTCACTTATCGATTCAAAAGATAAATTTACAGATTCACTGATAGTAATGTCAAAAATCGTCAAAAAGGTGTTGAAAGACAGATGGCGTGAGGTTCATGACCTCTTTGCTGGATTGAGTGGATTTTCTTGGAACGCCCTAAGTATGAGATTTGAAGCTGAGGACGAAGTCTGGGCTGACCTCATTAAGGTATTTCTTAAATATTCAGATTTGGCGGATGTTAAAATACATAAGGTTAACCACTATCTGTTTAATGTATGTTGTTTCAGTCGAGGTCAAGTGCAACAAAGGGGAGAGTTAACACTATCAGACACTATGATTTAATGGTGGAGTTATGGGCGGCGGATCGAGCTACTGTGAGTGGTGTTCAGACCGCTCGTCAAGCACATCGACAACGGGTTGGGCCTTGTGTACAGGTTGATCTGAATCAGAATATGGAATACATTCCTAAAGAGCCTATCTATCCAGGGTATAGAGACCCAACTCCACCATCACCTCCTCCATTTATGGATGAGTATAGTCTAGGGCATACTCAATTTGTGCCTTCCGAATCCGGAGGAACTTCATCCTCACGAGGTTCCAAAAGGAAGACACCTATGATCGATGTGATAGATGCTTAATTTAATAAGTTGACAACCAGCCTGGATGGTTTCACAAATGTCCTTGGCTCTACAAATGTTCATTTTGGTGTAATTTTTTATGCAACCGTGTGTCAAGTCTCAGCAATGGAAGATAGAAATCAAATACTCTGTCGCACCTCGACGTACACATACATAGAGGGCGACATTTATGAAATGTTGAGTGCTATGAATATTGCTAATGAAAACTTGCTCGAGCAATGTTATAATTTCTTATGTGAAAACCCCACATGTACAAAGAGGTTGATGGGACTTCCACCACACAAGAGGTGGAATAAGTTATGTAAAATGATCTTCGATGGTGACTGTTAGGGATGTCTTCAATGATTAGTTGTATTGCAATTATACTATTATATGTTTAATGTACCTGTTTTGTAATTGTTATTTCTTGGTTTTGCATCAATGTTCAATTTTTAAGTTATGATTATGATCTAATGCTTTGTCTTTGCTTATTGTTATTATTAGTATTCAATAATTTGTTATGACTTAACTTGTTATTGTTTTTATTTATGGTTTTGTTGAAAAAATTGTTAAATGGCCTCATCATCAATCAAAAGGCCTAGAAAAAGTCGTAAGGGACAAGGGACTGTAACTGAGGCAGAAGTTGAAACCTATGTTAGACCTTCTGTTGAAGAACAATTAGATCAGCATCGTTTCTTCAGTCACAGCCATCAGATGGAAAATTATGCAGCTGATTTCTACACAAGGAATATTGTTGTCCCAAAAATAATGAATTTCGAATCATTTGTCGGTTCAACCTTTTATATTTTCAACATCATCTTCTATTTCAAGGAGTAGTTGAATTTCTGACATTGCAGGCACCTTTTTATCCGGATTTGATAAAAGTTTTTTATTCAAATATGAAGATTTCTGGTAATGGATATTTGGTTAGTGAGGTCAACAAGAAAAAAATTAGATTGAAACTTGCTGATTGGTTCAATGTTGCTAATATGAAGTATGAGGGTAAAAAATTGTGTTATTCAAATATCCCAGATGACTTTTCATATGATCGAGATATAACATTAGCAACTATGGTTAGACCAGAAATACGGGGTCAATGAGTGAAAACAATTGGTTGTTTGAATATTAATGATAGACTTCTGCTATTGTTGTGCACATGTTGACTCCATGACCTGGAAATTTTGTAAAGTTATTGCAAAAGGATATCTTCATGTTATGGATGCTGAAAAATAATATAGTTATCAATTGGCCTCATCACATCATGCAGCATATGCTTAAATGCAAGACCGGTGACACACCCCTACCATACGGTGTCCTTATCACCCAAATCCCGCAATATTGTGGAGTACATGTTAATGTCGATGCCAACACTCATATTGGGACCAGACATCATTTTTCAATTAATTCTTTGAAGAAGTTGAATATTGTTAATGTAAACGGTGTTTGGCAACACGATGTCGGTGATGATGAAGAAGAAGACCAACCACACCATCATGAGAACCCTGTGCAACCTCCTCCACATCAATCAAATCCTAATATGATCACTTAAATGTGGGAAGGGGTTCAAGACTATCAACACAGAATGCAAGGTATGGAACAAATACAAGTGTGGGTTCAGCGTATTGAAGATAACTTGACAAACTTATCCATCATGAACCGACAATTTGCTCACCTTAATCAGAATGTTAACTTAATTCTTCACCATTTAGATGATTAAGTTGCTTACTTGTCTGTGAATGTATTAGATGACTATTTTGCTTAAATTCACTTATGGTTATCCATACTTATGTTCACACTTTTTATTTTATGTCATGTAATATTATAACTTCGTTTAATTATCGGTTGTATACAAAATTAATAAATCTCACTTCCATAACAAATAAATTCATATGTCTTGGAACTAAATTATATTACAAACAAATACTACATTTAAAAATAAATTCATTTTACTAAATTATAATTTTTTACTTTTTAAAAATTAATTTTAATCAATATTTTTAATTTTTTAATCTTTATAAACATTTTTACAATTAAAAATAACATTAACAATTATCATTTTATATTAGGTTTAATAGCCAATTTAGTCCCCACTTTGGTTGAAAAATCTCAATTTAGTCCCTCGTTATAAAAGTGTTTTACATTAGTCCTAACTTTTAAAATAGTGGGTCAGATTGGTCCCTTTCGTTAAATATAAGTTAACCAAATTAATGGATGATGATGTGACACAGCTTAAAGCTGATGTGTTAGATTGGTCCCTCGTTAGTTTTAAGTTGTGTCACATCATCATCCATTAATTTTGTTAACTTATATTTAACAGAAAGGACCAATCTGACCCACTATTTTAAAAGTTAGGACTAATTCAAAACACTTTTATAACGAGGGACTAAATTGAGATTTTTCAACCAAAGTGAGGACTAAATTGGCTATTAAACCTTTATATTACTTTAATAACTAGGGGCATTTTGGTAAAATTTATTTTCTACCAGTTAAACAAATTTTTTTAAATTGTCACATCAATCAAATTCTACACTAATTCTCACAAACTTTATCTCTAAATCCATTCTCAATTACCTCCAAATCCATTCAAGTGAACACAGAAAAATTTACCCTCAAATCCATTCAATCACTCACTCCAAAATCATCTCCCCAAGTGAACACAACATTAGAAAGTGTATTTCATCCCTCCAAATATCTTCACTTGTGCGGGTGAGTGAACAGTAGACGAATCCCGCATTTCGCTACAATTCCATTTGCGCTAATTACTTCAAGTGAACACGTAAATTTTTAAAATCATCGCTCGCCAATTACCATAAACAGTATAATCAGCGCAAGTGAACACATTGTAAGTGAGTATCTTAATTTTTTATCGACCAGATTGAGTATTTACTCATAAATAATATAATAAATTACATCTTATACATTTAAGAGTTGTTTCGGTAAAGTAGGCCGAGAACACTATTCTGCTCCTCCTTCTCTCGCTTCAAACTTGCTACTCTTCGCCTGGTACCGGTCAAGGGTTGACTTGCACAAAACACTTCGACGCTAAAGTCAGGATTACGCTATGCAAGCTAAATTTGCTATTGATTCAGCTGTCTAACTTGGTCATTAATCTTATATTTATAGACTTCGTAAAATGGCTAGCCCATTAATGTTTTATGTTATTGTGCCCTGTAATCTGCTAATTATCTATAAATGTTGCATTCCTGCTGTTAATGAGATTATTAAACGCGTTGATTAGTCATTAATGACATTTAGCTAACGACTCGATCGGCCCAAAAGATTTGGTCAGGTTCTTCGTGACCGATCGGCTACTGGGTAGGTAGTACAAGAGCTATTATATTTATTTTATATATTTGTAAATCATGTTACAAACTTATGTATCCAATATAAGAATATTGGATAAATTACAATAATATAAATTATGTTTAAAGTTTATCATAAATATATATTCACTAAAAGAAAAACTGACATTAGCAACCTAAAAAACTGAGATAAAGGAGGAAAAACTGATGTTAATGTTAATTAACATTCCCTTTACGTTGGTCAAAAAATCAACCGTCCACAAGTGAAAGCAATAATGTTTACGTTAGTTAAAGAAAGGCTTAAATGCATACTTCGTCTCCATGTTAAGAGGTGAAGTTCTGTTTAGTACCCGCCCGGTTTTAAAAATGAAGACATTGGGTCTCTATGTTATGAAAAGTATATGAATAAGGTCTTGTCCGTTAAGTTAACAGCAATGGTGTTAAGTTCATGCATGTGGCCGTACTTTTTCTCTTCTCTTTTCTACTGTCCAGTTTTTTCTCTCTTTTGTTCATCTTTTTCTTTGATGATTTTAGGGTTGTATGTCGTCCTAACCGATTGGTAGTATATGAGCCCAAAGTGAGGTAGAGACTCTCCTGCACCTTTATCGTTCAAACAGAAATGAGCTCATAGTAACATAAGCCCCCCAAGCCCTAGCAAAATTTTTGATATTGCGTTAGGTTTGTCAAGTTATACCGATTGGCACAGGATTTTACCCGAGTTTTCAGGGGTTATGATGATTCATACAATAGCATGTGTTCCTTACCGGCCGAGCGATTTTTACAGTAGGAGTTCCCTAGGAACGTACCTTAGGTCAAAAATGCTAAGGTGAGAGCCACGGAAGCATCGCTCACCGAACAGTGGATCTAGGAGTCCGAACTTTTCCTAGATCGAAGACGCTCGGGTGAGCACTACAGAAACGTTTCTTACCGAGCGGGGGATCTATGAGTTCGCTTACAACTTTCCCAAGATTGAAGATGCTCGGGTGAGAGTTACGAAAGCATTCATAACCGAGTTGTTTAGATCTTAGGAGTTCACTTGGATCGTTCCCTAAGATCAATGTGAGAGTTCACGAAGAGCGTTCCTCACCGTTCGGTTTAGATCTTAGGAGTTCACTTGGAGCATTCTTCACCATTCAGTTTAGATCTTAGGAATTCACTTGGAGCGTTCCCTAAGATCAAGGTGAGAGTTCACAAAGAGCGTTCCACACAGTTCAGTTTAGATCTTAGGAGTTCACTAGGAGCGTGCCCTAAGATCAAGGTGAGAATTCATGAGGAGCGTTCCTCACTGTTTGGTTTAGATCTTAGGAGTTCACTAGGAGTGTGTCATAAGATCAAGGTTTAGAGTTCACGAGGAGCGTTCCTCACCGTTCGGTTTAGATCTAAGGAGTTCACTAGGACCGTGTCCTAAGATCAAGGTGAGAGTTCATGAAGAGTGTTCCTCACCATTCGGTTTAGATCTTAGGAGTTCACTAGAAGCGTGTCTTGAGATCAATGTGAGAGTTCACGAGGAGCGTTCCTCACCGTTCGATTTAGATCTTAGGAGTTCACTAGGAGCGTACCCTAAGATCAAGGTGAGAGTTCACGAGGAGTGTTCATCACTGTTCGATTTAGATCTTAGGAGTTTACTTGGAGCGTTCCCTAAAATCAAGGTGAGAGTTCACGAGGAGCGTTCCTCACCGTTCAGTTTAGATCTTAGGAGTTCACTAGGAGCGTGCCCTAAGATCAAGGTGAGAGTTCACGAGGAGCGTTCCTTACCGTTCGGTTTAGAGCTTAGGAGTTCACTAGGAGCGTGCCCTAGGTCGAAGCTGCCAATGTGAGCGGTTGATAAGATAGAACTTAGTTCTTTTAGAACCCTTTCTTTGAGCCAGATGGTTGATTGAAGTTCTTTTTAGAACCTTTTCTTTTAGTCGAATGGTGGACATAACTTGCTCAAAATTTCGATGGAAATCATTTGATACTAATATCAGATTTGCAAATTACATCACATTTTTAAACTGGGAAAAAACAAATAGAAAGCTTAGCTCTATTCTTGCCACAACTATGTCGTTGGTCCTGCGTGCACGCTCGCTTGCCCTCCTTTCGCTCCCGGCCTGTCGAGGTTGAATCATTCTCTTTGTGCTACCTATTTTGGACAGCCAGCATCTCCCTGATTTGAATGAACTCAACGGCCCTCTCCTGTACTTCTCCCATGGTTGAGGGTGGCCGAGCAAATAAGCTATCCGCAAAGGAGCACGACCTTAAGGCTGTTGACAAGGTGCTGATGATGAACTTCTTGCCAACACTCTTCACCTGCCGTGCAGTCCGGTTGAACCGGTCCATGAAGTCCCTCAGGTCTTCATCTTTTCCCTGTTTGATTTTAGTAAGCTCCATGTAGGTAAGGTCTTACGTCTTACTGGAAGCGAACTGTCGTTCAAACAGACTTCTCAAAGTCGCAAAACTATTAATGGTCTTGGGACAAAGAGAGTGAAATCATTCCAAAGCTTCTCCTTTAATCGACAGGGAAAAAACCCTGCACCAAACCCTTTCACTAGGTGAATAGATTATCATGGCGTCAGCAAATGACATCATGTGCTCCTCTAGGTCCCTCGATCCATCATACCTTTCCAGAACTGGGAGCGCCCTTTCCGGCATTTTCTATTCCATGACCGTAGTTGTAAAGGGATGAAGTGCCTTAGCCCGAGCGGCATGAACTAGACGGACAGGACTCCTCCGGGAACTGTTTTCCCCCTGATCAGTGCCTTCCTGATTAGAATCTAGGAATTCCCCTATGGGTGTCCGAGTGGGTGCAGCCGACCTTTGACTGGGCAGGGCCCTCCGCCCCGCGTCACGGTCCCTACATGCTGCATCCCGCTCGGCCCTTAGAGTTTCAATTTCATCCTGTATGGCTTCCATCCTCCTTCGTATCTCTTGCATAAACACCATTAGGTCTTGAGCCATCCTTATGGTCTTGCTAGGGTGTCTTCGAAAAATCCTGGGCCCCACGGTGGACGCCAAAATGTTTCTGCTGAAATGGGACGAGGATCTCCGTCGAACGTCCTCCTGTCTCTACCGAGCGTCTTGTTGTCGTTGTCAAGCGTCCTGCTCCTATCTCCAGCCAACCGAACACCGAATGGGGGGCGACCTACAAAATACACTCTGACGCTCAAGTCAAAAAATTTCTCTGTAGGCCTTTTATAATTTAGTAGTGAGTAAAATGTGAGTTTACCTCGAACCTAATCCCTTATTTATAGAGTTTAAAGGAATTTGACCAATTAATTTACCTCTTAATGGTCATTAATGCAAGCCCTAACTGTTTAAAGGTAGCCATTATCACATTTATTTGTACATTAACTCTGCTCAACGGTTGTCGAGACCAAACGGCTGAGAGTCTCTTTCCTGCACGTTGACCGTTCGGTTCCTTAGGGTCGTATGTCGTCCTAACCGATCGGTAGTATATGAGCCCAAAGTGAGGTAGAGGCTCTCCTGCACCTTTATCGTTCAGTCGGAAATGAGCCCATAGTAACACATATCATTCACTTATGATGGTGAAGTCACTTATGTTAGTTTGTGGAATGCGATTTAAGTAAACCAATGTAATTTTTTTTTTATGTATTTTTGTGTTAACCCACCCTTGTTTTAAGTAATATTAAGGTTTAAATCCTTTAGTTGTCCTTATTTACGTGGATTTTTCCCAGTTTGATCCCCTTCTTATTAGAATCCCCAATTGAGTCCTTATAAGTGCTAATTTGAATCAATTTAGCCCCTACCGTTAAATTTAGTTAACGGGGTTAAGTTTTTGCACAGGTGGAAGATTGATGTGTCAAATTTTTAAAACGTGGCATACTGAGAGTTGAATACGTGGAATTTTGCAACATTTTAAATTTTAATAATATGAATTTCTGAAATGGGATTTAGGGTTCATAGAAGAGGAAGAAGAAGCTACAGGTGAAAAAGAAGATGAAAGTAAATCTGTCATTAAATGGACAGAGGATTACCAAAAGAACCTCATGGATTTGGGAAATTTAGAGCTGGAAAGGAACACGCGATTGGAGAATCTTATTGCCAGAAGAAGAAAGGAGATTGATATCTGAGATGAATCTAATAGACTTAGACTTTCCTGATATTTCCAGTAAAAACCAAACCCAGAAAAACCCAAACAGCATCCAGAGCACCATCATGAATCTCCTCGCGCGATCTCCTTCTTTCACCTGTAATTCCCAAAATCCAGAAAACGCAAAAAAAAAAAAAACCAAATCGCCACTCTCCCTGAAATCGCGAGTCTTCTCCTCCATCACCGCTGCAAACCCAGAATCGCATCAGCCTACATCGCGCCACCTTCACTTGCAGATCCAGAAAAGCCAGAAGCGCCGTAACCATCAAGAACTTCTTCTCCATAGATCGTGACGCAAACCCTGCAAGAAACCACTTCTCAAAATCGCGCCACCGCTTCCATGTTCTTCCTCCTCTAGAGATTTCGAAACCTACAAGGAAAGCAAAGAACCAGAAATAGATTCCTTAGTGCGACCCAGTGGCAATGTCGCGCCA
Source organism: Vigna angularis (assembly GCF_016808095.1). NCBI lineage: Eukaryota > Viridiplantae > Streptophyta > Magnoliopsida > Fabales > Fabaceae > Vigna > Vigna angularis. The sequence continues at coordinate 33,430,540 of NC_068977.1, read as the reverse complement.
TCAGCAAGAACAATTTTCCCCAATTTGCTGAAATGCAATTGGGGTGGATTTGATCAACAACCACTTCTCAGATCTACAACCACTTAATCTCCATCCCTTCGTCTGATCTACAACCACTTCTCAGATTTTTAATCTCATTCAATTTGATTGAACCCTAAATCCCATTTCAGAAATCATAATATTATATTATTACATTTTACCAAAATTCCACGCAAGCCTAAACTATGCCACGTTTCAACTCTCACCATGCCACATCTTAAAAATTTGACACATCAATCTTTCACCTGTGCAAAAACTTAACTCCATTAACTAAATTTAACGGCAGGGGCTCAATTGATTCAAATTAACACTTATAAGGACTCAATTGGAAATTCTAATAAAAAAGGGATCAAATTGAAAAAAATCCACATAAATAGGAACAACTAAAGGATTTAAACCTAACATTAATTAATGCAACTTGTTTTTTTATTTCATATACTTATATAAAATCACGATAATGAAGGATAAAAATTCAGAACTTCGCTTCTCGAAAACTAATTGTTGAATTACATCTCAACAAAAATGTTTTAAACCAACTCATTATTAACCAAGTCAGAATTGGGCATCTTAAAAATCGAATTTGGACCTTTTAAAAACCATGCTATTCAGATCAATATTATTTATAAATATTATTTATAATGTAATGCTTCTTGATATTTTAAAAAAGTGTTAGCATGGTCTAGTATAAGCTATTTTGATATTTTTAAAAAACAAAATTGGTGGTAGGTTAGTCTAGTCCACGTTATTTGATATCTCTACCTTTAGTCCTTTCCTGGAAAACAAATCACATTTGAGCATTTCATATTAATCATTTGGTTATGGCATAATATGCATAAAATAAAATTTGAAATATGATTTTAGATTTAAAAGTATGCTTTGAAATATAAAATTCAAAATATATTTAAAAAATACATTTTCAATTGTATAATGTAAAGTATACTTTTAAATTTAAAAATATTTTTCAGAACAATCTGAAATGTCTTCAGCATTGAAGACTGCCCAACACGAGAGAACCACCAATCAAAAACCATGACTTATCACAACAACAACCACCATAAACACCCGCAGGGTAATATGGGTATTTTAAAAGTATTTGGGTACAGGGAGAGAAAAAATGGGTGCAGGTAGAAATAGCCTAATCTCAAGATTTTCCATAATGAGTTTGATTAGTCCAAAGCTCATCATGCATAATGTAACAAAAAGAAGAAAAACTTGACAAGTAAAAAATAAATATTAAATGAATCTTAATATTCCCATTAATTACTCCTCAACTTTCAATAAAAAAACACCTTCTTAATTTGCACGAAATGCTGTCTAGTGGTTCCCACAAAAACATTCTCTTTTATATTTTTCTCAAATATTATAAATAGTGAAAGTTTAATCTCTGTTTACTTTGAGAAAATATTTTCTGATTTCGTTCTTTCATCTGTCACTTTTAATTTCAAACTTTTTTACCAGTGCCTTGTTTTCAGTCTATTGTTTATTTACAAATCTGTGTAAAAAGAATTAAACATTTGTTTTCTATATTTCCAGTACGAATTTTTTTTAAAAATAGACAATTTTATAATTTAAAAAAGTGTAAATTGTAAATCTTCCGTGTGTACAAAAGAAACTTTTGTTGGAAATTCTTATTGTTGATTATAACTAAATAATTTTGCTTGTTAAAGTATACAAATAGGAACACCCAAATAAAAGAACAGTTTTTGTTTAGTCTAGAAGATATGATTTTACATACAATAACTATAATTTTAAAAGGGGGAATTATTTTAGGAATCATCACCCTTTTAATTCTTTCATAAAATCATTCATTCACTATAAATGTTTAACCACAATTATAAAGACATAAAATGCTAAAATGATAACAATGCATAGTAAATAAAGTTTTAAAAGAAAAACATAGCAAACATATGCACAATATCTGAATTTGAATTTTGTTTTCATTTTACAAAATTTAATTCTAAAGTAAAAGTTATCTTCTACTTATCATATATTTTAGTTTGATAAAAAAATTTCAACATGTACCCTTTTTACACATAAAATAAGAAAACCAAATATAAAATTTACATAAACTAGATATTGGTAGCTAAACTTGGTAAACCATGATGTGTTATTTTGATAATACTTACCTATCTTGTTAATTTCTCCATCCATAACTCATTATCTTAGTTGATTAAAATATAAAACAAGAATGAATATCCAAAAATGGCTTGAGTAAATTTATTTTGAAAAACTAGCTTTATATTCTCTTATTTTTAACATAATAATTATGATAGAAAACAATTAACTATTTAATCAATTATGTTAAAAAATAATAGATTATGTTTATTATTATTACTTGCTTTAAAAATAATCGGTTTTATTAATTTTTTTTAGATAACCTCACATTCGCAAATAATATATTATGTTTAATAAGAATAAATTACATTGATTCAAAATAACTTTTGGATTACATAAAAATTATAATGATTGATTTAGGTCTGAAATCATAAATCTCTTTCAAATTGCTTTAAAAACAAAAGCTTTCAACATTAGAAAGAAAGTAATGATCTTGTTATCAGATTTTCATGATAAATTTGTCACTGTCATATATTTCTTTATTTTTCTTGTAATTTGATTTTTTGATATTTTTGTAGCAGTGTTTGGTCTATTGTAGGTAATTGAGTTTTTTTCATTATCTTTATAAATTTTCATTTTGAAGATGTTTTTTCTTGCTATAGTTACACAACATTTTTTTTTTCGTAATTGGATAATTTAATATTTTTAATGAAAAATCTAACTTACGTTGTTTATAATTGAATATATTCAGAAATGTGTTCTTATGTTCTTTTCTTCTTATTATCTTAATCTTTTGTCATTTTCATTTATTCTAGAACTAGTTTTAAAACAAACAAAATTGTAAAATTTTAAAAGAACATTCTTCAATCAATTAACTCCTCTTCATTATGTTTTTAGCCATTATTTGTTCAAAAAAAAGATGAAGATTAACAAAACATAATATACAAACAACAAATATTAAAAATAACACAATTTAATATCATCCTAAAAATTAATATTCCACCTAAATTTAATTTAACACAACAAACTTGTAATATGGTAACTATTTTATATTTATATATTTTAATTAAATAAAATTGTTAGCCAAATAAAATCCCCAAAACAATTAAACATATTAACAGCTAGAAAAACACAATAACACACAAAATGATTGAATAATGGCATAATCCTTTTCAGCAACCACATGGTTGGCTCTTTCACCACCTTGATCATATCGAATGGTATGGACCATTCATCTTGTCTTTATCAATGCTTTCACATGTAACTCCCAAAACAATTTATAGACATAAAATACTAAATAAAATATATTTTCTTTTTGTTTTCTATTTTTTAATGCTACACGATAGACATTCATTAATTTTTTTAAATAAAACTTTATCCTCAAAGTTATTAACTTCATTATCCATTTGCGTCATTCACTATTTAAACTTCACCGAATAAATAAGTAATCTAATACTTTTGTATGATTAATTTAACTTTAAAAAAATAATTAGATGCATAATATATTATGGATTACTTTTCATTGCACGTCACATTAATTTATCTATCTATAATCGTGGATGAAACTTTGGTCCTATATATTTTTATTGTTTTTCATTTAGGTGATGATGGGTAGACATTACTTAATCTTTTCCCATAAGCTTCACTACTTTTCATTCTTAAAAATATCAGTTTAATTTTTTAAATTGTTACACATTAAACTTTTTATCATTCAAATTAATTGAATATCGTGAAGTCTGATTGAGTTAAAACATTTACTTCCTCCACATTAGATTCTGAGTATACTAAGTTATAGATTTGATGTATTCAATGAGGCATATATTCCAATCATTATAAGAGAAAAGTATTTCATATGTTCCAAATCATATAGAAATCTATAAACACTTTCATAATTTATTTTCTTTATTGTTCAAAGCCAATAAATAGAATTGTTGGAAATGCATATCTAACCGATTATGTTGTATGTCCATTTATTACACAAGTCTCACACTTTGTTTACAGTATTACACGTTAAGAATAATCAGGTTGTGTTTTCCTCCATCAACCTATATAAAGGACATGATGTTTGTGATGATTGTATTTCTCTCCTTCTTAAATTTTCCTTTATTACTATATTATTCAGCATTGTCCTCAAAACGAAAGGTTTTGGTGATAGAGCTACCTTTATACTCCAAAATAAGTTAAACATATCATATAAACATATTATAATTTTTCTCGAGAAATGGAGTTTTCAGTTTTAAGTATGTATATTTTAAGGTTTAATACATCATTTGGTTCCTAGTTTAGGGTGTTGTGTTCAAAGTCGTCCTACCTTTTAAACAAGTTCACTATTTTTCCATATTTTGTTAAAAACGGTTCAATTTGCTCCTTTTGGCTTACGATGTTAAAAACATAACGGTGCAATGATGTGACAACAGTGATCTGTCTAATTTTTTATGATGTGGCAACTGTGACTCATTGATGTGGCAATGTTAATGTAAAAGGATAGGGAGACACCGAAACCCTAATTTCCCTAAGACCAGAAACCCTTGTGCCACCATCGTGAAACCCTAGTCGCCGTCGCTATCGCAGAACGAAACGTGCCACCACCTAACCCTCAGGCCACCATGTCGTTGTCACCACCATCAACACAGACCTACAATTCGAAGTAGAGAAAAGCAACAAAAAACCCAGAAATCAAACCCTAGCCACCATGAACCCTAAATCGCGTTACCAGTAATTAGGGAAAAATCTCCACCATGCGTTGCGCCTCAACCATTAAGAAAGAACCGAATCGAAATCTTTAACCTGCAAACCAGAAATTCCAACCCAAATATAAACAAGAAAATCGTAATCGCGACACCTAGAAACCCAATTCACACCTGTAGTAAACCATAGACATACATAATCGCTACCCAAATCGCATAAACCCTAGTTCGCAAGCAGCATCCATGGGCACCAACCTGCAAATTGCACAAGCCAGAAACGCATAACAATGTGAAGGTGAAGCTCAATATTTACGTTCAAGTGTAGGTGTTCATGTAATGTGAAGGTGAAGCTCAATGTCTACGTTTAGGTGTTTATATGTAATGTTAAATTTAGTTTCCCCTTTGGTCAAAAAATGTGCAATGTGATCCCCTTTTCAATTTAAAACTGTGTACTTTGGTCCCAAATGGATATCAACGAAAAACACATGAAAGATATCTGACTTAGTTTCCACCATTAGTTTCCACCTCTAGTCCACCATCTTTGTCCACCTCCACTCCACCATCCGCCTCCTCTCCACCATTACTTTCCACCTCCAATCCACCATCTCTGTCCACACCTCCACTCCACCATCTGCTTCCTCTCCACCATTACTTTCCACCCTCTATTTCCACCTTAAACCCTAACCCCCAAATCCAACAATAAGAACATCAAGTAAGTAGGCTAGGGTTAGCAACACTTACCTCACGTACGTACGCTCTTCAAATTTGACCTTCAAGGAATCATCATGCACAGTGATTACAAGACCAGTTTCACTAGATTGTTAAACCTAGAAATCGCGATAGGATTCTTAGATAAGGATAATTTGATTTAACCCATTTCGTTAAACCTAGCTGACGTCATTATATTTTTTTTTAATTTACACATTCAAATATATCATATATGCCATATATTGCAAAAACTTTACATGTCATTCAGTTTTGGCCACGAAGGCAACTACACCGTTATGTTTTAATGCCGTAAGCCAAAAGGACCATTTTGAACATTTTTTAACGAAATATGGGGCATAATTGAACTTTTTTAAAACATAGGACGACTTTGAACAAAAACTCTAAAACGAGGAATCAAATGATGTATATTAAACCATATTTTAACTATGAATTTTTGTTCTTCTCCTTCCATAAAAGGTCATCTCTTTCTCTTGTGTTTATGTTTGTGTTTGTGTTTGATTTAATAATTGTCTAAACTCCTTAAGTTTAGGCAATTCTCACTCAAACCAATTTCTTCACCCTTCCATTTTTCATTTCCAGTCATTGGTAGTCCATACACCACACTTGCTTGGCTTAATCAATTGATTACAGAGTTACAATTTAAAAATGTCACTCAAATGAAACTTATATGTGACAATCAAACTATTATTTATATTAGTTCTAATCTTGTATTTCATGAGAAGACCAAACACATTGAGATTAATTATTATTTCATTCGAGAAAAGATTGTTTTTGAGATATCAATGAGTTCTCGTTAACTCAAATTATTAGTTAATAAATATTTTTATTAAGTCTTTACTGAGACCGAAAATTAATTATATTTGAAACAAGATTGGTACATACAATTTATATACATAAAAAATGTTAAATATATTAAATTATTAAATATCTTATATTTATCTTTTATTTCCATCTACTTATTTTCTATTACTTTTTTATTATTCTTTAGTTTGCATTTTGAATTTAACTCATATTTTCTTAATTATAAATAAAGTATCGTGTATGCATTTTTTAGACACAAAATTATTAATCTCATACATAAATTTTCAATATATTCAAAATATACCATAATTCATAAATTTTCTATCTTTTTTTTCTCATTATATCATTCAAAAATATTCATGAACTATAAAAAAACGCATAAATTAATATACACCTAAAAGAGTAAAAGTAATAAATGTATAAGCTATACAATATGATAAGAAAAAGAATACAAAAAATTAATATATATATATATATATATATATATATATATCTTTGCTCTATATTATTACATATTATAATAATAAAAACAAAATAAATGAAAACATAACACTGTAAAACGTATAAATCACATCTCTATTTATTATTCATTATGAGAATCTCAATTATAATATTCTGTTTACTATATATATGTATATATGCATGGTAAGTTATTAATACCATATAATTGGACAGTGTTCTCTTCTGCTTTCTAACCATACACATGATCATGACATAACTCTGCACCCCTTTTATTAACAACCTTCTCCCTTGTCACTGCCATATATATATACACACACACACGAGGCTTCAATCCTCCATAGCTTCGTTTCTTCTGATTTTACTCTCTCTCTCGCTCTCTCGCTCTCTCTCTCTCTCTTTGTGAAGAAGGGTTGAGAGAGAAACAAAGGGTCATCGAAGTTTTCACAGAAAAGTTATAAACATGGCTGTGGCTGATGATGCCTTTGATGAGCAGTGTGATTACCTTTTCAAAGCTGTTCTGGTAGGAGACTCAGGCGTTGGGAAGACAAATCTGATATCAAGGTTTGCAAAAGATGAATTCAGGTTAGATTCGAAGCCAACCATAGGTGTTGAATTTGCTTACAGAAACATCAAAGTCATCGACAAACTCATCAAAACACAGATATGGGACACTGCCGGCCAAGAGAGGTAACAATACTCATCAACTTTTATCTCTTTCCAACCACTTCCAATCAAACACTCTCTTTAATTAATTCTTCATCACTTCATCTCTCTCTTTCTTCCTTAATTCTTTCAATTTCTCTTCATGATCTTTGAAAATATTCAGTGGTTGCAGAATTTCAATACAGTTCTTTAGACACTGTGCTGTTTTCTTTTAATCAGAATTGAAGTTTTCTAAATATTCCATGTAACTTTAATGCATATCTTTGCTCTATGGATTATCAGAATGAATTTTTAGTTTTGATTATCAGAGTCAAATTTTAGTCTTGGCTTGATCAAGAAATACAAGAAAAGAAAAGAACCCTTTTGAATCTGCAGAATGCAGAGAGCAGAAGATGCAGAACTCAGTTGCATGGTACTTTGAGAATTTGTCTTCTTCTTGGTGTTGGTTTCATATCAGTTTTTCTTTTACTTTTCAATGGAAAGTTAAACTCTTTTTGTTTTCCAAATGGCATTTTCGAATTCAAAGTCGGTATTTTGAGGTTGCTTAGTCTAGAAGAATTTAATGAATTAAATTTAATTTGACTTTTATTAGTATTAGACTAAGTAATAATTTCAATTTTTTACAACTTTTCAATCCCTTTGCCTTATCAACTTTGTCATAGTATCATGTCCCACCACCTTTTCTTTTGGCTGCATTTTTGTTTGCCTCCTATGACTCTTAGCCATTTGTTTGGTCATGAAAGAGACAAAATATTTGTGTTAAGTAGGTAAAGATAAACATAAAGAAACAAAAATTTCACATCAATTTTTTTTTTCAATTATATTTGTGTAAGTTGGGGAAAATATTCCTTATTCATTGGAAATAACTACTAGCTTCTAAAAATTCTCTAGGAGTAATAATAATAAAAAATGATTTGGTTTTTAGGGATAGGATTATTTCAATTTTTTTTTTCAAATTATGTTTTTGGATGAGGGGTGCCAATTGGGTATAGTTTTATTGTTATTAATAATGATAGTGAAGTTTGAATTTAATATCTCATAATTTTTGGTTACTGAGTCATAGATTAATTGAATGTAGATTAGGTTTTGTGGATGGAAGCAAATCTATAAATCTTTTATGTGGGCCTAAACACATTTGATACACTGAGATAATCATGCATTGAATTCAAAGCACAATTATTTATATGTATCTTTTAGGGTTCATAAAGGAAATGCCCATAAAATGAACACTTGTAGATCATTAAATTGTGAAAGATTTGGTTGCTTCCTTCTGATGCAAACACTTCAAAAATTAATTTTGGTCTTTACTTTTTTAAGACCACAAAAAGAAAAAGAAAGAAAGAAAAAAGGGTTTGTAGGAAATTTTAATACAAACATTGTAATTATGTTTAAGCAAATTTAATGTCAAAGAAAAGTAGATGCAGTTTGTAGGAAAATTCTTATACTCTTTTAAGAAAACTAAGATTTGAAATTAAAAGGTTTTAGTTTGTTTTAAATTGTTTCTCACTTTAAAAAAAAAATTTAAGACCAATTACATTTCTACTATATAAAATTTTAGTATGCCAAGTTTCTTTTCCATAAATTAATCTTCTTTATTTGAAATATAATCTCATCTCTATAAAGATAATACCATTTAATAATATTTTCACTTTTTATATTGAGCAACAACTATTATGAATAATTTAAAATGGCAAACAACAATAATTATTACTCCATAAAAAATCTTTAACATAATTCTTACCAACTTCCCTTATTTTCTGCTCTAAAAAATGTGTTAGAATATGTTGAGATGCTCTTTCGTCCACTTAACATAACCTAATACATAAATATTTGAATTGACTATTACCAAACCTTCATGATATTAGGAATATACATTTAAGTCAAATTTGGGTCAGAGTTGAAATTAGAAAACAAAAAGGGAGACACTACATGGTAAGAAAAATCACTACAAAAGGTTCAAAAGTCATTTCATGAAACTTTATAGTTACTTAAAACACTTAAAATTAGGTATATTAGCCAAAAAAATGTTTTATTTCCCATCTAGCATGATTGAAAAGTTGCCAATGCAATGCACTTTGCTTCATTGATCAATTTGAATGATGGGATTGAGAAAGGTGTAGAAGTTCTAACATCATTTCCCAATTACAAAATCAATGAATTTAAAAGTAGGGTACCCTCACTCTAGTGTAAAAAGTAGAAACCAACTTTTGTTGTCTAATGCAATGTAATTTTAAAATAGGGTAAGGCTATTGGGTTTGGTTGGTCCATGACAAGGATAGAACAAGTTGAGCCAAAACTTAATGAGCAGGATGAAAATGATGGTGAGTAAGAACAAAATTGAAGTGGAACAAATGCATGTGAGATGGTGATGAGGTTTTGGTGACCAACCCTAATCATCTATGATCATTATTTTGTTTCTAATTGCCTGATTCAACAATACCTAAATTCATCATCATCTATAGAGAAAACTCTTATGGTAAATAGTTTTCATTCAAGAGAGTATGATTCAACCACATTATATTGTATTTAGTCCATACTTTTTATTTCAATTAAGAACAACAGTGATTTTCCATTTTCCATTTGTTCTAACTCATGGAAAATCACAAGTTTCTTATGAGAATCACTAATTACTTAATGATTTTCTCTCTTGACTTTTCAAAATCATAAAATTTCAATTGATAACATCAGTTTAAAAGAAGTGTTCTATCTATAAATCTCAGCAAATGGTATTACATTTCACTGTTCTATTCTATCTGAATTTACATAGCAGTGTACTTATATAATTTTGATCTTATATTTGATTCTGAAAGATATGTGAACAATTATGTGGTAGGTTTAGGGCTATCACAAGCTCATATTACAGAGGAGCCTTGGGAGCAATGCTGGTGTATGACATAACCAAGCGAGCAACTTTTGTGAATGTAAGAAAATGGCTTCATGAGTTGAGAGAGTTTGGAGGAGATGACATGGTGGTTGTTTTGGTGGGAAACAAATCTGATTTGGCGCAATCAAGGGAAGTTGAGAAAGAAGAAGGAAAAGGGTATGCAGAGACAGAAAGGTTGTGTTTCATGGAAACCTCTGCTCTGCAGAACCAGAATGTTGAGGAAGCATTCTTAGAAATGATCACCAAGATTCATGACATCATAAGTCACAAAAGTTTGGAAACCAAAATCAATGGCACATCATTAAATCTTCCCAGTGGCAAGGAAATCCATATAGCTGATGAAGTCACTGCTACTAAACAACCTAATTATTGCTGTTCATGATTATAGCTCACATGATGAATTTTTTATATACTGCAACTGTCTTTGATCATTCAGCTGTTGATTCTTCCCATTTAATTTCCCCACATTCATTTTAGTTCTTATTTGATATATGTGTTCCTGTTTATGTACAGATACTAGGTTTGCAGTTTCTCCGTATCAGATCACATTAAAATTAGAGAACTTTATTAACAACAAATGCTGAAATGTTTGTTTTAAATGTCTCTGAAACAAGTGTTATGTGACAAGAAATGTTAAAATGTTTGGAAATTTGTACATGGAGTAGGTTCACTAGTTTTACATAAGAAAAATGTTGAAATGTTTAAACTTTTGGCACACTCAAACTGGACACAATTTAAACAAATTTAGTTTTTGCTGGGTTTTCTTGTGTTATTCATCTGTTGTACCTTTAAAATACATTCATTGATACTAATTTTGATGTTTTAAAATATATTAAAAACAATTTTAATATAGCAATATCAATGCATTTAATGTTCAGCAAAGAACAGTACCAAAAAAACCCAACAGAGAATCTAGACTCCATTTGAACAACCTACGCAGACACTATATACTGTAAAAGAAAAAAAATATTTTTCACTCCTTGTGCATTTTTCTAGACTGTCAAGTTACAGCTGCAAAATTTCATAACTATTTATGGACATCAAAATTGAGAATTGATATTACCACAATTACAAAAGAATTGTGTACAAACAAATGGTACAACCTGACAATGACTGCACTTGCAGATTGCAAAAAGAAAACCAACAACAAAAGAGAAAACAAAGAGAGAAAGTAAAAGGAAAGAAACAAGAGTGGAAAGAATCACAACTTGGACAATAATGTAAGGTGATGGCTTCAATTCAACCACTCACTTTTATCATTGCAAAAATTCTATACAACTTGACAACTTGTTCTCCACCTTTCAGCAGCAAAATGAACAAATATTTGGTTAGTTGTATAATTGTTTCCTATCTTGCTGGGTCTTCTATAACACGCGATGACTGACCCTTCTCATGCTTCCCCGATGCACTTGGTCTAGGCACTTGAGAACCAATCACTGTCTTCTGTAATGGCTTCAGAGCCGCCAATATTTCAACAAATGAAGGTCTCAACTTTGGATCTCTATAACACAGAAAAACTCCAATTAGGCAAAATAGAAAATTTACCATGTAAGATCACTTGGTTGTGTTCTGAAACAATTGCCACAAACGTTTGAACCTTATCACTCCTACTGCTGTTTTTTTTTACTGTGTAAGAGAAATGAACCATGATAATGAAAAAAAACCATCTTTAATGCCTCCCCACACCAGCTGATTGCAGTCACTTGTCAACATAAAAACCATGTTCAATTTCATAATAGATGAACATATTTTCCAAGATTAGTTTATTTCAGACAAAGAACTAATGGTAATCTCACATATATAGCAAATGTTGTCAAAAAAGAATGCACCAAAGTTTACAGACATTTTAGAATGAAAAGTTTACTCACGTTTGCCAGCATTTCCTGATAATATCTGCTATGGTAGGGTCCACATTATCAGGAATGTCAAGACGGCGATGCTGGAAACCCACAGCACCAACAACTTGCATTGGATTCATTCCACCCCAGGGTTGCTGCAGAGTAGAGAGCTCCCATAATATGACCCCAAAGCTATATACATCACACCTAGATATTAGATCACACCTTATTAGCATCATAAAACCATGAAAGGGTTTTCAAAAAGATGTAAAGCCAGTATGAACAAGTATACAAGCTTCAAATTTATCTTGTTGATGAAAGAATATTTTATTAAATAGACAGAAAAGGTAACTGCAACAATCTTTCCTGGGGAAGAGGGAGAAAGGAAGCTAAGAGAAAATTTTGGGACTAACAAGTTTGAAAATGACAGTAATACGTACAATAACATATCAAAGGACACACAAAAACACCCTTTAAAGTGCAGGCATTCTGCTTCAGCTGTATGCAATGCAACAGACATTACACATTACCACAACATTTAGCCTTTTTTCTTAGGAGACCATTAAATAAAATTATGAAAAATGGGAACAGGGCAGAAAGACACACCAAGAATACCATGGACTTCAACAAGCTTTCTACATGAGAAATATCCATATAACAATGCAAAAGGAGATAGTTACTACTTGCTTCTGATTAGTTGTTTCTAAAACAAGCCCTACACATACACTTAACAGATAAATATGCACGTGGTTTAAAAAAATGCAGCACATCATTTAATGGTAATTTTAAGTAAAGGAGGAGTTGAAAGAAGAGAAAGGATGCATCTGCACCTTGTACCCCTCCGGATAACAATAAAAATAATAATAACAACGACAAAATCAAGAGTAAAACAATTACTTCTCATTTGAAGGTTCATTTCTCAACACCTCAGGAGCCATCCACTCAGCCTGAAACAAGATATGAAAAATGGATTAACTAATGTATTTAGCTGCAGTTAGCTGGACAATCTTTTATTTATGAAATTATGAGAAATAAGTGGAGATGTAAAAAGAGTGGTAATGCAACAATTGAGTGCACAGGAAATGCTCAATTAAATAACAAACCTATGGCTGAGCAAACAGCCTATGATAAATAACAGACGAGAAAAGAGAGACAAACATGTACATAGTTGGACGAATATTGATGCCTGAAATACTAATTAGCATTTACCTTCCTTATAATGTGATTGCAACTGACAGTAACATCATGCAAATCTTTATACATGTGTTTTATTCTGATATTGCATTTATGTACACTTTTCACTTATCATTATCTGTACACATACTTCCTTGGACCATGTTTGAAATTGACAATATATCATGTGAAATAAATAATCCTTGAGATCAAGATAGGCAACATCAACCCCATAGGCTCAAGATACTATACCAAGAATATACTAAATTATAAGGCAAAAAGTTCCAGGCCTTCCAAAACTGTATGTGCATGTATGGCATGACTTCAATTAAACATTTAACACCACGAGCAACCATGAAAGAAAAAAGATGAAAGAATAAATAAGCTGAAATGGATAGAGATTTAAGATAGCTTACTGTTCCAGCAGTTGATCTAGAAGAAAGGAACGTACTATGCTTCATTCGTGATAAGCCAAAATCACATACCTATTCAACAGAAAGAAAACATAATTAAGTCAACACAAAGCATTCTCCATGCCACTGATAATTTTTATCATGAAAATAGATTGCACCTTCACAACCCAGTTTTTGTCAACAAGAAGATTTGGGGACTTCAAATCCCGATGCACTATCACTGGAGTGCAGTTGTGCAAATAGTTCATTCCTCGAGCCTGAGATTCAAAAGAAACAAATTACAGATTGGTTATAGCAAATTATCAATTCCTTTCTGAATCAGTGATGCATCATTGAAAGACAATAAATCTTACAGCATCAATAGCCATCTTCAAACGCCTTCGCTCATCTAGCTGACTGTTTAGTCTATGAAGTAATCTATACAAACTTCCTCTGCAGAATATAATCTAGATCTCAGTATTTGAAGAACCAAAAAGAAAAAAATAAGGCCCTCAAAAAGTATTAATTAATCACATTAAATAAATACCATAACTGTGCTTGGATAGGGAATTTAAGACGGTAATTTATTTTTATATAGAATTTCAAACACTCTATGACAAGTAATTGGATTAATCAAAATCAAAAAAATTTCAAATTTCACAATAAACAATCCCATATAACTAATGAATCACTGCGAAATCAAGAAATTGAAGTACCTGGGAAGAAATTCAGTAACAATTGAAAGATTTGGAGGTCGAGTTACTGCTCCCATGAAGAGAACAACATTTGGATGCCTCAATCTTTTCATTATTTTGACCTATTGAAATTAACATCATAAGCTTTCTGGAATTTAATTTATAAAATAGATGTTGGCAATCAAAGTAAAAATGTACATCAGCTTCATGAAAATAACAGAAAATCGCTCTAATCTACACATAGTGAAGAATCTAAATATACACTACAAAAAGTAGCCCAACAATTTTTATATTTTTTTGATACCCTACAAAATAAACCAGTGATAGGAACAAGTATTACTCTTCTATAATACCCGTCGTTACAAATAACATGAGTTTATCAACATAGACTGTATCATATAAAGCTTTATCCTTAAAAAAGAAAAATTTTCATCAGAGAAAAGACATCACTTTTAACAGAGGAGAAAGAAAAGATATTTTCGTCAATAAAGAAGCTAGAAAATAGATAATATCTTGGATTATCTAATTTTTCCTTGTATATTTAAAGGGGTTTTAAGCTACTAATGTTGAATTTTAAATTAGTTTGCTTTGAACAAAATAAATTTTAGAAAACTAGAGTGAAAGAGATAATTTGTAAAATTTAGTTAGGAATTTGATTTATTTTGAATATTTTCTTTATACTTTAAGTTAAGAAATAAAGAAGAGAAATTGGAGTTTTAAAAGATTAAAGCATCTAAAAGCATTGAGCCTGGACATCTAGACCATACATAAATAGGATTAAAGAAAGAATTAGGGAGTATTTTGATCTTTTTCACTCACTTTTAAGAGCATTCATCACCTCCCCAGAAGCTTGGGTATGAGAAGGACCAAAACGGTGTAAACTCAAGTCTCTTCAAGGGTCTATAGAGTTTTTTCTTTATCCCTTCTCTTTATTTTTGCTTTTATTTTCCCTGTGTCTAGCTTTACCCTTTTTGTTAGGATTGGGTGAATTTCAATATAATTCTAATTCCTGAATCTCTAATTTGGATTAATAATGAAATTTTATTTCTTTATCTTCGTGTTTATGTCCCATATTCTTAATGCTCTCAAGACTTTATCAACCTTGGGATGAATTTTGATCTATTTGGTAAATATAAATTTGCTTTGAAACATAAACTTTGTAATGGTTTAGGCTATCACGGAAGCTCAATATCTTTAGGGAGTTCTTCACAGAAAACTTTTAAGTTTCGCCTAAGGAATTAGGATTGGAATAAATTAGCAAATCTGTAAAGAAAACAGAAATTAAATTGAGCAAATACTCATTTTAAAGCAAAAGATAAAATCCATACTAATCGAAGTATACTATAATTTTCAAATTAAACTAGAAAAGTGAATTATTTAGTAGTCTTAACAAAAACATTTGCAGCCTTATTATATGTGGTTAAGAAAGTGAAGCACACAAATCAAATCGATGAAAGCAACTGAAAAATAAACCACTAGATCACACTGAAAAAATGAGTAAACAATAAAAAAGAAATAAAGTAGGGTAGAGATGGACCGTACTTCAGTTTTGAACTCTTCAAGTGATTCACCAGATATATCTTGATCTAGAAACCTCTTTACAGCAACTTCCTACGAACCAAAGAGCAGAAATGTAGTGTAAGTGTAATAATTCTATAATCTATAATATAGCAGAAAATTATCCTAACAATACAGACAATAATAAAATGGGAAGTAAGCTAGTAGTAAATATAGCAAAAAAAAATTATTTTCTTCAGATCAGAATGCAACTAAAGCCCAAAGAATTCTTGGCATTGGCACAGACACATTCAATTCATAAAAAAATGCATTTTATAATTTGTAGCACATACCCAGGTGTGCAAGTGCACCAGTAATAAGTATTAACACTGTTCATTTCATTTTGAAAAAAACATACAAAATAAAGTTGCATAACACAGGCCCCAGTGAAATAACACCATCAATAGATTCAAGTTCAAGAATATAAGAAACTCACTGTTCCACGCCATTCACCACGATACACCTCCCCATATGATCCTGCATGTCAAACGTGCAAAACCAGATAAGTAGCATTTACCATCTAAGAAAAGAATGTAATCAATTCTTATAAAAACAAAGTACAGTTAATACCAAGTCCAATACGCTCCCCGACTGAGATTTCCTCCCATGGAATGTCAACCTCAGCAACATCTTGATCATCTAATGCAGAATCAGATTTTGTGCTATCATTACTGACTACTGATCTATCAGATCTTCGCTCACCTTCTGAATTTGCTCCTAAAGCTATATGTTCTCCATCACCGCTACCCTTCAGGTCATAACCAGCACTGTCTGTATCTCCATCACTTCGACTGCCTTGCTCATACTGTTTACTGACAGCAGCAGTGGTTGCTACTACAGCTGCAGCAGTAGCAGTAGCAGCTGCTGCTACAGGAAAATCTATGTTTGAGTCAATGCTAGATTTTGCCACTGCAGCTACCATAGAAGATGCAACAACAGCGGCGGCGGCGGCTGCTGCAGCAGCAACAGGTACATTTTGACCATATTTTACCTGAGGTTGTACGTGCTGTACAGCTGGTTCCCTTGTATAAAGAGGAAGGTTGATTCCTAAACCTTCTACAGGTCTAGAATGCTCCACCTGACCACTAGAACTTGTTTTGTTCTGGACTCTATTTTGAGCCAAAGGAGGCAAAATTCGAGCTTGAAAAATATTACCATCAAGTTCGGCTTCTTTATGTCCACTTCCCAGCTTATGTTCATATTTTTCTTCTATTGGAAAGTTGGCCTCAGTTGAGGAACTTGAGTCATCATCACAAATTTCAGAAAATAGATTTGGAGGAGCAACCACACCACTTTCAAGTAAAACATCATGAAGTCTCTGGGCTAAGTGAGGATTCTCCTTTGCAGCATCGATCATGTATAGAGAAACATCTTTGACTTTCATCTTACGTACTGCGGGAGAACTGATCCCTTCAGTCCAAGATGGAGATCTTGCATGTACATGTGGATGATTAGGTCTGCCATGAGCTTCCTGCTCAGTGATCTTCTCAACATTGTGACGGCTTTTAAATTCATTCAAGGGTTGCATTGATTCTTCCTTTACCGTGGAGGGCATGCTTACATCAGATTCTTTACCTGTATGAGTAAAATGTTTTGATCTGTTTGCTTTGTCCAACATCCCCAAATCCAAAGTTTCTTCGTATGAACTTCCAACACCACTGCTGGATGATGCTACATGTGAGGAATCAAGGTCTCTAGATGAAGGACTGGCCACATACGACGATTCATCACACTCTACCTGTGATCCAGTTGCATCAGATGGAATAAGAGTTCCA
This sequence comes from Vigna angularis, assembly GCF_016808095.1. Taxonomy (NCBI): domain Eukaryota; kingdom Viridiplantae; phylum Streptophyta; class Magnoliopsida; order Fabales; family Fabaceae; genus Vigna; species Vigna angularis. Next base: position 33,412,790 of record NC_068977.1, on the reverse strand, counting down.
GGATCCGCCATTAGATCAACGATGTACTCCCTGAAATTCAAATCAAGCACATGTTCAAATACAGCTTCTATCCTTGAACAATATGACACAAAACATTGAGAAACGCCATTTTGTGAGTTTTCTACCCAATAGAAAATTGATGACAGAAAACATGTAATACAATTAATATCCCAATGATAATGTACTGAAAATTATAGACAAAGAAATTCTGCCCACTAATACAATAAAAAAAAATGAAAGTTACCTTCCATCATCAATCTTGACAAAGTTTATTGCCACGTCATCGGAATTTGTATATTGCAGCCCCTTCACCAATCGACATGGGATGCCCAAATTATCAGCTAGAACCTATACCAGGACTCGATGGAAAATAAATCAGAGAATAGAAAAAGTTGACAAACATAAAGTCCCTGCTATAATAGACGTAATAATGTGCTTGATCCATGTACGCAGCCCCACCCAACAGGAAAAAGCTTCTGATGTTATATCATAAATGTATAGTAAAGTTTTGAAGTACTAAGAAGTAAGAGAATACAATAAAAATATCAGAGAATGTGTAGTTCACCCGAAATTGATCTTTCCCTTGAATCTTGTTATATTCTAACAATTTTTTTGATGTAAACCTAACAACAACTTTTCATTAGAGCCTTCTATCAACTAATATGTGGAACCATTCCTAATTGAAATTCAAACCACAAAAGGAAAACTGGTAGGATAAAAATACCTTAAATAACAATGCACGATGCCGAGACAATCCAATAGTTAGAGAACCAAGTGGCAAAAACATGCTACCAAGGGTTGCTTTGAGACTGTAACTAAGACTCCTCCATGCTCTTGTCATACTTTCAGGATCTCCAACTTGTCCACCCATATAGTCAGCCACAAATATTGCAAGCTTGCGAACCAAATTGCTATCTATAACTTCAAAATCTGAACTTGATTTGCCAGTCAACTCCTGGGCCTTTTGCACAAGTTTCAACAAGTTTGAATCAGCAGCCCTATTAACCAAGACAGCTTCCCACGAACCACTACCTGAGATTGATGTTCCTTGAAGTTGCAAATCTACAATGGAAGGCATTCTTGTAGGGTTTGACTCAGTTAAGTTCCCGTACAGATCGTAGAAACCATCCAAGATCTTGTCATCATAACCAAGAGCATTGTAATTCTGTGAAGCACGGATAAATCTACGATATGAGATAAGTTAGAAAAGAATATAAGTAGGACAAATAGGGTCAACTAACCAGATGACACATAGGACTAAGTTCCTTGTATAACAAAACCGTTTAATGCATGCATCATCTAAAACAATCCAAACATATATAGCAATCTATGTAGATAATAAATCCTAAACCATAGAACCAAAAACTGCATTTGAAGCCTAACTTACAAAAAAGAAAGATCTGCAATCATCCCTACAAAGGGACAACTGTGACTGTAAGTCTATTACCAAAGATCTCATAAAACGGTTACAATTAAAATTTCAATAATAATCCCAAATGCATAGCCCTATGAAAACCAGCCCAGCAAAGTATACCAGGGTAGCAACATTCCATATTAACATTTTGTATGACCAAAAGATTAAAGATTGGACACTAAACAATTTAAGAGGCATTTGAACAACAAAAGACCTATATACAAGTTAAGTAAATAAGAATTAATATTATTTTTCTGATTAATGTGTCATGGACCAATTATTCCAAAAGCTTAAGTTATTAGGTTACGACACAAATGGTTTCTTACATATCTACCGCAGCACCTCACCCAAACCCTTTGAGCCTGATGCATTGTAATGCACAAGCCCACCTACATTTGCTGAAATTCATCGTATTGAGGCGGCAAATCAAACTCTAGACAATATAAGCTTGTTGTGTCATGAACCAAACATCCCGAAAGCTTAAGTTGCTAAGTGAAGAAGACTGGTAAATAGATTATAACATTATGTCCTATCAGTTTATCAGAGTGATTTCAGAATCTTAAGAGAAATAATTTTTACTTGATTCAAGGGCCAAAGACCTTAAACTTCCATTGCAAGACAATCATATTTTGGTCTCAGTATTTAACATAACCTTAACTCTAAAGTCTGAGTGAAAATTTCCCTTATCTTCGTATCGAGAAGCAAATCAATTTGTTATATTCTAAACCATCATTAATATCCAGGTTGTAAGCCAGATTAGTCCATACTGCAAGGATGCAAAGCATCTTGCCTTTTAAACATCACTTCTCAAGAAATACAGCCGATGCAGAATGATGTTGGAATTTCCACCCTAAAAGCACAGTTCAAAATGCTACTATTATATTTAACAATGTCCAAATTCTACCAACTATCACGAGTTGCTATCCCTGTCATTCCACAAGGGTAAGAAAGGTCAAAGGAAAAACCCCACATGAATGAGTTCAATCACATGTGATATAAATAAATTCCCATATCCTTCCTTCCATTTTTCTTTTCTCACCATTCATCTTCATGCTAAGATCTATACCCCTAATTAAAACTCCACGGACCAAAAAATGCCAATGAAGAATGAAGTACCAATCTGCACATCTGAAATTCTTCCCAAATTTCAGAAGTCTCATATTCCTCTAAAATTGACCTGATTATCAAACTTACGACTTCTAATGTCTTTTCTTCCACCAGCAGCATGAAAACAAGAAGAATGTGAATGAAGTGACTTACCCAATACCGGTAGGCCACAACTTCAGCTGGTGTATAACCAGGGTCACAAGATCCCAAACTGATCTGCTTAACAGCTTCAATCTGCACAGCCTCAGGATCCTCCTTTGCACTCAGCTCTAAAGCCAGTTGTATCTGATACTCTTCCTCCACTTCAGGATCCCTGGAAGCACTAGACGCTGAATCAAGCCTAGCTGAATCTGACACAACATCCAAACCACCACTGCTCACTGCATCAGATGGCTCCATTCTCTCGCCCCTTGCCTGGCTCAAAGATGGAGGAGGACTAGGACTCTGCCTATTGGCAACTGAATGCAGCCAACTGGAGAACCCAGATAAGGGCTTTTGCTCAGAACTTTGAGTGGACTTTGAGCGCAAAATCTTCTTGGAAGATGAAGATGAACTAAGATTGGACTTGCTCCCCTTGGCTGAAGAAGACCCTTGTTCATTCTCTGATCGGTTAGACATGATATGAAGCTTCTTAAGAAGGTTCTTCATATCTTTCCACTAAGCAACAGCACTGAATGCTAGAGAAGTGGAAAAACCTCCATAATGATCTTGGACCAAGCATGAAATCCAAATCACTTTCTCATAGAAGAAGAACCATTAAACACAGCTTTTTTTTTGGCTGTTAAAACCCAAATAAAAACCAAATCAAACAATAGTACCCTTTTTCAAAGCTTGCCCAATCAAGGCGATCCAGATGACTTGGATTGAAATGGAGTAGACTCCTTTACCCCAGATAACAACAGATAGACACTGTTGAGAGACAACACAGAAAATACACAAACGGAAATAAACATGTGCAGCCTCAACTACACCAACTTCAGATGTTCTGTTCTATAACACTGCTATACCAATCCACACATCGTCATCATCCCATCAACTTTAAAAGGCAGAAAGAGGGAAAAAAACGAGAATCACCGAGCACCCCAGATTGAGAAAGATGGGTCTTTCTAAGCGGAGCACAAAAATAGAAGGAGCGTAGGTGAGTGTTGAAGAGAACATTAAAGGGTAAATTGCAAATAGAGTAGAGAGAGAGAAAGAAAGAGAGAGGAGAGAGAGAGAGAGAGAGAACAAGTGGAAGGAGTAGTAGTAGGGGACCACAAAGGATGGCCCACTTGTGTAGAGAGGCAGAAGGATTTCAAGGACCCAGAAAAAGGTAAACTTGGTGGGAAACACAACAACCAATGAAACACACCACTTGTTGGTTCTTCCTTTCTTCCTTTCTTCCTTTCTTCTCACCCTCTAGTTTCCAAACTCAATGGTGCTGCCATGGCATCAGTTTCAACACAGCTTTTGTTTCTGTTAAACTTTTCACAAATCTAATGAACAATTCTTTAAGGATGCTCATCAAAATTCTGTTACTAATGGATTGAGTTCATAGAAAAATGTGAATTCAAACTGAAAAGATTAAGTTTTGACATATGTTTTCAATGCTGGTAAATTCTTCTGACCCAATTCATCTAAGTTTTTTATTTGATGAGTTTAATTTAAATATATTAACAGTACAAAGAAATTTTACAATATTAGTTAATGACGTATTATTATATAATAAAATTAATTTTTTTCCTAAGTAAGTAAAAGCTATACTTAAGATTATCTTTACCTGATTAATAATATAAAAAGAAAAAACTCATTTATATTTTTAATTGTGATGAACCCATATGTTATTCTTCAAATTTAAAAAAAAAACATTGTAAAACTCAAAATTTAAAAATATGATGTTAGGCCTTTAAATTTACATTTTAGGAACTAGAAATTGTTTTGAAAAACAATTTAATTCACATATTTAGTATTTAAGACTAAAAAGTTAATTTAATGAAATAAAAATATTCTCTTGAAAAATTAAGTGGAAGAAACAAAATTCACCTCAAATTTTAAATAATGAAAGTATAATTAAATGTATAAAATTTGCACCAAACATGACAATGGAACTGAAAAATAAAGAAGTTAATTTCGTCACGTGTAGGGACATTTTCACATTGTAAATTAATCAAAAATCACCTCAAATACATTTGTTAAAAGTAGTTAAAAAGTCAATAATATATTATTGTGAGGAGAATGTACGAACATCTACACTACACTTTTTAATATTTAAAAAAATAAAAAACTTTAGAGTTGCACGCCCTTTGGTTATTTGAAGCAAAACCAATTTTTGTCTTTGGCCATATTTGCCACTTTTTTTCCAACAAAAAGACAAAATGGTTTTGAAGTGGAAGTAGCAAAAACTCACTTTCATGCTGAAGTTTCCATTTTCACCATTCACCATTCTTCAACAACTATTATAATAATACTAAATAATAATAATAATAATAATTCCCAATTTTTTAGTCACTACTGAGAATAATAATAACGGATAGGACGAGACACGATACTACATACTAGTTACTCGATAAATAATAAAAAAAATTCATCAATTACCTATCTTGCTATTCATTAAATACTCATCTAAAATTCAAATATATCTATAAATCCTTGCAAATATTTTAAAAAATATATTTTATAATATAAATTTAATTTAATTTTAATTAAATTTAACATAATAAAAGATAAATTAATCTTAAATTTAATTAAATTTAACTTAATAAAATATAAATTAAATTTTTATTTTAATATTTTGTCAGTAATACATATCTACAAATATGGGTAAATAATATTCACATCCAATTTATTTATAAATCTCACAAGTAATAAATACTTATAGATATGAAGTATCTCTCTGCAAATTTTATTTGCAAATACTAAGAGTACTAGTATTTTTATCATCTAGTCATTGAATTTTACTACTACTTAGTTTTTAAGTAAAAAAGTTCACTAAACAATAAACTTAGATATGTTCAAGCTCTTCTACTACCTATTTTTGTTTTGAATTATTAATATATTTTTTTAAATTAAATGCATGGTGAATTAAAAAATCTGGCTTAAGTTTTAGAATGCAAATTTGATCTATATTTGTTTTGGTTTAAATTTTAAAAGTGTTTTAAATATTTAGTTTTAAATTCTTCAATATTTTGTGTATTAACAAGTTTTTTATTCATAATGGTGACTTGTTAGGTCAGTATGAATATGGAAAGATATTTAATATGAATAATTACTCAATAATGAAAACTTAAAGATACATTAGCAATGGAATTGACAGAGATAACAAAGGAGATTTAAATAAAAAGTTTACTTTATTAAATATTCAATTTAAAGAAAATAATTATTGACACTCAAAACAAAAGTAACAAGGAACCCGAAACATACTTAGGGCTAAAAAACATACTAAAATGGTTTTAACATATGAAACACGGTATTTTTTTAATTGTTATTTTGAGGAATTTTAAATTTATATTAATTATGTATATCGTGTTCAATAATAGTTAGTAGAAAAATTTACCAAAATTATTCATCATCAAACTTTCAATTTTACAATATATTTCTCTTGTTTATTTACTCACTATAGAAAAAGTAAACAACATAGCATAAAGATATTTACTTTTCTTAATTAGTTGAAGGTTTAAGTAATTAATTATTTCATCGTGCACATGTTAGTATCCAACATAAAACATTTACGTGTTAGTCTAGTAGTTTTTCCACATTTTAGTATCTAGCATTAGTATAAAGCAGCCATAAAATGAAAAAAAGAAAAAAAACATGCAAATTATTTATACTTTTGTTGAAAAAAGTTGAATTTGGTACATTGTTGAAAGTTTTCAACAATTGAGTTCAATTTTATTTATTATCAGAACCAAATAATAATTTATTTCATGCAGACGAACAAAACGAAGAATTCCTATGCTAATTAATGCCTTGCCAAGTTACAAATTTATACTCTAACAACAAAATTTCACCTTTTTTTATCCTTAATTCAACATTAAATAATTATATATAAAAGAGATTAAAGACACTTCCAGTCTATATAAATAAATAAATAAATAAATATAAAGGTTTCATTCTTTCTAGCAAACAGATATATAAATAAATCTGTAAAGTTGGAGCACATAATATATTTATATGATTGGAGAAAGATAGAAAGAAATGGATTAAGAATATTAATTTGCAGGAAAGAAAAAGTGAATTAAATTTGCAGGAAAGAAAAAATAAGTGAAGGAGATTGAAAGAAAAAGTCATAGGATATTAAATAATATGTGGTGATGTGTTGATTTAGTTATAATGTTGACCAATGGTTCTATTGGCTATGGCATGGGATCTCTTCATACTCACGAAGGAAAATGACTTCTTCTAATCCTTACACCATACTTTTATTATATATATAAAAATGATAGAGACCCAACACACACCTTTTCAAACCTTTCATGCTTCTCGATTGCTACAAATCATTACATTCAACTTCTTCTAATCCTTACCCCATACTTTTATTATAGTTTTTCGATGATTCATCTCTCTCTTTTTTTAACCTAGAAATTAAAGTGAGATGGATCAAAAGGTGTATATGTGTATGTTTGTGTTTTCTTCTTCTTCTTTTTTATGCCCTAGTTTAGAGAGTTTGTTTTGGAGCCTCTCATCTTCTAAAACTATTTAATTCAATATTAGTTTCATGACCTGATTTATTGAATCTTCAAAAAGGTTTACTTTACAATTTGAAAAAAAAGGTATGCTAATAAATATACTTTAAATTTAATTAAATCCTATAAAATTATTGGTTTTTAAAATAAAATTTGGGCTTGGTTATATACTAAATTTGTCTATCTATAATTAATGTGTAATCTTCAACATTATAGTTTTAGGTTTATCTAAAAATTTTAATATATTAAGGATATATTTTGTTTCCAACACACTTGATAGACTCACATCACTTAAGAGTCGAGGTCAGGCGTAATTTAAATTTTTTTTTCCTCCTTCCACCATCTAAAATGTGTTTTAAAAATAAAATTGTAACGAAATTCTAGTTTTGAAAACCGATAATACATCAAATAATGGGTGATTAAACGCATGTTGATAACATTTGAAAGACTTAAAATAGGTTTAAGAAAATTTATTTAAAAATGTTAGCATATTAAGGAATGTAACCTAATTGATTTACTAGATCAAGAACAAATTGATGACATGTTGGTGGACAGATTTTTCTTTTCATTTTATTTAAAGAAAGAGTTTTTGTTTTTCTTCTCTAAGTTATCCTTGGAATATAATCAATAATTTGAAAAAGTCAAAGCAAGCAACATGCTAACATCTACTCTTTTGGAATTTGAAGCAATGTAATATATATACACAAATACTCCCATGTTTTAGGTTGGTTTTTATAGCATGGTTTTGATTTCATTTCAATCTCAGCAGAAAGAACAAGTTGAAGGAATTTTTCTTTTCAAGTATAAAGATTCGACTCTTCAACAATCAAATATAATGAGCCGAATTTGATGATTTTTTGCTTTCTAATACACTTTTCGTGACCATTCATCCAAACATTGCATAATGGAGAGAAAGGAGGATTTGGGTTCACATCAAAAGTCTTCAATTTTGAAATATTCAACTATATATATATATCTATGCATATCTACATTCCATGTTTATCTTCAAAATTATAATGTAATAGATTTATATATTCTAAATTAATGCATATATCTCACTATTTTTGTTTATATGTTTTACTACGTATGGTATGATACTTGTGCAACACATCTTTTTATTTGAATGTCAAAAATATTTGTTAGAAATGGATATATTTACAGATCATTGTAAATAAAAAAATTTAGATGTTATATGTTTTTTCATTAAGAATAGTTATTATTTATTTATTGAGTTTAAGACTAAAAATTAAAATATGTCAAATGTTGTAAGTCATTGAATTAATTTATCAAATGCTTTATTAATGTGTATATAAGTTTATATTTTAAAGCTCGTATGTGTGTGTCTATATATATATATATATATATAAAATAAGTGGTAATAATATGAAAGTTAATTATATACGATGTTAAATTAAAAATAAATAATATTGCATATAAAATTATAAATTCGTATATTTATATATATAAATTAATTGTATAAAATTAATAGTTAAGTATATAAACTACAAGAAAATTATTAAACATACATTAGTATACCTTTAAATATTTCTGTTTTAGAATAAGTTATATATAATTTTTTAAAGAAATAAATTTTAATTTATATTTTGGTATTATTTATTTATAAAATAAGCTTAGTATTAGCTATTTTTGTGCAACAATAGAACTTTTATATGAAGGCTACCATAAAAAAGTTGTATATAAATATGAATAGTTAATTGTTAAATTTAATAAAAAATCATATTTAATTAATATTGGATTTAAATAATATTATCATCTTTTCCCTCTCTATTATCTGCGCGAAACAACTATGACAGAACAGATACATACACCAGGACTGTTACTAGTTACTAGTCACTACCGTGAGACTACAGATATTAAAATGTAATTTAAAAATACAAATCCGAAACTATAAATAAAATATATTAAAAAATAAAGTAAAAATCAATCTAAATTATGTGATCTTAATTTCGTGAATTCAATTTTAAAAGTTATATATAATTGAGATTATCTCCAACAATATAATATGTTACGATGTCGTATCATATATTCTCGAAACTATTTCAAGTAATATCTTAAATAGCATAAAGTAACATTATATTTGTAAAAAGATTACATCAGATAAATGATAATTAGCGTAATGAAAAATTTAGATATAAGATTAATTAATAAAACTTTATTTAAATTGTTATTGTGATATTAACAAGTATATCAAATCCTGTAAATAATAAAGTAGAAAGTTCATATATTATTTTTCTAAAATAAATTTGTGTTGAAAATATAAAAGAAAATAAATATAACATACATAGAAACTTTAGCTAATGCATGATTTACCCTAATTCACAAATGAAAGAAAACACTTACATACAATCACAAATAAAAGTTTCAAAGTACATCACAGAAGAAAAAACTGTATATCCTTTTTTTAAGAACATTGATAACACCTAAAAATAATCTATAAACCTCTAACATTTATTTCAAATTTCAGAGTATGTTAATAAAAAATCAGTGCACACAATAAAATTAAAATTAACTTATATTAGAAGAATTAAAATCATTATTTTAAAAAATTTAGAGATAAAAATGGAGAGGTACTTCACACTAATCAAAATTTAAATTCTTTCATGTGGGATCTCAAATATATAATAATTACAATCATATAATTTAGGCGTCCACATTCCAATAAAGAGAACAGTCAAAGTAGAATAGTAGTTCAGTAGCTGATATTACAGTCATCTACAAAAGGACAGAACTTAAAACTTAATCAGTTCAGAGTACTTCAAAATAACACCAACTCAAATTTAGAAATCCTCAAAATACTATATTGCATCATCAACATCCTCCAACTCTTGCTCCAAGGGAACCTCTTCAACAACATCTGCTCCCATCCAAGTGGATGATCATCGCAAATGAAAACATACACAAGCAGCACACAACAAAGAAAGCAAGGGTGAGCTTGATAAACAAGCAGTAATCATATAGTTCAATCAATAAATATCATCGTGCTTAGCTACATATAAAGAACAATCAAGGCATACCACTTTAAACCATGACTCAAACACTCACACGACTCATCCGGATTGGTATAACTGTCGAACTATTGATCGTCTTTGCACTTGCGTAGTTTAGCTGGCACTCCCCAACACTATGCAAGGTAAATCCCCATCTGTCTATGTCTAAACTCTAAGACTATAGACGAGAACCTCCCTTTACTCTCACCACTTACACTGCTCTCCTCTATTTGAGCATGAACCAGTGCTTCGAGTGTAGGGATAGAGATACCAGTTCAAAGCTTCATACAGTTATACAGAACAACGACAACACCCCACACATCACTTTCAATCATCTCACCTTGAGATGTCCACTTCATACTCAATTACATCATTGTGGTTCACATTCATATGCTTTACAACCACTCAACAACACCATACATACATCCTGGCAGACAAACAACATCAATCAATCCAAACAGAAGAAGAAAAATGAGTGAGATCCCCTCCATGCACCAGTTTACGTTCATATATATATATATATATATATATATATATATATATATATATATATATATATATATATATATATATATATATATATATATATATATATATATATGATAACAATTTATATCATACGTTTCATATATATATATACATATATATATATATACATATATATATATATATATATACATATATATATATATATGATAACAATTTATATCATACGTTTCATATGTTAATATAATATATATCATGCTTTCCTAACTTATATTTCCATAACATTTAATAATATACATACATATATATATATATATATATATATATATATTATGATAACAATTTATATCATACGTTTCATATGTTTAATATAATATATATATCATGCTTTCCTAACTTATATTTCCATAACATTTAATAATATACATACATATATATATATATATATATATTATGATAACAATTTATATCATATGTTTCATATGTTAATATAATATATATATATATATATATATATATATATATATATGTATCATGGTTCTTATTTGGTAAACTACTTGTCTAATTTTCATCATAGTAGAGATCTTACTTTCCCCCAATTGCTCACCGGAAAGGGTTCAGATGTCTGAACGCATCAGTCTCACCTTCGGCGCTAGCACATATGACTAGTCACAACTTACTGGACCAGGCCAAGGCTGCTCTATGATCAGGATGTGTCAACTCAGGTTTTTAAGTCTCCTCTATCCTACCAACAAAGAAAGGCTTTTAACAAGTTATGATTTAATTATCTAAGTTATTAAAACTGTCCTACAGTGTTCTAGACATCAAATACCAAATTATATATATCACCCTTCCCCTCACAGTAACCTTAAACAATACATGCCATATACATGCTATCACAGAGCCCTTACTCCAAACCCTCCAACCAGGACAATTTCAACCAAAACAGATTAATTTCAACAGAGACACTTACAAACATAATTGCCACATATACCAGTTCAACACCAAAGCATAAATTATTTAAGCACAATTCCACAGTCTCAGTTATAATTATCCAATAAAAATTAGCATCGTAGAACAGCTCCACAAGAAGACACCAGTTCAACATTCAACCTGCATATATTTGTATAAAATAAATTCATACAAAAATAATTAGCTCCCCTTACCTGGAAAACTTCACAGTTTACTTGACAGGATGACCTAAATAGTGCTCCTCACAGCAAATATATGAAGTAGAACACTTCTAGTGGCATGCATTCAGTAAAATAGCAATGCCCTAGGTGTTAGAAACGGTGGAGAAAAGGAGAAAGTGACTTACCGGTTGGAACAAGAACCCGTTCGGTTCGTTACGGAGCCCTTGACACGGTGAACATTTGATCACCACCTATTCAAAAATTGAACGGTTCAACAGGGTGGTATTTTAGAGATAAGACAGAGCAATATTTAGAAGATGAGTTTTTAGAAAGAAAAAGAAAAGTTGGTAGAGTGGAAAGCTGACTTAGGAGAAAGACCCCTGCTAAAGTCATGTGCCTTTGATCTGATGGGTTTGGTTGTCCCACATAAGGTCCAAAGGCCAATTTATTAATTTTACATCCCGTACACCTCATCCTATTATATTTAATAAATATATTAAATGCTGCTAATGTTTAGCTTATATACACTATTAAATACAGCATGTCATAATATTATATGTAATAATATTAATAAAGTAATATATATATATATATATATAGTATTTAATAAAAATATATTAAACAGGTAAAATAGAAGAAATTGACCTTGGTGTTTCAACTTTAGTGGAAATTCTTATTATAAAATTTATCATATCAATTTCCAAATGTTACTTTCATGCCAACCATTATATGCATGTGTTTGACAATTGTAAATTTAAAAAGAATTTTGCTTTTTTTAAGAAATTTACTTTTTCTTTAACTCCACCAAAATATATAATTTTTTCTTTGTATTATGACTTAAGAAATAACTTAAAAAAATATCAAAGAGATTGTTCTACAAAAGTATCCTATTTTTTTTATTTTTATCATATGATACGAAATATTATGTTTATAAAATGAAATAAGATAATAATAAAAAAGACAAAAACTAATTGAAAAATGAGACATATAAATTGATTAGTTTAAAACATTAAAAAAAATATCTTGTATAGTTAAAGTAATTAAAAATAGAGTTTATGTATGTCTGTATAATGACATAAATGTTTTTTTCAAAAACGTGCAAAAATAAGGCTATTTTGATCGTTTTCTTTTCTCAAAAGTGGAAATATTATTTTCTTCCCTTCTTTTAATTTTTCCTTGTTAGCATAATTAATAATCCATAATTTTATAGCTTTCAAATCCTATTAAAAAAAAACCACAATTGAGTCAAAATTCAATCAATCACGTGCTTTCATATTTTATAAATATCAATGAATTTTTCAACTGTGACTTCAACTTCTTCCCAATATTATACTTTCATCAACTTCTATCACAACTTTATTTATTTATTTATTTATTTTGTTCATTTTTTTTTCAAAGCAATAAAGTTGCTTTCTTAGATGAAATGCAAATTTAAGTACAATAAAACATCTCAATTTCCTCATTTAGTGACTTAAATTTCATGATATGCTGTGAAGATTATTTGTTTTTTTTTTACTTTTTTTTCTTCACATTTAATCGATATTTTCGTTGACATAATAATTCATGCTTGTGATTTCATCATATATTATATAAAATCACGTATATCTATTAAGACTACCTTAACCATATAGCAAACCTAAGGGATTTCATTAATTGTTTTTATTTTTATTTTTTATTCAGAGTGCTAAACTACTTTGACAAATGATTAAAATAAATTTATTTATTTATCTTTAGCACTAAGTCACACAAAGAAGTTAATTTTTTATTATAAGTAATTGAAGAGGTTGACTCTATTAATTGAGAATTAGATATTATAAGAATGTCCTTAGAACTTTTCTAAATATTACTATTTTTTTCCTAATAGTTGACTTTAAGTGTGAACCACTAGTTATTTTGTTGATTCCCATTAAGAAGACCATATATATATATATATATATATATATATAAAAAGAAAATTCAACTTAATTATTCTTTTCGCATTAAACATAAAAAGGAGAAAAATAATCATATTAAGTTCAATGGTTCATAGATAGGTTAAGTGGAATATATGTTAAATATTTCATCAAATATGAGACTAATCTTAATACAAAAGTTAGGAAGAAATTTGTTTTATATACTAAATATACTTGTAAATGTTGCTCAATTTATTTATTTATTCTCCTTCAACGTTTAATTTCTTACTTAGTTAAAGCCTAATGAAGTTAAAATAAGGTATATGGTACTTGAGCGTACTAAACAAGTTAGTCAAAAATATTTTATAAATTATATATTTATCTTATTTTAGCCCTACATGTTGAAGTATTGTAGAACTAAATGCAAACATAATTTTCATTGAGATCACACTTTTATTTCTCATTAATAAAAAGGAAAAATAACGTCACAAATAAGTGATATTGAAAATATTTTAATATTTTATAAAGATGAAAACAACAAAATATAGTATCTTAAAATAATTAGAAGTAAAAAGCTATTATATTAAAACAAGAAAATAAATAATTAAAATAATTAAGATATTTTGTCTTTAATATGTCAAAAATAGGTTGGAGGAGTATTCACTCATCCTAATCAGATTGGTTGAGGATCTCCAAACTAAAAAATGGAATACGAATTATCTAATCTAGTTTTTATTTCTTTTATTTCTTTTATTTTTTAGGTAAATATATAAAAATACATTTTAATTCTAATATAAATAATTTTATTAACTACTAAAGCTCAACTTCATTTTATATTTAATGAGTATAATTTTAATTCTAATATAGATAATGAGTTTTACAAAATGATACATTTTATTATATATAAAAATATTAAGAAGTAGACTTAAAATTTAAGTCAATTTAACATAAACTGTTTTATAAAATAAAGTTTGTATCGATTTATATATTTTAAATTGGTCTTATTATTGGTTAATATTAGATTTTTAATAATTTTTTTACTTAAAAATATATACATCTCGTACGTGATGTAACATCCCAAAAATACAGTGTAAAACCATATAATAGAATGATCACATATAATAATATTACAGCTCAGTTCTAACACTAAGGTAGAGCGAACGCAAGTTATAGCCAAAAGGCCTTACAGGAAAAGTTACAAACTTAAACTATACATGAGTACAAGTCTGACCGAACGGTTTACAAAAGGAAAATACCGAACGGTCGTACGTAACAAAAGGGAAGGTGATCTAACGACCACCTTAAAACAACTAAACTACTGACCGAACGTCCTACTATTCGGTCTTAACTTCAACCTCGACCAGGTTCTCCTCTTCCAGCGCATCTTCCAACAGCTCGTCTCCTTCTGCTCACATCCACACGGATGATCATTGCAATGACAAGACGAACGTACAAAACAAGACAAGACAGGAAACACAGGGTAAGCTTATGTAATTTAATTCATGTATAGACAAACAATTCACTCAATCAAACACACAAGATATCATTCGTTTCATATAAATCATAATACTAGACTGACTGTCCGGACTCTATGAAATTTGTGTAACTACAGGCGTTCATGCACCCGGGTGATGTAGTAACTGAAATACTCTCATCAGCTGCCACCCGAGGTTAGTCCTATCTATCCAAAGTACCCATAAGGACTAGGACCTCATGTCGTTCCCACAAATGACCTACCCTCCTTTACGTGAGGACGAGTATTCACGGAACATCAAGATGAACCGCCAGCATTAGCATGACCACAGTCATACTTTACCAATTCCAATATTCATCCATGAGTCGTTCCTCCCCGGAACGCTCGTTCAAAATCCAAACATTTAGATCCATATCACATTCTCTTCATATTTCATTCATAATCATTCTCAATTTCATCTTTCATTATCAATCATCTCAATTTCTTCTTTGTTCAAAGGTTATTAAGGACACAAAATACCGAACGTTAAATGTTAACTCAGAACGAGAACTAACATTTGGAGCGAGACAGAGAGATCTCCAGTTCCAAAATAGATTAGGACAGAGAGGATTAATATCGGTTTGAGAAAGAAACCGAGTTCAATCATATAAACATGAACGACTAGAGCGAATGATCGTTACTTAAAAGAAATGAGCCAATTAGATGAACTGACTCTTGCGAGTTCCAACCGAACACCGAAAAGACCAAGTCAAGTACTAAGGCTCTAGGCCGGAACCAATGAATGTAGACACCAGACATTCAAGGAATAACACTTAGAAGACTTCACATTAAGAAACCGAACGCTATTTTCATCAAGATATATTATAAAAGGAATGAGACGATCGCTTGGTGTAAGACCAAACCCCATTCAGACGATCGCTTGGTGTAAGACCAAACACCATTCAAACGATCGCTTGGTGTAAGACCAAACACCTTTCAGAACGATCACTTGGTGTAAGACCAAGCACTACTCAGAACGATCACTCGGTGTAAGACCAAGCACCATTCAGATGATCGCTTGGTGAAAGACCAAGCACCATTCAGACGATCGCTTGGTGAAAGACCAAGCACCATTCAGACGATCGCTTGGTGTAAGACCAAGCACCATTCAAACGATCGCTTGGTGTAAGACCAAGCACCTTTCAGAACGATCACTTGGTGTAAGACCAAGCACTACTCAGAACGATCACTCGGTGTACGACTAAGCACCTTTCAGACGATCGCTTGGTGAAAGACCAAGCACCATTCAGACGATTTGCTTGGTGTAAGACCAAGCACCATTCAAACGATCATTCATGCACAGTATTTCGAAACGAAGACGATCGTCCTAACTAAGATTCTTCCCAAATGAAAGAATCCAAGTCTAACCAAATTTACTATGAAATACCCAACGGTCGATGACCATTCGGTGACGAAGTACTCTTTCATATAGAAATTTCATATCATAATCATTTATATTCCAATTCATTTCTTAACATATAGTTTCATAACTTTATACATTCATCTCATAATCACTTTTCATACTTCATACAATCCATATCATAGAAATTCCAAATATTTCATACATCAGAACATAGCACAATCATATTTCATTTCCAATCATTAAATAAACGAACGTTCATGCAGCACAACAACATACAAATTAAATTAAATAAGCTTCCCTTACCTCAGAGCGTGAACGAATGTCCTAGAGACAGAAGTACAGTTCGTTCTGACTACAAATCCTTCTACTCTCAACAACTCTTCGAACTAAAATTAAACAACAAACCAAAATGGTTCAGAATGAGAATATGAACCCATGCAACCGGAACTTGGTTTGCATGTACCAGAGAACGAACGACTAACTAGAAAAGAACTTACCAGTTCATAACTCGAAACTGATCGGTTCAAACTGAAGCTCTTGACGCCGGAAATGCTTCTACGGTGTCTGAACGGAGATCGGATTAGAGAAAGGGTGAGTTTTGGTAGAGAGAAGGGAGAGCTTTTAGAGAGAAGGAAGAGAAATAAGAATATTAGAGTTTTGAGGAAGACGGGTGCATGCAGAGAATGGCGTGAGTTTTCCTAGAATTCAAAGTTTTACTTCCCACGTCAAAACGAACATCTGCTCGCCTGCCAACACCTATCCTCTACCAGCTAAGTGTCGAGCCTCTCTCTTGACACGTGAAACCCACTAATCCTGAGTGAATTTTTTTATGATTCTGACACGTGATTAAGAAGTAAATTTTAAATATAATCAAGTTCACAAAATCAATTTAAAAAATAAGATTTATATCTATTTATTTATTCTAAAGTAACCTTGTTACTAATACATGATATTCTATATGAAACTTTTAAAAAAACTTAATGCAAACTAAAAATTCTTATCCAAATTTCTAATAGTTATATGAATCATAATATTATTTGTTCAATCATTTTATATATATATATATATATATATATATATATATATATATATATATATATATATATATATATATATATTTTAATAATATATGTCACCACTTAATCCAATATATTCAAACTTTTTAACAACAACAAAATTTAATATCAATATTATATTTCATAAATATGTAATAACCACAGAAACCAATGAAAACAATTCATTAGACTACAACACCACACAGATATTCTATATTAGATCCGTTCATCAATAGATAAATCAACATTCAATATCTTTTACTAAAAAACATGTTCTCAATGCATATTATAGTTCCAAACATCAAAAACATGTTCTCAATGCTCAATTCCAAATCTTTATATGTGCATATGGTACCTTACCTACGATTGGATGTAACTTATAATAAGATTTCTCCCTAATTCAATCCATTTAAATAGCTTGTTAATTTAGCTTCTCTTATCTGTTTTTTTATTTTTCAAATCAATTACTTTAAAGAGAGAGAATAATTAAAATATTTATTATTCACTTATTGTAAGCCCTCTCGTCTATTTAAAAAAACAGGTTCTTATATTTTAATGAAATAAATTGGAAAGATTACTCTTACATATTAAAATATATAATTATAACTTAATTAAAATTAATTATGATTTAAATGATAATATTATTATAAATCTATATTTTTCAAAAATGATATTAAAAAAGAAGTGATGAATCAGAATTATAAATCTAGATTTTTTTACTAAGTTTTTAGTAAAAATTTAGTATATTAAATATTAATATATTAAAATCAATGTATTTTAAAAATATAACAAAGAATTAGACTCAAAATAAAAAATAAATAACGTAAAAAGTTCTTATATTGTATAGTAAAAACATATGTGTTATGCCCATGTGTATTATTTTTTTATAAAAATAAAATAAAATTATAATTATAAAAATAAATATAAATAAATTTTACAATTTAATTATAAATAATTTTATTTATTTTGTAGATAATTTTTATTTATTCAATTTAAAAATATTTAAATTTAAAATAATGGTTAAAATTTTAAAAAATAATTTTAAATAAAACGGTAAAATTGAAAAAAAAATTATAAAAAAAGAGAATTCTCTTTATTTATATATAAATATATGGTAATAAATAAATACAAAAAGAGAAGAATATAAATAATAAATGTGTATACTTTTATGTTAGTAGGACAGGAACTGTACAAATTTTCTAGTTGTGTTTCTTTTTCTCCTTACATTTACAAACCTAAATAATTCATTAAAGTGATTGTTATTTCAGTTTTTTGGTTATGAGGTTTAGGTTTTGTAACTGTTTTTGGTTAGGGATTTATGAATCTCGTTTCCCTCTTCTCACCTTACAGGAACCCTATATATATTTGGGGTTCCTCTTCTTTCAAATATAATGTTGAAATCAATATGCAATAATACAAACTATTTCAGATTAATAGTTTTTCTTACCTTTCGATGAACTCATCGTCCCGTTCGGTGTGTCCGCTTCTCTTTTCCAGACGTCATCCTTCGTCGCTGCCATGGAGCCTTCGCCCATGTGCCCTTGATTGCTGATCAGCCAGCTTTGCTCCTCTACTCGGGTCTTGTGTTTCCAAAAGCCTCCAATGCAGCTTTTGCCTCTTGCGTCGTGGGCCTCTTTATTTTGGGCTTCTTTCTTTTATAGAGATTGGGCCTCACTGTTTTAATATGGTACCAGAGCAGGTCTTGTACCTGTTCTGCCACTACCTCCGCTGTGCTTAATTTTCTTGGTTTCTTGGCATTGGATCTTTCTTCTGGTTTTTCTTATCATCATGGAGAATGTTGATCAACTCAATAACCCTTCCAGCCCCTTTTACCTTCACCCTGGAGAAAACCCAGGTATCTTCCTCATTACACAAGTTCTAAATGAATCCAATTATACTTCTTGGAGTAGAAATATGAGAAGAGCTCTCCTTTCCAAGAACAAACTGAAATTCATTGATGGAGGAATCAAGAAACCTCATAAAGACGATCCTATTTTTGATTCTTGGGAAGGAGCAACATGATGGTGTTATCCTGGATCATCAAGACCCTATCATCCCAGATTGTAGAGAGTGTTATGCATGTAGAAGATGCTCAAGAACTGTGGGAAGAGTTAAAAGAGATATTTTCCAAAGGTGATCACTTCAAGTTTTCTGATTTGCTTCAATAAATACACTCTATTAGACAAGGAGAAAGGAGTGTGAATCAATACTTCACAGATTTGAAAATTCTATGGGAAGAGCTGGAATTTCTTAGGCCCATTCCACGTTGCAGTTGTAAAATCCCTTGCAGCTGTGATCTGTCCAAAGCTTCCCACAAATACAAAGAAATGGAACATGTTATTTGTTTCTTAAAAGGTTTAAACGAAGGCTACAACACTGTGAGGATGCAAATACTATTGATGGAGCCTCTACCCAGCATCAACCGCGTCTTTTCTCTTATTATGTAGCAAGAAAGGCAGGGAAAACATGAGTCAGGCCTTACTAATCAAAATGAGATCAAGGTTTTGACAAATACTACTGAAAGACAGAGTCAATGGAAGAATGAAAAAAAATTGGAAGGGTCCTAGACATGGTTCTGGACCTCGCAGTCAAGGGAGAGGAAGAGGAAGAAATCCTAATTTTGGAAAACAATGTTCCCATTGCCATAAAATGAATCACACAGTTGACGAGTGTTATTCTAAGCATGGTTATCCACCATGGTATAAAAGGAATGACAATAATAATCAGGAAAAGGGTGGACAGAGTGACTGGGCATCTGCTAGTGCCTACACCACCTCAGTTGAGACACAGATTGGCCAACAGATCTCTTTTACCCCAGAGCAGATGAAGAAGATTTTACAGATTATAGAAAAGGTTGATACTCCTACTCATAGCCTTAGCCAAATACATATGGATGCTACAATGGACAGACAAGGTACGTCTTCTTGGATCATAGATACAGGGGCCACTAATCATGTGACTCATGACAAAGAACAATTCATTACCTTTTATAAAATAAATCCTATATTTGTGAAATTGCCAAACAATTCCACTGTTACAGCTCACTATGCAGGAACTGTACAGTTTTCTAAATATTTCACTATTTTTAATGTTTTGTATATTCCCGAATTTACTTTCAATCTCATATCTGTTCAAAGCTTGACCAGAGATGTAGATTTCACTCTAACGTTTTCCTCTAAGATGTGTCAGATTCAGGACAACACCACATTGGAGATGATTGGATGTGCTAATGTCTACAAAGAGCTTTACTATCTACAATCCTTTGGAAGAAATCTCGCACCCAACTTTGTTTTTTCTTATGAACGTGTAAATATAAATTTGTGGCACTATAGGCTAGGACATCCTGGACACAAAACTATTGAAAGAATACGCAAGATTTTTCCTTATGTGCAAACTGTTTCTAATGATACTTGTGATATCTGCCACTATGCCAAACAACACAGATTACCTTTTCCTAAAAGTAACTCTGTTTCTGCTAATTGTTTTGACATTATACACTGTGATATATGGGGGCCCATCTCCATTCCTTCTGTCCATGGGCACAAGTATTTTCTCACTATTGTTGATGATTGTAGTAGACATACTTGAGCTTTTCTTATGCATAGTAAGAGTCAGGCTAGAGAATTACTACAGGCTTTTATTATGAAGATTAAAACTCAATTTAGTAAAAACATTAAAGTCATTAGAACTGATAATGGGCCTGAATTTAGTTGTTCCAACATATATGAATTGTATGGAATTGGGCATCAAAGAAGTTGTGTTGAAACCCCACAACAAAACTCTGTTGTTGAACGTAAGCATCAACATATATTGAATATTACTCGCAGCTTACTTTTCCAGTCTGGTATCCCTTATGCTTATTGGTCATATGCCTTATCTCATGCTATATACTTAATAAATAGGCTCCCTTCTCCTGTTATTAAAGATAAAACTCCCTATGATATTTTACATAATAGTTCACCCACTTATCTTAACCTGAAAGTCTTCAGGTGCTTATGTTTTGCTTCTACTCTGGAAAATAATAGAAATAAGTTTGACTTTAGAGCTAGAAAGGGTGTCTTTCTAGGCTACAAAAATGGTGTAAAATGGTACATCATTCTTGACATCAATACTAAGGAAATTTTTATTAGTAGAAATGTTGTTTTTTATGAGGATATTTTTCCCTACAAAAATGAACAAAGTAATAAGGCTAATTCTAATGGTAGTGAAGACAATATACTCTTTCTTGATGATCTATCTTGCAGTTATGAAAAGAATTTGGTTGAGAATAGAAGAAATGACCAAATCTCAGCTGAGAACACCAATGCCAGTTCTGATAATACTAATCTCATAGAAGAGGAAGATCTTCACAATCAGAGGAGGTCAAACAGAGTTAAGAGAATCCCTAAATATTTAAAAGATTAAATACATCAGACTGACCAGTCCTCCTCCACCTCTGTGTTCACCAAAAACGGTTTGAAAACCCCTTATCCTATCACTAATGTCCTATCTTATGATTCCTTATCTGATAAACACTTAAAACTGCTAGCAAAGAACCCAACTCCTATAATGAGGCTAGGAATAGTGTTGAATGGAGGGATGCTATGCAGAGGGAAATCAAGGCTCTGCAAGACAATGGTACTTGGTTTCTAACCCAACTCCCTCCTGGAAAGAAACCCATTGGGTGCAAATGGGTTTACAAAGTCAAATACAAGACTGATGGTACAGTGGAAAGGTATAAGGCAAGATTGGTTGTCAAAGGGTACACCCAACAAGAGGGAATAGATTTCTTGGATACCTTCTCTCCTGTTGCTAAACTTACTACTATCAGATTGCTTCTTGCTCTTGCTGCCTCAAAGAGCTGGTTCCTGCATCAACTAGATGTGGGTAACGCTTTTCTACATGGGGATCTAAATGAGGATGTCTACATGGACCCTCCTCCTGGCTTGGATACAGACACTAAGGGACAGGTTTGCAAATTAACTAAATCTCTCTATGGCCTAAAACAGGCCAGCAGGCAATGGTTTGACAAGTTATCTACTTTTCTTATTTCTACTGGTTATATTCAATCTAGTTCTGACCATTCTCTTTTTGTCAAAGGAACTTCAACAGAGTTCACGGCCCTATTAGTGTATGTTGATGACATTGTCTTAATAGGAAACTCTATGAGTGAGATTAATCACATGAAGACTCTCCTGCATCATCAGTTTCATATTAAAGATATGGGAGAACTCAAATACATTTTAGGATTTGAGGTTGCTAGGTCTAGGAAAGGTATACACATGTGCCAAAGAAAGTATGCCTTGGATATCCTTGAAGAGACAGGAATGATGGGAAGTAAACCTTCCTCCACACCGTTTCTAAGTAATACTAGTTCTCGGTACAAGAATGAGAACTATCTGGATGATCCTAGTACCTATTGCAGATTGATAGGGAAGCTCTTCTACATCACTAACACTAGACCTGATTTGTGTTTTACTGTTAATATTTTGAGTCAATTTATGCAGAAACCTACTGACTATCATTATCAAGCTTTGCAGCATGTCCTCAGATACGTTAAATCTAGTCCCTCAGAAGGGTTCTTCTTTACTGCCAACTCTGATATTCAGATCAAAGGTTTCAGTGATTCAGATTGGGCCACCTGCCCTAACACAAGGAGATCTACCACCGGGTACTGCATATTTCTGGGTTCCTCCCTTGTAGGATGGAGATCGAAGAAGCAAAGTACTGTCTCCAGGTCCTCTACAGATGCAGAGTATCGAGCACTTGCTGCCATTGTTTGTGAAATATAGTGGCTCCGCTATCTTCTTCAGGATCTTCAGGTTCAACCTATTGCTACCGTTGTTCTCTATTGTGACAACAACTCCGCAAGGCACATCGCTCACAACCAGAGTTTCCATGAGCGGACCAAGCACATAGAGTTGGACTGTCATGTGGTGCGTGAGAAGATTCAAGCTCAACTTTTGCATCTTCTTCCCATCCATTCCGAAGAACAACTTATTGATGTCTTCACCAAGTTCCCTCACCGCACACGTTTTAAAACTATCATTCCCAAGCTTGGATTAGTGAATATTCACCATCCAGCTTGAGGGGTGGCTATTATTATTTCAGTTTTTTGGTTATTAGGTTTAGGCTTTGTAACTGTTTTTGGTTAGGGATTTATGAATCTCGTTTCCCTCTTCTCACCTTACAAGAACCCTATATATATTTGGGGTTCCTCTTCTCTCAAATGTAATGTTGAAATCAATATGCAATAATACAAACTATTTCAGATTAATAACTTTTCTTACCTTTCGATGAACCCATCGTCCTGTTCGGTGTGTCCGCTTCTCTTTTCCAAACGTCATCCTTCGTCGCTGTCATGGAGCCTTCGCCCATGTGCCCTTGATTACTGATCAGCCAGCTGTTCTCCTCTACTCGGGTCTTGTGTTTCCAGAAGCCTCCAATGCAACTTTTGCCTCTTGCGTCGTGGGCCTCCTTATTTTGGGCTTCTTTCTTTTATAGAGATTGGGCCTCGCTGTTTTAATACTCTCACTCACCGATATTCTTCCTTTCTTTATATATCCAATAATTTTTCTGTACATCTTCTCATTGAATAGATTAATAAATAAATAAAAATCTTTAAATATGAGGAAATATAAATAAATATTTTAATATATAAATTTTCCTTATTTCTTCTTTTTCTTTTTCCTCTATTTCCATCAAGCATTTACAAAAAAAAATCTACTAGTTTTTTCCTCGTGTATAGGTCAACACGTACATAAAGGTAAAGTAGCATGTTAACATGAAAAAATAATTAAAGAAAACGTGTCTTCGTAGCTATGATTTTTTTTTGTCGGCAGAGGCATTGATATGAACCAACTGATGAGTGATAAATAATGGAACCAATTTCGTCATTTTCAATACAAAATTGCTATGCTTTATTTACACACTTCATTGCTGCCACAGTATGCTTATTGGAAAGTATCTCATCAAAAAGCAACTAGAAAAGTCGTCGGAGAAGAAGTTCATCATTCAAATGTTATCGAAACACTTGCTAGTAATAAAGAAGGATGACAGGTTATGGGTGGATTATACTCAACTGAATAAAAATAAGTTTATATTAAGAATAAATATATTTATTAAGAATAAATAATTTGATGAATTAGTTAGTGTCTCTAAGATAGATTTAAGGTTTGGCTATTATTAAATTTTTGTGAGTATGAAAATATACACAAGACAAATTTTAGGTCACACTACGAATACTATGAGTATAATGTGATAATGTGATGTTGTTTGGAGTGACAAATATACTTATATTTTTATGGACTACATCAATAAAATTTTCATATATTTTTTAAATATGTTATGATATTAATTTATGACATTTTTATTTATTTCAAGACTTCGTATAAACATACAAAATATTTTAGGAGAGTCCTTGGCATTTTAAGGAAGAAATAATTATATGTTACATGTGAATTTTGTATGAAAGAGGTGCAATTCTTAAATCATACAAGAATATCAATTAATTCGAAAGGTAGAGACAATGCTTCAATGGGAGCGTTATAAGAATGTATATGAAATAAGAAGTTTTATAAACTTAGTTAGTTTCTAAATAAATTTCATTGAAAAACTTTCTAAGATATTAGCACCTTTGACACAATTAACCCGTAAATACCAATCATTTGCATAAATAGATATATTTGAGTAGAGTTTTCAAGAATCCAAGAAAAGGTTGACAAATACATCAGTTTTGGTAATTCATTATACAAATAACCCTTTTAAGGTTTATTGTGACGTTTGATATTAAAGGTTGAGATGTGTAGTAACGCAAGAAAGGAAAGTGATAACTTATGCTTCAAAGGATCTAAAGATTTATGAGAAGAGTTATCTTACTCATGACTTGGAGTTAACTGTAATTATTTTTACCTTAAAGATTTGTATAGATGATTGTCTGGTTTCTATTATAGACTATTTATTAATTAGATAACAATTTAGATATTAATATTAGTAATCAATTTAGGATCTAACTATTAAAAATTTTAAATCAATCAATATATATGAAGTATAAAAAAATCAATCAATATATTTTATAGTTTGTTAACACACTTATTTCCAACTAGTATACATGAGCTATAGAAAAATTTTAAATATTACATGTAGTTCAATAATAATTTCATACATCACAAAATCCAAGAAACCATAATAGATTTCTTCAAACTTTTAACAACCACCAGTTAATTTATAACAAATGGATGATTACATGTTCATAATATATTTCCCATGATCTTGGTCTTAAATAAAAGAATAATGATACTTTGACAACATTTTAACATCATCTACGTGTCATTCTGTGATTGGTCCATCTTGGTGTTTATGATTATTATTATTGATTGTGGAGTAATTTTGGACCAATCATAGAATGACACTAGATGATGTTAAAATGTTGTCAAAAAAATATTGTCAAAGTATCATTATCCGAAAGAAAAAATATTATAACTAAAAGATTACTTTTTTTATATATTATTTATTGATGATTCATATGAAAATGCTTTCATAAGAGGTTAAATCAAGATTGTCACTAGCAACCCAATCAATATTATATTTATTATATCATTAATACTTTAGGAACCATGTCTTCTAATGTTAATATTACATGAGAATAATAAGAACATAATTATTCATTGTAACAACCCAACTTAGTAAATAATATACTATTAATTACTTTGATAAATTTTAGTACACATTTTATTTATAATACATATGATCATTTTAACATGAGATTCCTAATTTAGTATAACAAAGTTAGTCTTAATACTCAATACACATTTTCAATTTTCATAATATAATACATGTTTACAATATGATGCAAAATTATTTTTACTAACCACTATTCCTCAAGATTTTTTATAAGAACTTCCATCTGATCATATGCTCACATATAAAAATTATACGATTATTGTAGGTGAAAATTGTATCCACAAAAATGCAAGGATAAGATAGTAAATATTGTTTATAATTTCAACAATAAAATATTCAACAATTTCAACCAATATCCAACATATTATACCATCTTTATAACTTACAAAATTAATAAAACAATTAACATTATTTCACACATAATATTCATCCTTCACTCTTAGATTAACAATTCAACAATTATCATAAAAATATCTATATAATAGAATCTTCATTCCTCAATACTCATAAATCTTTCGTAACATAGACATCTAATCCTTCATAACATACAATACTATGTAATTACAAACATAATACTATAATCACAATCTTACATTCATCACCCATTTAGACCTATTATCTACCATATATCCAACAATTCATGCTTTAGTTGATGATAAAAAAGATTTAGCAACCAAACCTATAGGCATTTCTCATGGGCCATATCACCCACATAATATGAATCAAGAGTAATCCACACATCTAAATTTGTGATTTTATATATCACTGTTAAAATGTTGCTTGCTATGTATGCACATAAATATATTCTTTTACATTATTTTGTGCTTATAAATTACATGTTGAATTAAATTTTATTAAACAATATATTAAATATTATTTTAATAGTTTTTTATCACCTGAAATGTAATCTAAATCCTAAATTCTAAATATAATCTAAATTTATTTTCTTTCTACTATTAGCACAATCTTCTCCATAACACAACTAAGTTGTCATGAGAATCCATTTAAACGCGTAACACTATTTAATATCAAGTAAATTAATTGGTGTGAAAAACTATTTTAACCTAATGAGTAGTTTTAAATTTGGTTTCACAATATTTAGTTCTTTTAAATATAAAATATAACATTTGTTAGTTGTAATCATCTTAGGACATTAGTGCAATATTTGTATTCTATGACCTATTTTAACATAGTTTTAAAAAAATGTTTAATTTTTTCATCTATATTCAAAATAAGATTTAGACTTAATCTAAAACTATTAAAAATCATTTTTAAATTATACATCTCAATTCGAAATATATTTCCAGTAATGTGTTTGGAATATTAGCTTAAAAGTTTGCTTCCATCATTGTACTATAATGGGAGGTGCGAAAAGAAAATAAAGAAGTTGGTAAAGAAATTGAGGTTTTGTAGTGTAGTCTTTTCAGTGTGTTTTGTAAAAAAACAGAGGACCAAATAGAATTTTCATCTTTGCAACTGTCTCACTCTTTCATCTATATAAAAAAGTATACAAAATTTCAGTGATAATTTTATAAAGGGTATTCTTATTTTCACATTCAACAAAATTTTACACATATTTTATGACTACTATTTTACCTTTTAATTTTTTTTTCTTTATAAATATAAAAATTAATTGTTTCTAATGACCAAAATATTTCTAAAAGTAGTTTATCAAAGTAATACATTTAGTGTAAAAAAAAACTCCTTTATAAATTTGATTTTCAGTAATGAGAGTTGGAAAATTATGTTACTAGCATTCGATCTTCAGCTTTAGCTACGTAGATTTTGAGTGATAAATTTCAGTGACAGCATTTTCTACATGATCTACTGTTTTTGTCCAAACATACTAGTATGCGTCAAATAAGGTACTAACATGATAATAATGAAAATAACGCAGATATTTACAATACAACATATTTTACATACTTTTAGATAAGTAACTTACAAGAGTACTTCACTAAAAAAACTTTAATGCTTATATAAACTGTTCCAAAAATACTTGAGTTGAAATAAAGAATAAAAAAAATCTTACTTTTGATACCAAATAAATAATACCAACCATACTATAAGAATTTGATGTATTAGATTTAAAAAAAAAAATACTCTAAGAAGACACAATACAAGCTCTGCGTAACAGTTCGAAAGTTAAAAATATTACGTTGTCAAATAGATACTTAGGAAAACAAAACATTTCAAGTAATTGATAAAAAAAATATTAGCTTTTTACAATTAAAAATAAAAATGCATTTTTTACCTGCTGCGGCTAGAAACTCTAAGAATGCAACTTCTGACAAATACGTTCTAAAACCATTGATGTTTAAAATTGGTATCTAACCATAGTTTATAAAGCATTTTAATAGATATAAAACATTAATATAATTAGCCTGAAAAATAATTATTGTAGATAGAAAGATTATTTATTTATTAGTTGAAGTAGTTTAAAAATGAAATATATTTATATCTGAGATAGAAGTATATGAAAAAGAGGATAATGAATAAGTTAGAAACGGAGAGAGAGTAAAAGAAAAAATAGTTGAATTACAAAATGATGAGTACACTAATAATCTAAACATTACTTGAGGTGTCAATCTAGACCAGTGCACAACAACAAACTAAATGACGAATCGGTTCACTGAAGAAAATTCAGTTCTGCTACTGCCTACTCGCTTTACAAATCTGTTGCCCTCATGTGTCTTGTTAAAACACTTGTTCAGATTGTTCATAACCAAATTCAAGACAATAAAATATACTTCCTACTTTCATAATCAAATTGTTACCCTCATTTTTACTCCTATGGATGAAACTGTTGATGCGATGGGGGTGCCTGGAATAGCTGGTGCTGCTGCGGTGGCTGCTGGAACGGCAGCGGTGGCTGCTGAAGATGGAATGGCTGCTGCTGCAGCTGAAATGAGGGAAATGGCTGCTGAAATAGCTGTGTCTGAGGTTGCAGTGGTGCTGGTGCCAGGTGTGGCAGAGGTGGCTGCTGCTGTGGTGGAGCCGCCTGTACTGGCTGCGGCGCCTGTGGTGGCTGCTCCTCCTGTTGCAGAGGAATTGTTTCATCCCTTAGTGGTGCATTGAGGTCCATAGTTCCCAGCTCTTCCAAATCTTGAATAGCTGCAATTGCAGTGACAGGACTTTGATGGTTAAAATGAGGCTTAATCACTGCCAGGGATTCCTTCACTTTCGATTGCTGCAAATTAATGAATATACGATCAGATATAACAAATTCAAAAAATATAATGAATAATTGACAATGCAACAAAGACTACGTCAACTCACAAAGTGTTCCAGCTTCCTTTTGAGTTCTTCATGAGCAGCATTTGGTGGAGATCCAGCAAAAGTTGACCCCTGTCCCACCAAAATGTAAAAAGTAGAGTAAACAAATGTGGAAGGAAAATAAGGTATGAAATGTGCTTTTTTGTTCTTGTACACAACAGTTTTATGTACAAGACAAATTTTAAAATGATTGTTACTTATAAAGAGACAGAATAAATGTAAGCTAAAAAAAGTAGAAAATCTACTCATACGAAAGAAATTCAAACATGTTAACAAAAAGTAGTAGCATAATTCGTGTATAGGGAACATAAAAAACTATAAATCGAACAAAAACTGCAGAGAACACGAACATATTTTTCTATGATACATAATGTTCCTTTTTTCTATAAAACATAGGAAGCAAACCAGATAAGGAAGGGCATCCAAAAATAATGAAGAAATTCAAACATTTAAAATTTAAACACAGTTGCGAACTCAATAAGTATATGCACAGTTGAGAACAAAAGCAATCGTAAATATATTAAAATCAGATATAAATTTGTAGATGGCTTTTTATTATCCATAAAGTTCTTTTAATTTATATTTCAGGATGCGTAATTCACCCAATAATTCTACATGTCAAATTAATCCTACTCTCATTACGTGATTGCTTGAAAATATTATTACAAGTATAAAAAAATAATAATATCGAACTTGCATATAGAGTTCCATATAATCCACAAACATCCTTTTTCAGATAATCAAGTCAAATTGTGACATGTAATAATAGTCTATCCGTCCTTCAAAAATAACCATTCTGTTATTCAGCAGGAATTTCAACAAATAATACTATTTCTAAAGTGTAACTCAAGTCAAATTCCACACATAGAAACAGGTCTACAGATTAAAATCTTGCAGTTTAAAGATAAAACTCGCATTTTCAACAGAAAATTACTAAAACATATTCAGTTATTAACTTACAAACACCTCAAACCACCCAATAATGAAATAAACCCATTTTCTTCAGAAAAAACAAACGCATATAAAGCCGCAATATTATAATCACATATGGTCCACAGGGATGCAGCAGCAATATTGCAGCAGAGGGTGTAAAAGAGTTAAAAAAAAGGAAAGTAAAATGTTTGCAATGGTCCAAAATATTTATAATGCTTTATAAATCCAGTATATTTTACAAAGCATTATGATTGGTTTCCACGTAAAAATCCCCCAACTATTAAAGGAAAAATGAAAATAATTAGTAAACAGGATTACAGGATATATAATATATTTGCAATCAATCTAGTTCAAATTTTAAAGGATAAGCATCTCGCACTCACGAAAAGAACACCAAAATTTCACTGCCAATAAGATTTACAAAAAAAAATAAACATCATAAATCATGTCTAATAGAAACAAAAATAATTTGGATCATAAATTTGTATATCAAAAACTGATTTAAATGTAAAAACTTAAAGACATCGTAAGACACTCGTATTACATTCTGCATTCAAACATAGCCCTTCGAAGTATACTACTCATAATTTAAATACAAACTAAAAAAGTAGAAATCAATAAAAAAGATATTATTTCCGATGTACACAATTCACTCATGTTGACTACCACAATGTTTTCACAAATGCTAAATTTGCAGGTTATTGTGAACGTTACATACGGCGTGACTTGAACCTCATGTCTTTAACAAAAAAAAAACTGAATTTGCAGATTAAATATAAAAACAGAAATTACTAACAAAAAAATCAGCCATTAATTTATCATCACATAAAACCAAATCTAAAAAGATAAAAAAATTTCCTTTGATAAAAAAAATACTTGTATAACACACATCTACTGTTTTTAATAGCATATAATCATTAAGAGGCACCAATAACAGATTAAAAAAAGTCACCAAAGAGTGGTAGCTTAAATATTCTAAAATAAATATTATCACAAAAGTTTTTAACCCAAAACCTTTTTAAAAAGCATTATAATTCAATCCCTGATAAATATCTTCCAGGCCCAAAATAAAATGGAAAAGAAAAAGGATTTATTGACAAATACAAGTTTCTTAATCATCCTAGAGATTTTAAGGTATCCACTCACACAATAAGAAAAACAACACAGAAATTATCCCATACGAGCAAAAACATTTTAAAATAATTAAAAGATATTTAAATAAATAAACCTTGTCACAAAATAAAATTAAAATATCCTCAAATAACTTTTTTGGCAGACACTCACGTTAAAATATGCGAACATTCCTTCAAAGTACACTCGCAGATAAAACACAAACTCAGGTTTTCAGTAAAATTCCTTCAAAGTACACTCGCAGATAAAACAAAAACTCAGGTTTTCAACGTGGATGACAACAAAAACTCCCGTTATGGAAGTGCATAATTTACACGTGTTTAATACCACACATCACATCACAGTAGTTCCGCAGTCTAAACTTGCAGTTCAAAAAAAACTCACTTTATTTCAACATAAATTCCAATAAAAGATACCTCAAAATTAAGATAAAACCTCTTTGCAAACAAAACTCTGGAACAAAGTCATGCCAGAGTTTTGCTTACTCTCCTATAATGCTTTATAACATATGGTCCATAGTAATGCATTAAGCAAAAAAGATCTAATACGGGATTTTAAAAATAGCTAAAATAAACATTTGTAATTTACACAGCCCAACGTATTTTTACATAATTTATAAATTATACTATTTTGAAAACATCAAGTTAAGATTCCAGATAAAACCCCTCAACTACATCGAGGGGAAGCAGCATTTATTGAAGTCAAAGAGGACAACATAAATACTATTTTCACTATCAAATTAGTACAGATTTCAAAGTATCCAAAGACAAAAGATTTTCATTAATCCACGCCAAGAGAATATAAAAATTTACTTCGAACAAGTTCATAAACCAGACATTTTACCCTCCAAACAAGAAAAAATAATCACATAAATACTTGAGGGAAAAACAATTTTAAATCACTAACAGATTTAAATATTTTCTCGGACAATTTTGATAAATTCTGCATATCAGAAAAATCCTTATAAACTAACCCACAATTTAAACAGAAACTCACGCATATTCAGTACGCAATAATACTACAGACAAAAGTCCAATTTACAAAGTGCATAATTCACTCGTAAAAAATTCCACAAGTCAAAATAGTTCCATAAATTAAACTCGCAGTTTAAACATAAAAACCAACCGTTCTCCACAGCAATCACCAGATAATATTTTCAACCATTATCATCACCTCAAACAAAATAGAATCCCCAGATACAAAATAAAAGCATTTTCTGTAGGGGATAAATTATCGTCAAATGAAGCCACGAAATTTTAAAGACACGCTCTACAGTAATGCAAAAAACCAATACAACAAAAGACAGAGAAGATCTAATAAAAACTAAATCAATAATTCAGAAGAAAAGAAATTTATAATTTTATAAAAACCAATATATATTTTTAACACATATATGCAAAGCATCACAAATCAATTCAGAAGTAATATCCCCCAAAAACAAAATAATAAAGCCACAGAGGATAATAATCAATAAACGCAATAAAGACTATTTACGCAATCAATCTAGTACAGAATTAATAAAGCATCCACATTTTAAATTTTGAAGTTTCCACATGCACCCTCAAACAGAAAAACACACACCAAAACATAACCATTAAACATTTCAAAAACCATGTCTTAACAAAATTAAAACAACATTGCAAGAAACTTTATCACCTTCCTCGGGCGGCCAACGGACCTAACTCCAGGTCTGGCGAACTGCAAACCACCAACACGCCCACGCCCTCGTCCACGACCCCTTCCCCTGCCTCGGCCGGAGGAAATCATCTCATCAGCAAACTTCTTCGGTCGACCACGGACTCTAGGCCCGAGTATAATTCCATCACCTGCAGGAGCCTGTTCTTCCACAGGCTCTGAGACCGGCAAAACAGCCCCAGCCTCAGCACCGGCACCGGCATCCGCACCAGCAGTAGGTGTAGATGGAGCAAATGGAATTTGAGTTGCTTGGGTCTGATTCTTAGGCGGGCGGCCCGGGCGTCTCTTTGACCCTGCAGAGGCAGAAAGAGAAGTGTCTGAAGCAATGGATTTCGGCTTAGGAGGTCGACCCGGGCCTTTGCCAGAGCCAACAGGACGGCCTCTCCGCCCCGTTCCAGGGGCTCCAGTGGCCAATTTCTTCGGTCGGCCAGGACGCTTCTTTGGGGTCTCAGCTTGCACAGGCTCGTCAGCAAGCCCAAGCGCCGCCCAGACTGGTTCAGCATTCTGCTGAACCGATGGGATTACAGCGTCCTGGTCCTGAGCCAGAGGCTGGGGAAGGTTGTGGACAGGGGTTTGGGCCTTTCGGGGCCGACCTCTGGGCCTGGGAAGGGTTGAAGGAGAGGGCACAGGCACAGGTTCCTCCGCAGCAGCAGTGGCAGCTGCAGCAGCAGATCTAGGAAGCGCGTAGGACTTCTTCACCATGACGAGCATTCCACTGGTCTTCATCCGAGTCAAGTGCTGAGTCAACAAGGTGGAGTGATTCGGAGGAAGCTGGTCCTTGTAAACTTGCTCCATGTACTTCCCTATCGCCTTCTTGCTCGAACCGTCTTTCTCCTTCAGCGCCTCGATTGCGGTGTATATCATCTTCACAAGAATTCAATTAGGTTTGAAAACACAGAAAGAACCGAATTCTTTTTTTCCATATAAAAACTGCTTCGCTTACCTCGGCGTAGGGCGGGTGATTTGACGGCGGCTCTGCAATGGGCGCCGGGAGGTGGTCGTTGGTGTCGGCCGGGAACGGGACGGCGGTGGCTGGCGGAGCTGGCGGTGGGGGGATCGAGGATGGCTCCATGGTGGAGAGAGAGAGAGAGAAAGGGTAGATTCGAAAATTGGGAATTGGATTGGTTTCACTTGAAGAAGAGAAAGAGAGTGTGTTAATATAATTGAGTTAGAGAGAGAAACTGTGTTAGGTAGTTTTGTAAAATGTCCTCTCTGTGTGGTGGAAATTGGAACAATCAATGGTGATGAGTTCATCATGACGGTCATGATTTAACCGTAGGTTTTTCATGGATTCATCCACGCCCTTCATTTCCCCACTTTCCTTTTGCTTACGTCCACTCTATAACTCTCTTCTCACTTTGCCGTTTGGGGTTTGCATTTCGCCCCTTCGCTTTTCCCTATTCTGCACTCTTCCCCAAATACCTCAACATTAAACTAAATTCAATTTTTTTCTTTAATTTTTATTACTTCCAATTTTCAGTTTAAGGAATCTAATTAATGTTATACATTTTTCACACTTTCTTTTATACATTTTTTCCTTTTTCAATGTATATTTTTTAACACACAATTAATTATTAAATATGTGTGAAAATGAAAGAAATTTAATAAATGCATCTTTTCTCTGTTTTCTTTTTAATAAATATATTAATTATGTGCCTTTTTAATATATTTCTTTATTTTACATGTTATTTTGATTCTCTTCATCTCATTAACGATAATATTTAAATATGAATAAATTTAATTTGTATAAATGGATTTAATTAGAAAATGTGAGGCACCAAACATCCACAAATTGAAAATTGGAAGTTTTGGTTTATAAAAATGAAATAAGATTCAAATTTTAAAGAAAATAAAATTTTCCCGCGCTTTTGAAAAAGAAGAGGGAGTGCATTCATGTAAGTTGCAGCTTCCTTGCTTTGGAGTTTTATTAAACGATGTCTAGTCACTACTGTTCCTATACGCATTTATGGACCACAAATGAAATAATACACAATTAACTATCTTTTTTTTTAGTTTATTCTCAAACTCTCAACTTTAATACTTTTCCATAATCATCAATGCAAAAAATATATAAAAACTAAAATGTAAAGTTTTTAAATACAAACAGACAAGTTATGAATTCAATTATTAATTATATATTTATTATGGTTCCTGAGATAAAATATATTATTTAAATCAATAAACTAAACACGTTATGAATTTTATTTTATAGGGCTATAGTCCTATTGGTTCTTCCAAGTAAGATATATAGCTTTAAATAATAGAATATTGGGTACTATGAATTATATATCACAATCTGAAAATTAAGAACTGATGTCTCCTATTCAAGGATGCATAGATGGACTTGGTCAAAAGATGAAGCATGTTTAAACAAGCTTTAGGAATGATGTACTTACACAAGTTATAGCTCATCCAATTAAACTCACACTGAACGAGACAAAACTCTATAAATATAGCATTAATAATAATTTAAGAGTTATTTTTGTGTTAATTAAAATTTGATTAAAAAACTCTAATTTAATTCTGACTTGAGCATTCAAATTTTTTTTGTAAAAATCATTTCTTTTTGGATGTATATAGAGCTTCGGAGAAGGAGAACTCGGTAGTAAGAAAGACAATGACTAGTACAGAGATCTTTACAAAATATATTTAATCCTGAAATAACAAAAATGAGTCAATTTAACCTTACTCATAATTTAAAGAATAAAAAAGGTTATAATTTAATTTGAACACTTGAGCTATATAGGTTAACAAATAGATTCATTCATGTTTAAAAAATCAATTTTTAAAGAGTCAAAATATCAACGATAAGTATTATTGTTAAAAGTTAACAATTTCTTGATAGTATATTTTTAGTAAAACGTATTTTTAATACATTTGTAATTTTGAACAGTATTATCAAATTAGAAAAGTTACTTAAAATTAGTTTCTAGACACTCAAATTCAAGTGATATTTTTTGTAACATCTCATTTAATAGTATAGCAACTACTAAATGAAATATCATAAAATTTGATAATTCACAACAAATAAATATTAAAACATATTAAATATTAATACAATTATCAAAACATAAAATTTCAACCGAATATAGTTGATCAGGAATCAATGACAAATCTTTACTATGTCATTTCTATGCATATCTTTTAGTATGTTACTTACAAGAATTGAGTTTATGCATTCTTCATGACATGGAACTATACGAGATATAACTCTAGATCCACTTACTTGTGTATTTTAAAATTACAACCTCTATATAAGTCATTTATGAGGACCTAGTAGGGTGCAAATGTATGCTTGAATGAACTTGTGGCATATTTCCTAATGCCCTTCGACAATTGGGAATGCTTATCCCGGTGGCATTGAAAACTCTAGTTTCTTCTTTCAAACAAGTTTGATATCCTCTTTAGTCATATTTTGATGTAGCCTGAGAACCCTGTAATTATATATTTCAATGTATTTACTTCCTATGAATTGCAATAGCCATGACTAGAACACATTGGGTCATTGAGGTCACATGATAATTTAACTTTGGTTGGATCTTAAAGAATTTCCACCAATAAAAGTTTAACATGTTACATCAATTGCATGGGTTTTAAACATATGTGTCATCCTTTGAATTTTTGCATGAAAATAAGTTTGACAAATTGCATCAATGAATCATAAGGTGTCGCCACATAAGTCCCATTAATTAATGCAAATAGGGACCCAAAATTTGTTTATTGAAAACACGCAGCGAAATGTTTGAAGATAAACAACAATCAAGAAGAGGATGAATTGGCTTTTGGATAAAATAAACTTCTTCTTTTTTAAATGAACTTCTCTTTTTAAAAAAATAACTTTATAAAAATGGAAAAAATCAACACAAGTAATAACAAGTAAATAAAAGAGTTTATATCTTACGTTCAGTTGTTAATCTCTCTAAAAGATGGATTAACTTATAACTAAAAGTAAACCAACAACTTACAAAGTGAAGTAGAATGGAAGTTTAGAAATATACCTCTCTTAACTGACAAAAGATTTACAATACCTTTGACAAACACAAGGATAGACAAGCTAGAAACTTTGCTCAACAGATGTGTTACCATACTCAGACACATTAAGACTAACACTTCCTTCTATATAGCACCAAGTTTCTCAAACTTACTTAAAGCACAAAGAATTCAAACAAGGCACTTAATTCTCAATAAGGTTTTAAGATTTTGTGACTTTAGAAGATCTCAAATATGGGTTATTTATAAGTGCATTTCGAAAATAAGTCAGAAGTTCAAGAGTCTGCTTGCAACTGCTAAGAATAATCGATTATTCCAAATGATGATCAATTACCTGTGAAGCTTATAAAAGTGTTTTTCCTAAGATAATTTATTATCCCAAGTGATAATATATTATCTGGGAGCTATTCAAAAGGTTGTTTTTCTTGGACAATTGTTTATCCCAAGTGATAATCGATTTTCATCTTTAAACTTCTCTATTATAATCGATTATCTCAAGCGATAATCGATTATTCCAGTGCGTTTTCAGAAAAAAGCTTTAATACGAGTTCTTTTTGTCTTGTTGTATTCTTGATAAATGTAAGTTTAAAATATAAAAACTAATATAAAATACAATAACAAATAGATAATCAACAAAAGTTTTAATTGAATAATAATTTCTCTAATCTTCAATTTTCATCATCAAAACTCTTTTGTCCTCCATTTAATCTTTGTTGCTAAGATTGTTGAGGCGAGTGATATAAAAGTAGGGAAAAATATTTGTATGCATTCTATTGTTCCACAAATATTCAATATAATATTATATCATAATAAAATATTAAAGATGAGTATGAATATAGCATTCTTCAAAGCCATTACAAAACTTAGATCATAAATGTTCATGCCAACAAAAGTGATAGTAATCATAGACTATCTTTACACAATGTTCTTACTCGGATCTTAAGCGTAGACTTTGCAGACAAATAACAAGATCCTAACGGTGCTTTGATTGCTCCTTATATTTGAATAGGGTCTCCTCGTTGATAAGAGGAGAAGATCCACCTGCAAAAAACTCTCTGATGCCCAAGTCAGTAAGAGAGTTAAAGTCTATTATGTAAGAGTAATTATCAAGTATCAAGTATGAAATGAATATCTCCTGAGAGAGTTACTGTTATATTTATAGGATCAACATGGGTTGTGGGTCTATATTCCTATTAGAATAATACTTACATGGGGAGTATAATAACAATCTAGTAATAACAATATAATAATAAATAATAACCAACATGTTAAACTACAGAGATTTAATTATAATATGTAAATATAGTCTAAATAGATGTAAGTTTGAGTTACTTCATAATGAAGTTCTTTTCGAATAAGATAAGATTGAACTATAAAAATATAATTTTTTATTCTACATTATACTGTTTTAATTAAAAATTATTGCTTATTAACAAAAACTCACATTAAGAAAATTTGTTTTGATCATTTATTAAAATACTTTGTAGCACAAACTTAAAAAATAGTAAACATATGTCATCCTAAATATTAACATGTGATTATTCTAATGATATAGAAAATATTTTAGAGTGGAATTAGTTTTAATAAATGACACTTGATTATTTTAGTATTAAAAAGTTTGAACTATAAATAGAAAATTACTTAATTGAATTTTATTCTATAATAGTTATCATTTTATAAAAGTTATCATCTTTCTATATTTTATACATGTCAACATGAAGATCAAAGTGTGCAATCTTAGCATAGAGAACTAAAGTTGTAGTCAATTAAAATTTCATTTTCAGTAAGTTGATTTCTATCTCTTTTCTTAAATCAATTTTTTAGTAGTTTTGCATGGAAGCGCTAGGTACTTTGCATGTTGCTTTAGAAAGTTTAAAATGAAACTTTATTTGATTATTGACTCTTAGAGTGTGTTCATATGCTTAGTGTGAGTTTTCTATTTATAGGTAGAACATCATGTGAGTATAGAGTTCTTGTGAGAAGCTCAAATTACATGAAAGCTAATTATGTAAATTGAATGTTTTATTTTTATTTTTTCAAACAAGTTATTTTGAATTAACCCTATTATATGAAAAAATAACTTTGTAGCATCAAGTAAACCCAAGTAATTTGTTAAGATTTCTTGAAAGTAGATATGACAGGTACAAAATCTCTAATTCCAATTCAATGCTGAGTTTTTTGAAAATAGATGTATAATGCCAATAGAAATGTTTGGGATTGAGATGAAATATAAAATGTTTGCTTCCAAACTATTTTTTTAATCTTTTAACTATGCTAACTTATCTTGTGTTTTGTGATTATTGTATCTACCTAGTATGTTACATAAGAATAAATTATGTTTTAAATTAGAATAATCAATGAAAACCGAAAAAAAAATCATGAGATAAGTATTGTTTTTGTAAGTGTTTATATTCCTTAAATAATCATGTTTATTATATTTTGAATTTTTTTATTTATATGAAGATTTTATAAACTAATTTTGTATATGAATTATCTCTTGTATTAGTAATTAGTATAAAGTGATTACAATATAAATATAGATTTTAAGTGTTACAATAACACTTTACACTGCATAATTAAATTTCCATTGTTTTACATAGTTATTACTCTATATATTTAGTACTCTTAGCATTAGAGTTATTAGTATAGTTAATTTGATTAGTTTGTAAACTATCATTAAAGACAAGATTAAATCTTACTTATTATTAATATCTTAAAACAATTTCATTTTAGCAAATTGATTCCACTTTTCAGAATTCAACAAAATCATAGAAAAATAACTCCTAAACTAAAATATTTTATTTCTTAATTAAAAATGAATTCTAAAACACAAGTCCTAGAAATATCAACTGTAAATCAAATATTCTCCAGATGTTAATTTGTGTTGAGTATATATATCTTGTAATTAATATTGTTTATAGAATATATTTGATTAACTAAATTAAGAAAGTACACAACTTAATATGTTTCATAATATTTTTTTTTCATAATTTATATTTTAATAGATAAATATTATAAATCATTTTAAATTTAGTCATATTTTTGGAGAGTTGTTATTTATTATTAATCTATATGTAATATATTTTAAATTAGCTAATTTATAAAAATTGAATTCAGATGATTGCTAATACTAGGTGAATTAAAAGTCAACAACATCTGCAAATTTGATGATAGAATACATATTTCAAAGCAAAACATGTCATATGTGTCTTCATTGTTAATTTTCTTATAACATTGATTTTGTTCATTTAAGGAATATTTTCCTTCAAATCATCACTTTTAACTTTCATGCATCCGACACTTTCTTCAACAAATGCTTCTTCCGACAACTTAAATTGTTGTGTGTTTTAATAGTTGTCTGACATATCATTTATTAGTTAACAATATCGATATAATTAATCTAATTATTTTAAGTTAATCTTCTAAAACTAGAAGTGCTGCTATATTTGGTTGCAAATAATATTTATTATATATAATTTTTATTTGTGTTTTTAAACATTTTTTTTATAAAGTTGAAATGTGTTGATTTAATCTTTCTAAACAAATTTTATTAAATTTATTTAATATTTTAAATACATTCTTTTAATTAACATTAAAACAAAATGTGATTAAACTATATAAACAATTCAAATATTATTATAAAATAATAAATTAATTATAAGAACTAAATTTATGTGTAAAATTGAAGATTAAATTAGAACAAAATTTAAAAAAATAACTATTTCTAATTTTAATTAAAAGTTAAAAGATAAAAAAAAATATTTAACCTATTAAATCATGATAGAACTGTGATTTTGCTTTAAATTTATTATAAGGATTATTACATCAAAATGTGTTTTGGTGAGAATATTAACATATAATATCTTAAAAATTTAAGAGAGAAAAAATTCATCGATCATACTTATATAAAAATTACAGTTTTAATATTTTATCACACAAATTTTATATTATTAATAATAATCACACAACTTATATGTTTATCAATTTTACTTGTAACAATTAAATTCCTTAAAAGAAGATACGTTAAAATAAAAATGAAGGTTCTAAAAGTATTTTTTTTTATTATGGAATTATTCAAGATAATTGATCATAATAATTTATATATTACAACACTTCTTTCAAATCGATAAATAAATATTAATTATTTTCAGTTTCTTTATAATATATTAAAATTTATTCTATAGAGATTTTTTTAGTAAAAGTGTTTATTATCTGAAATAATGTAATTAACTCGCTGGGTATTAAAGTTAGTGAACTAAGCACACATCATGAGTTAAGTTTAAAAAAATGTAAATTTAAACTTACTCATATTTTGGAAAAAAAAAATTGTAATTCAACTTGATCTCTAATAAATTAGTGAATAATGTAGGTTGAGAAATAAGAGTTACTGTTTTTTTTTTAATATTATTGTATGTGTCAGACCTCATTAAAAACACACCCAAAACCCCTCTGAACGGATGTCAGGTGTCAAGCAACGAGGATTTGGAAATCAGATAGTGGAAGGCAGGTGTCAACAGATGAGCGGACGTTCGTTTTAACGTGGGAAGCAAAACTGATTTTTCTGAAAACCCCGTCCCACTCTCTCTGCATACACCCTTCTTCCCCAAAACTCTGAACTTCTCATTTTCTCCTCCTTCTCACTAAAAGTCCTCCTTTTTCTCTAAGAAATCTCACCATTTCTTTCCTCCGATCATCATTCAGGCACCGTAGAAGCACTACCGGCGTCCTAAGGTTCATTCTGAACCGAACAATTTCGAGTTTTGAACTGGTAAGTTTCCTCGTCTTTAGCCGTTCGTTCTCTGGTACATGCAAATCATGTTCTGGTTGCATGATGTCATCTTGCCTGAACCATTTCTGGTTTTCTGTTGTTTATTTTGGTTTGAAGAGTTGATTGAGCATTGAGGGTAGAAGAACTGGTAGTGGTGAACTGTATTTCAGCCTCTGGGACGTTCGTTCACGCTTAGAGGTAAGGGAAGCTTATTAATTTAATTTACATGATTATGTGTTGTATGAACGTTCGTTGACTTGATGATTAGATATGAAAAATGA
This sequence comes from Vigna angularis, assembly GCF_016808095.1. Lineage (NCBI taxonomy): Eukaryota > Viridiplantae > Streptophyta > Magnoliopsida > Fabales > Fabaceae > Vigna > Vigna angularis. The sequence continues at coordinate 33,370,423 of NC_068977.1, read as the reverse complement.
TTGAATTATGTTCGGATGCATGAAATATATGAAATCTTTATGTTTGGCTGGTATGAAATGTGAAAGTGATTATGATATGAATGTGTGAAGCTATGAAGTGATATGTTAAGAAATGAGTTTGAATATATATGAATTCTAAATATGAAATTCCCCTAAGATAGTGTATGTTCGTTACTGAACAGTCTTTGACCGTTCGGTTTTCTGAGTGAACTTGGTTAGAATAGGATTCTTTCATTTGGGAAGAATCCTAGTTGAGGGCGAGTGTCTTCATGTTGTAATGCTATGTTTGAGCGTTCGGCCAAAGCATAGTTGCGTCTTGATATTCCGTGATAAGCTTAAGTATATATATATGTATATATGTATTTGTATATTTTAGTCATTCTTAAACACTACTTCAATAGTATTTTGGTATAATTATCAAGCCCCTTCTCTTTAAAGTTTAGTAGCACTAGGCATTAGACCACATGTTTGTCCTAAGCAAGTATTTGGTCTTACACCAGGTACTCGTTCTAGCTCCTTAAGCTAAACTTCAAAATAAGAGCGTTCGTTCAAGCTCACTAGGGTTCACTCACTATAGTGTTCAGTCTTTAACTGACATTCGTATTTCTTGATACTAAACCTAAATAATCTAAGTTTTCATAAGCGTTCGGTTTCTTCATTGGAATTCCTATACGTATTATTCTTTGAATATTTTGAAGTGTTTGTGTCCATTGGTTCCGGCCTAGAGCCTTAGTGCTGAGCATGGTCTTTTAGATGTTCTGTTAAAGCTCTTAAGAGTCAGTTCATCTAATTGACTCATTTTGTAAGTTACGTTCGTTCTATTCGTTTCTTGTGATATTAGATTGTATGTGGTTTCTTTCTCAAACCGATAGTAAACCTCTTGGTCTAAATTCATTCTAGAACTGGAGACCTCTCTGTCTTGCTCAAATTGTTCAGTCTCGTTCTGAGTCAGGGTTGAACGTTCGGTAAATTGTATCCGAACGGATCTTTGTGTGAAATGTTTAAGTGAGAGGATTATTAATGAAAGATGAAGAAAATGTGATATGGAAAGGTTGTGGTTTATGAACGAGCGTTCCGGGGAGGAACGACTCATGTATGAATATTGGAATTGGTAAAGTATGACTGTGGACAAGCTAAGCTGGTTGTTCATCCTGATGTTCCGTGAGTACTCGTCTTCACGTAGAGGAGGGTAGGTCATGTGTGGGAACGACAGGAGGTCCTAGTCCTTAGGGTTACTTTGGACAGATAGGGCTAACCTCGGGTGGCAGCTGTTGAGGGCATCCCAGTTACTACATCACCCGGGTGCACGAACGCCTGTAACTACACAGATTTCATATAGTCCGGACAGTCAGTCTAGTAATAGGCTTTGTATGATATGTATGATGAAATGTATCTTGTGTGTTGGATTGTTTGAAATGTATGTTTATGCATGAATTAAATTACATAAGCTTACCCTGTGTTTTCTATCGTGTCTTGTTTTGTACGTTCGTCTTGTCGTTGCAATGATCATCCGTGTAGATGTGAGCAGAAGCGGACGCACTGTTGGAAGATACGCTGGAAGAAGAAAATTTGGTAGAAGTTGAAATTAAGACCGAATCTTAGGACGTTCGGTCAGTAGAGTAGTTTTTGTAATGAGGTGGTCTTTCGCCACTTTCCCATCTTTGTATGTATGACCGTTCGGTATTTGGCTTTTGTAAACCGTTCGGTCAGACTCGTACTTCTGTATTGTTTAAATATAGTAACTCTTTCTGTAAGGCCATTCGGCCGAGACAGTACGTTCTTGTATAGTGTAAGACTGATCTGCTATATTATTAAATGTAATTATTCGATTATATGGTTTCTTGTTGTATTTTTGGAACGTTGTATGAATTCTTTTTTAGGAACATATGAAACGAAATTTGAATTATTATTATTATTATATATATATATATATATATATATATAAACTAAACTTTAAATGTGATTATTTTAAATTAATTTTTCCTTTTGGTAATCAAGTCTCTCAAAATTATTGACCAAATTCATCATTAATTAGTGACAATGATAATATGTATAACTTTTGTATATATTATTTTTGCTTACCTAAAATTATTAATCAAGATGTCAGTAATCTTTGAAGTTATATAGTGTTTATGTTTATGTCATAATATATAAATATAATTTATTCTTTATTGTTTTTTTTAATATAGATTCTTCTTGTATCTTTATATTTTATTATTATTTCTTTATTAATAAAAAAAAGGAAAGAAACTTGTTAATATTGTAAGCAACACTGGATTGAAAAGAACAAATATTTATCACCAATTTTAACGTTAATTTTTTTAATCAAAATCTGGATAGTTAATACTAAAGATTAATTTAGTGACCAATTCACAAATCAATTATATTTTTTTATTCCTAATGAATACTATTTTAGATACTAATAATATTTAATTTAAAAATTCGTATCTAAATTTATAACTAATTATTTTTTGTTTTTATTTATGCATTTTATTGTGGTAATACACAACAAAAATAATGTGTTTTAGAAGGGGTTTATTTCCGGCGTTTATGAAAACCTCTAAAAACTTCCGGCGATTTTTGTAAAGTGAAAATATTTTTTCATTTTCCCGCTTTATATCGCGCAATAGTTTGTATCCCAAAACATTTTATCGTCTTCTAAAGAAACCTCTAACTCTTCGTCTTCTTCTCTTTCATGAAATGACCCTCAAACTAATAGAGAAGGTCGACCATCGCCATCTCCTCCTATAAGAATCGCTTGCGGTGAGCATGGTGTCCGCCGACGTCGTCAGTGCGACCAGCTTCACTCCTCTCTCCTTCTTCGCTCGTGAAACAGAGAGTCAGGGTCTTTCTTCACCTCCATCCACGGCAGTTGTTGTCTTCATCATATCCAGCACCATCACACCTCTTCATTGTCGGCCACCGTATCTCCTTCATCCACGACTACACCTTCGCCAAATTGTTGAAGCCGCCGCCGCTCAGATCTCGCTAATTGGAAACCACATCATCGACAAACAATAGTGGCTTTTTACCTAACCGGCATCGCTGTGAGCTCCCTCCCTTTCTTCCTTCGATTTTCCGATCTGGTGAGAGGGGTTTTGCTCCTCCTTCTTCATTCTTCCCAAATCCGGTTCGCTTGGAGGAGGATCTAATCAGGCTTTGTCTCATCTCCATTTGGTACCGGTCATCGTGCGAGTGGGAAGGCTGGTTCAAATTTTTATGATGAATTCTAACTCATTGATTTTTCTTTGTTTAAGGAAGATGACAAGGCAAAACTTGTGGAGGAGACAGGGTTGCAATTGAAGCAAATTAATAATTGGTTCATCAATCAAAGGAAACGCAACTGGCACAACAATTTGGAAAGGGCATACCTCTTAGCTATTACTGAAGTTTTAGAATCTTTCCCTCTCACCTTTTCAATTGCAAAGGGCATACCTGTCCCATCCCAGGTAGGATCTTGGTTTTCACTACATTGGTCGTGCCTATTTGTTTGCAATAATAACTTCAACTGGCTTCAGGCTGTGAGTCCTCTAAGAGGTAGTGATAGTCTTTGATCTAGTACTTTAGTGTGATTTTCTCCTGTAGAAGTCCAAATGTATAAATACAGTTTTTTTATGCTTGATTACTGATTTCAATTTACATGTATTTATGATGCTTCAATGATTTTGTGGTTAAGAGATACATATTTGTGGAAGTTTTTTCAACTGTAACTGGTTAAGGATATTGCAAGACAATATATATTTGGTATATTATTTTACGGTGGGGGTAACTGTGGTCCATGAAAGGGTTAGTCTTTAAGTCTTGCTAATGTGATTTTTAGGAATATGATGGTGACTTCTAGTTCAACCCATGTTCCTTTGTCTTTCATTATAGTCCATGCATCTCCTATAAAACATTTGTGTAGTTGGTTTTATTCTTAACTAGTGATGTTCTAAATCTGCTTAAGTTACTGCTTAAAAACATGAATCTGCTTGATCATTTGTGTATAATGTTTCACAAGAAATGAAGCTAAAGTGAGCACTGTCCATGGTCCTCTCTCAAACAAGGCAACAAGAATGCAGAGATGAAGAGGTTTTGAACTGTTTAGATTATAGCCATTAGTTTCTGCAATATGTGTACCTTCAAAGAAAATAAGGTATAATACCTACTTCTGTTCTTTTATGCAGGTTCTTGTTGAAGCAAAAAGAATAGCTGAATCTCGCATTCCACCCAAGGTAATTTTTTTTAAAGAATGCTTTGAGGAATTTTGTACGTCACATACACCCAATTGCCAATTTAAGACCAAGTAAAAAGGTGCATAACATTCACGTTCATAATCTAAAATTACTACTTTCTTTTTCTCTTTTCTTAGCCAAGCAAATGCAACCGTTTATTTTGCTTCATTCACTACAATTTCGCACCAAACATCATTTGACAACTTGGCTCCTCATCAAAATATCACTTTAATTTAGTCATAGAAATATATGAATAGAATTTGAACCACTTTCTGGGCATATTCACTGCCACAAAAAAAACCAAGTGCTTCTTCTCTTACCCACCTCTTTCTGTTTCCGATTATTTGTTCAATTTTTTAAGAACTCTTTGAAAACGAATGTTCTGTTATCTAAGATTTTTAAATGATAGAAAGAATCCAGCATAACAAATTATTTGCCAAAATTTAACAACTCATACAAATGATAATATTTTTATGTTAAAAATACTCTTCATTATAAATTCAAATAAATTACTAAACCAATTAAAGATGAAGAAGATGCAAAAATTCAAACTCAACTTCTATATTAATTCATTTCAACTTAAAATTCTACGAGTTGTCTATAACTTTTCAAGTTCTACAATCAATCAAAATGGAAAATTATATTATATTATTTTAACTTATAGTATTTCTATGATGTTACGCCTTCCCAAAATAGGATTGTGTTCCTTGAAAATTACGATTTAGAATTTCAGTCTAGAAATTTTTTAATTTTATATACATATAATTAAGTATACACCAGGAATCATATAATAATTTTATGAAGAAAAATCATATAGCCTTTCTTATTTTAAAACTTCGAATCTGCAAATATTACAAATACACTTATCTACTTTTATATCATTAATATCAATTAATTCTCATCTTAAAATGATAAACTTAGACTTTAAAGTGGTTTTAGGATACTAAATTTTGGAGCTTTCGGCCCAAGGTTCATTTTTTTACTAGCCATTTGTTTTCTTGATTATGTACAATGTTTTAGCATATTAAATTTTGATGCTTAATATTTGTTTATATTGTTTTAAGATTACCTACAAGAATACCAGTGGGTCATCAAAGGAGAAAAAGAGATAATGTCAAATGCAACAAAAGGACTCACTCAACAACTCTGTTGGATTTTATACTTTAGAATATTTTTGTGGGAACTTTTTAATTAATTATTTGGTTCCTATTGTATCATAGGTTTTAAAGAGGACTTTATTAGCTTATATATTATTTTATTAGGTGTAATTAAGTATAAATGTAAATCATTATTTGAACAATTTGTTGTGTTAAAACATGTTTACTATTTATTTTATAATATTCAATTTTAATTTCAAATTATTTGATTGATATATTAAAGAGTTTTTATCAAAATTATAAATAATACACAAAAAATCTGAATTCTTAATAATACTAACGGTTTTTCACAAACCCTTACTGGTTTTCACAAAACCTTTGCTAATACTGATAGTTTTCACAAAACCTTTGCTAATACTGATAGTTTTCACAAAATTTCTGTTAATACTGACGTGGCAGCTTTTTCCAACGATTTTTCTACCGCAGGTAATATATTTTCGGAAGGTTAAAACCATTGAAAAAGAAAAAAATAACCCTAATAAAATTGTAAATTTTTGTAGTGATATAAGGTGTATTTTTGGTTCATAAATAATTTTAACCGAAAGTTAAGCCAAATTGTTGTTTGAACACCTCCGGAAGACATAGTGACTGTGAAAACTATAATATTTATATTTATTTTTTAGAAGAATAACCACTAAATATACATTTAAGATCTTTAAAATCTAATTTACCATTATTAGAATTGTAAGAGTGAACAAAAATAGCTTACTTAACATGTTGTATTTCTTTAACTTTATTTAAATAGTTTAAATGTGATTAATTTCCCTATTTTATTTAACTTTAAATGAATTGTGGGTTAATAAATATTTTTTCTAAAGTGGTGAGTTACTTTAATTAGATAAGTATACACAAATTCTATTGATAAGTGTATATAATGAAATGATCAAGTATATACTTAAACTTAATCAAATCTTTTGAAGTCCAGTTATCTTATACTTATTTATTATTTTTTTTATCAACAATTTATGTTTGGGTAAGTTATTCACTTTGAATTTATCATTTTACATTTCTTAAATAGATTAGTTATTTTAATTTCAAACTAGTTTATCCTGTTTAAATATAGATATTGTGTAAATTTAATGATCATATTTTAACACAATAGTACACGACAAAACAAATATGATATTATTTTATGTTGGACTTGCATAACTATATTTTTTAATATTTTAACCAGAGGATTCAAACACCTATTTTTATATAATCTATAAATAATTTTAAAGCTTTGTAAGTTATACGAAAAATTGTCTTAACTTTTGTATTCTATTATTATGTATATCATATGTTGTTTACTTATTATTAGAATAACAGGGTTGTTAAATAAGGTACACAAGGATGGATGAAATATTAATGTTAAAACGTAATTAAATTAAATGTAATATTTTAATTAAAAATGACATAAGGTCATTATATAGGGATAAAAGATAAGATATAATTTTGGTGAAGACGACTTCAATCCCTTTAATTTTTATTAATAGATTTAGGCTATTATTGAGAAAATGTTTTCTTTTCTATATCTTTGTCATCCTAAATCAACATTTAATTATCCAAGCAACTTCACTGAATTTTTCACTAAATTTACATGTCTGGTTATAAGAAAATATTATGTAACTAGACAAAAACAAAATCCAATTACTTATTGAACTTCTAGTTTAATATGACAAATATGACACGTATAGTATGATCACTTGGTCAGTTAAGGACAAAACAATTAATAAATTTTTCGGTCTCACATGAAACAGTCGGTAGATCGATCAGTCGGGTTATAAACATAGTTAGTGCTAAAAATAATTACATCAACCATAAGTGAGATAACTACTGTTGGGCCAATTAGGTCAACACTATTTAAAATTTTATCCTAAAATCTATAAATACAAGTTTGATATCTAAATAGTTGGTTATGACCCCTTAGTCAGCCAAGGACAAAGCAATTAAAAAATCTTTCGGTCCCACATGAAATGGTCGATGGATCGATTGGTTGGATTATGGACATGCTTACCGTTAAAAATAATCATATCAATCCTAAGTGAAATCACAAATGTTTGGGCCATAATTAGGTCGACATTATTTAGATAATATGGCAGATTGTAAATGAACTCAAGTAGTATTATTTACTTGTGTTAAATTTCAGGATGACAGATGTTTTTACAAGCATTATATCATATGTAGAGTTGTCTTTCACTTGTTGCAACTCACTTCAATATGGGAATACACTTGAGTTATGCTATATTGCTACAATAATATCATATGCATTTGAAAGTACATTATCCTAGCAAATTAGAATAACAAATTAAAGAGCCAAATTTTTACACATCTGCATTTATTTAGTACTGTGTATATGTAATCATGTGAGTTGTAATGTTTAGCTTACAATGAACATGCTTGTATCAAACATTAATAGTTTTATTTCACACTTTCACCTTTATATTCAATCCCTTTAGTCAACTTCTGCTATGTGGACTGGCCCTTCACAACCATGATTATCAAACTCTCGAGTTAACTCGTAAACTCTTACGAGTTTACGTTCTCAGACATGACTTTCGAGTTAACTCAGAAGTAAGCTCGTTTTCTGTGTAAACTCGATAGAATCGATTGTGAAAACGGTAGGATCGTGTAAAATCGTGAGTTTAGAGCGATTCTGCGAGCTTAAAAGTTATATATTTAATGAAATGCATCAAAATTAATGACAATAATTCAAGTATTTATATTTTACAATATTTAATTTTATGAACAATATAACTATAAATTTTATTTATTTAAAGTTATATAATTTTGTAGACTTATTTGAATTAAAATATTATTTATATAATTTTTTTCATTTGAAGTAAATTCTTACGAGTTTACTTGACTCTTACGAGTTTATAAACTCTCGAATTTGATAACTTTGTTCACAATGCAAGTGCTATAATTATTTTCATAATTATTTTCAATCATCATCATCTTTTTCAGACATTTTATCATACAACTCATGCACAATTGTAATTTTCTAGTTTTCCAACCAACAAGTCATCAAGGAATTGCCAAGGACAACTTTGAAAAAAATATTGACCATTACTTTCTCTAAATTTTCTGTTATTTTGTATTAATGAAAAAAAGATGGACTCTAAAAGGAAAAAAATTCTACATTATCAAAAAATTCATATTATATATGACGATTAAAAAGAGAAACATACTTTTATTATATTGTCAATATAATTATGGTATATAATTTAGTAAATTTTGGATAAATTCATTATCCCACTCATTAAATAAAACATCGAACTGAAATGAACTTTTATAGTAGTCTGGATTTAATTAAATCATATAAGTTAAACAATTATTTTATGTTATTAAAAATTGTTATTTTTCAAGTATAAAACTAATTAAAATAATGATTTTTTTAAAGTAAACCAATAAATGAAGTCATAATAAATTTATTCAAATTAATTAATTCAAAACGTGAAAATAAAATATAACGCAATTTATATAATACAATTATAAAAATGAATATCGGATTTATTAAATAATATGCAGATGAGTGGGTTAGATAAAATTGGATCCAATCATAAATAAAATACAATCTAATTAAATCAAGTTGGATTTGATGAAATTAAATTATCAGATAACCTAACCCAATAAATATTATCAATAAAAATCACATAATCAATAAAAATATTATCAACAGTATAAAACACTGTTATAATAAAGTGACATAAACTTTTTTTAATAGATAAACTGAGATTGAACAGTTAAAATAAAGAAATTAAAATGGTGAGAAACTTAAGAAAGCAAAAGTAAATAATAAGAAGTGTAGATAATGATGGAAGACAGTAAAGACAAAGTATGGATGGAGAAGAGCAATCAAACTTTGGAATCTTCATGCTCAATTTATTTATTTATTTATTTTTGTTAAAAATATGTTTCTTGAAATTAATAAACTTCTATTCTAATAATTCAAACTCAATAATGTTAGAAAAATTTATAATCGTATGAGTGAAACCAATAAAATGAATTTAGTATATTTTGATGGGATATAAGGGTAAACTTAAAAGTTCAAATTTTCTGTTGATTTATTATATATATATTTTTATTACTTAGAAGTTTTTAAAATAATAATTATAATAATTAATAAATTTAACATATAATAATGTAAAAATAACAAATAACTTTAGACTCGTTAGTGAAATTAGTTAATTATGTTAAATTTTACAAATCTTGATATTATTCCTGTAATGTCCATACACTTTTAATGAAATATTGTTTTACCATACAAAACAATTATCAAGTATATGATCAAATTTATTATTATTTTATACATACTTTTATTAAAATTAATTTGATTCATTAAAAATATAAGAGAACTAAAACATTACTTACAAATTTAAGCAGTTTAAGAATGATTATATCAAAAACATAAAAGAAATATATCTATTTTAAAATTCATCCATATAAATTTAGAAAAACAGTGAGTATAGTTTTTCTTTTTATTATTGTCTTGTTCTTGTAAAAGTAGCTCTTACTGTAAAAGGTAATAACATTGAGAAGAATAAGTTGTCTCAATTCATATTTTTACTTCGATTTTCCTAAATGGAAATCTTCATTGTCAAAATCCTTCTAGTTATATAGTTTTTGTTTCTGATTCAGATTTCAGATTGACTTGAAAAAGATAAACATGACTGAGAATGCAGCATCATGAAGGTAGTTTATTTGGATAAGAATTTCAGTTTTTTTTCTTCTAATAATTTAATAATAATAATAATAATAGTTAGATGTCAACGTCGAAAAGACCACATCAAGATTTTCTTGCCATGTTTTCCGCAGGCGCAGAAAATTCTAAAACAGTAGAAAGACGACAGAGATAAAACCAAAATAGAGAATAAGAAAAAGAAGAGAGGGAAGGAAATTGAGAGAGAGAGAGAGAGAAATGGGGTAGGCGCAGATTGAGGAAGAGTGAGTGTATATGGGTGGTGTGGGAGCAACACTCTTTCGTGGATGGCATTCTTCGTTTCTTCCATCGATGCAATTCTATTAACTCTCACATTCACCTTCACAACAACAAAAACAACCTCAACAAAAATGCCAACAACAACGTTAACAACATTCTCCTCCTGAGAGACATTTACGTTCAAACATCTTCCTTCACCCTTCTCTCAAAGCCCCCAAACGCTCCCACTTCAAATCTTCCTCCATGGATCGTAACAAAAAGGTCCCTTTTAAACAAAATTACTTTTTTCTTCTGTGGGTTGTGAAAGATCATGCCTTTTTGTAGCTTTTCTGAGCAACGGGTGTCGTTCAAGTTTCAATCTTATTCCAATCCGTATTTTCAATTTTTGTTTTTGATTTGCTTTTGCGTCCATTTTTATTTTAACAATTAGTATTTGTAAATCATGGCAAAGAGTTATGTTTAGAATCTGGTTCAAGTTTTGTCTGTGAATATGCAAAAGGATATACCAGAGAGGTTTGATTTTATAGGTTGGAATTGATTTCATTTGGTGCTTCTTTCTGGTTATGAATCAAACTATTAGAAACTAAAGAGGTAGCATTTGGCAATTATTAAGTTAGCCTGATAATGGGTAACTTGTTCGGAATCCAAGTTATATTTTTTGATACTGTATCTGTGATTTACATCTATTACCATAGAGCTTGTAGTTGGTTGAAAGACAAGAACACGAATTAATTTATAGTACTCAAATCAAATAATATTTTCATGCTATTTGTCTGTCTCTAAATATTGATTCATCAAACAGGGAACAGGGGAGGCAGAGTTTTTTACTGAGTATGGAGAGGCAAGTAGGTATGACATCCTGGAAGTGATTGGAAAAGGGAGTTACGGTGTTGTGTGTTCTGCTGTTGACAGTCATAATGGGGAAAAAGTTGCAATAAAGAAAATCAATGATGTTTTCGAGCATGTGTCAGATGCCACACGGATCCTAAGAGAAATAAAACTCCTTCGTTTGCTTCGACATCCTGATATAGTTGAGATAAAGCACATAATGCTTCCTCCCTCCCGACGAGAGTTCAGGGATGTCTATGTTGTGTTTGAGTTGATGGAGTCTGATCTTCATCAAGTGATTAAGGCAAACGATGATCTTAGCCCTGAGCACTATCAATTTTTCTTGTACCAACTTCTTAGAGGCCTCAAATTTATACACACAGGTATACTTGTGATTAAGTACTTAACCTTTTCAGATAGTGATATTGAACCCAAACAATTGTTTTCTTACAGCAAATGTGTTTCATCGTGATTTGAAGCCAAAAAATATTCTAGCTAATGCTGATTGCAAACTAAAAATATGTGATTTCGGACTTGCTCGAGTTTCATTTAATGAGGCTCCGTCAGCTATATTCTGGACCGTAAGTATTATTGGAAATTGATTCACTTGCTATTTCTGTTCTGCTTCTGCTTTCTAAGATTTTCAGCTGAAAAGTGCAATCAAATTTATGGTTTCTGTGCCAGAATTATCCTTCTAAACATTTTGCTGACTAATTTTACGTACTCTTATTAAGGACTATGTTGCAACCCGGTGGTATCGTGCACCTGAACTATGCGGCTCTTTTTTCTCAAAAGTAAGTTTCTTGTATTCTTTCTACCTCTTTCTGTAGTTTGTGACATGTATGTTATGGCTCCAAATCTGTTTGTGCTTAATTATATGATATAGTTCAATTCTCTTGTTATACCTTTCATTTTTGAAAATTAGCTTGATGTGCATATATAATAGTACTCCCCCACATGAAAATACTTCTTGAATTTAGAGTTGATTTGTTTATATGAAATTTCAATTATTATATATGTGACATGTACATGTCATTCTGTTTTAGTTGCTTCTTCATCATCTTTTTGCAAATATTTGAATTTGTGTACGAAATATGAAGTTGAAGAATACTTAAAAAGTATTGATATACGTGTGTAATTTTATATCCTTGCCTTTTGCAGTATACTCCCGCAATTGATATTTGGAGCATTGGATGCATATTTGCAGAAATGCTCACTGGGAAGCCATTGTTTCCAGGAAAAAATGTAGTGCACCAATTGGATCTCATAACTGACCTGCTTGGTACTCCTCCTACTGAAACCATTTCTAAGGTCAGTTTATTCAAAAATCCATTATCCATTTTTTAACATCAATAGGCAAACTTGTAACATGCTGGACTGCAGAGACTACTCAAGGTCTGAGAGGTCTAAAACAAACTTGTAACATGCTAATGGTATTAATTATAAGCTTCTGATTTTCCTGTTTTAAAACATCCATGTCTGTTCTAATGGTTACTTTATTTCCTATAGCTTGTCCTCATGTTAGTAATTTTTAATCTTAATTTCACAGATTCGAAATGAGAAGGCTAGAAGGTACCTTGGTAGCATGAGGAAAAAACAACCTATTCCATTCACCAAAAAATTTCCAAATGTAGATCCTTTGGGTCTTCATTTGCTGGAGCGATTACTTGCATTTGATCCTAAAGATCGTCCAGCAGCTGAAGAGGTTGATCTTTGGTTACCTAGATAGCTACCGAAGAGGAAATTTCGTTTGATTATGCAGATAATTTCCCAAGTTCCTTACTTCTTCTTTGTTATGCCTGTGATTGCAGGCACTAAGTGACCCTTATTTCAATGGTTTGGCCAATGTGGAGCGTGAACCATCCACTCAACCCATTTCAAAGCTGGAGTTTGAGTTTGAGAGGAGAAAATTGACCAAAGATGATGTTAGAGAGTTGATTTATCGAGAGGTATGGCCACGCATTTCAATGGCTTGATTCACTTTATAATTTATTGTCTTCTCTTTTTTGGCTTGGTAATAATGACTTTTACATTTGTACTCAACAGATTTTAGAGTATCATCCCCAGATGCTCCAAGAATATCTTCGCGGTGGAGAACAAACTAGCTTCATGTATCCAAGGTAGGGGGCATTTTATCTCCCTCTAACTCGATTTGTTTTTGAAATTTCTGATAGTGCTATCTTATTATAGTTTTTTAGGAAACTATCCCCTAAATATCAAGTAGTTCTTGTCGTGATTTGGAACTTTTCTCATATTGTTCATAATTGAAGTAGTTTTTCCTGCTTTATAATATGTTCATGCTTCATCTTCTCAGTTCTATCAAAATCAATTCTTCTCAACTTTAAACCAAACTGGTACTTAGCAGAACTTCTACCTTAATGATTATTAGTCTGGTTCACATTTCATGCATTGTACTTGATGGTCTGAAAAACAGAATGTACTTGTTAAAATGAATCCAATCCTCCATGCTTGAACAGCCTATGCATTTGAAAAGTAATGGCTTCATGTATTTGTGAAAGCTGATGAGACTGGTAGACATGTATGTCCTTTGCTAAAGGAGATAAGATATTGAGCCAACTTTTATGATACTTGATTTGGATCCCTTACATTTATTGTTGCTGCACTGCACCAAAGTTCTGTTAGATTTTTTCTGCACAATTTTTTATAAAGAGCTATAGCCTCCACTAGCAAAACATTTAACATGCATGTCTAGTTTTTGTTTATGATTCTTGCACCTGATTTGGCATGCATGTATAGTTTTTGTTGGTTACTCTTGAGAAGCAACTGATGGTTTCTTGTCCTTTTTTTTTCTGCATACCTCAGAACTGTGTAATGTTGGACCTTTAAAATCACTGGTTTCTTGGGATTCTAATCTGTAATTGTGTGTTATCTTGTTGCAGTGGGGTTGATCGATTCAAGCGACAGTTTGCTCATCTTGAGGAGCATTCTGGCAAAGGTGAACGAGGCACTCCATTGTTGAGGCACCATGCCTCCTTGCCTAGGTAAGTCTTTGTTAAACTTGGCAAACCTATTCAAGTACTTGATTTGCACACTTGCACACTAACAATCTTGTTCTTTTGGAGATTTATTTTATCTATATTTTTTATTACCATCATTGGTTCAAATTATAATCTAGGGTAGTATTTATCATTACAATGTTTGTAGATGAAACTCTAGTTATGCCTACAAAACTGTCTCTGACATTATCTTTACAATGTTGGTGGATGAGACTGGTAGTTATGCCTACAAAACTGTCTCTGACATTATCTTTACAATGTTTGTGGATGAGACTGGTAGTTATGCCTACAAAACTGTCTCTGACATTATCTTTACAATGTTTGTGGATGAGACTGGTAGTTATTCCTACAAAACTGTTATTGACATTATCTTTACAATGTTTGTAAATTGACTGTTTCAATTTACTTTTTCCAGAGAGCGAGTTCCAGCTCCCAAGGAAGAAAATAATCAAAATGATGATGGTGAAAATCCAACTGCAGCAGTTGATGAGTCAGATTCTGGAAATCCAGATGCACAAAACGGACCCTCCAAGCCAAACTGCAGTGCACGTAGCCTATTGAAGAGTGCCAGCATTAGTGGTTCAAAGTGTATAGATGTGAAAAAAAGCAATGATCAAGAGGTACCTACCTAACTCTCCTCTCAGTTGCTGTTCTTGCATTGTGTGAAGTGAAATCCAATACCAATATTTTTCTACTCTTCACTGATGTGTGTCTTTGAAGTTTCAAACCCTTTAAAAAGAAGTTTTGAAAATCCAATGCAACTATATATAAGACTTAAAAATGTAGAGTATATAAACATAGAAACATTGCCTTTAGTGAATCAAAAACTCAAAGATTCATAGTACTCCAAGTTGTATGTACACTGTAGAAAACAATTCATAATTAATGACTATCATTTATATTTGATCCACCTTTTGTATGTGTGCATCATGGCCAATAATTGTTTATGATTTCTTGTTCTACCAAAGATATAGAATACCCAATTGCCTTCACTTGATCAATGTTGATTTTTGATGTTTTACTCTGAGTACATTTGTCCTTTAGTTATGTTGATCCTATTTCTTCAATATAGGAGGAGCCACTTACAGAGGTCAGTGATGAGACTCTGGATGAGTTGACAAAGGTTGCTTCCCTGCATACTTGATTCATGATTTTGATCTAACTTTCCAATGTTCCTCCCTTTACAAAAGAGAGAATGAATTGTTGCACAGAAACCTTTCACATTTTTTTGGGTGTAGAAGTTAACTGTAGGATTCTATTTAAGTATCATTTTTTTACATCTCAAGAAGTCATGTCAATATATATTTGTGTAATAGTAATTATTATTGCAGCACAATGTATTATATATAGTACGTATTGGAGCAAGTAGGGATTGTACCAATCACCTTAATTCTTCTTTTATAGCAGAATTTGGTCTTGGTTTTGCATGTCTATGTAGGTGTCAAATTGATGTATATTATTTATGTTTTCATCCTGTATCCTTGAAACTATGTCATGCTTTTGAAATTTTAAAAGCCTTTAAAGTGATATGTAATTAGGAATCACCATGGATAGAATTTAAAGATATTATAATTTTCATTTCGATTAAATATGTTTAGTTCTTGAAATTTAACGTGAAATTAGAATTGTTTATATTTTAAACTTTTATAGAGTTTGATTTCCAAAAGTTAAAAAAATGAACGGTATTAAATTTTTTTATTGTTTAGATAATTTTATACATTTCAATTAAAATGTCAATTTAAAGCACTGTTTCATAAGTCTAAACAAATTAGTGTCATTGGATTTAAATGATATATAGTTTAATAATATAATTTATTTGTTTTTATTTTTATTAAAATATTATATTCTTTTAAAGTTTTTATTGAAAAGATAAATTATATAGTTTTGTGTTATTTTATAATTTCTTAAATTAAATATTGGAGTATCATTTTTTTTATAATGTTATTTTTCTATTTTCAAAATTATAAATAAATGTAATATGTAATCGCATTGTCTTATTATTATATTTTCTAGGTTTCTTTTTAATAATACTTTACCTTAATTTTACTTTAAGGTAAAGATTAATATCGTATAAATATGAGAAAAATAACAATAATTTTAAATTTAATTAATTTTAATCTACTGAGTATATAACGAGCTGCGGTAATGCATGCCTGTTTTTCAATATTAATGTCAATAAGTTTAGGTTGGATTGAAAAGATAGATTTAGAAGATTAAAAATAAGAAAAAAGAAAATTTGAAGGTGAAATCGTTTGAACGAAGAGAAAAATTATAAAAGATAAAGAGGAATAAAAAATAGACATGAAAGATTATATAAAATAGTAAAAGAATAAAAGATGTATATTATTATTTTTTATTAGTATTATTATGATTATTTATTATTATTTCATCATCAAAATATAAATTTTTTCATATTATTATTATTATTTGTAATATTTAATATTATTAACATAATTATTTTATTATTATAGGTTTAATATAAATTTTCGTCTCTATTTTTCTTATAATATAGGACTCAATTTTTTTAGTGTTTAATATGGTTCCAATTTTCATTTGTCTTTTTTTATGGCGTTTGAATTGTTAATGACATAGTGTTTATTTGAGCAACCAATGGATGAGATGTTTATTTTTCGTTACATGGCTCATCCAACACAATATTCACAATATCACATTACTATCTTTATCCTTCCAACACAAAAACCATAGCCAGTACCGTCAACCACCACGCACATCTATCTCACCGCATCAGCGACACACCGTAATGAAACACTTGCGCACACATATCTAAAACCAAGATGCAATTTTTTAAATAAATTCCAAAATCATTACTTCATAAAACAACATAAAATGATATATGTAGATACAATTTCCATGTTTTAGTTTATTTCCCACATAGTGAAAAATAAAACCAAACATTTCCTCCAATCAATAAAAAAACAAAAAACATAAGACACATTCATTATATTTATTTTCAAAACAAAATACCACAAATATAATTCTATTAAATTTGAGTTCTAAACCCAAATTATAGAAAAGAAATGAAAATAAAAGACGTGAATTAAAGGAAAATGAGATATGGAAACTAAAGGGAAAGAAAAAGAAAGTAAAAGTTTGAAATACTAGTATATAATGATAACATAAGGTGGAAGTTAGAAATCCTAGTATCGACAAACCATGTAAACAAAAAGAACACCTCATCCACCAAATATCGTTAATAATTTATACATCATTAAAAAAAACAAAATTGAAAAAAAAAATACAAATCAAAACGATATTAAACATTCTAAAAAGTCTTATGATGAAAATTAAGCCAAAATTTTTCTACTTTATCTCTATATATATGAGGAAGGAAAATTTAAAAGGGAAAAAATATGACATCAGATTTAACCTAATTTTTTCCACTTTGGTGCTACCTGGTATCCAATGGTAGAACTTATACTTTGCTGGTAGAACTTATACTTTGCTGATAGAACTTATACTTTTTTAATCCCTTTACTAGATTTCGCTTATTTGATAGTCGGAGTGTTTTTGATTTTACAGTACCGATGGTCGGAGTGTTATTTTGACAGGTAGCTTTTCTCTGAGGTTGAGAACTTAATATCCTGCGCAGTTATGGTGACAATGGGACCATGGAAGAACATTTTGAAACTCACCATGGAATTCGGGGTGGATGTTTATACCTATAATTTCTTGATAGATGCATTATGCAAAGAAGGAAAGGTCAAAGAAGGCAAAAATGTGTTAGCTGATATGAAGAAAGCTGGTGTAAAACCTAATAGTGTTATGAGTATTACTTTTTCAGTGAAGTGAAAAATGCGAAACATGTATTCAAAGTTATGATTCAAATGGGAGTAACTCCTGACTTTTACAGCTAAAATGTCACGATTAATGGACTAATGAGAGAGTGGATGAGGCCATGAATCTTTCAGGAAATGCATAGGAGGAGTATGCTTCCTGAGGTAGTGATGCATGATTGAAATCAAGAACCAGATAGCTGATCTGTATTGTGTTAATGATTGTAATGTATTGCTGTGTTTTACATCTATTACCATAGAACTTGTAGTATGAAAGACAAGATCGCATTAATTTTAAATGTAGTAACCAAATATCGAGAAGCATAAAACTATCCACTTCATGTGTAATTCATGGGTGATTACGTAAAAATCAAGAGCTAAATTTTAGCATTTTCATCTCGAGAGAATTGGTCCACATTACCTAATCTTCTTGGATCAAATCTAAAACAATTTAAAGGAAAATAGAAGTTTAAATAACTTAACTACTAAAAATCCCTTCCTTAAACCAAATGCTTAAAAAAAACATCTAGTTTACTTCTGAAGTTTCAATTATGCAAAACATACTTCTAAACTTCAGAAATTGTTTCAATTTGAGTGACTTAGTCGTTATATTAGCTACATCCTTCTGAGTATTACAGTAGTTCAATTTGAGTATTACAGAAGTTGTTGATCTTATTTCTTTAATATAGGAGGAGCCTCTTACAGAGGTGAGTGACGAGACTCTGGATGAGTTTACAAAGGAATTGCTTCCATGCATATTCATGATTTTGATTTAACTTTCCAATGGTCATCCCTTTACAAAAGAGAGAATGAATTGTTGCAAAGAAACCCTTCACTTTTTTTGGCGTAGAAGTTAACTGTAGGACTCCGTTGTATTTAAGTGTCATTCTTTACATATGCAAGAAGTCATGTCAGTATATATTTGTGTAGTAGTAATTAGTGCGGTCACGGGTCATCCGACTCAACTCGGTTTAGCCTATTAATATTCGAACTTGTTTAACTCACCACGAGTTGGTGAATTAAACAGATTGATTTATTGACTCACTTAATTACAAGTTATTTTTAAATTCGAAAAAAAGGTTTAATTTTTTTTTGTAATTCAAATATAAATAAATTTTAGTTTAAAATGATGTTAAATTTCAAAAATAATTCAAAATAAAAAAAGTAACATATACAACTCAAATGAAATAAAAAAACAAGCTCAAAAAACGAATAAATAAATTTTTAATATTGATTATTTTTGTGTCACTTATCCATTTATAAGATTAGAATCCTAAATAGATAAATCTATAATATTTTGCTCTCTTGAAAAATATTCTTTTTTATTCTCATTTACAATATATAATAAAAAAATATTAACTAATAATATTAAAACACAAAGTAATAAATAATTAAATTAAACTAGATGGGTTGTTTGGCTGAATCCGGGTGAGCCAAGTTGAAAATTGATCTGTATAAAAAAATTACATTTGTTTCAAACCCAACCTTGCTCGAACCAATGATGGGTCGGGTTGACCCGCGAGTTCTAAGTGAGCCGGATTGAAAATTCGTCTGTATCAAAAAGTTACATTTGTTTCAAACCCAACCCGGCTCAAACGATTGATGGGCCGGATTGATCCGCGGATTCCAACCCATTTTGACAACACTAATAATTGTTATTGCAACAAATGTATTATAGTACTTATTAGAGCAAGTAGGGATTGTACCAATCACCTTAATTATTCTTTTATAGTAGAATTTGGTCTTGTTTTTGCATTTCTTTCAAGGTATCAAATCGATATATATTATTTATGTTCTCATCTCATTGTAGATGCACAATATCCCTGAAACTACGTCATGCACGGTTTTGAAATTTCAAAAGCCTTTAAAGTCACGTGTAATTAGGAATCACCATAGGTAGATTTTAAATATGATATTATAGATTTTATTTGGATTAAATTTGTTTTTAGTTCATCGACTTTGATCTAAAATTGGAATTTGTTTATATTCCAAATTTTGATAGAGCTTGTTATTAAAACTTGAAAAATGAATATATATACTCTTTTTAATTCAACTATGTTAAATTTCTTGACTTGTCAAATATGTTTTTGGTGTTTGGGTTGTTTATATCATTTGATATGTTGTAATTCAAATGTTAGTCTGAAACATCTATAAATTTGAAACACTGTTTAACAAAACGGGTCATCCGGTCTGACACGGGTCATCTGGTCCGACTCGGTTCGGCCTACTATGAGTTGGTTATTAGTGAGTCATATCAATCTGGCTCACTTATCAGCGAGTCGAAAAAAATTCGAACTTGTCCAGCTCACACGGGTTGATGGATTAAACGGGTTGACTCACTGACTCACTTAATTACAAGTTCTTTTTTTTTTAAATTAAAAAAAAAGGTTTAAATTTTTTTGTAATTCAAATATAAATAAATTTCACTTTAAAATGATGTTAAACTTCAAAAATAATGCAAAAAAAGTAACACATACAACTCAAATGAAATCCAAAAACAAGCTCAAAAAATGAATAAATAAGTTTTTAATATTGATAATTTTTGTGTCACTTATCCATGTTTAAGATTAGAGTCCTGAATAGATAAATTTATAATATTTTGCTCTCTTGAAACATCTTCTTTATCCTCACTTACAATATAATAAAAATATATTAACTAATAATATTGAAACACAAAGTAATAACTAATTAAATTAAACTAGATGGGTTGACAAGCCAACCCGGCTCACCACAGGCTCAATCCGAGTGAGCCGGGTTGAAAATTGGTCTGTATAAAAAAAAATTACATTTGTTTCAAACCCAACCTAGCTCGAACTAATGATGGACCGGGTTGACCCGCATGTTCTAAGTTAGCCGGGTTGAAAATTGGTCTGTATCAAAAAATTACATTTGTTTCAAACCTAACCCGGCTCGAACGAGTGATGAGCCGGGTTAATCCGCGGGTTCTAACCCATTTTGACAACACTAGTAATTATTATTGCAACACAATGTATTATAGTACTTATTAGAACAAGTAGGGATTGTACCAATCACCTTAATTCTTCTTTTATAGCATATTTTGGTCTTGTTTTTCATCTCTTTCAAGGTGTCAAATCGATATATATTATTTATGTTCTCATCTCATTGAAGATGCACAATATCCTTGAAACTACGTCATGCACGTTTTTGAAATTTCAAAAACCTTTAAAGTCATGTGTAATTAGGAATCACCAAAAGGTAGATTTTAAATATGATATTATAGGTTTTATTTGGATTAAATTTGTTTTTAGTTCATTGACTTTGATCTAAAATTAGAATTTGACTATATTCTAAATTTTGATAGAGTTTGTTATTAAAACTTGAGAAATAAATATATTATATATATTCTTTCTAATTCAACTATGTTAAATTTCTTGACTTGTCAAATATATTTTTGGTGTTTGGATTGTATATATCATTTGATATGTTTTAATTCAAATGTTAGCCCGAAACACCTATAAACCTAAAACACTGTTTAACAAGTTCAAATAAATTTGTGTCATTGGATTCAAATGATATATATATATATATATATATATATATATATATATATATATATATATATATATATATATATATATATATAAATTTAATTAACTTGATCTATTAAAGTTTGGGATAATGATAAATTTCAATTTCGTGTCAAAGTTTTAAAAAAAATATTTATTTTGTTTTATTTTCTATATTTATGTTATTTTCGTCCTTGTTATCTTTATTGATATGTTAATAACTAAGTATTTATTTAAATTTAGATTCAATATACTATATTGATAACAAAATATAATGTTCATCTACTATTTATAATAATAAGTAAAATATTTAAATAACTCAAATAAAATAGAATGAGTATGAAATAGCTAATTTATAAACTTATAAGTTTTCACTCAATCAAGACTTACTGTTGTTTAGCGGTTATGTTTATCATCCGAACATGAAATAAATATTATAACTGTGAAGGACTTTACATATTATTTTTTTTTGACAGAATTTTATAGTTATTATTCTATGAGTATGACAATGAAAGACATATAGATAACTTTTTATGGAATTAAAAATATTAAATACCTTTCTTAATTCATGTCAGAAACCTTAAACATTAAAAAAATGAGAGGAATTGAGTATCACTCTCTAATTTTGAATTTATTAATTAGGATGCTTATTCTATAAATCAATGATAATTTTTATATGCTCTTTTCTTTAACAGCATTCAAGTACTCTTTAAAGAACAAAGTCATGATAAAACTAAACTTGAAGTACACAAATAAACAATACTTTTTATAAACCAACACTAAAAATGTTATCTAAATATATTTAAAATTAAAGTGCCTGATGTTTTTTTATGTTAAGCATCATCTTATTTTCTAGTATTACCAAATTTTAAAATATCTTAATATATTTATTATTGATTTTCTTTTACTAACTGAAGTTTCAACATGAATGTAAAATAAGAAATAAAACGTAAAATTCACACTAGAAATCATTAGAAATCAAGTAGTTGGATAGTTTTGTTCATTTTTCAGTAAACTAGAATAACATGGTCGATATACTTAGAAATTTTAATATGTAAATAATATAATTTAATCGTTTTTGTTTTTGTTAAAATATTATATTCTTTTATAGTTTTTATTGAAAAGATAAATTATATAGTTGTGTTATTATAAATTTTTTTTAATGTTATTCTTTCTATTTTGAAAATTATAAATAATTGTAATATGTAATTGCATTGTCTTATATTATTATATTTTCTAGGTTTTTTTTAATGATACCTTATCTAGTTTTACTTTAAGGTAGAGATTAATATGATGAAAAAATAAAATAAAAGTAACAATAATTTTAAATTTAATAAGTTTATGTTTGAATTGAAAGTAAATTTGAAAAATTGAAAATAAAAAACAAAGAAATTTTGGAAGTAAAATCGTTTGAACAAGGGAAAGATTATAAAAGATGAAGAGAAATAAAAGAGATATGAGATATTATATAAAATAATAAAAAATAAAAGATGTATATTAATATTTTTTATTAGTATCATTATATTATTAATTATTATTATTTCAGTATCAAAATATAAATTTGTTTATATTATTATTATTAATTGTAATATTAAATTTTTTGCATTATTATTATATCATCATGTACAGACTTTTTCTACTTTATCTATATATAGGAGGAAGGAAAGTTTATAAGGGAAAAGATATGACATCAGATTTGACCTAATTTATTCCAATTTGGTGCTCCCCTGTTATCTATTGCTGGAAACAAATAGCGGCTAGGGTTGTCTCTCTTGTTCCATTCCCAAGCTTTCTTCTGTTTTGCCAAATCCTTTCACCCTGACTCCCCTTTGCATCATGTTCACAATCTTCTCCACGCTACTTCTGTTTTCGTTTCCAAGCAGATGGAGATCGAGGGAATAATTAGCCCTGAATTTGTCATTCTTTAAGCGTCACTTGTCGTGAAGGTTGAGTGCTTCATTGATCTAATTCAGATAAATCACGTTAGGATTTATCAATTATAGTTCAAGAAAGCGTTCAAATTCACGGTAAGTGATTACAGAAGAATATGTCAATCGAATTACTTACGCCTCTATCATAAAAGTTGTCAACAAAGCCAGATCATACTGTATTCAAAGGTACAATTGCAGACAACGGTTATGGTTTGTCTTCTGAATTTATTTATTGCCAAGAGAATTTTTCATAATCCTTTGATCTATAATAGTCTAGTTTATGGCTTTTTCATTGCTGATAATTTACCAGAAGCTATTGGTTTTGTAAATGCAATGATATTGAATCGTCTCGGACCGACAAGGTGCCGGCAGGGGATTTAATGTCGGATCTCGTGTGAATACCATATCGATAGCCGGAATGTGATCGATCCGGCTTCAGAAGAACCTTAATCAAAATAAAGGTTAATCTTAATTTGGGATTGGCCTTCACTGATTCATCCGTACAGCAACTATCCCTATATAGACAGGAGAGGAAGAAAGGGAACAAGGGTTAACTTTTCTGATAGGACTTATACTTTTGAATCTCTTTGGTAGATTTGGCTGATTTATCATGTTTCAATTATGTCAAACATATTTCTAAACTTTAAATTTTAGAAATTGTTCCGATTTGAGTGATTTAGTTTACTTGATTATAAATATTGTAATAATTTAATTTGATTATTTCTTTAGTTATGTTGATTCTATTTCATGAATATTTGAGAAGCCACTTACAGAGGTCTGTGATGAGACTCTGGATAAGTTTACAAAAGTTGCTTCCTTGCATAGATTCATGATTTTGATCTAACTTTCTAATGTTTCTCCCTTTACAAAAGAGAGAATGAATTGTTGTACAGAAACCCTTCAAATTTTATTTTGGCGTAGAAGTTACTGTAGAACTATGTTGTATTTATGTATAATTCTTTTACACCTGCAAGAAATCATGTCATTATATATTTGTGTAATAGTACTTATTATTGCATCATAATGTATTTTGAACAAGTAGTAGGGATTGTACCAATCACCTTAATTCTTCTTTTATAGCAGAATTGGGTCTTATTTTTGTATGTCTTTAAAGGTGTATTTTCATTCTTACTGGAGATTGGAGATGTACAATATCTTTGAAACTATGTCATGCATGCTCTTGAAATTTCAAAAGTCTTTAAAGTTATGTGTAATTAGGAATCACCGTAGGTTGATTTTAAATATGATATTATAGTTTCCATTTGATTAAATATAGTTTCAGTTTATGAATTTTGATATGAATTTGAAATTGATTTATATTCCTAATTTTGATAAAGTTTGTTATCCAAATTTGAAAAATGAACATATGTACTCTTTCTAATTCAACTCAGTTAATTTTTTTACTTGTCAAATACTTTTTTTTTTTGTGTTTTGATTATTTAGGAAATCTAAATAAATTAATATATATAATTGGATTCAAATGTGTATATATATTCATTTTCAAAATTTAGTCTGAATTATCGTTTAATAAGTCTAAATAAATTAATGTAATTGAATTCAAATGTGTATATATATTCATTTTCAAAATTTAGTCTGATTAACAAGTCTAAATAAATTAATGTAATTGGATTCTATGACTATGAGTCCATGCCAATGAAATATTGCTTTTTTTTATTATATAAATAACTATTTATGAAATTAAATTCATTTCTTAATTCATACTAGAAACATTAAATAAAATGAATTATGAATTTATTAATTAAATCCTTAATTTATAAATAAAAGATCATTTTTATATGATCGCATCATTCAAGTATTCTATTAAGAAAAAAGTTATGATAAAACTAAACTTGAAGTATAAAAATAAACAATACTTTATATAAAACAACACTAACAATATTATCTAAATATATTTAGAATTAAAGTGTATGATGTTTTTTCATGTTAAGTATCATCTTATTTTCTTGTATTACCAA
Source organism: Vigna angularis (assembly GCF_016808095.1). NCBI lineage: Eukaryota > Viridiplantae > Streptophyta > Magnoliopsida > Fabales > Fabaceae > Vigna > Vigna angularis. The sequence continues at coordinate 33,345,058 of NC_068977.1, read as the reverse complement.
ATTTTAAAATATCTTAATATACTATTATTTATTTTCTTTTACTAATTGAAGTTTAAACTGTGACATCCCAAAATATATAGCACAGTTATCCAAGTCTGGATGAGAAGTTTTAAAACTTAAGTACAAGTTCATAATTCTCCAAAATACAAGATTAAATAAAGGTTCAATGGGACCTAAAGAGTGTTTCCAAAATACAGATCATGATAAAATGAAGGCTAGAAATCTTTCAAAATAAAGAGCTACTTAAATTAAGAGCTAGTAGAAATCCTAAGCACTAGGGGTTGGGTCTTCCTCAACTTCCAAAGCTTGCTCCAAAGGTACATCATCACCTACTGCTCACATCCAAAGGATTGGATGATCATCGCAAGGGGGAAAGCAAACACATGCAACACATACAAATGCAAGGGTGAGCTAGGTCTCAAAAAATCATACAATTCATTTTCAATCAATCTAGCATTTCCCAGAATATCCATACACACATAAACACCTTAGTCATCATAAACATAAGCATTTATTTCATAAAACTCATCAAGACAGCATCCTATCATGTTAAGACTCCTAGACACGTCCGGACATAGAATGTATGTAGAGCTGGGGCGGGTTGTGCACTTGTGATGGCCTCTACTGCTTTGCAAAGCCATTGCCGAGGGGTTCCACCCGACCATACACAAGGCTAGTCCGTTACCGCGGAATAGACCTTCAGTGATAGCGCCTACCCTAGGACCTCCCACTACTCCCACCACACGCGTCAATCCTCTCTAAGTGAGAATGAAAGATCGTTGGAGTGTTAGGGATAACCCCTCATATGGAAGCCTCTCACATTCATTCAATACACTAACTGATCCCACCGACAGATCTTAATTTCATATTCAATCCGACCACTTTAAATCACATGATATTCGTCTTGGATCAATAATGTACCTCATAAACCACTTTGATTCATCAAACATAAAATTTCATATTCATTCAAGTGCATTCTTACTATATTGTCTCATACCAAACCCATACATCATCATACAACATCAACCATATCATAAAAACAACTCATACATTACATACTTTCACAAAACCATCACTTATTAACACAAATTTCTTTAGGACTTTTAACTATCAATACTTAAGTAATTCAAACAGCTTAGAGACCCTAACCAATGGCTCCGGAAGGGTCAAAACCCCCCAGAACGACCTAAAGAACGTCCAAAAATGATATCCGGAACCCCGAAAACCACCAAAAATTGTCCTAGATGATTTTCCGACGACAATAATCGATTATCATATGTGATAATCGATTATTTGCGAGAGCTTTGAAGAGGATACAATTCTCTGACTAAAATAATCGATTATCAAGTGAGATAATCGATTATTCTTATCAGTTTTTGACAGCAACGTGATTTTTCTGGTTTTGGTGCATCTTAGACATATCCAAATGAACAAACTAAAATCTGTAACACTAATATTGATATGAAACATGTTTATAGATGAAAGTAAAGTATTGCATTGGTCATTTGGATAGGAATTAGATGTACTAAACTAACTCAATTTCTACTCCAAAACATCTAACTCAATAACTAGAGGACCCCAAACTCAATTTTTATTAACTCAGGACCCAATTTCAATCCTACCATGTTGCTAATGGCTTTGCTCAATTTTATGACCCTAACCAGTTCTAATAGACTCATACCAGTCAGCCCCACTGTCCAATTTCACTCAAGACTCCCTAGGCTCAAATCCTCTACCTCAGTTCCTCTCAAAAGGCATAAAACATTACTCTCTTAACCCTTTACTCTTTTCACAAGACCAACTCATCAATTCCATTCCAACCACTCTTTACTACCCAGTTGGTCAACGGAGAAGAATCAGATGTCTGAACGCATCAGTCTCACCTTCGACGCCAACACATATGACTAGTCACAACGTACTGGACCAGGCTAGGGCTGCTCTATGATCAGGGATGTGCCAACTCAGGTTTTTAAGATTCCTCTATCCTACCAACACAGTACTCTAAACAAGTCCCAATTCAGTAACCTAAGTTATCCAAACTGCCCTATAGTGTTTTTGACTCTACTTGCCCCATTTCCCTTATCTCACTTCCCTTTACTAACACAGTACCTGCACACCTATCTATTAACCCCAAGACCAACATTACATACTCCAGTCCTCTCCAACAACAGTCAGTACAACCAACAAATATATCCAGGTAAAATCAACATTAGTACAACATGATCACACAATTTCTTGACTTTCAACCAACACAATTTAAACATGTTCATCACCAAAATAGCATAACAGTAAAAAGCAAAATAAATCATACAAGCATATCATACATCCTCTAAAATTGTAACTAGCTCCCCTTACCTTAAATTTCCAGCAGCTAAACTCAAGAGGAAATTCCAAAGGCACTCTAGGAAAATTGACAGCACCTATATTCCACCAAATGGTGATAGAAATTAGTCTCTAAAATAAGCTTAGGGTTAAGATTTTGGGGAAAAATCACAAGTGAACTACATGCAGCAAAATTTGCTACATGATCACAGTTCAAAAAAGGGGAAAGTTACTTACCCTATGAAATTGCAAATGCAATCGGTGAAAATTAGAGCCCTTGATGCAAAGATCGCCTAGACGTCTGCGGAATGGGAATCCAGTGACTCAATGGAGTGGAAATCTAGAGAGAAGAATGGGTTTTGGAGAGGATAATGTTAGAGAGATGTTTGAAGGAGAGAAAATGAAATATAAGTTTCTGAAAATGTCTTCAGAAACTGTTTTTAAGTTTTATTTATTTATTTATTTATTTTTAAAGGTTATTACATAAACATGGATGTAAAATAAGAAATAAAACGTAAAATTCTCACTAGAAATCAAGTAGTTGGATAGTTTTGTTCATTTTTCAGTAAAATAGAATAACATTGTCAATATACTTAGAAATTTAAATATGTAAATAGTATAATTTAGTCATTTTTATTTTTATTAAAATGTTATATTCTTTTTAAGTTTTTATTGAAAAGATAAATTATATAGTTCTGTGTTATTTTACAATTTTTTAAATTAAATATTAGAGTATCATTTTTTATAATGTTATTATTTCAATGTTGAAAATTATAAATAATTGTAATATGTAATCGCATTGCTTATTATTATATTTTTCTAGGTTTTTTTTACTGATACCTTACCTAGTTTTACTTTAAGGTAGAGATTAATATGATACAAAAATATATATGAAAGAAACAATAATTTTAAATTTAATTGACTTTAATTTCTTCAATATATATGTATATAAAGAGCTATCGTAAATCATACTTACTTCTCATTATTAATGTTCTCAATATTAATGTTGCATAAGTTTATGTTTGGATTGAAAGATAAATTTAAATAATTAAAAATAAAAGAAAAAAAAACTGGGGTGAAATGGTTTGAACAAGAGAAAAATTATAAAAGACGAAGAGAAATAAAAAAATAGATATGAAATATTATATAAAATAATAAAAAATAAAAGATGTATATTATTATTTTTTATTAGTATTATTATGATTATTAATTATCATTTTTATTTCATTATCAAAATATAAATTTGTTTATATTATTATTATTAATTGTAATATTTAATTTTATTAATTTTTGTATTATTATTATATATGTATAGACTTTTTCCACTTTATCTATATATATATATATATATATATTTATATATATATATATATATATATATATATATATATATATATATATATATATATATATATATATATATATATATATATATATATATATATATATATATATATATATATATATATATATATATATATATATATATATATATATATATATATATATATATATATATATATATATATATATATATGAGGAAGGAAAATCTAAAAGGGAAAAAGTATGACATCAGATTTGACCTAATTTTTTCTGTGCTCCCCTGTTATCTATCGCTGGAAACAAATAGCGGCTAGGGTTGTCTCTGTTGTTACATTCCCAAGCTTTCTTCTGTTTTGTCAAATCCTTTCACCTTGACTCCCCTTTCCATCATGTTCACAATCTTCTTCATGCTACTTCTGTTTTCGTTTCTAAGCAGATGGAGATCAAGGGAATTAACCCTGAATTTGTCATTCTTTAAGCGTCACTTGTCATGAAAGTTGAGTGCTTTCTTGACCTAATTCAGATAAATCATGTTAGGATTTTTGTATTAGTTGAAGAAAGCATTCAAATTCATGATAAGTGATTACACAAGAATATGTCAACCGAATTCCTTACGCCACTTTCACAAGGGGTTATGTACAGCACAATTATTCACACTAGAGTTGCAGAAGACGGTAAAGGTTTGTATTCTGAAATTATTATGCCAAGGGAACTTTTCATTGCTGATATTATTTCAAGAGAATTTTTCATAATCTTTTGATCTATAATAGTCTAGTTTATGGCTTTTTCATTACTGATAATTTACTAAAAGCTATTGGTTTTGTAAATGAAATGATATTGAATCGTCTCGAACGGACAAGGTGCCGGCAGGGGACTTACTGTCGGATCTGATGTAAATACCATGCCGATAGCCGGAATGTGATCGATCCGGCTTCAGCACAACCTTATATATATAGACAGGAGAGGAAGAAAGGGAAAAAAGGTTAACTTTTCTGATAAGATCGCAGTAATTAGTAGTAAACAAATAATGTTATTTTCCCCTTTCTCTGCATAATCGTTTGTGTTACTTCAAGTGCTTCAGAAGCTAACCAAACTGGTTTATGTTTTTAACGTAGTTTCCACTTTTCAAACCACGGTTTCAAAAGTACAGAGACAGTTAGAAGAAGCATAAAAAACTACCCACATCATGTATAATACTTAAAAATCAGAAGCTAAATTAACATCTTCCGAGAGTATCAGTCAACATAACCTAATCTTATTGAATCAAATCTAAAACAATTTAAATGCAAAATAGAGTTTTAATAACTTAACTACTAACAATCTCTTCCTTAAATCAAATACTTAAGAAAACATCTAGTTTACTTCTTATGTTAAACATACTTTTAAACTTCAGAAATTGTTGTATTTTGAGTGGCTTAATCATTATATTAGCTACTTTACTATGAGTATTACGATAGTCCAATTTGATTATTCCTTTAGTTATATTAATCCTATTTATTCAATATAGGAGGAGCATAAAGGTTGTTTCCCTGTATATTTGATTCATGATTTTCATCTAACTTTCCAATCCTCCTAAATTTACGAGAGAGATATAATTGTTGCACAGAAATCCTTCATAATTTTTTTGTTGGCATTGAAGTTAACCGTAGGAGTATGTTGTATCTAGGGTTAAATATATTTTTAGTTCCTAGACTATCAAATATTTGTTTTTAGTCTATCTTTCAAAGTAAGGTATATTTTAGTCTTCATTCTTAAGGAAATCTTAATTGTTGATCTTCTAAAACTAAAACCAGTAAAGAAGGACTAAAATGTATATATTTGTATAACAGTACTTATTATTGAATATAGTGTCCTATAATATTTATTGGAGTATGTACCAATTGTACCAATCACCTTAATTTTTCTTTTATAACCGGTCTTATTTTTCATGTATTTGAAAGTAATGCATAATTAGAATTTGTTTATATTTCAAATTTTGATAGAGTTTGATATCAAAATTGAAAAATGAACATATATATTATTTTTAAATTAATTGTGGTAAATTTTTTGACTTGTGAAATATATTTTTTACTATTGAATTGTATATATCGTTTGATCATTTTTAATATATCGTTTGATCATTTTTAATTCAAATATCAGTTTAAAACATAGTTTAACAAATACAAATAAATTAATGTCATTGGTGAATTCAAATAAGTATATATATTCATTTTCAAATTTAAACATCAAAATGTATTAAAATTAATGATAATTTTCAAATTTAAATATCAAAATGTATTAAAATTTGAGATAAGATGAATTTCAATTTTGTATTAAAGTTTAGAAACGAAATATGTTTATCTTGTTTTCACTTTTTATATTTATGTTATTCACGATATATTTATAACTAAATCTAATGTTGTTCTACTATTTAGAATGAATATAAAATAACTAATTTATAAACTTATATAAGTTTTCTCTTAATCATGACTTACTGTTATTTAGTGGTTATGTTTATCACCCGAACATAAAATAAATATTATAACTGTGAACGACTTCACATAACAATTCCTCCATCTTTTTTAACATGTATGTATGTATATGTAAAGAGCTGTTGTAGATCTAAATCATACTTACTTCTTAATATTAATGTCGCATAAGTTTATGTTTGGATTAAACAATAAATTTTAAAATTTGAAAAAAAAAATTGGAGGTGAAATCGTTTGAACAAGATAAAGATTATAAAAGATGAAGATAAATAAAAAAGAGATATGAAATATTATAAATCATAATAAAATATAAAAGCCGTATATTATTATTTTTTATTAGTATCATTATTATTATTTCATTATCAAAATATAAATCTGTTTACACAATTATTATTAAATGCAATATTTAATATTAATAATTTTTTTGTATTATTGTTATATCATGTATGTATAGACTATGGATGCCGATATATATTTCAATAATTTTTTATAACGGATAAAGTGTTACTGTTTTATTGGTCACACGCGGTCATGGGCTGTTGTCAAAAGTGGTAAAATTTTTTTATTAAAATAATATTTTTCTATCTATATATGTACGAGGAAGCAAAATTTAAAAGGAAAAAAATATGACATCAGATTTGACCTAATTTTTTCCATTTTGGTACTCCTCTGTTATCTATTGCTGGAAACAAATAGCGGCTAGGGTTGTCTCTCTTGTTGCATTCCCAAGCTTTCTTCTGTTTTGCCAAATCCTTTCACCCTGACTCCCCTTTCCATCATGTTCTCAATCTTCTCCACGCTACTTCTATTTTCGTTTCTAAGCAGATGGAGATCGATGGAATAATTAGCCCTGAATTTGTCATTCTTTAAGCGTCACTTGTCATGAAAGTTGAGTGCTTTCTTAACCTAATTCAGAAAAATCACGTTAGGATTTTTGTATTAGTTGAAGAAAGCATTCAAATTGATGATAAGTGATTACACAAGAATATGTGAACTGAATTACTTACGCCACTTTCGTAATGGGTAGTCAACAAAGCCTGATCTGGTAATGTACAGCCCATTTATTCACACTCTATTTAAAGGTAGAGTTGCAAAGGAGGGTTATGGTTTGTATTCTGAAATTATTGCCAAGAGAATTTTTCATAATCTTTTGATCTATAATAGTGTAGTTTATGGCTTTTTCATTGCTGATAATTTACCAGAAGCTATTCATTATGTAAATGAAATGATATTGAACTCTCTCGGACCGACAAGGTGCCGGCAGAGGACTTACTGCTGGATCTGGTGTAAATACCGTGCCGATAGCCGGAATGTGATCGATCCGTTTCAGAAGAACCTTAATCAATATAAAGGTTAATCTTATGTTCGGATTGGGCCTTCAGTGATCCATCGGTACAGCTACTATCCCTATATAGTCAGGAGAGGAAGAAAAGGAAAAAAAAGGTTAACTTTTCTGATAGAACTTATACTTTTTTAATCCCTTTACTAGATTTCGCTGATTTGATGGTGGGAGTGTTTTTGATTTTACAGTACCGATGGTCGGAGTGTTATTTTGACAGGTACCTTTTCTCTGAGGTTGAGAACTTAATATCCTGCGCAGTTATGGTGATAATGGGACCATGGAAGAACATTTTGAAACTCACCATGGAATTCGGGGTGGATGTTTATACCTATAATTTCTTGATAGATGCATTATGCAAAGAAGGAAAGGTCAAAGAAGGCAAAAATGTGTTAGCTCCAAACAAGCCAAAATCCTGTTAGCTGATATGAAGAAAGCTGGTGTAAAACTTCTTATTGTTATCTTAACACATTAGTGTATGGGTATTTCTTAGTTAATGAAGTGAAAAATGGGAAACATGTATTCAAAGTTATGATTCAAATGGGAGTAACTCCTGGCTTTTCCAGCTAAAATGTCACGATTAATGGACTAATGAAAGAGTGGATGAGGCCCTGAATCTCTTTCAGGAGCAGTATGGTTCCTGAGATAGTGACTTATACTTCTCTTATCGATGGTTCATGCAAATGTGAAAGAATCTCTTCTGTTTGGATCTTATTGATGAGATGTATGATTGAAATCAACAACCAGATAGCTTATCTGTATTTTAGTAATGATTTTAATGTATTGCTGTGTTTTTAATCTATTACCATAGAACTTCTAGTACGGTGAAAGACAAGATCGCATGAATTTATAGTAACCAAAGTAATGTTATTTCTCCTTTCTCTGCATAATGGTTTGTGTACTTCAAGTGCTTCAGATGCTAACCAATCTGGTTTATGTTTTTAATGTAGTTTCACTTTTTATACCACGTTTTCAAAAGTAGAGAGATAGTTACAAGAACCAGGATATTGGCAAACATTCTTTTGTCAAAACATATAAATAACAATAAAATAGTTAAACTAAATATTTAGGCACAATGAGAGATGTCATATAAATGAAGCATAATTTTTCTTGGTAATGACCAAACCATAAATATGTTATCATCTACACCCAACATGCGTTAACTCTAGCAGGTAAATTAGATATTTTCTAAATCTCAACTGATACTTATTATCTATTGTAAACTGGAGTAAGTAATCTAAAGAAATATGTATAAGTATAAAACTACTCACATCATTTCTCATAAGGGTGATTATCTGAAAATCAAGAACTAAATTTTAGCATCTTTATCCCTAGAGAATCAATTAACATGACCAAGTCTTATTGAATCAAATCTAAAACAACTTAAATATAAAATAGAAGTTTAAATAACTTAACTACTAACCATTCCTCCTTTGAACACTAAATGTTTAAGAAAACATCTAGTTTACTTTTGAGACTTCAATCATGTCTAATATACTTCTAAACTTCACAAATTGTTCCAATTTGAGTAACTTAATCGTTAAATAAGCTACTTGAACATGTGTGTTGCAATAATTCTTCTTTTTCTAAAAATATCTCTTAAAAAATGAAATCTAACATTAATATGCTTGCTTCTACCATGAAATATTGGATTTCTAGACAATTTAATAGTTGAACTACGTACTATTACATAAAACTAGAATATGTTTCTGTTTGTTAAATCCAATGGTCTCCAATATTCTCTTAATCCAAATACATTGGCATGCACATGATGTTGTAGTTATATATTCTGATTCTGTTGTAGAAAGTGTTACTATTGGTTGAAATATGTGTAATGATGGAAATATCTGGCCGTCAAATGCATGAGACTTTCAACTACTTGCTTGAATAAGGTGACATCTACTATAGTCCCTGCATCATTTCTATACAGTTTGGTTCCTAGAACAATTGGATACCAATTCGAGTTAAAACTTCATTAGCATACTTCCTTTGACACATGAAAATTCCATGTTCATTCTGCGAAATTTCAATTCTAAGAAAATACCCCATTTTTCCTAAGTCAATCATGTCAAATTCTGACATCATGGAATTTTTAAAATCATTACACATATTTCCATCATTTCCGGTGTAAACAATGTATGTTCACAAAAACATCTTTCAAACCCATTTTGTATGAAGTAAGCTTCTATTCTATTGTACCATGCCCTTGGTGCTTGTTTGAGCCCATAAAGTGTCTTCTTCAGCTTGTATACTTTCTCTTCTTTCCCTTTCTTGACAATTACAACTGACTGCTATACATATATTTCTTCCTTGAGCTCCATGAAGAAATGCACTTTTCATATCTAATTGAAATATGATCCATTCATTTTGTGCAACCACTCAAAGTATGATTCAGATGGTGTCTAGTTTGACGACTGATGCAAACCCTTATGTATAATCCACTCCATAGTGTTGCGCATAGCCCTTTACTACTAATCTTGCTTTATACTTGTCAATTTCTCCATTTTCTTTAAGTTTGGTCTTGAATACCCATTTTACTTCGATAGGTTTTACTCTTATTGGCATCAGTCAACTCCGCTATTTGATTTCTTTCTATTGCTTTCATCTTTTTCACCATTGCGTCTCTCCACTTTTTACTTTTAAGAGCTTCTTCCTATATCATAATTTTCCATCCATATAGGTTCTCTTTTATGCCTTCTTGCCCTCCTTTTAATTTGAATCTTAGGTACTGGAGTACAAGATTCATTCCAACCATTTGTTCCAACATTGTGTGAATTTGTCTATTATTGTTGATCATTTTCTAATTCATCTTCAAGTTGATTTTTAGTGCTTTCTTTGTGCTCATCCTTTTCAACAATATTATGTTGGTTCACTGCCTTATTATGCTCCTAGTTCCAACTCTTATGTTCTTCAAAAATTACATTTCCACTGATTATAATATTTTTTATTGATCAAATCAAATAATCTGTATGCCTTAGACTCATTGTTGACTCCAAAGAGAACACATGGTTCTCGTAAGACTTCTATTCCAAATATGAACACACCACTTGGTTGTCTTTCAATCAACATTGAATGAACCGTGTTCATGATGGTTCGATTCTTTTTCTCAGCAACCTCATTCTGTTGGGGAGTCTAGGCAACAATCAATTGTCTCCTTATCCTTTGACTTCTACAAAATTCTTAAAATATTTTTGAAGGAAATTCACCTCCTTATTAGTTCTTAAGCAGATGATGCTTTTTCCAGCTTCCTTTTCCATGAATGTTTTGAAATCTTTAAAAAGAGAAAAAGTTTCAAATATTTCTCTTAAGAAATACACTCTAGTTTTACATGACAAGTCATCAATAAAGCTTATGATATATCTCTTATACTACTAGATGTTGACTAGTGGGTCCGCACAAATATGCTTGAATCTATAGCCATTTAGATGCCCTTCACATGCATTTTTTTATATTAAATTTTTGTCTTGTTTTCTAGCTAGACAATTTGCATAGAGTTCCTTAGAGGTTATGATTGTTGACAATCATGTCACCATTTGCTTAGTAGCAAGATTTTTTAAGCCATTATAGCTTAAATGCCCTAATATATTATGCTAGAGTTGAGAGTTGTCTTCATTTACCTAAAAGCAAGTTGTTGATTCACCTTTCATGGTTGTTGTCAAGACAAACATCTTGTTTGCACTCATGTACCTTCATAATCAACTCTTTCTCTGATTGAACAATATTGCATTTATTGTTCTGAATTATAATACTTAAACCCTTTTCTTGTAGCTACCCTATACTCAATAGGTTATTCTTGAATTTTGAAACATAGTACACATGTGTAATGACATGTATAATTCCATTCACCATTATCTGAATAGTTCCTTTCCCCATATGTGAGTATCATTTCCCAGCTTTACTTTATGCTAAAAATTCTCATCTAGTTTTGAGAACCACTTTTGTTACCACTCATGTGGTTACTGCATTCTGAGTCTAAGAATCATATATCTTTCTTTCCTTCTTTACATTCTACTAAGGTGATCAATAAGACCTCCTCCTCTTGTTCTTCTTATTCCTCTGTTTCAGCATAGTGTGCCTTCGTTTTCCATAAAGGTTGTGACACTTGAAGCATTCCACTTCAACCTTGTTGAATGCTTGTCTTCCTCTTCCTCTACCTTGAAAACCTCCTCTACATCTTCCTTTTCATCTTCCTCTTCCATCTTTCTCATTTACCATGATTTACATAACATGTTCTTCACTTGTTGGAAGTTTCATTCTTTGTTCATGAACAAATAAACTACTTTTCAGTTTGTCTATTGTCATGGTATCTAAGTTATTTGATTCTTCAATATTGGAGCACACCACATAGTTGAATTGTACTATTATAGATGACATGATTTTTGCAGTTATGACAATCAGGAAATCTAATCAGAAAATTATGTTTTTCTTAAAAAATTAACTTTCAAATCATATAATCAGAAAGTTATGTTTTTCTTAAAAAATTAACTTTCAAATTACATAATCTAAAAAACTAAAAATTAGTTTCTACTTTCAGAGTACACAGTTTAAAAAATATAAAATAGAGGGAGTTGTAAGAAGATGTCACCTTCTAATCTTCTGCACAAAACAAGCATGCAGTAAAATAATATCACGTCAAGGAAAAGAAATAACAAAATTAGGGATGACAACGGGTCGAGTCGGGCACGGATAGTGCCTACCCGCAACCCGACCCGACAAAAAAAAATTCACCCGCTACCCGACCCGCTACCCGCACGGATATCCGCTTAAAAAATATCCGCGGGTATTTTAAAACCCGCGGATACCCGTGGATATCCGTGAATATCCGCAAATATTTAAAAAAAATATTTTTTAATAAATTATTAAAATAATTTAAATAAAATTACAAAAGATATATAAAATATAATATAATATAAATTAAATATAAATTTAAATTCAATTTTAATTAAATTTAATCTTATAAAATATAAATTAATGTTAATTTTAATTAAATTTAACTTAATAAAATATAAATTAAATTTTTATTTTTATTTTTTGCGGATAGCGGGTATCATCCGCTACTTGCGGGTTGCGAATAGTAAATATCCACAAGTATTAACTATCCGTCGCGGATTTTATCCGCAGATATCCGCGGACACGAATTTTTTTCCCATCCCTAAACAAAATACTGTTTGTAACTTATTATTAGACTCCTGAACTTCAGTTATAGTCAGTCCTAAGTCTTCTTTTCAGAGAAGCTTTAGACAAGAGAAAAAAAATCTCAGTTTCCAAAACCTCCTTTCAAATTGGTTAACATTTAAATAGGTTTATAGCTAAAAGATGAGGTTTATCATTTTTCTAAAATTTTTATTATATATATATATATATATATATATATATATATATATTATTAAATAATTTAATATAATTATTGATTATAATCTGTATTAATTTTATAAATTTAAAAAACATTCAATAAAAACAACATATAATATATTACAATAAAGTCTCATGACACAACAAACATGAAATTTAACCAAAATAGAAAAATATTAATTAATTTTAATAAAATTTTCGCACTAATTTTTTTATAACTAATAAATGTATATTAATTATGTATTGATTATTAAAAAATAAATAATTAATAAAATTTAAATATAATTTTAAATCATATATTAAAAAAAAAATAAAAGCTTATAATATAAAAAATTTATAAATAATATATTCAAAAATTAATTATTTTAAACTTTTAAATTGAAATGTCTTCTTCAATTTTGATTTTGATTTAAATTATTATTTTATATACTTTAAAAATATATTTCGCAGTAAAAGAAAATTAAATATATTTAATAAATTATATATTTCAATGTTTTTCTATAATTTTTTTTATATAAACAAACAATCAAATTTCCTGATTGAAACTTTTTACAAAATGTTTGATTAAAATGTTTCAATATAATTTTCTTAAAAATTAAAAATAATTATTTGTGACAATATTATAAGTTAATTACACTTTTTTTTATATTCAAAATAAATATTTTTTCTAGAAGAAAAAACTCATGACCTAATGTTAACCCACAGACAATTTTTGTAAAAATTTAGGTTTTTTGGACTTTTTTAATGAGAACTTTTTTATTCTAGAAGTTTCTTCTTATCCTAGTCTATGTGAATGAAGACCAAACCAAGTGGTCAAATTTACAAGTTTACTTCTAACATTAGAATGGGTAAAAGCATTGTCATGTTTATTAAAATTATTCTGAATGTGTTTGCAAACATTTATCTCGATGGGAATTCCTTTGAGATAGATTCCATCTGAAACAAAATAATGCTACAATCAGGGTCAGGTTTGAATATATGTAAATTTGCATTGAGATCTACAAATGACTACGTAAAAACATTCATTTTCAACAAAATATAACTTTAGAGTATGCTAATGCTTGTTTATGACGTTTTAAAAAGTGAAGAAGCACACATTAATTAGGAGATTGAGAAAGAAAAATGGGCAGAGGGTGAGTGCTTCTATAACAACATATATCTTGCAGTACAGTTAAGATCAAAATTGTGACCTCCCTCTCAATCTGAAAAATCCTGATGGCTTTTATTTTTCCTTATCACTTTGATCGTCTCCATTCATGATCCGCATAATAGTCCATAGTTGGTTGCTCTTTGGGGCGTTCAGTGTTGCACTTCAGGCAAGCCAAATTTTTTGCATAATTGTAGAAATCACACCTAGAGACACAATAACACCATAAATGACAAACTTTAAATGTGCAAGAAGATAAGGTGGGGAGAGAAGTAAGACAACGAGCTTACTTGGGACAACCCCAATCCCCAGGATATTTCTTGGAACTAGGGTTTGGCTCTTGACAATGCAAACACTTCATTCTACTAGCAAAATTCATGACCCCACACCTACATACATAGGAACATCCATGAAATAGAATGAACTGTTCACCACATGTGCCAACATATCGATTATATACTCCTTGCATAATGGAAGGAATCACATATACACTTAGGTAAGACGGGAAACAAGGTGTTTTCATAATGGAAGAGAAGGATGACTTACTTGGTACAATTCCAATCCCCAGGATGTTTCCTAGGCCTTGTCTCGGGACAATGCAAACATTTCGTGTTCCTAGCATAATTCATGAACCCACATCTGCATGTACAAAAACGTTCATGCAACTGTATATTAAATTTCAAAAAGTCCTTAATTTTAGTCTTCTACTGCTAAACTTGGATATCAATAATCATAATGTAATACAAATTGTGCTCTTGCTCATGTTGAAATTGTAACTACTATTAGCTGAAAATTTTATTGTGATTCACAGATTTAGCTTGAAATGGAAAAGAGTTTTGAAGAACCTATCTACTATCAACAACATTACGGTAAGGTGTTTACATTTCATAATGTAGATGAGTGACTAAAGTTAATCAATTACAATAAAAATAAAGAAAATCAGATAATTCTTAAGGATGTCAGTTAATCAATTAAAATTCAAATAAATATATGTATGGTCACTAAAATACACTATTTCCTAATGACCAAAACTGAAGCTCCAACTGTGACGGCAGTGGCTGCGGCAGATGGCAGCAGCAACGTTTGTAGTAGATAATCTTAGACTCTAAATACCATATTGAATATAGTGAAAAATTATATATGGGATTAATCTCCCTTATGTAGAAAATAAACTTTGGGTACTTTATTTATTAGAAAGGAAATATAGACTAAGACCAAAATACAAATTAAAGAATGATAACAAATTAACATAAGTAATTGAAGATAAAAGATAAATATAAGTTATCTAAAATATCTAATAGTAAGAGATATCTAACAAAATAAAAGGATCTTTACAAAAATAAATATTTAATGAGAATGAGGAATGAAAAATGAAAGATAATAAAGGAAAGAATGGTGACAAAATATAGAGATTAATAAAATGATTATCATATTGATGTCTGAAAGTTATCATTGTTTAAATTTACGGACAGTTGTCAAAATTAAAATTATTGACATGAAATTGATTCATCTTCTATCATAACAAACAAAAACTATAAATTCGATCAATGGGGTTTTCCTAGTCAGTGAAACAGGGAACTCACTGTGGGCAAGTCCAATCTCCTTTTTTCATTTTAACTTCATCAGTAATAGTATTGGCTTCTTTTATTGGCCCCTCTGTTTTGCATTTTAGACAACGTGGGTTTCTGGCAAAATTTAAAAAATTGCATCTGTAATGGAACCAAAGAGCAACCATCAGCACACCAGAAGATACTAATAAGGGGTAATTTAACACATGTATTTGAAGGCAGCACAGTCCGAATACAAAATATCGGAAAAATAAAATTAAAATCTTACAATACAAGTCATTTAAGATACTGGTCAGTTTGACATGCATAAATGCACATGAACAGAACGACAAAGAAAACTTGTAAGACAAAAATTAATTAGCAGAGGTTCAGAGGCACTTCATTTAGTTAGATTGTTTTTAATTAACTGATGTTATCACATTCTCTTTGAACAGGAGGCTGACAAACACAGAAATTGACTAAGGCTTGTGAGAAAAGCTAGTAAGCAACTAGAGGACTTACTCAGGACAGGTCCAATCTCCTTGCTTCATTTGAACAATGGGCGGGTTAATATCCTTAGGCTTATCATCCTTACAATTCAGGCATTGGATATTTCTGGAGAAGTTCATAAAACTGCATCTGCAAGAAATTTTGGGTAAAACTCTTGACAGTGAATTATCAAATAGCAGAGATCTAATTTAAGATTCAAACATGTAGCATTTCCACTATAAGAGATATATGTCGAAAGCTAAATCATCCATATTCATGACGAGGAAGAAGGAAGTACATTACTGGGAAAAGGGGATATAAAATGAATCCAATCATCCAGCAGCCAAAAATACTTCAGATTGACTACCATCACTGAAAACTATCACTCAGAAAATAAACTTGGATCATTCACAAAAGGGATATAAAACAAATACACTCATCCCACAGGTCAGTCAACAGTTCTTCTAAATAAGTATTATCACTAAAAACTATCACACTGGGGGAAAAACCTAGTATGACGGACAAAAGGGATATGTTGTAACACAAATCCACTCATCTCAAGTTCAAAAATAAAAACAATAAAAACAAAAAAATTTATCATGCCAGATCAAAGTAGAATTTTCACTGCATTTTTAAGATAAAGCTTTGTATATATCATATCTAGTATCTATTATCCTAGCAAAAGATGAGGGGAAAATATAGAAGATAGGATCACTTGCTTGATTTCTGAGGTAAAGTGCCTAGCGGATGGAGAAAATTTACTTCTGCTAGCAATTCCTTCCTAATTTTATGTGAAAACGCAAAAACTGAAAGTTCACGGATTCAGATGCAAAAGTTACTGGACATAAAGAATATGATTCCATGAGAGAAAATAACTCACTTTGGACATATCCAGTCACCTTTCTTCATCTCAACATCTTTAGGCAATTGATTACTTTTAACACTTTGAGACTGGCCTTCTCCCACAGGATCCCGTGCTGTAGGCTTTGAACGAGCAACTGCAGGAGCAGGAGTAGGGGACTCACTCAACTCAATCAGCTGAGAGAGAAGTTTTCTGGCGGATGATTCAATAACTTCTCGGCCAGATGGTTTGTCTCCTCCAGAAAGGACAAGTGGATCTAGTGCATAGAACAAAAGTATTCGAACTATATCCACAGTTCGAGCATCAGTTTCAAAATTCTTTAGAATCACATAAGCTCTATCACAGGAGCTTCGTAGGTTGCAAGCACCACAGACCTGGATGGAAGCAAACTTACATTGTCAGACAGTAGGGAATCAAAACGCCAACTCGAAATCATGTAGAAAAAAAAATGTTTAAAAGGAAAATAAAATCTGATCTCATACATTACCCAATACTAGCTGGTGACAACATTTAACATCATGCTGCGTTAACTAGAATAAATACTAAGAATACACTCTCCAACACTCGCATTTCATTAGTGAGTAAAATCCGCACTTCTATTTATTAGACCGGCATGAGATTTTCATTCACACAATAATAAAGTACTAGCAAAAGATGCAACCTATAAATTGGGACCATAAATATCTTCCGAAAAATTAAAGAAAATGCACTAACACACATACGTCCCCTTCATCTAACTGCAGGTGTGCTCTCAGCCTCTTAGCTGAATTAACAGCTTTACGGAGAAGATTAGGGCACCCTCCCTCAACAACTGCTTGGATTTCGCTCATCGGCAGCAACCTGCACAACATAACAATAAACAAGAGAAATGGTAAAAACAATTATATACCGTTATAAAAAAACTCTCATCATTTGAATTTTATTGAAAATTACAAAATTGTGTATCTCATGTCTTTATGTAACAAAATATTCTGATTTCAAAGTTTTCAGTTAATGTTAACAAAATAAAACAATGTTTTTAATCAGTAAGAGAGAATAGGTAGCCCTCCTTATAATATAATTACTTCATATATACATATACCATTCTTATCATGAACTCTTTCATAGTGAATTTGAGTAGGGAATATTTAGACATACTTCACCATGAAAACCTCCAGCAGAGAAAAAATAAGAAGAACAAATGAAATGAACATCTTCCTAGATTAAAACTAGCTTAAAAATACAAATTTAGAAAATTGGCATCATGCATAAACTGATCTTTGTTTCATTTTTTTTCTTATTTTTCTTCTCTAAAGATACGAACCCCAAAACAACACCAAAAATAACATCAGCTTCATATTTCCCCCATTTATCACCAAACAAACCACAGTAAAAAGGAAAAACTAAGGGCTTGATTGGACTAAACTTTTCATAAATACTTTCAGGAGACAAACGTAAAGACAATAAAACGTTTCTACATATTAGCTTACACGCTAGCTAGCAAATTTTAGCTCATGGAGCAACATAAATAATTTTTTCTCATTTTCACATTGTAAAAGTGTTTAAAGAGAATTCCACCCAAACCAATCCCAAACAAGTTCAATTTTCTCGTATCGAAATTTAAAAAAGGACGAGGAGACGAAAACAGACTTTATCAGGTCGTAACGGTCGCGCCCGAAGCTGAGACAAGCGTCCTTGAGAGAGTTCATGTCGGTGTAAAGGCTTACAGTGTTGTCGGAAGAGGAGGGCTTGGAGAGGTAGCCTTTGGCGTTCAAGCGGTCCACGAAGGAGACCCATTCCGACCAGGGGTGGTCGACGGAGGGCAGTGTTTCGGCGGCGGCGGAAGAGGAGGAACTGCGGCGGAGGAATTGCGGTGGCGTGAAGGGAATAGGTTTGAAGAAGATAAAGGAAGAATTAACAGTTACAGGTGCGGTTCGATGGGTACGGAAAATTGCGGTTCCGATTCCATACAGTGCAGACTTAGAAGCTGACATTGTTATGTTTTGCTTTCTCCTTTCTTTCAGAACTGAGGTTTATCTCAATGGATGGAACACAGTCGCAGGGTTTTGAGTTAGGGATGATAAATAATATATTGGTTATATTATTTAATTGGTTTTTAAATATTCTTACAATTTTTATAACAAAAAAAAACTACCAAATATAAACTTATTATACCAAACATTATAAATGAAAATCAAATCGATTAATAAGAAAAAAAAAATTTCTGAATATGACTGGATTGTAAAGTAAGCGTAAAAAGACACATTTCTCATTGTAAATATCCCTTCTAATTTGATAATGTTAAAAAAGATATTTATGAAAATGAGAAAATTTTGAGAAATTTCAAGCAATTATCAATGCATAAATGATATTTAAATTTTTTCCAAATCATAATTGTTTTCTATTATATTATATTAATTTTAAATATTTCACAATAACCCAATATATTACTTCTTAATTAAATAAATAATTATAGATACACTTTTCATAATGTATTTTGAAAATTATAAATATTCATAAACTAAATAAATATGTATTATTATTATGACTTCTTCTGTTTAGTAAATATAATGACCGTGATTTGTGATTATTGTTATTATTATTATCGTAACAAAATTATTATTGTTATAATAGTTATAAAAATAGAAAAATATTATTAAATTATAAAATTTAAATGACTTTTGTAATATGAAGAGGTACTTGAGTTTAAAAAAACATATTGCTTAAGAATGATAAAATAAAATAAATATAAAGTAGTTAAACCTAAAAATTAACAGTTGTAATTAGTAAGAAATTGTGTGAATTAACTTTTTTGATCACGTGGATAGCACGTGGTCCAAAAGCTAAAACCCTGTGTGCGTGGATCCACGAAACCCACATAAACCCTTTCAACTGAACGACCGAAGCCATCGTAGGACAGTGAGAGTCAGAGATCTGATTCAAATCTCCGACGCGACGCTATGAGAAGGGTACCCTCCATTCTGTTCAGAACGCTCGCCGCCCGACGCGCCACCTCCTACGTCGTCCAAAGCCGCCTTCTCCACGGCAGCCCCACCGCCGCCGACCACTCCCACCGTCGCCGCTTCTCCTACCTCCTCGCTCCCTTTGCCGCCGCGTCTCTCGGATTCGCCGGCGCCCTCTTCTCCCAGGAAGTCCTCGCTAAGGAGCCTCCGCCGCCCGAGGCCCTTCCACGCGAGGTCGTTCTTTACCAGTTCGAGGCTTGCCCTTTCTGCAACAAAGTCAAAGGTTAAACCTAACCGCCATCTAACCGTTGAATCGTATCATGTTAGGTTGATCGTCACTTCTAAGAATTTTAGATGAATTAAATATTCATGGATTTGTCATGCTGTAACTGAAGTTGTATTTTTGGTAAGTGTGATATAGGTCGAGAGAGGAAATTCATTGAGGAAGAATTTCGAAAACCTTAATGGAAAAGTCTCAATCTAATGGTTGGATTTATGGAATTCAATGTAGTTTGATAGTTGGTTAATAGGTCGTTTATGTTAAATTACATGTCCAAAGGCTACTTCTAGATTGTTTGTTTCCATGTTTCAGCGTACAAGACGCGATTTTAGAAACTAATAGTTTTGGCGAAGACATCCCAAACACGTGGAAGGATGTGGGTTGAGTGGTAGGAGTTTGTTCCTCGGATTTCATGGATTCCTCTAGAGTTGTGTCAGAATTTTGAATATAAGCTTGGAGACATAGAAATAGAAAGGGGGTGGAAAAATGACACATTGACAGTCAGATCACTCTTTTTAAATGAGGCTGTATTCACCCTATTGATTTATCTCTTGCATATAGTGGAGTGCATGGGCTAGGATGCTGTTCGTTTATTTTTCTATACATTTAATTTTATTTATTTTCTGTAGCTTGCATCCCGATTTGGCAGTTTAAGTTTCCTGGTTTCTGTTACTGATATTTTTAATTGCTTTACCAGCATTTTTGGACTACTATGATATACCTTACAAAGTTGTGGAAGTCAACCCTCTTAGCAAAAAAGAAATCAAATGGTCTGAATATCAGAAAGTGCCAATATTGATGGTCGATGGCGAGCAGCTAAATGATTCATCAGGTTTCTACATTTTTCCTTGAAATTCGTTTGTAAAGTTTATCATGGACTTGTGCCTATTGAACCACTGTAATTTTGTTTTGTTTTGCAGCTATAATTGATAAGCTGGGACTTAAGATTCTGTCGAAGAAAATTCCAGAGTCAACTTCTGAGGATGAAGAGACAAAATGGCGACGGTAGGGTTTTCTTTCTTTTGGCTTTGTTTTATTTTGTAATCAAGCACATGTCTAATAAACGTAAGAGGGTGAAGTGGCAGAAAAATTCCTTTGATAGTATGATTGAATTTCATTTTTTCCATTTATAAGAAGCGATTTCAGTTTCACTCTTTCATTTTTGAACCAATTTAAAAAGAGAGATTGGTGGTGTGACCGAAAGACAAACCTTTCTTTCTGCCTCAGTTTCTCTGCCTTTTGGTTTTACCTTTTAGGTTTAAAGAAAATATATTTACTGATGACTTTAAAACATTTGACTTATCTTTTTACATGAAGCTTCCACATATAAATGCATTGTGCTATTCTTCTAGCAATACTTGATCATTTATCCTTATGTAAAAAACAGTATAATTTAAGTTGGTCCTCCCTTTGTTTGTGATATAGTTAACTTTTTGGCTTTCTTTATGTGCAAGATTTGATTTCAGCCCTCTTTTATTGCACATTTGTGTTAGGAATCTTATGTATCTATACGGGGTTAGATTTTAATCAACCAATTTTCCAATTGATTAGTTTTGATTCTCTTGATTTCTAACGTTGGTTTAGTCTTTCCAACAATAAGTGCTACTACGGTTTGATCTGGCAACACCCCCAATAAATGCTTTTTGTTGGCTACTCTTATTCTTTTTACTCTAGCTCTACCCCTAATTGCTGTAAATACCATTCATTTGAGTAAGAAAAGTAGGTGTAGAGTGTGTATATATCAGTACCAGCCAACTTGTGTTTTGGGTGCACTGATTTTTAGTAAAATGCTCAGTTTGGCATCCATTGTTTGTTCTTAAATTTGTACACCCAAATACTTTTACAATTGGGTTGGATTGCAAGATCCAATATGACAACTTGAGTTGCTGTCAGTAATATTTCCATGTTTGAGAAAAGTAAAAAAATAAATTAGGGTGAAGTAATTGAATCGATTTTAGCTTTAGAATGTATATCTAAAAGAGGCTAATTTGACTTTCTCTTCTGAAATAGGTGGGTTGATAACCATTTAGTGCATGTTCTGTCACCAAATATTTATCGAAATACCACTGAAGCACTTGAATCCTTTGAGTATATTACTAGCAACGGTAAGTTGATCCTGGCCTTTGATTAACAAATATAATCTCTTATTAGTTTTTTACACTTATTCTAGCATGTGCTATGGTTTATGCGTCTTTCCACTAAGTTTTCTGTTGTATGGATTGCCCTTTTCATATAAGCATGGATTTTGAACAAAATCTGTATTGATGAAACAACTAAGCATAAACTATTAGGTGAAGACACTTGAACGATTCTGTATTACAAGGTTATAAATAGCAGATAACGGCTAATGAATGTGAGCAAAAAATCTGCCGTATAAATATGGCAGATGGCATGGAGTCTCATGATGGAAGCCATGGTGGGCAATGATTATCATCACATAACATAAAGGCAATATCAAAAGACAAAATGACACATAATCATTATCCTCATCCCCCTCTTCTAACCCAATATACTCTTGACATTTCCAAATTAACATTTAACAATCCTTCTAATTTTTCCTCCTCACAACTGTCTTCTCCAGATTCTTCAACTAGAACCTTTTTTCTTAGTTGAAGAAGATTCTAAAAACAATACTTTCAATTTGCACTGTAATAAACAGCAATAATTAGAAATATATATTTTGTAAAAAGGAGAAATTAAACCCAGAGAACTTTAACAAAATACATAACCAAAAAGGAAAAGAACTTTTGTAAAATGAAGAAATAGAGTAAAAAAACTGATAACAGTAAAATGAAAAGCACCAAATTGAGAAGGAGCATTTGTAATAAAAGAGGAAAGGAGAGAAAAAAATATTAGAAAATGTAAAAATAGAACCAAATAGAAAATGAACATTTGCAAAAAGAGAAAAGGAGAGAACTGAAATGGAGAACTATAAAAAGGAACAAAATGTGATGAATATCTGAAAGGAGGGCGCAAAAACAAAGCAGAAATGGAATGAAGAAGAATAAAAAAGAAACAGGAGGAAAAAAAAGAAAAATGAAAAAAAAAACTGTATTAATGGATCATCTGAAAAGTTGCTGGAGTTCAGGTTGCCCACAGGTCATTGGTTCAGGTCTCTGGCACAGGTGACAAAATAAACTTCGTGAAGGAGAAAGCTGCACTAGCATTCTCTCAAGTTTAGTGTTGTGGTGATTTCAAGGTTGAGCATAGAATTGGGTCGTACTTTTATATTGAAGAACCAATGGCAGCCCAGAGTATTTTTGTCTAGAGGTAAAGAGCCACCTCTTCAGTATGGTTTAATCCAGAGCTTACATTTACTTAATCGCTGGTTGACTCATCCTAAAAGCAAAAGAGCTTCCTAGACAACTTTAGGAACAGAGACAAAGGATAAGGAAAAGATGAAAACATATTGAACAGCGGAAAGGTGATGTAACTTGGACAGTTATAAAGAGGATGGTGATAATGTATGGAATGAATAATTTTGCAAATTGCAATTGGGAAGTTTGGAAAGCTGGTACAGAGAAGGTGAAAAAGCTGGAGTAGGTGCCGAAACATTGGTCTTGGGGCCTGGTTGTGATGCTGAAACTTTATATGGACGACAATGATAAGTTATCCAAGGAAGAGCAACGGCTGAGGTTGATAGGTAGAGGAAGAGAAGGACAAACACTGTCTTCTTGTAGGGGTGAAGTATGTAGAATCATCAAGGAAGATATGTTCTGAAAAAAAGAAGACAATTTAATGAAGGAAGGTAACACCTATAGTCTTTTTGTGCATTGGATATCCTATGTAGATAGTGTTGGAGATCTCACGTTTTTTCCAGATTATAGTATATAAGTGAGTGTAAAACTTGTTTTACAAGGCGATTTTTTAAAGTTGAATTAGATTTCTTTCTATAATATATATTTGATTGCACTAACAATGACCTTGGCTTTCCTAGAGAAAGATAATGAACAAAACCAAAAGCTGGAAGTTTATGTGTAAAGTAGACTTGTCGTGCAACAAAATGATATTAGGAATCTAAATATTTAGCTGAGGATGACACTTTTGATTAAATAACAAATTGTAAGAATTGTATTTGCCCAAAGCCAAAAGTGCTGGAACTTTATTTGTAAAGTAGACTCGTTAGGAAAGAAACTGAGATGAGGAATTTAAATATTTATCACGGGATGACGCTCTTTTGTAGTGGGACACCATCTTTTGATTTGTTGTAGAAGATACTTAAGAGGATATCACCTGGGCTTCACTCTTGACTTGTACAAAAATGTATATGCATTGTCACTAAAGTAAACTTTCAAGGTTTACTTTGTCACTAATGTAATGCTGTGATACATAAATGTGTATGCATGCGTGTCCGCACACTAACACATCAGCTTTCTCCCATTTTGACTTGTACAACAGTTCACACATCAAGAATCATCATTTTTTTAAAACACATTTTCCTAGTCTGTTGTGTCTTTACTTAATCTATACTAGTAGTCCATTTTCTTTTGGTGGGCAAAATTAACTCTTTTGATGATTTTCTTTTATCTCTTTCTTTTCCCTAATGTAAATGCAAAGAACACATACAAGGACTTAATTTTTCTTCAAAACACTCTCTCCTTGCGTACCGTTCTTTATCTACTTTCAGCCCACTCATATCATGTTTACAAACGCTTAATTTACTTTATTTAAACTTCTTTCGTTATCCCTGATCTATTAAACCTAAAAATTAATGTGTTGTGATATTTTGTTTATATTGATGGTTTTAGGCAATTTCAGCTACATAGAAAAACTTTCGGTGAAGTTTGCTGGAGCTGCAGCTATGTATTTTGTGTCTAAGAATCTGAAGAAGAAATACAACATAACTGATGAACGTGCTGCACTTTATGAGGCAGCAGAAACATGGGTAAAAGCTCTAAATGGCCGAGATTTCCTTGGTATGTACTCTTCAATAGTGTTAAGGAGATTATAATATCAATGCTAAAACATCCATTAACTGTATGATGCATGATTACTTTTCTGTCTTTTCAGGAGGGTCTAAACCTAACTTAGCCGACCTGGCGGTCTTTGGGGTTTTAAAACCCATACGCTATTTGACGTCTGGCAAGGATATGGTGGAGCACACTCGTATTGGTGAGTGGTATGCAAGAATGGAGAGTGCTGTTGGAGAACCTTCCAAGATTAAACCCTAAATTGAGTTCTTTTATTGGCATTTTTTTGTCTTCTATTACTACGCTCTTGGCTTTTGCCTCCATTGGTTGGAAGGGAAAAACATTTGGGTTTCTCAGAGAGAACATATATGGCTCTTTAGAACAATACTACTTACTTTGTGGTATTAGTGTTATATAGGCAAGGTTTTTGCTGATATTGATTCTTTAGAAAAATTATTCTTCCGGTTATAGGCTGCTGTTATTGTAAAGATTAAAGAAATCTTACAGCTGTATGAAAGAAATAAGGCAACATCTGCTATGCCTGTGATATTTAAAACTTTGGTTTTGATTAATTTGATTAATTTAGATGAGTTGAATATGGAGTTTGATTGGATCACACCGACTAATCATTTAATGTATTGAGAAAAACTGAAACGATGTAAATTAAGACTGAGTTCTCTAAATAGAGGCCTAGATTTTAAAGAGATGTAGTATTGTTGATTTTAGAGAAAGGTAATTTTTGAAGTTAGCCTTTTCTTGACAAAAATATTACAGTAATTATCAACGCATTGAACCCTTCTTCTGTGAGAGTTTTCTTAGCGTGATTGCAAGATTATATTATATTATGTTGCATTTTTAGTTCTTAAAAAAAGCAGTGATTGTTCAAATGGTTTAGTTTGTCTTAAAGGAGAGGTGACATAATCTAAACATCTTACTCTTAAAAGTGACATTTCAATTTTTTTATAATTTTAAAGAAATACTTCATAGAATTTCAGTATTTTACAATTTGTAGTGAGTATTTTAATTACTTCCATAAAATAGAGTATATAACCTTTTAAATAAAAGTATCAAACACATGGTATGAGTTTTCCATAAACAGCTTCATTTTTTTTAGAATATTGAAATTTTAATTTCAAATTTATTTTGATTTTGCAATTACCTCTAAATTCTTCTTCAAAGTCCCTCCTTTCGATTTTATTTGTACAGCTGTTTAAAATTATTTCTCTCTTTCAATTTATTGCTTTAGTATTTATTTTAAGTTAAATTTTACTGAATTTAGAAAGAAATTTTGATAATAAAAACTTACATTGTAACATAATGTAAATTACTTTTCATAAATCAGACATAATTTGCCAGCTTAAATCTATCTATTTAGGAAGAATTTAAGTATATATAAGCTGTGTATTAAAAAACTTTATACATTATATGGTAAATTATATTTTACATTTTTGCAAATTGAAAAATGTTAAATACATTCCTAAATAATTTTTCTTATCATTTTCATCCCCTAAAATGTAAATACATTATGGATTTTTAACATTAACGACAACCGAAATTGTGCATAAATTACTATTGCATTTAACATATAACTTCATATTAATCAAAATTATTTTTATCGATCAAAATTGTCCTACACATCAAATTTTTGCTTACTTTCATTAGTAGTAATATATTTAAAGATAATTAAATTTCAAAGAAGCAAACATAAACCAATTTTCTTTTTCAAAAAAAATATTTAACACATTTGAAAATTTACATAATACACATTTAATCCTTTATTATAAAATCCTAATCACATTTAAAAATGAAATTAACAAAAGAAAATATTATAAATGTTGAATGCAACACACAAACATTTGATTGGAGTGATGTCATATCCATCAGATTCAACTGTTCAAAAGTCAAATAAAAACCAAAGCAAAGCACATGTCACCTCTCATTCCCACACAAAAAGACAACACAAACAATTCAAAGATATATCTTCTCCTTCTCCTCTTTCTAAGCTTTTTCTCTCTCCTTCAAAAACCAACATCCCATTTCTGGTGGGTCCCACTTCTACGTTTCCTTTCTCATTTCATTTTTTCAATTACCAACAAAATAACCTCTTCGTTAGTTTTACAATAAACAACTCACTTATTCATCAATTTGGAGTTTTTTGTTATTTTCCAGAAGAAACTGTCATATTCTTATCACTATAAATTGTAAATAATAAAAGAAATGGAGGAATTGGATTCAATACCAAAGACTCTGATGGAAAATCTGCTTGGTCTTTTGAGGGTTCGCGTGAAGCGTGGTATCAACCTTGCCGTTCGTGATGTCCGAAGTAGCGACCCTTATGTTGTCATCAAGATGTTCAATCAGGTCTTCTCTTCACTTTTCTATTTTCATCTTAAAAATTCAATCTTTTTAGCTATTTTCGGTACCCTTTGTTGTTAATTTTGGATATTTCTCTCCGTTTTTCTTAATCTTTCTTGATATCTAGTTTTTATTTCTATGTTTTAAATGGGTTAGAGGTTCTAAATTTGTGTCATGTTTTTAATTGATGTTTGACTTGTATGATGATCATAACATAGGGGTGTATGTGTATGTGTTGTTGTCGTCATTAGTTGTTAATGCTAGTGTTTGAAATTGAAGCAATTTATTTACAATATCTGTGTTGTGGTTGATCTTGTTTAAATGAAGACACCTTTTTTTGGTTTGCAGAAACTAAAGACTCGTGTCATTAAAAAGGATGTGAATCCGGAGTGGAATGAAGACCTTACACTTTCTATTATAGATCCGAATCACCAAGTTAAACTGGTGAGTGGCTGAATTTGTTCATTCTTTTTTCTAGTTTGTAAAATTCGGTTCAGTTGAAAGATGGTGATGCAGATTTTTCTTGTTAATATTAGATGTTAATCATGTTTTTCTTGCCTCTTCATTGGGGGTAAAAACAAGTTATTTTCACGAATTCTATATGCAACTTCATGAGTTCCTCTATTCTGATGTAATTATTGTCCTAAGAAATTTTTTCAAAGTGTTTTCAAACTTCATTTTAGGTTTTGGCTAAGAGTGTGTTTGAAGTGATGCTTTGAACTTCCATTTCAGGGCAAGTTTGTCTGAAACTTAGGCTATGTTTGGTTTCAGTTGGGAGTCCTCCACATATGTTCAAAAAGTAAACTGAAAAAACCTGTTGTTTGGTATTGAGTTCAATGCTATTGTAAACTGAGTTCTTCCTTGAAACTCAATTTGAAATGGAAGTAAAGGAAGGGGTTTTGCAAATAAAGTTCATTCAAACCTGAGTTTTCTATTTTTGGATTAAAGTTTTCAAAATTAACTTTGAATAACTTTAATTTTTGTAAATTGAGTTTGTAAAAGCATTTGAAAAATACATTTGATTTTGAAGCCTATTGTAAGATATTCACTGACACCCTAGAAGTAAATTCATTGTAGAATACCCTAGATGTGATCATCATTGTCCTCTAACCCTGTGGTAATTTGTTTTGAAATGTTCTAATGTCTGACAAATGAATTAGACCACTCATTAGTTGATGGTTGTATCTGATTTCAGACTGTGTATGATCATGACACCTTCAGCAAAGATGACAGAATGGGAGATGCAGAATTTGACATCTTTCCCTTTATAGAAGCGTTGAAGAGCAACTTAAGTGGCATTCCAAATGGAACTGTGATAAAAAGAATACAACCAAGCAGGGAGAACTTCCTGGCTGATGAGAGCTGCATCACTTATGCCAATGGCAAGTTTGTGCAAGATATGATCCTTAGATTGCAGAATGTGGAATGTGGTGAAGTTGAAATTCAGTTGCAGTGGATTGATCTTCCTGGTGCTAAGGGTATAGCCAAGGGTACATGATCTTATTATGAGGTGTTTGTGTATTAACAACTTCATGCATATATAAACTGCCTTTTTTGCCTTGTAATACTTAACTTGAGGTCAGGTTTATCTAAGACTTTTTGAGGAACAAACTGAACTTGTATTTATAATCCGGTTTTTCTTATGCTTTAGTACAGTTTAACTTTTTACTTTTCTTGTGTAACCTATTCGTTGATTTGGTCCCATATCCTACATGAAATCTGCATTCATAAGATGCTAACAAAGTTAATGTCTGCATAATCTGATTGCATAATCGTTGGTATAGTTGGAAGTCACGTGTCAACTAGAGATAAGACTGATCTATAGTGTCAACTAGAGATAAGACTGATCTATAATTGTTATCAATCGAAGTTAGAGATAAGACTGATTTATAATTGTTATCAATCGAAGTTGGATTGAAGTCTTATGTCAATTGGAAATAAGACTACTTTATAATATATAAATTAGTGTACATTTTATTTTATATATCGATTTGAGTTAAGTTTAAAGTTAAAATTATTTGTTTCACTTGGAACCGTTGTTTAAAGTAGAAATTAGAGGTACCTTTTACCTTGAAGGTGAACTTTTGAAGAACAGTTGTATGCATTTTGATGCAGGTTTTAATTATTTATTTCATGTTGTATTTTATTTGTAAATTGGAAGAAAGATAAAATAATGCACTGTATAAAGCAATATCATGAGGAAAAAGTATTTATTTGTAAGAGAGGATGCAGAAACGCTTTTTCATTGAGTGAAACTTTTATGTTACACTGCACTTGAACCTTACATTCCATAAATCATCTTTATAGAGTAAAAATAGGAATAGTGGAGTGAGTTTTTACACTATTTGTTTATTTATAAATAATATTCATAGTAAGTTTTTTGGATTTTAAATTACTATTTAAGAGCCATATTTTCATCATAGTTTTTTATTATGTGAGAAATGTTCTGTTTCCATGTCTGTAACCTTTGCACAGAAACATTCAAGAAGCTTTCAAACAATAGCAGCATCTTCATCGCGGCAGAATATATATATATATATATATATATAATCAATTGAAGTAACAAGTAATACAAAAAGAAAAGAAAAAAATTAGCTTAAACAAAATTATTGCATTTAAGCCAAAATAGGATTCAAACAAGACTAAATTTTAATTATTGAATAACTTTTGCAATAACAAAATCGATGTTTAATTATTAAATTATCAAAATCTCATAACTTCCAAAAGATATAAATTCAACAGTTTTCATCAAATAACATGTATAAAATATATAAAAATGTGACTCAGACACTTCAAATCTTCGAGCTTATCTTACTATTCAATCCATAAAAGCTTCGTTTATACCTCTTAATGTATACTGCTCAAGCTCAAGCTCCTAATTAATCAAAACATTTCTTTATAATCTTTGACTAAAATAAATTAATCTTTATCTTAAAATATTTTATATATGAAGTGAAACATATGATTTATTTCAAAGGTGGATAACAATTAAGATAAAGTAAAACTTATTCATTAAAATGGACTATTGAAGGATCGTGTTCTTTTAGATTTTGTGGTGCAAAGTAAAGAAAAAGATGCTCAAGATATATAAATTAGATTCTACATTTTTCTTAGTCAACGATAAAACATTGAATATATGGTTAAAATTAAAGTAAAAGTGCAATAAATCAAGTAATCATGCTTATGATCAGAAAGAAAAAGTTTGGGATTAATCAAGATATAAAGTAAATTAAAACTTTTGTTTTATCTTTTTTTCTTTTCTTTTCTCCATCTCTATCTCTTACTCTCTTAATTTTTATCTTAGTAAATCACTTTTGTAAGTCTTTTTTTAAGAAAGAAATTGTTTAATTTATGATCTTCCTAAGTTCTAATCCACAAATTTTAGTAAATAATTTAGTATTACTTAATGTAATAAAAAAATTATACTTTTAATTAGTAAGGTTAAAATAACTTAATTTAATGTAAAATTTATATTTATTTATATATTTTAATTTAATTTTATACTTAATCGATTTGAAGTTTCAACAAATAAAAAAAATGAAATTGATTTAATAAAATCTTTTGTTTTCTGAAAATTTCATAATTTATATATTTTTTTTCAAAACAAGTCTTGAAATGTTTTTCTATTAGTTATTAACCAATAAAAACATTGTTTATTATAAAATATTATTTATATATCGTTTTCATTTTCTCTATTTGATTTCTTCATATATAATATATTTTTTCATGTAAATGATTAAATAAAACATGAGTTGTGAAAAGTGGTTTACAGAATATATAAAGTAAAATCAACATTGAATAATGTGTTTGAAAATCCTTTGTGAATCCACATAGATATGCTTAATGTGATTTTTAAAGCTTTGGTAATATGAAAGAAGCAATTACGTGCACAATTTCATCTTTGCTTCTTTTTCCGAAAACTTTGTTTCCTTATTCACAAACCAATTTCCCAAATTTCAATTCACTTCAAAATATTTATAATATATTTATACAAATTTTGAATTTATAAAAAAGAATAGAATAATTTTATTTATTTATTTAGAAATGATAAAGAAGCTTGATGTGTTGAAGTGAATGATGAAAGGCAGTGAGAAGAAGAGAGAACAGAGAATGAAAGTGAAAAGAGAAACACTGATTGACATCTCAGTCAGTAACATTTCTTTGATATTCAAAACAACAAACATCACTGCAACACCTTTTATGTTTCCTAAGACATTCAACATTTTAAATATACATTAATTCATAAATTTAATATTTCTTCAGAAACATCATTGTTTAAATCAAATTACAATTTCAAAAAAAATTTAATTGACTAATACACCAGGTTTACATTCACGACATTCCCATGTCATTTTAGAACTTGTGATGCTTATGAAAAAATTAATAAGAAAAGAAAGTAAAAATTGTGAAAAATATATATTTTAAATTTATATATATATATATATATATATATATTAATTATGTAAAATGTAAATTTAATTATGTTTTGATAGTAAATGACACTAAGTTAATTATTATATATTTAAGATATATCTGTTTTAAAATTTAAAAATTAAAGTTATTATTAAGTTAATTATTATATATTTGAGATATTATCTTTTGAAATATTATTTGTTTTAAAGTTTTAAAAATTAAAGTTTTAACACAATTTTATTTTTAAAAGAATTAAAAGAATAAATATTTAAATTATTTTTAGTTTTGATTATTAAATTATGTAAAATTATTAGATAAATAAATTCTACAAAATCAATTTAATAAAATAAAATTTATATTTATAATTTGACACTATTTTTAAACAATATAAGATATTCAGATGTGAAAACAAATGAATATCTGAAATTTTTTTATACTATAAATAATTTCAATAACAAATCCTAAATAAATGTTGATTTTTTCCTTTTATATAAAATAAATTTGTAATTTACATTTATCTATATATTATAATTTTATATTATTTTTAGTTCATGTGACCTTTTAAGAAAAGAATAACTTTTTGAACTTAGAACTAGAAAAAAAAAATCTAATAACAGATGATACAAGGTTCAACACTTAGATAGAGTTTGAATATAAATTTAGGTTAAATTTAACCTAAAAAAATGAAATGAATAAAATTAAATGTAATGATATAATAAATAATAATTGTTAGTGAAATTTGAAAATGGGAATAGAACAAGGATTTTAAGATTCCAATGTATGAGCATATACTTATAAAGGCACATGCTATGTTTTGTAGACAACACTGAATTTTATTATTATTAAAAACACTTCCCTCACCTCTTTTAGAGTTAAGGTTAAATTTTTATTACTGTTACTATTAACAATTCTGTTCTTTGTAATTAAAAAAAAAAAAAGTTAACTCCACTGGTTCAAAGTATGTTTGACTTATTATAAACAAAGATATTACAAACATTTATTTTATCTATTGTTTGAATTAAATGATGAAATATTGGCAGTGAAAAAATATTAAATAAATTGTTTGAATTCTATAAGAAAAAGATAAAAATAGAAAATTAAATAAATATTTTATTATTCACAAGGAAAATCATATATGTCTCTTTAACTTTTTCCTACGCTGTCATATATATATATATATATATATATATATATATATATATATATATATATATATATATATATATATATATATTATTGTTGCATTAAAATATTTTTATAATAAAAAAGTTACTTAAATAGATATAAACATTTTAAACATGTAACTCATATTCATTTATAAATAAGATAACTTATATTATATGTAAATTTTATTTTATAAACTGGTATTTTAAGATTAAATTACACTTGAAAGTTTACTTCTTGTATATTAGAAACATGTAAAATTTATTTTAACTAAATTACTGTGTGTTGAATTTATCATATTACTTATTATTGTATCAGACTATTCATTATATTTAGTTCAATATAATGTATATGTTGAAAATTTTACAAAAATTATAAATAAGACAAATTTGTATTATTTAATCACAAACTTCATTTACAACATTTTGTAAAATTCAATTATACTTTAAATTTATTTAAGATAATTGTAATAAGTTGAAAGTAGTTATTTTTATTTATTATTAATAAAATAGTCTTGTTTCATTTTCGTCTCCATTCTAATATCCTAATATGCTTTTGTTATTGGTAGAAGGCACTAAGGTAGTTATAATAAAAAAAAGAAAAAAAAGTTTAAAGAAAGTATAATGTTTTTAAGTAGTTATTATTTTTTTTCCTTTAATTAAACAGTTTTTTTGGGCTAAACATAACATTAATTAGAGTTGGTAAGGCTTTGAATAGCAAAGTTCAAATTTATTTACCACATAAGTTAGTCAGAAATTTGGTGTCATATATGAAAAGAGAAAAGTTATATTTTTTATGACACCCTTGTGTTCTCTTGATTTTATATGTCACATAAAAATTATTATATTAAGCATATATAATCATAAATGGGTCAAAAGTCTAAGGAGACTTAGACCCTAATATGCACTATACCAATGATAATAATTATGAAAGCTAATTATTCTTATTTAATAGTAATGTAATTAGTTTATTTTAGTTAATGCTACTTCTTTTTGTTTCAACACTTGTCAGAAACACTATAACATTTACCTTATTTTTTGGTAAATCTTTCCTTTTACAACCAATTATGCATTTTATTACGAATTTATGATCATTTATGTTATCGTTTATTGCCAATTTTGGCCTCACACACTTTCAAATATGCTTTCCTACAATTTGAAGTTATACTCCTCGTTAGTCTATAGAATAGACCTAAATAATTATTATTTTAACTAATGTTAGTTCAAAGAGAATAAACAAATCCTTCCAAATAAACACACTTATAATCCAATACTTCAAATAACCCTAATTTGATACTTTCTCCATTTCAAAACTTTTCTACAAAAAATTTAAGAGATTAAGAGATTTGATTTAAAATAAATTCAGATAATATTCATAATTAAAGACTTATAATCGTCTTAATTAATATTAATTAAAAAAAAATTAAAATTTGTTATAATTTTAAGTTTGAGTTTAAATTTTACATTAAAAAAATAGAATATTATATAAAATTGAAGATCCGTTTGTCTTATGATTTTGGATAAAAAATAGGTTTAATCATTCACGAAGTCCCTATTTTCGCGTGAAATCTCAATTTAGTCCCGTTGTTTATGAAAATCTCAATTGGGTCCCAAATTTATGAAAATTACAACAATTGGATCCTTTCCGTTAAATTGTCTCCAACGGCGTTAGTGTGTGTTTGACGTGGCACGATGTAGTCAGTTTCTTAACTGACGTGGCTGACTGAAGTAGGGGCAGCTCAAGCACGTGGATAATTCAATTTTTTAAGTGAAAAGAAAATGAAAGTTTTAAACCAAAATTAGGATTGAGATTGTTATTTTATCGAATTAGGGATTGAGATTCTTTTGAGTTGTTCTAGGGTTCGTCCAAAGTTCAATCCATTTCACAAATTGGGGTATCATTTTGGGGATTTAGGGTTTAATCCAAGTTGACCTTGACAGAGTGTGCAGTTGTCGTCGTCATCGGAGTTGGGAGACCTTCTTCAGTTGCAATCTCGAGTGGCCAGGTGAATAAAAGTTTGGTTTTGTATTGAATATTTTTATTGCGATGTTGGGTGGTGGTCCCCATTGTTGTATTGTGTTCCATTTTTTATTGCAATGTTGTGATCCCCCCATGTTTAAAGTGATTTTTTTCTATGTGTTTGTGAGTGCTTTTTGTTTATGGTTTTAATACATGTTTTGTCGTCATGTGATTACATTATAGGTGTATAAATACTTATATATAGTGTTTTGCATCATGGACGAAGATATTGAGGTTGTCTTTCACCATGGAGGGAAATTAGTTAATGATGGGAAGCTTAAGTATGAAGGGGGGGAGACATTTAGGTTTATGTTTGACCCAGATGTTTGGAGTTATTTCGTGGTTGTTAGTGTAGTGAAATCTTTGGGATACCATGTGTTTAAAGATATGTGGTACTCTGTAGGAGGGGCTTCAGTGTTGGATGATAAGTTAGAGTCTCTGTGTGATGACACTGCTGCCATGCATATGGTTAATTTAGCTAGGCTGAATGGTGAGGTGCATGTGTTTGTGATACATCCTGTTTCTGAACCCGAAGTCATACATATGCTGGAATATGTTGGTAATGATGAAGGACAAGTTGAAGAGAGGGGTGATGTTGATTGTGAACAACAACAAATGGGTGATGTTGATGGTGAAGAACAAGAGATGGGTGAACAAGTGGAAGTTGATGCTGTTATGGAGGAAGAGGTTGTTAGAGTTGAACAAGTTGGTGGTGTGTTGGAAGAGATGGGTGATGTTGATGGTGAAGAACAAGAGATGGGTGAACAAGTGGAAGTTGATGCTGTTATGGAGGAAGAGGTTGTTAGAGTTGAACAAGTTGGTGGTGTGTTGGAAGAGATGGGTGATGTTGATGGTGAAGAACAAGAGATGGGTGAACAAGTGGAAGTTGAGGCTGTTATGGAGGAAGAGGTTGATGGAGTTGAACAAGTTCAGGAAGTTGGTGGTGATGGTGAACATAAAGGTGAAGAAGAGAATGAAGTTGAAGCAGATGTGGAAATCCGAAGCTGGAATTCCTCTTTTGAGAATGGTAGTGGTGATGGAAATACTGAGTGGTTGGAGGGGCTTATTGATGTCAATGTTGGTTGTGATATAGATGATGATATACATGCAGATTTGGAGGGAAATGTGGAAGTGGAAATCCAAAGTATGTCAAATGACTCTAGTGGACCATGTTCCAGTGTGAGTTCTGACAACATGTTTGATGTTAATGTGGAGGGTGGAAATGATAGAGGTTTATCAGATGATGAGTGGGAATCTAAACAATTAATTAGTGGAACAGAAAGTGATGAAGACGATATCGATGTAGAGGGTTGTCGCAACCGGAATCGCGACAGGACGACGATCCAATAAAAAGAATAATAAATCATTTTGAAAAGAGAGATTTGGAGTCGCCACCATAGTTTATTCTGGAAAACTACGGAAAAAACCATAAAATGATAAGGCATGGTCAAATTGAACCAGATTCTTGGTTCGGGAGTCAGTTACGTGTAGGGAAGGTATTAGCACCCTACAACGCCTGCCCTAAGGCAGTACCTTTAACTAAATGCGCGAATGTGGATGTGGTTTTCAAAGTATTTAACTTTCCCTTAAAATAAAATGTTAAAGAAAACAAACAATATTTTTTAGCTTTTTGGGCCCGACAAGGATTAACCTTGCTCCTACGTATTCTCATGTGAGAAATCAGGGTTACGTAGTTCTTTTAGAAACTGTTGAGAAATTTATTTGAAAATTTGTTTCAGAATTTGTTTGGAAAATGATTTGGATTTTTGGGAGAGTGAGCCTGACAAGGACTGGCCTTGCTCCTACGTATCTCCACTTTTGATGGAGAATCAAGGATCACGTAGTTCTGGCAAGGCGATATTGTTTATAGTTTGGAAAGTAGATGTTTTTTAATTTTTGAAGATTTTATATTTTTTTGGTATTTTAATGTAATATTTATATTTTTTGCGTAATGAGTACTAGGCTGATGCGTACGATCGCACGAGCACCCACACGGCTTTTTCCTTTATTGTTTTGCGTAATGAGTACTAGGCTGATGCGTACGATCGCACGAGCACTCACACGGCTTTTTTCTCTTATTGTTTTGCGTAATGAGTACTAGGCTGATGCGTACGATCGCACGAGCACTCACACGGCTTTTTATTTATTTTATATTTGGGCAATAAGTACTAGGCTGATGCGTACGATCGCACGAGTACTCATACCGATTTATTACATTAAATGTTTTTTTAAGTTTTATATATATTTTTTATTATTTACAATTTTTATGATTTTTGAAATTTTTATGTAAAACAAAAACAAGTTTAACAAATATAAACAAAACAAAAGGGGCGGATACTGTACAAGGGATACATTCAAAATAAAAAAACAAAGCATAAAAATAAAGAAAGTAAACAAACCGAACATGAATAGGGGTGCAAGGATGGAAATTAATTCCAACAGTAAACTGGGCCATGGCCCAAACGGACAGGGGGGTGAACGGGTGAAATATGGGGTGTGCAGGTGAATAAGGATGATGGTGTTGGCCGCGAGACCGGTTGACTGAAGATTCGGATGGCAAGCATAGATGGCAGAGTGGTAACCGCTGGGAATATGGCGGCGATAGCCGACGCCAGTGGATGCTTTGGGGTTGAGAGTGTGGCAGGGAGAAGACGACGACGGCTGGGAGGTCGGAGTTTCACGACGGTGCAGAGTGGGTGGCGGAAATTCGAAAAAGAAACGGTGAGTTGGGTGATGTCCATGGTGGCTTGTGAGTGGCGGTTTGGAGATCTGATGCGAGCGTGATGGTTGCTGGTTTTTACGGTGGTATTGGGTTGGACTGAGATGACGAAGTGATCACGGTGGAGGGGGAGGTCAAAAAGCTGACATGTGCGGGAGCCCGCTCGCAGACTTCAAAGAGTGTAACGCGTGGATGGCGCGAGGCGAAGGTAATGAGATGGGTAATGGTGGTTCGGGGTTGAGAAGGTGATGGCATGCGGAGGGAAGTGAGCTGCGGTGGTGACCTGGTAAAGGTGGGGGGTTGGAAGGTAGCTTCCCGGGGATAAAATGACAGCGAAGAAAAGACTGACGAGGGAGTGGTGATTCACGGTGGTAGTGAGTTGGTTACAGGAACCTGGAGATGGTGAGGCAATGAAGGTGGCTCGCGCTGTAGGTTCAGACGAGAAACAGTGATGACGGAGTGGGCATCGCGGGGGGATGATGATGGCTGTGACTCAAAGATGGGTTCTTGGTAGTATCAGGTTTCCCGGTTGGCGTATGGTGGGAGGTAACAGTGATGAACCAGTGGTCTCGGTGATAATGGCGCGAGGTGGCTGGGTGATTTGGTTGAAGTGATATGGTTGAAGATTCGGGTGTTGGAGGTGTTGTAGGTGATGATGATGATGTTGATGTGTATAAGGGTTATAGGTGCAGTGTTGGAAGTGATGCAGTTGGTCGAATGGTAAGGAT
The DNA here is from genome assembly GCF_016808095.1 of Vigna angularis. Taxonomy (NCBI): domain Eukaryota; kingdom Viridiplantae; phylum Streptophyta; class Magnoliopsida; order Fabales; family Fabaceae; genus Vigna; species Vigna angularis. Next base: position 33,306,679 of record NC_068977.1, on the reverse strand, counting down.
GAAGTTGGTGGGCTGGAGTGGACGAGTATGGGTATTTGGCCGTGGGTGTTAGCAGTGGCCGTGGGTGTCAAGATGGTTGGATGTGACGATTGTTCGGTAACAACAGACATACAAATATTCACAACACATTTATTTAACAGCAACACATGCAAACATAACACATGCAAACACAGCAACAGTATAACAAAGATACGTTCAAAGACGACTAACTCAAACTCAGTAAAACGTGAAGCGGGTGGCGTTACTTACCTCTTGAAGCTTGGTTTAACCTTTGCTAGTCCTATGCATTCGACGTCTTCTTCCTCCTCGTGGCTGGCTTTTTTTTTTCAACAAGTTCCTTCCCCAGTTCTCCAAGTGATGTTCCTCCTCTGCCTCCTCCTCTTTCGGATTGATCTTTTTCTTTCTGGGCTAGTCTCCCCGTCTGCCTCTCCTTCCTTCTCTTCTATTCTCTTCGCGCGACAGTGTTATCAACCCCACCTTCAGTGGCTTCCAGCGTCCACGGTTTCTTGCCAATTCATGCCTTGCTAGAGGCGTCTTTGGGGACGCAAGTCGTTACCATCAGCCCCTATTGGTCACTACAATGGTCACCGGAGATTTCTTACTGACAGAAGTGACTAGGAGCGATACCAACAGTATCTTTCTCAGGGTGGCTGCCTTTTTTTTCATTTTTTTCGTTGTAGATGAATGCTGTTGGAGGTGAAGAATTGGAAGTGAAAAGGGAAGTAGTTTACCGCGGTTACGAGTGTTGGGGCTAATGAAGTGGAAATTGGGTGGACGAATAAAGGTGAAGATTGTGATTGGTGATGGTGGTTGAGTCTGGTTTGGTGAGGATAGGTGATGGGGCTTTTGTGTTGGTAGTGGTGTTATGAGATGGTATCTATTGAAGATGATTACAGGTGTTGGAACTTGTTGAATGCGGAGAGGTTGGTGATGGAGGTGAAGGCGGCTTTTGGTGGCTGACCCGTGAGGAAGACAAACTCCTCAGGAAGAAAAATTTCAAGTGCTTGTCGTGGTATATGGTGGAGATGAAAACAGAAAGGTCTGATGTTGGCCGTGAGGTGTTAGGGATGAATATACGGTAGGTTGAAAATGGGTTCCAGGCAATGTGTATTGGTGATGGTGAGTGGAGATTGTGGAGGTTGATACGGTGGGGAATAGTGGAATTTTATGGGAAGGTTAGTAGACGGGAACATTTGTAGAATCTTGGAAGTGGGATGGAGGAAGTGGGAGTTGGATCATTAGTGAAGGTGAAAGTGGAATATCGGAAGTGGGATGGCGATGGGCGTTGGCCGTGAAAACTAAAAGGGAAGGGTGATAGCCGTGAGTTGTTTTTTAGGGTTCTTTCCGTATATGAGAGAGAATGGAGAGGGACCAGGATGATGATTCCAGTGGCCGTGGGTGAATATGGATCATGGAAATCTTTTTGGGTGTCCCCCTCCTCTCCTATTCGTTCCCGCACGTTGTAGTGGTGTCGCCAGCTTTTTGGAGTTGCAAGATGGGTATTACAGAAGTGCCAGATGGGTGCTCGTGGAAGACAAACTTCGGTGGGAGTGTCAGAAAAATGATTCCCTTAATCTGCAGAAACCCATACTGTGAGTGGTTTTTCCGACTGGCTGCGTGTTTGCTTCACCATGTGCCTCCAACAGTTGCTCTGTCGCCTTGGTGTTGAGTGGAAGCCAAGGTGTTGAAGGTAAGTGGGAGGCAGACTCAGGTGCCAGCGAAATGATTCTCTGATTCCTCCTTTATTAATTTAAAACGCTGCCAGAAACCCCTACTGTGAGTGGCTCTTCAGACGGCTAATGGCGGACAGTGGCAGCAGCTGATGGGAATCTTCCCTGAACCACTCAGACTAATTTTAAAATGTAGCCACCAACTTCTGGACGCTCGGTCAAATACGGGAGTGCTACCAAAACGAACGACCGTTAACGAAAATGAACGAACGCCCATACCGAACGTTCGTAAGGTAAAACAATCGAAACAAGCCGAACGCAAACAGTAGAAAAGAACGAACGTTCACAAGGTCAACCAAAGAAAACCGAACGTTCACTAACACAAAACAAGACCGAACGTTCACTTGTCAGGCCGAACGGTTGATGACGAACGGTTGATGACGAACGTTCGTACTCACTAACACGAAATACCGAACGGTTGAACAAAGTAAAGGACGAACGTCCTAAAAGACCGGGACGAACGCTTGATCAAAGAGGACGAATGCTCGCAAGCTTGAATACGGGACGAACGGTTGAATAGTGAAAAAGGACGAACGGTCGCATAAGGGAGAGGACGAACGTTCGCATGAGCCAAGGACGAGCGGTTCGAAACTGAGGACGAACGTCCCAAATTAACACATGGCCGAACGGCCGAATAGTGAAAGACCGAACGCTCAAGCAGTCGATTCTGGGCGAACGGTCGCAGAAACAGTGTGTGAGGACGAACGACCACTGTTTGGACGAGCGGCCACAGTAACAGTGGGGAAGGACGAACGGTATTTGTTTGGACGAACGTCTACATTAACAGTGGGGAAGGACGAGCGACCACTGTTCGGACGAACGTCCTCAGCAACAGTTGGAAAGGACGAACGGTCACTGTTTGGACGAACGACCATCCTTTTTTTTTATTATTTTTTTTTTATTTTTTTTTTATTATTATTTTTTTTTTCATTTTTTATCATATTATTATTTTTTTTTTAATTTTTCTTTTTATGAGGAGAATACAATAAAACAAAATTAATTAGTCAATCCGGACGAAATTGAGTGTTGACAGCTGCCCCTCTTTACTTAGATTTTACTAGATCATATGATAAACAAAGTTTTCATATTATCAGAGTAAAAGATAAGTAAAGATAGAAATATTAATTTCGTCTGGATTTCAAGATAAACTAGAAACAAACAAAGAATAAAACAAACAAACAACAATGAGAATTGAAGTGTGACAACCTTGTGGAGGGTCCACTAAAGCTACAGATGCAGTGAACGAGGAAAAATATTTTTTATTTTTTATTTTTTATTTTTTATTTTTTTTTTTGATGAAAGAAATTTATTAATCAATCCGGACGAAATTGAGTGATGCCCCTCTTTACTTAGATTTTACTAGATCATATGATAAACAATGTTTTCATATTATCAGAGTAAAAGATAAGTAAAGATAGAAATATTAATTTCGTTCGGATTTCAATGAAAAGGAACCAGGATCAAACATGGAATTTTTTCATTTTTTTTTTTGAATTAAAAAATTTCTTTTGTTTTTTTTTTTTTTTTGTTTTTTTGTTTTTTTTTTGTTTTTTTTTGAAAGAGATTAAGTGAATGATAAATTTGAAATTGATTGGGTTCGACCATTGCCATGCAGAGGGTCATTTGAGAAAATTAAGAATATGTACTGACCATTGTCACGCAGAGGGTCGTTTGAAAAAGTAAAGATATGTACCTGACCATTGCCATGCAGAGGGTCGTTTGAAAAAATAAAAAATGGGCTCGACCATTGTCTTACAGAGGGCCGAGATACCAATGACAGAAAGTAAAATTGGGCTTGACCATTGTCTTACAGAGGGCCAAGATACCAATGACAGAAAGTAAAATTGGGCTTGACCATTGTCTTACAGAGGGCCAAGATACCAATGACAGAAGCAAAAATTGGGCTCGACCATTGTCTTACAGAGGGCCGAGATACCAATGACAGAAAGCAAAATTGGGCTCGACCATTGTCTTACAGAGGGCCGAGATACCAATGACAGAAAGTAAAATTGGGCTCGACCATTGTCTTACAGAGGGCCGAGATAAAAATGGCAGAGAAAAATGTTTGATTGCTTTGAATTTGGAAATTGGAATTGGTTGAAATTTTGAAAATTTTTTTTTTTTATTTTTGATTTTGATTTTTTTTGATTTTTTTTTTCTTTGAAAAATTTGAAATTAAGAAACAAGGTGTTGCATTTTGTACAAGTATATGGATTTTGAAACCTCAATGTGCAAGAGAAACATGGTTGATGTAAATTTTGAAATTTAGAGAAGAAAACTTTGATACATGTTGATTTTTTTTGTCTTTTTGAAGAAGAAAAATTTGATGAAATTTTGAAATTAGAGAGGAAAACTTTGATGCATTTTTTTTTGTCTTTTTGAAGGAAGAAAAATTTGATGAATATACGTGGAGGCAAATTCAAAGTTGATGAAAATACGTACATGATGTATTGGAAGATTATGAACCTATGACATTTTTTTTCTGAGTCAATTTGCTTTCTTTGAAATCATCAAATTTATGACGATCTAGACTTCCAATTTCCTTCAATGGATGACCAATCCTAAAGTCAACTGTGCAAAATGAAGCTTGTGTGCTACGCATTTCTTGACGAGATACTAGTGTGTACATGCTTGATATCAGGGGTTGGAAAAATATGTGGAGGATGATTGGAAGGATTTGGAGAGTACCGGGTGGGCCATTCGAGCCTCTTACTCCTTAAAACGGCTACAAAGGCCAATGTGAGGTAGTAGATACCCAGAAGTTGCTCCAGTTTGGAGCATGGTAAAAGTATTTCCATGGATAAATGTATCTGTGAATTGAGAGGGAATAAGTCAGGAATCAAGGAGTGAGAATATCATGTGGGATTTGCAAATTGCCCCAATTTTGGTGGTTTTAGACTTTTGAAGTTCGGGGCGAACCAAGATCATGCAAGGCCCAACAAGGGATGCCTCATTCTTTGTATGAGCTTTGAATATTCAGATGAAAAAATTGTGATTTAACAAAATTGCTCAATACTCTGAATGGGCTGAAACATATGAAAGTCACGCCTTGGTTTTTGGGTATGAGTCAATTAAGCGAGGTTCCACAAGAAGTTGCCCCCCACTTTGGGTTTACGAATGATAAGATGGACTCAAAAATCATACAAAACCCCAAAGTGTCTGCCCCTGTCTTGAGGGTGGATCTATGAATTTCAGTACGGACAAATCTGAGAGGCCCAACAAGGGATGCCCCGGTCTTGGTACGAACCTTGAATATACAGATGAAACAAATGTGAGATTAACAAAGTCGTCCAATATTCTGAATGGGCCGGGCCGAAACATATGAAACTCACATAGTTGCCCAAAATTGTCCCCCAGATTGGGAATCGGGGGAAGAGTTGAATGGAATTTGAATGTGTTCAGGAATTTGTGATGGATATGAAAAGGATTGGCTTGAAAAGATTGCCCCAAATGGTTTGATTTTCCTTTGTATAATTTTGATCAATAGGGAGTTCCCTTCATCCGAGGACAATTATTTTTCATCATCATTTTTTTTGACTACATTGTTGGTCATTTTTTGTCTTGTCTCAAAATTAAGCTCTATGAAAATTTAAGCAACCAGTATTCAATCTGTGTGGACTTTTATTGGGCTTGTAATTTGGCTTGGGCTAAAGGGTGTTGAAAGAAAGGATATAAAGGCTCAAATAAATTTTTGTGGGTATATTTTTTTGAAAAACAAGGGTTACCATCTATACTTTGTATCAGTTATTCGTCAAAACTGTTTCGACTACTTTGCCCTTTCTCAAATTTCATTCTTTGCTTGCCATCACTTTGTGATTCTTTGTATTTTTGCTTCACTTTTGAGGAGTTCGCTTCATTTGATCACTAAGTGTGTTCTTCTTGCAACTTGAGTCGACTTCTACTGTGATGGTAACCCTTGTTTGGGTAAAATTTGAAAAAAATTTCTTATTGGCTCAAATTTGGTATCAATGGATATAATTTTTTGTTTTTTTTTTTGGATGAAGAAAAATGGCCACACATCATTTCAAATTTTGGTTGGTTTCATTTTCAAAAGATTAATTAGGAGACAAGACTAAATGATCTCAACAAGAGTCATTTTTCATTCTTTTTTCATTTTTTTTATTTTTTTTTAACGGATTCCAGGATCTCCCAAATGAAAGCAGTGGAGGTAATGGAAAATCTACCCCAGTGTAAAACTTGGTGTTTATCATTTGGGCTCAAGAACATGATTGGGCCAATCTATTGGTATAGCGAAGGCTGAAGGACGATGATTTCAAGCAATGCACACACAAATATCTCCTAAGAATGTGATTTGATCATTTGACTCCAGGAGATTATGACATCCATTATATTTTTTTTGAAATCTCATAAAATGGATGATTTGCATCGAAAACAAATGACTCAAACTTTTGCGTATTTTTTTTTTTGGTTTTATGTATGAAGAAAAGTATATGAAATGAAAATGATGATGCTAATTGAAAAACAGATTCTTTTTTTTTATTTTGTTTTTTTTTTTTGAAAATTGGGCTTCGCGGACCAGCCTGGAAACTGGACCTTAAGGGACGATATGGAAAATAGGCTTTGTGAGCTATTGGGGAAATTGGGATTTTTTGGAATCTGGGCCTTGCGGGTCAGTATGGAAACTGAGCTTTGCAGACCAGCATGGGAAAGAGGCTTTCTTGGCCATTGGGGAAATGGGATTTCTTGGCCAATGGAAAATGGAATTTTATGAGTTGTTGTGGAAATTGAGATTTTTTTTTTTTTTTCTGTAGAATCTGGGCCTTGCGGGTCAGTATGGAAACTGAGCTTTGCAAGCCAGTATGGGAAATGGGCATTCTGAGCCATTGGGGAAATTGATATTTCTCGGCCATTGTGGAAACTGGGCCTTGCGGGTCAGCATGGAAGCTGGGCTTTGCAAGCCAGTATGGGAAATAGGATTTGAGAGCTAAAATGGAAACAAAGGCTTGGGAACCAGTGCAGAAACTAGGCTTGGTGAGCGATGCAAAAATTGATATGAGTAAACTTGATTTAGAAAAATGTTTGAAAAATGTTTTTTTTTTTTTTTTTTACTTTTTGACACGGGAAAATCCAGATCGGATCGAACCCGAGGAGAAAAATCACAGAAGGAAGGTGGACTTACCAGGCACATTGACCCAATGGATTAGATGACCTGAGCCGTGTGAACTTGTCACAAGAAGATGACAAAAAAAAAACACATTTTTTTTTGTTTTTGCACAAATACTTGTTCATACAAATGAAAGGGAAATCATGAATTGAAAACACAAAACCTACATAAACATGCACTTTTTATTTTTTTCCAGAAATTCAGATGCACTGGTTTAAGAGAAACCACATATGACAACGGGGACTAATGGGCTCAAAACCGTTCATCTTTCATTCTCAGATTTTTTTTTTTTTTTTAACTACAAATTCAAAGAAGATCACACAGGACAATTTGAACAAACGTACAAAACATCATTCAACAGCAAAAATGTGAAAACAAAATATTTTTGACATATTTCCAAAAGAAGTATACTCGAGAGAAAAACCACGAAGGCCATTGGGCCTAATGGGCTCGAGCACTGTTCCTTTTTCAATATTTTTGTTCTTAGATTTATTCAAAATGTAGAAAAAGAAATAAAAACAAACAAAATGGTGTGATGTGAAATTACAAACATGCCAAAATAATTTTTCACTCAAATTTATATTTCAGAAGAATTGGGTTCAAAGAAAGCTAACATGGTAATGAGGCCCAATGAACCTGAAAATGTCCTTTATCATGTAAATGAAAAACAATTTTGAACGCTTCAAATTTTACATAACTCCGCTTATATATTTTTTTTGGAAAAATTTTCTATTTATCATTTTTTTGATTTTTTTTTGTGTTTTATTATTTTTTTGGTGAAATCGGATCATCCAAGAAGTCTTGAATTGGGCCGGATCGTCCCAACAAAACCCTACCCGTTTTCAGATTTTCAAAAAAAAAATTTTAATTTTTTTTTTTTTTTGAATTTTTTTTTTTTTTTAAAACTCAGAAAGAAATCAGACCGACACCAGACGGTTGCAGCGACCGGAACTGTAGCCACAGTGGATTTGCTCAGCTATAAGTCGAGAGCTCCTCCGCGTTGGGCGACATTTTCTGATCTCTCTCTCTCTCTTGCTCTCCCTTTCTCTCTCTTCTCTCTCTTCCTTGAGTGTCTGGACTTCTGCGAGGCTCCTACGTCCCCGCCTTCCACAGCGTCCGTGCCTTCCGAGGAGCTTCCGTGTGTGTTCCACTTCCAGGTAAGTCTTCTGAGCTCTTCGATCTTCTTTCTTTCCTGCTCTTCCGATCTTTCCTTCTCTCCTCTCTCTGCTTTTCTTTCCCTTTACGCTTTCTGGTTTATTTTTTACTCTCTAGCTTTCTGTATCTGCCTTCCTTTCTTGTTCCCTTTTCTGTTTTTTTTTTTTTGCTTTCCTTTCCTGCAAGCTCTTTATTTTCCTCTGCTTTCCGCTTTGTCTGCTTTTATTTTCATCTTGCCCTTCTTTGCTTTTCTTTCTGAGTCTTCTTTCCTCCTCTTCTTTTTTTTTTTTTTAAAAAAAATTTAAAAAACTTAAAACACTTAAAAACACAACTGTCTTAAACTTAAGGGGTATATAGGCTGGAAACCAGACGTTTATCTCCCTTCGTTTGAAGGTATGACAGAGACAATCGGGTAGAACAACGCCACGTACCCCCTAAAAACAGAAAACTTAAAAAGAGAATTTATTTGAATGAACCGGACATGGACAAAAGGATAAGGACAAAAGGACATAGATCCGTTTAGGACCCTCTTGCAAGGACCGTGAAACAGATCCGAGACCAGACACTGAAATAACAAAGACCGACCGGACAAAATAAACTAAAAGGACACAAAAACGAAAAAGAAAACACCGAACAAAGAATCTAAAGAAAATTTTGTTATGCTTTTCGTTAAGTTTTTGTTCTTTTTATTTTTATATTTTTTTTTGTTTCAGAAAACTTAGAGAGGAAAGATGAGCGAGATGGAGATGGAGAGGTACACCAGTCAGCGGTGGAGACCTACTGACGATCAGGTCAAAATGATGACCCATATCTACAATTACGGGGTCACACATCCCAGCAGAGCCCAAGTCGTCGAGATTGCATCTCGACTAAGGGCTTTCGCAGATGCCACTGAATACAATGTGCACTGCTGGTTTAACAACCACGGCAATCGGGTCAGGCGCTGGCAAGCGGAGATAGACCCTACTGGCACTCAGTTTTCACAACTGCCGCTATACATGTATGGTAAGTACCCTGATCACCTCCATCTTTTTTTTTGAAAATTTTCTCCTCATCTTATTATTGACAATAATTTTGTTTTACTTTTTTTTTTTGGAAAGAATACGACTGGGTGATCATGAGGGCGCCGAGGCTGCTGGACTTGTTCCCCGCTCCGATCATCATTGACGACGACAGGGACGGACGACAAATCGCTCCACCCATGCTTCTCACATTCCGGACCAGAGCTCCCTCGACGGAGCTCTCCCTCAGACCACCGCAACCAGCTCGGGAATTTTTTCGCTGAATTGTTGTTTTTTTTTTATTTTCATGGTTTGTAATATTAACGATCACCAGTGATCGAACCTTGAACAATCTTTTATTTGCTTTTGTTTTATTTGCTTTTCTTGCCTTATTTTGCTTTTTTTTTTATTTGAAATTGTGATTTTGCACTTTTTTGTTATATCTGCTTTTTTTTTGCATTTTTTTTTATTTTATTTATCATGTTAAGATCGTATGAGTGTATTCAAAATGATGTCCTTGTTCAAAATCAACTCTCCGACCTTACTGTAAATCTCTCTTTTTATTGTGAAATAAACTGGATTTTTATGCTTTCTTTTTATTTGGTCAAAACAAGATTTTCCAACAATTATGCATATAAAAAAAATGGGCTAAAATAATTTATTTACAAGAAAATATGGGAAAATTGAATTCGAATAAAAACATGAGATCTGAAGTAAAAGGGATAAGCAAAATTTCAATGAAATACGTGTATGAAACAACGAAAGAAACTGGCTCAAGATAAGCCTCAAATGGAAAACATGCTGCAATACACGCTGAAATAACTGTATGGGTGGAAAACACGTCTTGCAAGAAAACATCAAATTCGGGAAAATCTGACACTGCAACTTTACTCTTGATTAACAAATTTTATATTTTCGAAAAACATGAGTTTGGTAATTTGCAAGTAAGACAAGTGACTCAAGATTTTTTATTTTTTATTATTATTATTTTTTTTTTTTTTGCAATACCCTTTAAAGACTCGATTTCCAGCACTGCTTTGAGAACCTTATAGTGAATGTTCACATTGAAAGTCATGGATGAAGGTGCTATATCGATGCGTATACCTCCTCGGTACTAAGACACTTCACAACATCAAATTCTCTTGTATAATGACTTATGTTTTCCTAAAGCCCAATCCATCGAACTTTAAACATCTTGAATCAACTAAAGTTTGGCTTTGCGCTGGAACACCCAACACTTTCGATGAAACCATAAGCCCTGGATCATGGAAGTTTAACAGGTTTCACGAAACCAGTAGACAAGGCCTTTTCGTAGGAGACTTGGTAGCATCACGCGTAAGTTTCCTCTCCGTCCAAATCTGCTTCTGCAACTCCTCTGAATCAGCTTTTAAAGAGAAGGGTTGAATAATTGAGTCACACGAGCGTCCAATTTTCTGGACGAGCATCCCAATTCTGGACGAGCGTTTCGAGCGTTATGGACGAGCGTGGACGAGTGTCCACTTTCTGGACGAGCGTCTACTTTCTGGACGAGCGTCCACTGCGCGCTGAACGAGCGTCACTATGGAACGAGCGTGCGCTCGCTATATGACGAGCGTCCGCTCACTTGGCGACGAGCGTCCATGCAACACTTTCAAACTTGGCGCTTCATCCACCTTTTATGGCTTTCACAATTTTTCTAGCACCTCAAATTTGTGCCCGACAACCTCAACATTGACTTGGTGAGAAGATTTCAACTCAGGCAGCTTTGTCCTCATCGTGCTCACAATACTTGGCTTAATAATTTCCTCAAAGGACCATGTAAGTGGTTGTCCCTAGCTTGTTTCCTCTCTCAAATGTGTTCTCCTTGGTCTTTTGTGGGCTTCATGACCCGAGTGTGCCTCTCACGGCGGAGTGTAATACGAGGAAAGACCAATAAGGAGGGAAAATTTGTGCCACTCAAACTCTATTGTAGTTGTGGTGTGTACAAATCTCCAAGTCATTGTAAGGCGTTTAGGGCCTCTAAGATTAAGCTCATTTGTTCCTTCAGTTGTCGGATATCGACTTTCATTCCTTCTTTTTGGTTCTCCAAGATTTGTGAACTGGTTCGAGTCCTTTAGGGTATCTTAGATGTTTAGCTGTATTTTAGTTTTTTTTTTTTTTTAAATGAAAAGAACACACAACGCAGTTTAAAATCTCTAGTCAGAAATTATAAAGCTGTGAAAATAATTGCCCCGGTATAATTTGGAAATTAACACGAAACTGAGTCAATAAGGTGATTCATCATTCAGAAGTTCCCAAAATGCGAGACATAGGAATTCTTGGTCAACCATCGCAGGCTTTAGTCATCACATTCTTCATTTGTCTGATCAGCTTCTCGCAGTAATTGAGGAATGTTTCAATCCCCTTTAGGCGGGTTGATGATTGATATTACAGACTCAGCATCAACTAAGAACTTAAGGACGTTTTCAATGGCTCCATTGGCAAGGGAAGCTAGCTGTGAGAGACTTCTCTTCCAATTCTTTTAACTTGTCCTTATTCAACGACATATTCTTTCTTCATCTGACTCACCAATCTTTCATGTTCCCTCTTAGCTAAATGGAAACATTCCTTCTCTAGTTTTGTCATTGTTGCTTCTATCCACTGCTCATCATTTTGAAATTTCTTTTCGCAATTTGGGTAAGGGAAATTAATTACAACTTGATTGTCTTAACCCTTTCTGTGATTCATTGGCTAAGGGAAACTTTCATTAACAGTTCATGATCTTGGGCCTTTCATTGAAGCGAACAACATTGCCCCCAATTGTCTTTAACTTGATGGAACATTTCAGCGAAGATTCATTCCTCATATGATCTGCAATGTGGCGAGAGATGCAGGTGTTAGCGATCCTCTCAGGATACTCAAATTATTTTTTGCGCTAACACAGGATTGCAATTAATACAACACCTAATACCTATGAGGGGTACATTAGGATACCTCCCGCAATGATATGTAATCTGCGATCTATGCTCCCAAGGGACACACCATTTAACTTGTTCTTCATTTAAACTTGCACAAAGTTGCGCCCATTCATTTACTCTTTTCACATGTGGTTCACAAGGAACAGCCCAAGACAAGTGCAAAAGTGCCTAAAAGTCACTTCTTTTTCCAATGGTGACCCATGTTCACCTGACTGAGTACCTGTGATGGACTTTTTGTACAAAATCCAACTTTCTCTCGGGTAATCGTTTACAATGTCCTTGTAATCGATTATATACTACAATAATTCGTCCATGGGGTACAGGGAATTTAAGGCGTCTCCAGTCTCACGGGAAATGAACCACATATACAACACTGGTAGACAACATAACATCTTTCCCCCTTTAAGTTCATAACAACGATTAAGGGTCCCATAAACTTCAGCCAGGATGGCACTGACTAGATTCTCACAGCGCTCTTTGTCTCCCACAAATGCATTCATAGCGGCATAATCGACGAGGTTTTTGACATTTAGGAGAAAGCATGACACCATAGAGGAGAAGAGCTAATACATCCGTAAACATTTCCCAATTTTCCTCTTAAGCCAAATGATGTAGGTATTCCTATAAGTATCTTTGAGGAAGGCCCCTCACTTCGCTTTTGATTGTGAACTCGCTTTCCAACTTCATTGGGTGTACTTTCCTAATCCTCGCTAACTGTAAGACAGGGATATACTGCTCAAGGTAGCTGTATGGAGTCTTTTCCATGTTTAAGACTTGCTCGAATTCTTCCACTGGTGACACTAGTTGGAAATCTTTGAAAGTGAAGCACCTTAGTGGTGGATCATAGTACTGGGCTAAAGTAGTAATTGCTGATGTTTGGACCTCCACCTCTAACAGACTCAACAAATTCTTATACCCCACCAATATTATCCTCCTTTACTCGACGTGCATCTTTTCGTCAAAATGTATGAACTCGAATACCTCTTGACTCAAAATTCCATGTTAATTCCCCTTTTTTAGCTTAAGGCCTTAATCAAAACTTTATAATTTTTGACTAGAATTCACAAAACGTGACAAGACTATGAAGAAAAACAATAAGCGAAGAAAAAGGAAAAAGCAAAAGAAAGAAAGAAAAAAAGATAAAGAGATATGATGATATGTACGCGGTGCGTGATTTTTATTAAGCGAACATGCGGGTTATAGGAAAACACATTTCTCCCTTTTGTGCCTTATCAAAGGTTGAATATCAAAAGTTCTAAGGCCAAATATATGCACTCACAAGGATAGCTTCCTAATGCTTAAATCAGGCCACCAGAGCTATGGCTCTTTTCACTGTTTCTCCACAACAGTCAGAGTAATCAACTAGATGTGGAGACACAAATGAAAAGAACAGACTCTGGCTGGGGTTCTCACGATAGCCAAACAGGAAGTACATCCCAGAGTGACACCGCTACACAACCCCTCTATTTCTAAGTTGCGCTCAGACCCGGGTATAGGGCCTCTCTCATGATATGCATATAATGTGTGTGTGTGTGAAGGGAGAATGCAATTGTACACCCCAAACCCTCACCTGCAAAACAACCAGAAAATTCCCAGGCAGATATAACATGTTTTCTATCCTAGGGTTCAATATAATCAAAACAAACACAGATACAATTATGACAAATATCAAATAAGGATAAAGAAAAAAGAAAGGGAAGAAAAACACAAAGAAAAACCACATTGAATTCGCACATCTAATTAAATGGCCTGACTCTCTGGCTTCCCCAGTGGAGTCGCCATCTGTCGCAACCGGAATCGCGACGGGACGACGATCCAATAAAAAGAATAATAAATCATTTTGAAAAGAGAGATTTGGAGTCGCCACCATAGTTTATTCTGGAAAACTACGGAAAAAACCATAAAATGATAAGGCATGGTCAAATTGAACCAGATTCTTGGTTCGGGAGTCGGTTACGTGTAGGGAAGGTATTAGCACCCTACAACGCCTGCCCTAAGGCAGTACCTTTAACTAAATGCGCGAATGTGGATGTGGTTTTCAAAGTATTTAACTTTCCCTTAAAATAAAATGTTAAAGAAAACAAACAATATTTTTTAGCTTTTTGGGCCCGACAAGGATTAACCTTGCTCCTACGTATTCTCATGTGAGAAATCAGGGTTACGTAGTTCTTTTAGAAACTGTTGAGAAATTTGTTTGAAAATTTGTTTCAGAATTTGTTTGGAAAATGATTTGGATTTTTGGGAGAGTGAGCCTGACAAGGACTGGCCTTGCTCCTACGTATCTCCACTTTTGATGGAGAATCAAGGATCACGTAGTTCTGGCAAGGCGATATTGTTTATAGTTTGGAAAGTAGATGTTTTTTAATTTTTGAAGATTTTATATTTTTTTGGTATTTTAATGTAATATTTATATTTTTTGCGTAATGAGTACTAGGCTGATGCGTACGATCGCACGAGCACCCACACGGCTTTTTCCTTTATTGTTTTGCGTAATGAGTACTAGGCTGATGCGTACGATCGCACGAGCACTCACACGGCTTTTTTCTCTTATTGTTTTGCGTAATGAGTACTAGGCTGATGCGTACGATCGCACGAGCACTCACACGGCTTTTTTCTCTTATTGTTTTGCGTAATGAGTACTAGGCTGATGCGTACAATCGCACGAGCACTCACACGACTTTTTATTTATTTTATATTTGGGCAATAAGTACTAGGCTGATGCGTACGATCGCACGAGTACTCATACCGATTTATTACATTAAATGTTTTTTTAAGTTTTATATATATTTTTTATTATTTACAATTTTTATGATTTTTGAAATTTTTATGTAAAACAAAAACAAGTTTAACAAATATAAACAAAACAAAAGGGGCGGATACTGTACAAGGGATACATTCAAAATAAAAAAACAAAGCATAAAAATAAAGAAAGTAAACAAACCGAACATGAATAGGGGTGCAAGGATGGAAATTAATTCCAACAGTAAACTGGGCCATGGCCCAGACGGACAGGGGGGTGAACGGGTGAAATATGGGGTGTGCAGGTGAATAAGGATGATGGTGTTGGCCGCGAGACCGGCTGACTGAAGATTCGGATGGCAAGCATAGATGGCAGAGTGGTAACCGCTGGGAATATGGCGGCGATAGCCGACGCCAGTGGATGCTTTGGGGTTGAGAGTGTGGCAGGGAGAAGACGACGACGGCTGGGAGGTCGGAGTTTCACGACGGTGCAGAGTGGGTGGCGGAAATTCGAAAAAGAAACGGTGAGTTGGGTGATGTCCATGGTGGCTTGTGAGTGGCGGTTTGGAGATCTGATGCGAGCGTGATGGTTGCTGGTTTTTACGGTGGTATTGGGTTGGACTGAGATGACGAAGTGATCACGGTGGAGGGGGAGGTCAAAAAGCTGACATGTGCGGGAGCCCGCTCGCAGACTTCAAAGAGTGTAACGCGTGGATGGCGCGAGGCGAAGGTAATGAGATGGGTGATGGTGGTTCGGGGTTGAGAAGGTGATGGCATGCGGAGGGAAGTGAGCTGCGGTGGTGACCTGGTAAAGGTGGGGGGTTGGAAGGTAGCTTCCCGGGGATAAAATGACAGCGAAGAAAAGACTGACGAGGGAGTGGTGATTCACGGTGGTAGTGAGTTGGTTACAGGAACCTGGAGATGGTGAGGCAATGAAGGTGGCTCGCGCTGTAGGTTCAGACGAGAAACAGTGATGACGGAGTGGGCATCGCGGGGGGATGATGATGGCTGTGACTCAAAGATGGGTTCTTGGTAGTATCAGGTTTCCCGGTTGGCGTATGGTGGGAGGTAACAGTGATGAACCAGTGGTCTCGGTGATAATGGCGCGAGGTGGCTGGGTGATTTGGTTGAAGTGATATGGTTGAAGATTCGGGTGTTGGAGGTGTTGTAGGTGATGATGATGATGTTGATGTGTATAAGGGTTATAGGTGCAGTGTTGGAAGTGATGCAGTTGGTCGAATGGTAAGGATGAAGTTGGTGGGCTGGAGTGGACGAGTATGGGTATTTGGCCGTGGGTGTTAGCAGTGGCCGTGGGTGTCAAGATGGTTGGATGTGACGATTGTTCGGTAACAACAGACATACAAATATTCACAACACATTTATTTAACAGCAACACATGCAAACATAACACATGCAAACACAGCAACAGTATAACAAAGATACGTTCAAAGACGACTAACTCAAACTCAGTAAAACGTGAAGCGGGTGGCGTTACTTACCTCTTGAAGCTTGGTTTAACCTTTGCTAGTCCTATGCATTCGACGTCTTCTTCCTCCTCGTGGCTGGCTTTTTTTTTTTCAACAAGTTCCTTCCCCAGTTCTCCAAGTGATGTTCCTCCTCTGCCTCCTCCTCTTTCGGATTGATCTTTTTCTTTCTGGGCTAGTCTCCCCGTCTGCCTCTCCTTCCTTCTCTTCTATTCTCTTCGCGCGACAGTGTTATCAACCCCACCTTCAGTGGCTTCCAGCGTCCACGGTTTCTTGCCAATTCATGCCTTGCTAGAGGCGTCTTTGGGGACGCAAGTCGTTACCATCAGCCCCTATTGGTCACTACAATGGTCACCGGAGATTTCTTACTGACAGAAGTGACTAGGAGCGATACCAACAGTATCTTTCTCAGGGTGGCTGCCTTTTTTTTCATTTTTTTCGTTGTAGATGAATGCTGTTGGAGGTGAAGAATTGGAAGTGAAAAGGGAAGTAGTTTACCGCGGTTACGAGTGTTGGGGCTAATGAAGTGGAAATTGGGTGGACGAATAAAGGTGAAGATGGTGATTGGTGATGGTGGTTGAGTCTGGTTTGGTGAGGATAGGTGATGGGGCTTTTGTGTTGGTAGTGGTGTTATGAGATGGTATCTATTGAAGATGATTACAGGTGTTGGAACTTGTTGAATGCGGAGAGGTTGGTGATGGAGGTGAAGGTGGCTTTTGGTGGCTGACCCGTGAGGAAGACAAACTCCTCAGGAAGAAAAATTTCAAGTGCTTGTCGTGGTATATGGTGGAGATGAAAACAGAAAGGTCTGATGTTGGCCGTGAGGTGTTAGGGATGAATATACGGTAGGTTGAAAATGGGTTCCAGGCAATGTGTATTGGTGATGGTGAGTGGAGATTGTGGAGGTTGATACGGTGGGGAATAGTGGAATTTTATGGGAAGGTTAGTAGACGGGAACATTTGTAGAATCTTGGAAGTGGGATGGAGGAAGTGGGAGTTGGATCATTAGTGAAGGTGAAAGTGGAATATCGGAAGTGGGATGGCGATGGGCGTTGGCCGTGAAAACTAAAAGGGAAGGGTGATAGCCGTGAGTTGTTTTTTAGGGTTCTTTCCGTATATGAGAGAGAATGGAGAGGGACCAGGATGATGATTCCAGTGGCCGTGGGTGAATATGGATCATGGAAATCTTTTTGGGTGTCCCCCTCCTCTCCTATTCGTTCCCGCACGTTGTAGTGGTGTCGCCAGCTTTTTGGAGTTGCAAGATGGGTATTACAGAAGTGCCAGATGGGTGCTCGTGGAAGACAAACTTCGGTGGGAGTGTCAGAAAAATGATTCCCTTAATCTGCAGAAACCCATACTGTGAGTGGTTTTTCCGACTGGCTGCGTGTTTGCTTCACCATGTGCCTCCAACAGTTGCTCTGTCGCCTTGGTGTTGAGTGGAAGCCAAGGTGTTGAAGGTAAGTGGGAGGCAGACTCAGGTGCCAGCGAAATGATTCTCTGATTCCTCCTTTATTAATTTAAAACGCTGCCAGAAACCCCTACTGTGAGTGGCTCTTCAGACGGCTAATGGCGGACAGTGGCAGCAGCTGATGGGAATCTTCCCTGAACCACTCAGACTAATTTTAAAATGTAGCCACCAACTTCTGGACGCTCGGTCAAATACGGGAGTGCTACCAAAACGAACGACCGTTAACGAAAATGAACGAACGCCCATACCGAACGTTCGTAAGGTAAAACAATCGAAACAAGCCGAACGCAAACAGTAGAAAAGAACGAACGTTCACAAGGTCAACCAAAGAAAACCGAACGTTCACTAACACAAAACAAGACCGAACGTTCACTTGTCAGGCCGAACGGTTGATGACGAACGGTTGATGACGAACGTTCGTACTCACTAACACGAAATACCGAACGGTTGAACAAAGTAAAGGACGAACGTCCTAAAAGACCGGGACGAACGCTTGATCAAAGAGGACGAATGCTCGCAAGCTTGAATACGGGACGAACGGTTGAATAGTGAAAAAGGACGAACGGTCGCATAAGGGAGAGGACGAACGTTCGCATGAGCCAAGGACGAGCGGTTCGAAACTGAGGACGAACGTCCCAAATTAACACATGGCCGAACGGCCGAATAGTGAAAGACCGAACGCTCAAGCAGTCGATTCTGGGCGAACGGTCGCAGAAACAGTGTGTGAGGACGAACAACCACTGTTTGGACGAGCGGCCACAGTAACAGTGGGGAAGGACGAACGGTATTTGTTTGGACGAACGTCTACATTAACAGTGGGGAAGGACGAGCGACCACTGTTCGGACGAACGTCCTCAGCAACAGTTGGAAAGGACGAACGGTCACTGTTTGGACGAACGACCATCCTTTTTTTTTATTATTTTTTTTTATTTTTTTTTTATTATTATTTTTTTTTTCATTTTTTATCATATTATTATTTTTTTTAATTTTTCTTTTTATGAGGAGAATACAATAAAACAAAATTAATTAGTCAATCCGGACGAAATTGAGTGTTGACAAGGGTTATGGGACTTTTGCAACATTTGTGTTGCCAAAAAGTATGGTTGAGTTTAAGTGGGAAGTTGGGACATATTTTGCTGAAAAGCAAGACATTTTGAAGGCTATAAAAAGTTATGCGTTGGATAATGGAAGAAATATTAAGTTTGTTAAGAATGATAAACAAAGAATGAGGTTCAAGTGTGTGGGTGCAAAAGGTAAATGCCCATGGAGGTTATATTGTGGTTATATGAAGGCAGTCAAAACATGGCAATTGAGAACAATGCTGAACAACCATACCTGCAGCAGGGAGTTCAACCTTAAATTAATTGATGTCAAGTGGTTGAGCAAGAAGATACAGAAAACTATTAGAGATAATCCTATAATTAAGGGTAAAGATATAAGGGAAAAAGTTCAAAGGAAATGGAACATTGGTATTTCAAGGTGTATGGCCTATAGGGCCAAAAACATAGCAACAGAGCAAATTGATGGCTCTTTCAAAGAACAGTATAAAAGGTTATATGATTATGCCCATGAGTTGCTGGCCAAAAATCCAGGGTCAACAGTGAAACTAAATGTTGAGGATGTGGGGGGTGAAGTCGTTTTCAAGAGATTTTATGTATGTTTAAAGGCTTGCAAAGACAATTTTATGTCATGCAGGCCAATTATTGGTTTAGATGGAGCATTTTTGAAAGGTAAGTACGGTGGTGAGTTGCTAACAACTGTGGGCCGAGATGGGAATGAGAAGATGTTGCCAATTGCATACTGTGTTGTTGAAGTTGAGAACAAGGATTCATGGAGGTGGTTCTTGGAACTATTGGTAGATGACCTTGGAGGGGCTGAAATTTGTTCTTCATTTACCTTCATATCAGACCATCAAAAGGTAATAGTAATCATTAATTTGTAATTATACATTTTAACTTTAGGGTCTTAAGTATTGGTTGGCTGTATTGATTACTTGTATATTGTATTGCAGGGTCTACTTCATGCAATAGATGAATTGCTTCCTAGAGTTGACCAAAGGTTTTGTGTGAGGCATATGTATGCCAACTTCAGGAAGAAATATCATGGTAAAAACCTGAAGCGTTTAATGTAGAGGGCAGCTACAACCACGCATCCACAAACTTGGGAGATGTAAATGAGAAACATAAGAGCAGTGAACGAAGATGCTTATAAGCATTTGATTGTCATCCCTCCAAGGTTAGTCTTCAAAAGTAGAACATAATTCCTTATTCATATAATGTTAATAATAATTCTATTATTTGTTGTAGGTATTGGTCAAGATCAAGGTTCACTGAAAGAGCTAAATGTGACACCTTAGTAAACAATATGAGTGAGGGCTTCAACAGTGTCCTCGTTTCTACTAGGAGTAAACCCATAATTACTTTGTTGGAGAAGATACGACTTTACCTCATGCAAAGATGGGCCAAGAACAGGTCAAGCATATCATCATTTACTGGATCCATTTGTCCCAAGATCCTATCCAGATTTAGAAAGGAATCTTAGTTAACTAAAAATTGGATTCCTAGGTAAATTCCATTAATGGCTTCTATGTTATCTTAATTTACTAATGTGTTTCATAATTATTGTTGTCTTCTTTTACACAGTTGGTCAGGCAACAAGCTATTTGAAGTTCGTCACATGTCTAACAATGGAGATAAGTTTGTAGTCAACATAGATGACTCCTCATGCACATGCAGAACTTGGATGATGACTGGAATCCCCTGTTGTCATTCATTGGCTGCAATGAAGTTCCTCAACATTGATGGAGAACAATTTATTGACTCTTGCTACATGAAGTCCAGATATGAGGAGACATATTCAACAATTATATATCCCATAAATGGAGCCAACATGTGGAACATTACTTCATATCCTGATGTGTCTCCTCCACACAAAAGAGTATTGCCTGGAAGACCAAAGAGAAAACGAAGACTAGAGCAATGGGAAATGAGGAAGGATGAATCAAGAATGACCAAATCTGGCTTGCGGAAAAGATGTGGCATATGTAGATAACATGGCCATAACAGAACTCGTTGCCCATCAGCAACTCAAGCGGGAACTGTGCCCAGTACATCAACAACCCAAGTAGGAATTGTGCCTAGTACATCAGCAACCTAAGCAACTTCATCCACTCAACAATCTGAAATAGCACATCACTCTCAGCCTCAACCGTAGTACACAGTAGGATGCAATTTTGTAATATTTTAAGGCTACAAAACATTATGTAGAAAAACAGTAGATGTAGGAAAACATTATGCTTTTGACATCCAATCACTGTTACTGTGGTACTGCTGTTGAAAACTGATGGAAAATACTGGTTTTATGGTTATTTTGGTCTGTATGACAGCAGTTTTATATACTGCTTGAGATTAATTAAATTTCAGCAGATATGCTTAATTTGGTTCCATTTATCTGTTGGTTCCATTTATGCTGATCTTTTAAAATGGTTATGTTTCTGAAAATGGTGTTAGAAGGAAAAGCATATTTATCTTTTAGCACAAACGTCTCAAGTTATAATTAAAAGTTATAAAAGTTATAGTGTGATTCTGCTAAGATTGGAGGCAATGTTTGAATGAAAAGGTACAAACGTCTCAATTTGTCTTTTGCAATGGTGAAGCTATCAACCACATAAATGTTGCCAATTACTATCCATAAATCTCCAGGAATGATCCAAAATGGGCATGACTCAGAAAGATCAACAGATTCTAGTTTTATATAATGCTTGAGATTAATGTAAATTCTATGAAGTTTATGTAATTTGTGCTTATCAGTTGACTTTGAAACCACTTCATATGATTGTGCTTATTAGTTGACAGTTCATTACGAAGAGTATTTTGGCCAAAAGTTTCAATCAATACTTTGAATTACTTCCTTACCAAAAGTTACAAACAATACAAACTTTTATAGTCAAAATAACTTTGGTTCATTGCATCCTAAGTACATTCCATCATAAGTACAATTAAATCATTCCTATGAACGAAAAAACACTATTGTAAGTATAATCATGTTCACCACAACAAGAACACAGACAATCCCTAACAAGACATTAAGCTTATTTCCCAATTTCTTCACTGACAAGTCCAAATCACTTATAATCTTCCATCCACCTTCCATTGCTTCTCTGTTCAACAAAGACTCAGACTTGCCTTCACACTTTGCACTCATTTCCGTTTCAACAACCCCATGATCTGCACACCATGTGAAATAATTACAACCACCATCTTCACCACCATTCTGTGACAAGAAAACACCAATCAGGGCACCCTCGAACTCAAAATAAGAAGAACGAAAAAACCTTACCTTGAACTTAGGGCAGCCCCAAAATTGCTTGCCTTTATTTTTAACTGTTCTTGCAGTTCTAACAACACATTTCATCCCACAATAGCAAAACAGACCACCATTGCTACATCCTCCTCGAGCACCACCATAGACCACATTATTGTCTTGCTTCTGCCACCCACTACATGACGAAGACGAACAGGGATGCATCTTCAAGCACAACTTGGATTAAACCCCAAATCCCCAAAATGATACCCCAATTTGTGAAATGGATTGAACTTTGGACGAACCCTAGAAGAACTCAGAAGAATCCCAATCCCTAATTCGATAAAATAACAATTTCAATCCCAATTTTGATTTAAAACTTTTATTTTCTTTTCACTTAAAAAATTGAATTATCCACGTGCTTGAGCTGCCCCTACTTCAGTTAGCCACGTCAGTTAAGAAACTGACTACAGCGTACCACGTCAAACACACACTAACGCCGTTGGAGACAATTTAACGGAAAGAATCCAATTGTTACAATTTTCATAAATTTAGGACCCAATTGAGATTTCCATAAACAACAAGACTAAATTGAGATTTCATGAAAAATAGGAACTTCGTGAATGATTAAACCTAAAAAATAATATTAATTTGATTCAAATTTCAACCGTGTTGTATTTTTTTCTGTAAAGTTCTTCCTCGAAATCTAAATAACCATGTATATCAAAATTTAAAAAAAAAGTAATAATTTTGAAAGTTGAAAAAGACATGATGAAAAATTGTTGGCATTGTAGAAGATGATGAAGAGATTTTTAGCATGTAATAAAAATGGAGTGAATTGAAGTTATAATTTATGATATAATTTTTGACAGTGATGATTATTGTTTGGGGAAAGGGCATGAAACACAATGATGGTAAGTCTGGAAATGGTGCTTGAGACCAATATTCTCTCCCAAACACTTTCCGTACTTAAAAACATTATCATTTCACAAATGCCTCACTTCTTTCATTACTTTCATATCTTCAACAAATTAAACCTTTTTCACTTTCTTCAAACTATGCCAACCCATTTACAGTCTCTAAGTTTATCTTTCAAATAAGTTAAAAAAATTTCACTTAAATTTCTTTGAAACAGAACATATAGTTTTATTATTTAAAAATTTTAAATTAAAGAAAATGACAAATCTTTCACATAAACTTGATTCAGATCTTAATGTTGAAATTTCTTTAACAAATCTCTTTCGTATACTCATTTTGAATTTGTATTTTTATCTCTAAACAATTGAATACTTGTTTTTTTCTTGTGTAGTATTTACCAAACTCTGTTGAGGTGAGAATAGATAGTTTTTTCTAATCAGAACCCTGAAAAACTCTCAAAAATTGGAAGATGTAAAAAGTTTTAAAGAAGATGATTGGTTAATTTAGGGAAAGAGAAATAGTATTTGGATATACTTTACGTTCATTTGATATAGAATATAAAGATAAAATGGTCTTAAAGTGTAAAATTTTATATTTTTTTAAGAAAAAAGAAAAAAAAAATAAAAATAATATCAAATGAATGTAAAAGATTTAGGTGTGTTGTAAATAATGAAGCAGTTAAGCATTCAGGTCTTGTTCTTTTGAGTGGATTTGAGGAGATTTAAGATGATTTGAAGATAAATTTTTTTGTCGTTTATTTAAGTGAATTTGGACGTAAATGAGAGTGAATTTGAAAATAAAATTTGTGAAAATTAGTATAAAATTGTATTGACGTGACAAATTAAAAAAATTTATTTCCAAATTCACTCTTATTTACCTCTAAATTCACTCAAATAAACGATAAAAAAATTTATTTTCAAATCTTCTCAAATCCACTTCTTCCAAATCTATTCAAAAGAACAAGCCTGACTGAGGAAGGAGTTGATGACAGCAGAAGTAAAAATGAAAAAATTTTGTGGTTTGAAGATTCTGCAATTTGCAGATTGTTGATATTTTAGCATTTGATTAGAAAGAGAAGGCACGAAATGCATGCATTACAACAAATGTTTTGTACCCTTTCTTATAAAATTATTACCACAGCTTTATTGGTTCAAGTAAACAACTCCCAATGGAACTCTCAACCTTTTCTTTAACTTTCTACCATACAATCAATTTTAATATTTTTCATTCACCACCTTTTTTTTTAATAGTGCTACATGTGCATGTTCTTATACATATATTAATCCATATTTATAATAAAAAATATATTTTTTTAAAGAATTTACATTTTCCCGATTAAGAAAAATGTGGGTCCTACCTACCCACTTTATTCTCCATACAATAAAATTAAGATATTGATTTGTTTATGTTTGAAACTTTAATAATTTTTTATCTTCAAATTTGAAAAATGAATGTACATAATTATTTTAACTTATTAATGTCATTTAACTAAATTCATTTTAACTATATCCAAAAACAATTCAATTAATGGTAATTGTTATATTATGTTGTTTGCGATTTAAATACTCTTAGTGAAAATGATTAAATCGGACAACTTTTATAAAAGCAGAAACTATTTTTAACACTGAAAAAACTTGAAAATAATTTTAAATAAAATTGACGAATATAGAAATTATATTTAAGTTTGAAATGTGTTTTAATCTCAAGTCTAAATAACATCAAAAGAATAAAAGACTAGAAGAAAAAAAATTATATTTAAATTAAGTTTAATCTCAACTTTTAAATTGTACGGAAATATTTAAATTACGTTCTAGTTTAGTTTCTGAATAATATTCAAAACAAGATCCTAACAAAATGTATTAAAGATATAAACAATTTAAATATGGACTTAAAATATCAATTAACATACTATAAAGATTTGGATCAAACGGTATGAAAATTTAGGCGAAATTTAAGATTAAAAGCATATACAATATAAGTTGATTTTATATAATTTAATTTGAAAAAGAAGGTAGGATTGAAGAATAGTTTAATGATATTATCCACCTAACAAAATTAACCCGAAGCTCTTGGAAATGGAAACCTAATTAGATATATTTAGGAAAAGGACAACATGTGCCCACGTGATGTTTTAAATTCTCTTCATCTCTTCTATTTGTCCTCTGTTTTCTGTTCCCTTCACTCTTCTCAAACTCATCAATGGCCTTATCTTTCTTTCTCTCATCCACCACTTTCCCATCAAATGCTTCTCTAATCACTCATTTGATTTTTAAAATATTTTATTTTAACTTAATTACCATATAAAAAAATACTTATTTATGTACGTACCCACTTAAATAAATAAATAAATAATAATATTTTGACAACATCTTTTTGACAATATTTTAACAATATTTTAACATATCTACGTGTCATTCTGTGATTAGTCGATGTTGGTGTTTATGATTATTATTATTGATTGTGAAGTAATTTTGAACCAACCACATAATAACACGTAAATTATGTTAAAATGTTGTCAAATTATCATTATCTTAAATAAATTATCATCTTTTATTTTTAGTTACTTTAAAAATAATTGCATATCCTAAGTAATTCCTATAAACAGGAATACTCTTGTTTGAAGCTTTTTACTATATTGTCACAACATTGTGAAAAAATAGCATGCTAATAAATGTAATTTAAAAGAAGTTTAATTAAGTTATAACTTCTTAATAATGAATTTAATTTTTATGTTTTTTTTTAAAAATTGAGTACATGTTGTTTGAATTTTTTCATTAATAAGGTAATGTAACTTTTATTACTTTACTTATCTATAAAATGATATTTTGATTCATAAAAAAAACTACTGTTTTTTTATTACTTTTATAAAAACAAGTTGAATAATAAAGTAGTTGTGCATTAAGTTGTTAACAAAAAAATAAATATTCGTAATTATAATAATTACAATATTATTTTATATTAATAACATAATCTCAAATCATACAAGTAAACAAAACAATGTATATTAACAAAAGAAAATCTTACATAGGGAGTACGTGAATTACGGTGTATAGTTAGACCTATAATTTGAAATTTTATGAGAAAATTAAGACCATCAACAAATAACGAATTAATGTAATTAAAATTTTCTTTTTTCATATAATATTTATTTCGAAAATTACATTTTTTTTTCTATTTTTAGTGCAAATACATTTTCTTTGTGTGGTAACATGCTGACTTTTTTTTTGGTTACAGTGCAAATACATTAATTTCATATGAACACTTTCGTTTCCGTATTCTATAAAAATGAGTACATCTTTTACCATGCGCGTGAAGGGGACAACAATTTTGCTTTCACCATTTTCATCCTTTTGTTCAAGTAAAACATCGATTGCAAAATACTATAATCATGAATCTCTTAACGTTAAATTCTGTCAGAAAAGGAAAAAAAAAAGATTTCTGTTTAATTCGACCCAAATCCCCATTACAAAAATTCAATTTAATTTTTTTATATATAACTTTTCATGACTTGTCTGTTCAAAGTAGCTTTTGTGGCTTAACAACTTGCCATTATACAGAGTTCAGTTAAGGTTATAAGAAATGGTATTCTTTTTCTGTAAAAAGAGAAGAACTAATAATCAGTCTACTTAAATATGTTTACTAAAAAAAGAGAAGAACTAATAATCAGTTAACCGTATTATTAATAATCATTTTACTAAAAACTAATATTTTTATTATCATTATTATTAAATAAAAAACCAAAAGAGTAAACTAAAAAAAGTAAGAAAAAAATCAGACTTTTGATTTGTATGGACAAATTGTTTTACTAGTCATGGGTTACTGTGCAATCATTCAGTGAATGAGTAAATGAAATTTTAAGTCTAGAGATAAAATTAATTTATAATATATAAATGGATGTGAATATTATTTTATAAACCAACGTGTTAGATTCAAAATTCAGTAATTTACTTAATGGATTTTTGAAAGTTTTTATCAACTCTAAAAAATCAAACAAATTTTTAAGGATTTCAAAATTCGTAAAATTCTTAATCACTTTTCAAAAGCACAGCCGAAGATTATTAATGAAAGGAATAATGTTATAATTTTAAAGATGCAGGACGAAATTTCATATGTACAAGAGAGAATCGCTCTTGAATTAATTGGTTAAGCAGGTTTTTTGGGAAGTGAACTAAAGTTTATTGTGCATGATATGAGATTGAATATTGATGCATAAATGAGAGAGTGAAGAAAAAGAGAGGAAAAGGAAATGAACAGGAGATTTGATTCTTGGAACAGAGAGAGATATAGAATTATTGAACAGTGATATTGTGATGAGAATGGTTTGGTTGGAGAAGAAGAAGAAGAAGAGAGAAATATAGAAATTGGTGGAAATAGTATTGTATTTTGAAAGAAAGGGTTGATAAAGAAAAGGTGGATCCAGAGAGAAAGAGTTCCTTTACAAAGCTTAAAGCAGAGAGCTGAAAAGAAGTACTTGGAGACATCCCCACCCCAACCCAAAATGCTTTTCCTAAGCTTTTTGTGACAATTTTAGGACCCATAGAATAGAAGGTAGGGAGAGGCACACCCCCACACAAGTTTCCAAACCCATCAAATACCCTCAAACTCTTCTCAAAAACCACACTTGAAAACAAAAAGCAAAACAACAAACAAAGCCAACAATACCCCCACACTTCCCACTCTGCATTCTGCTTTGGGGACTGCAAGTGCAACCTTGCTGCTTGCTTGCAGCTCTCAAAGCTGAAAATATATTTCCTGTTTTCTGCTGCATATTACCATACCACCCACTCTCTCACTCCCCAAAAAACACATGCTCTTCTTCCACTTCTCTATATATCTTTTCAATTTTCATCATCATCACCACCACCTCTAGCTCTCCAAAACTTTCCCACCTCATCAAATCTTTCTTATATATTCTTCATCTCTCTTTCCTCACTTCTTCTACCTTTCTCACACACAACACAACCACAAAATGATCACCTTACTAGACTTCTACCATGTCATGACTGCAATGGTGCCACTCTATGTGGCTATGATACTAGCCTATGGCTCCGTTAAGTGGTGGAAGATTTTCTCCCCTGACCAATGTTCTGGCATCAACCGTTTTGTGGCACTCTTTGCAGTGCCTCTTCTCTCCTTCCACTTCATAGCATCAAACAACCCTTACAAGATGAACCTTAGGTTCCTGGCTGCTGACACCCTTCAGAAGATCATCATACTAATCCTTCTTGCCATCTGGAGCAACTTCACCAAAAGGGGTTGCTTGGAGTGGACCATAACTTTGTTCTCCCTCTCCACCCTCCCCAACACCTTGGTCATGGGCATCCCTTTGCTCAAAGGTATGTATGGTGAGTTCTCTGGGAGCCTCATGGTTCAGATTGTGGTCCTTCAGTGCATCATTTGGTACACCTTGATGCTGTTCATGTTTGAGTTCAGGGGTGCCAGAATGCTTATCTCTGAGCAGTTCCCTGACACTGCTGGCTCCATTGTCTCCATCCATGTCGACTCTGATGTCATGTCATTGGATGGACGGCAACCGCTTGAGACTGAAGCTGAGATCAAAGAAGATGGGAAACTCCATGTCACTGTGAGGAAATCCAATGCCTCAAGATCAGACATCTTCTCTAGAAGGTCTCAGGGTCTCTCTTCCACCACTCCACGCCCTTCTAACCTCACAAATGCAGAGATATACTCTTTGCAGTCTTCTAGGAACCCAACTCCAAGAGGCTCTAGCTTCAACCACACTGACTTCTACTCCATGATGGCTGCCGGTGGCAGAAACTCCAACTTTGGAGCCTCCGATGTTTATGGTCTTTCCGCTTCAAGAGGGCCAACTCCAAGGCCTTCTAACTACGATGAAGATGGTGGAAAGCCAAAGTTTCATTACCATGCCGGTGGAACCGGACACTACCCTGCACCAAACCCTGGCATGTTCTCTCCCTCTAATGGCTCCAAAAGTGTTGCTGCTGCTAATGCTAATGCTAATGCCAAGAAGCCTAATGGGCAGGCTCAGCTGAAGCCTGAGGATGGAAATAGGGACCTTCATATGTTTGTTTGGAGTTCAAGCGCTTCACCGGTTTCTGATGTTTTTGGTGGCCATGAGTATGGAGGTCATGATCAGAAAGAAGTCAAATTGAATGTATCTCCAGGAAAAGGTGTGTTTTTTTGTTAAATTCCAAGTTTTATTTACAGGTTCTGTCTCGATACATGCATAGAAATCCGTTAAAAGTAAGAAATCATGTCTAGCATGAGCAGATTATAACTGTGATGTGGAACCAAACACAGTATTCGTCTTGTTTTGTTTGTTTGTTTGGTTTCTTCTTTTTCTTATGTTGGAGTTTTCTTGTGATGTTTTGTAATCAGTGGAGAATCATAGAGACACTCAGGAGGACTACCTGGAGAAAGATGAGTTCAGCTTTGGGAATAGAGGAATGGAGAGGGAGATGAATCAGCACGAGGGTGATAAAGTTGGAGATGGGAAGCCAAAAACCATGCCTCCTGCAAGTGTGATGACAAGACTTATATTGATTATGGTGTGGAGAAAACTCATCAGAAACCCCAACACCTACTCTAGTCTAATTGGCCTCACTTGGTCTCTTGTTTCATTCAGGTAGGGAAAATTTCATATTTTTGTTGCTGGTATCACTCATTCTTGTTTCTTTTGCCTTTACCATTTTGATTGATTGTGGTTGAGTGTTGTGGTGTTTTTCCTTGCAGGTGGAATGTTGAGATGCCTGCCATAATAGCAAAGTCTATCTCCATATTGTCAGATGCAGGGCTTGGCATGGCCATGTTCAGTCTTGGTCAGGACAATTCTCTCCCTGTTGTTACCTTACAAAATGCATTTTTGGCTCAGAAATTAACTTGTTCTTTCTTCTGACATCATCTTTGCCTGAGAGAGAGAGAGAGAGAAAAAGAAAATCTTTTGTGATTCCATATTGGTGTTGTTTACTTTGTTTGATGTTAATGATTACTATTAAGCAAGCAAGGAGGCGTGATAAGTAGAGAAAAAGCAAAGAAAGCAAACAGTATAATGTTATGATAATGTGTTGGCTCCTTTATGCGTGTTTTGAGATCACTTTTTGCCAAGTTTGTGATGATGTGGGGTTGGTGGTGGTGGTGATGATGAAAGGTCATTCATTGATCACAAAGTGTTTGTTGATTGACTGAGTGAGAGTGGTGGTGATACTGATGGGCATGCTTTGCTTTTGATATCAATGACAGGTCTCTTCATGGCTTTGCAACCGAGGATCATAGCATGTGGAAATTCCATAGCAGCTTTTGCCATGGCTGTGAGATTCCTTACAGGTCCAGCTGTCATGGCAGCTGCTTCCATTGCTGTTGGACTCAAAGGTGTTCTCTTACACGTTGCCATTGTTCAGGTATCTCTCTCTCTCTTCTGCTCCATACATTCATTGATAAGCTCCAAAATTTACTTTATTTTGAATTAACAACATCATATATTATACATCCACCTCTGCCAAAGGGCCCAAAGATATGCTATTTTATTGCTGACCAAATAAAAAAATGTCATTCAGTAAATAGTCTTTACACTGTTGTTTCTGATTTGAAAACATAAGAAAGTGCATCCAAGTTAAACTCCTTAACTAAAGTCTAACAATGTTTCATAGAAAAGATGTTTTATAATAGAATGTGATGAAACCCCAGATGAATGAAGTTAACAACAAAGTGATATGTGTTTGAGAAGAATAATGTAAAAACTGAAGATGTTAATACTAACAGTGAGAATTCATACGATGTTTGATATTGTACAAGAAAGATTTGAAAGTGCAGTTGACAATGTTTGTTTGTTTGCTTGTGATTGTCAAAAAAATATAGGCAGCTCTTCCGCAAGGAATTGTCCCATTTGTCTTTGCTAAGGAATATAATGTACATCCTGATATTCTCAGCACAGCGTGAGTGTTCAAATCTCAGAAGAACTTTCTCTCCCCACCATTGCTTTTCTACCATTCAATTTTCTTTCTCTTTTAATCCTAACCAATGCACCTTCTTTAACCCAATGCAGTGTTATTTTTGGGATGTTGATTGCGTTGCCCATAACTCTGGTGTACTACATTTTGATGGGGTTGTGAATGGAAGAAATGATGGATGATACAGAAGATTCACGTGTGCCATCATCATCATCCATGCAATGCAAGATCAGTTTTTTGAGGCTTATTCAGCATCAGAAAACAAAAGGGTCACAGAAAAGCATTAGAAAAGCATCACGAGAATTGGATAGGAAGAACCCCAGGATCAGTTTTTTTTTCTCTTTTTACTTTCTTTCTTTTGATTTTGTATTTGTTTTCTTTTTGAATGAATTCTCCTTCCTTAGTGAAAATTAATGTAAAATCATGATGTAGCTAATTTACAAAATCATTGCCTCGTTAATTATAATTTTATATTATAATGTCCTCGGATTCCATGTCGCTCATCGAATGAAGAAAAAGTAGCAAGCATGGCAAAACTTGGTTCATTAAAATGCTAGTGCCATCATCATTTTTTCCAATATAGTATTAAACTTCCCATTGCTTTTATCTTTCACTACTATTCACCACCAATTAACTTCAAAATCACGGTGAAGACAAAAAGTGTTTTGTTCATTTAAAAAAAACCACTTTGATAAGAGTAAAGTTAAACCAAAACAAACAAGACCTACTTAATAAGTTATTACGAGCAAATTATTAGAGTATCCCACTAGATTTTAGATATGGAATGCTTTAGTTTTTCATTCATTTTAATGCTTTTAAGAATCAATTTATGCCATTAACTTTTTAGGACTAAATTTGTTGGAGATTTCAAATCCATGAGAAATAAGATAGATTTATCATATATATTTGAATGTAAAATGTCATATTATACAAGTTGATCTTTTAAAACTTTCTTCTTAAGAAAATCCAAACTAATTTGTAGAAAGATTGAACTTTCATGAACCCAATTGAGAGTTTTCTCTCAAGTGACATACTTTGAAGGCTGAAGTAGAAAAATGGCTATTTTTGAGTAGTAACTTGATTCTAAGTAAATGTTTGATTAACATAATTTTGATAAAAGATTGAAACTTTCATGAAACCAATTGAGAGTTTTGTCTCAAGTTACATATTTTGAAGGCTGAAGTAGCAAAATAGCTATTTTTGAGTAGTAGATTAATTCTAAGTAAATGTTTGATTAACATAAATTTGATGAAAGTTAAGGAAGATATGTTATGTGTGGTTTTTATAAAAAAACATTGAAGTAGTGCAAGAAGGGACCCCTAGATGGTTAGAAGATAGAGGGTTTGATGTGATATGGACAGCTTTGGAATATTGGGGGACAACATTCACAATCCAAAGTTTCTCTTCCTTTTTCTCTTTCTCTCTCTCACACACTATCTTCTTCTTCTTGCTCCTTTCTTCATCTATATTCTTTTAGCTCTACACACATTACCTTTTTGTCACCCCTTTCCTTTTCACTCATCTTTTCTGCTTGATGCCTTTGCATGACATCTTTTTGAACTCTGTGAACCAGAATGGAAGCCTAGCTGAGGGTGTTCCCTAGCAAACCCTACCCACCATAATTCACTTATTATATTTCAACTAATTTCTACTAATTCTAGTTGGTATTATACTTGTACAAGGTAATGTCAATAGGGTGAGGTTTCCTTTAAAGTGACACTTTCAAACACTTGTTTTTTCTTCATCACATGCCTTTTCTTAGTATATAGCATAGTTCTAGTAAAAAGGAGATTTTGAAAAAAAAAATACATTTTGTTTAACTTCTTATAATTTAGTACTTTTATTTTGATTCCTATGTTAGATATTCAAGCCATAGTAACATATATTTAGGTGCCAAAATGCAAAAAAAAAAGGACAAATTTTGAGATACTGATTTAATTTATCTTATTTCAGGGATTAATATGAATATAAAATAATCCAATTTGATTATTTACTTAAAAAGAAAATCAAGAAAACAAGAAGAAAAACCAAATCAATTTATGTCATAAATAAATAAATAAGTAGTAATGAGTTTAGATAAGGGAATTAATTAAAAATGTATTTAATTACAATTTCATTACCATTTTATGGTTTTCTTTTGTGGTAGAAAAAAGATAAAAAAAAACAGAATTACCCAATGCTATAAGAGAATACTTATTGTTTGTATGCTCACTTATTAGAATTAAAGTTTTTCTTAATAATTTAAAAAATATAGTTTGCATTAAAATGCTATATATGTTAGTAATCCATATAACACTTATTAGAATGTAAATTTTGTCCTTTGATTAAACAAGGTATATATACTCTTGCAATGGAGTGCAAAATTCGGTTTGCTAATTCACTAAGTAATGACATTTTCCAAATCTTGATTTTAAGATTTAATTTTGTAAATTTTTCAAAATATCATATTATATTGTCTAATCATTGAAAAAGTTTTACTTTGATAACTACTTTAGTAAGTTTACCCTTTTCTTTTATAAATGCATCACCACCACTCATCTACATGATAATGTAAAGAGAAACATTAATAATATGATTTTGGAGGAATGTTTTGGAAGAATGTTTCGCATTTTACATTTGCTCTAAAAGCTATTATTTTAATCATTGAACAAAAGCATGACATTTCCAATAGTAATTTATAAACATAGTGTGACAGAAAATGCAAAAAGAAAAAGTATATGTGTGAACATTAATGAACAAAAACACTCATGATGACACAAAAAGTGTAATTTAAAATACAAGAAATTAGAAGTTTAATTTGTTTTTAATTAGTAAAAGAGGCTGTTAGATATTATTGTTGGTAACATTCATCACGAGGTTGTAGTTAAAAATACTACAAGTTTAAATTCTGCTAAATTATTATCAATAAATACCTCTTTCTGTTAAAATAATTGTCAATTCAGGAGTTTTAATTCATTTTGTTATTCAAAGCTAATCATCAAATTGGTAAAAAAGAAGAAGAAGTGTTTAAATATTTTTAAATAAATAAACACCTGATGAGAAAGTAGAATTAAATAAGCTGATTCAATGTTTTAAATTATTTAACAAAACATGTTTTGGATGAACTTTACATTTCTCAATAAGTTATAAAAAAAATTATAAATTCATATATACATGGAGAAGATAGAATTTCTTTTTTGAATATTTTGTTAAGAAATAATTTTAAGCTTAATTTAAATTTTTAAAACTGAATTTTAAAATTAATTTATAAAATAAGATTTATATTTATTGTACTGTAAATTTATCTTATTTTTATTTTATATTAAATTTAAAATTAATTTCTTAAAATCATAATTATTCAAAAATTTATTTTAAGAGACTTGTTAGTTATTAGGTTTGTAATGTTATTTGATATTAAATAATTTATTAATATTCAATTTCACCTTCAATAAATATATCAACAAAAGAAAATATGTTAGATATATTATGTTAATGAAAAATAAGATAAATTTATAATATATAAATATATGTAAATTTTATTTTACAAATTAATTTTATAAATCAAATTCTATTTAAACTTTATTTCTTAAATATTTAACACATTTAAAATTTAAAGTTGAGATCACTTTAAAATTAGAACAATTCAAGATAAATTAAAAGAAAGAAAGAAATGGTGTTTTTCTATGATAACCTGAATGAAGTAGATGCAAACTATGGGACAACTCCCTGCAAGTGTTATTGTTTGTGAGAGCATAAAAAGTTGTGAGAGTATGAGGTATAAGGGTAATTTGTTAGATGAAGTTTGATATGTGTCATATCGAAGTTAATGAGTTGGTTTGGTGGGTGTTATAAGGTGGTTCATGTCTGAGGAGTGGAATACTTAGTATTTAGCATGACATGTTTGAATCCAATACTATGATGCCTTTGATGGAAACCCTAACAGAACATTTTTCTCTTATTATTGTCTTTGTCATCCCATTCTGTCAATTCCTCTCTCATTGCTTTTCATTATTTCAATTCATTACCTAAAAATGTTACTTTCTTTTATAAATATATTCAAACATTCACTATAAAAATATTATTAAAGTTTTTGGGTTCCCATAAATGTAAGGAATATTCGTTACAATCAACTATCAAGATTCTATGTAAAATTAAGATATATTAGGTTCTAATTCAAAATTTTAAAGTAATGGATTTGAGTTTTTATTTTTATATTATTTTTTTTTGTTCATTTTTATCAAATGATAAGATTAAACTCACACTTCAAGTATTATTAATCTTTCTCTTCAAATACTAATATTTATATGTACTGTTATTTTTATTACAATGAAACACACTTATTTGAATTTATTTGTTCGGAAAACTTTTAATATGAAAATTTTAAAAGTCAAGATTCTTTGGATATTCATGTTTGAGAAATTCACAACACTGAAACCATACCACGTTCAACTGACAAAATAGAATTAAAGAGAATAAATTTGTAATTATTTTTCTTACATATTATTCTTTTCATCATTTTAATTGAACGTGATATGTTAAAATCAAAGGTGATCCAAAAAATTAATATTTCATTTGTTAAAAAAAGAAAGTGAAATGAAATAATGTTAAAAATCTTGTATGAAATGAGTAGAAGACATATGGGTTGACTTGAATTTGATGCAGTGAGTTTTATGAACAGTGTAGAGTTTGAGAGGCATCATGCAGTGGTGACTGTTAATGATTAATTCAATGAATTTGTAAAAATGGTTGAAAAATCAAAAGCAAAATGAATCTTAAGATGGAAAAATAAGCAATGGAGGCTTCCAATGGATACACGTTTGTCTGCTGCATTTTCATACAATATTATGTCGGAATGGAAAATAACAACCATGCATCCAATTTTTTATTCCATTGTTAGCTTTATAGAATCTACATAGTAGATACTAATAATTACTTCAAAGAAATTATCATGAACTCATTCAAATAATGCATTCTATGTCTTTATTTCTCTACTCAATTAAATCTATTATGGATATCATACAATATATATACTTAAATCTCTCTAAGAATAAAAATAGACATTTATGTTTTAAAGCAAACTTTTTTATTTCCCTCAGAAGAATTTATAAATGATTTGAATAATTTATTTTTTAAAGATATGATAGTTTTTATAAACTTGTATTATAGGAGAAAAAATTAGGTAAATAAAATATTAAATTGATTACTTTTTTGTTACCTTTTCATAGTTGTTATTTTGAGAATATTTGTAAAAGTAAATATCTATGTATTTAATCTTATACTAAGTAGTGAGTATTATATGCAAAATGTAGTGATGACAATAAGCTCATCCTATATTTTTGTCTTATTTGTATTTGGTTTGTAAGAAGTGGATGAAGATAATATTTGGTTAGTGGGTTTATTGATGAACTTATGAATAAAGAATATATATAATTTATTAAATAAAAACAATTCCAAAAGAATTTAGACATATTTTTACGTCTATATATAAATAGTTGATACTTTTTTTATATGATCTAAAACTAGTATGCAATTAAAACTTAATTCAGTGCATCAAATTCCCTTTTTATGTTGATGAAATATAATTATTTATTTTTTATTTGTTAACTTTTATGGTAAAATAATAATTATGTGAACGAATTTTTTATTCGTGTCAATATAAAAGATAACCATGGTTAACCGTGTGAATCCGTTACCATCCCTATCAACTTTAAGGCAACATTAAACGACAACTTCAACAAAAAAACTTTAATTAAAGTTTGCTACAAATAAAAAGTTGTAATAATTTGTTGACCTTCTTTCCACAATAAAACTAACAATAAATCCTTTCACATTATTATATTATTTAGAATGAAGACTAAAATAATTTATACATACATCTATGTGTGTTTTAGCCAATTATTTTTAGTTGTAATAATAATAATAATAATAATAATAATAATAATAATAATAATAATAATAAATTGAATATTACTCAAGTGGCTCAAGCACATAATCGTAATTTAAATGATATTCTCCTATTTATTTGAATGCTAAAATTAAAGTATATGTGTTTGGCTATTTTAATGGAATATTGATTGTTTTATCATTCATTTCTTATGATATTTATGATGTAACTTGTGAGGGCCTGGAAATTTTTAAGGCCATTGGCCTAGTTGGAGGCAGCCAGGCCCAGACTAAGGGAACCTGACCTTAGCAAGGGTCCTCCCCCAGAAGCCAAAGTCTCATATCTGTTTTTCCTTTCTCACTCTAAAAAGAAACTCTTGCCCTAAAATTTTTCTCTGCCTTCTCTCTAGATACCCAGAACCTTGAACCATAGAAAGTTGATTCTGGTACTACCTGAGCGTCTGCGGAGTAGAGGGTTTCATTTCTACCGAACGTTCTCTTCATTCTGAACGGTAAGTTTCCTTTTCCTTTCTCTTTCATTGTTCTAGAACCTAGGGCATGCAACTTTGCTGGAATTCACGTGTCTTGTACGTTTTTCCTTCCATTCTCTGTCTATTCGAGCTCTAAGAGCTATGTTCTATCACCAATTTGGTGATCTGTAGGTTCTGTCAAGTTTCGCTCTGTGTGGAGGGTACTGTTAGGGCACTCCAGTAGGATACACTGCTCAACTTCAAGGTAAGGGGAGCTAGTTACAATTTTAGATGATGTATGATATGCTTGTCTGATTTATTTTGCTTTTCACTGTTATGTTGTTTTGGTGATGAACATGTTTAAATTGTGTTGGTTGAAAAGGAAGAAATCGTGTGATCATGCTATACTGATGTTGATTTTACCTGGATATATTTGTTGGTTGTACTGACTGTTGCTGGAGAGGACTGGAGTATGTAATGTTGGTCTTGGGGTTAATAAATAGGTGTGCAGGTACTGTGTTAGCTTACGGTAAAGGGGAGTGAGATAAGGGAAATGGGGCAAGTAGAGTCTAAAACACTATAGGGCAGTTTGGATAACTTAGGTTACTAAATTGAGACTTGTTGAGAGCACTGTGTTGGTAGGATAGAAGGATCTTAAAAACCTGAGTTGGCACATCCCTGATCATAGAGCAGCCCTGACCTGGTCCAGTCAGTTGTGACTAGTCATAATGTGCTGGCGTCGAAGGTGAGACTGATGCGTTCAGACATCTGATTCTTCTCCGATGACCAATTGGGTTAGCAAAGTTGAAATGTGGTAGAAATCACTCTAGAATCATGTTAAGAAGGGTTATAATCAATTAGACAAGTTTAATTAGGTGTGATACAAGGATTATGAGGGTTAGAAGTTGGGAAAAATAAATAGAAATGGTAAGGATTAGTGAGGGTGTGTGATTCTGCATAATTCACGTTCTGCAGATTATGCAGAGTCGCTATGCGAGTTGTCTCGCATAACGAGACCCTGAGAAGGGTGCTCACTGTCTTGGAAATTCGCTGTGCGAGATGGTGCGCTGTGCGAATTTCCAGAGGGTAATGCTCACTGTCTTGGAAATTCGCTGTGCGAGATGGTGCGCTGTGCGAATTTCCAGAGGGTGATGCTCACTGTTTATGGACTCGCCATGGCGAATCCTGTCGCCATGCGACTGGTGGTGGTCTGGGATCATTGCCCATTTAATTCAAAGGGCGAGTGGGACGCATAGCGAGAGCTTTGGGGAGGTTGGTCTCTGTTTGAGTTCTCGCACAGCGACCTGGGTGCGCTATGTGAGAGGCTTGAGGTCTGATGCGTGATGCGACTTAATTCGCTATGCGAATTAAGGTGCGCTATGCGAGATGATCCTGTTTCGCCTTGCGAATGGGATGCGCTGTGCGACTCCTGTCGGGTCAAGTTTCTTATTTTAACATCTTTGCTTGGATCAATTGTTTGGAATGCATAGTATGAGGTGATTTATGTGGAAAATATGTGAAAGTATGAGAATATTCAACATGTATGTATGGTGTTGTTGAGTGGTTGTAAAGCATATGAACGTGAACTACAATGATGTAATTAAGTATGAAGTGGACATCTCAGGGTGAGATGATTGAAAGTGATGTGTGCAGTGTTGTGGTTGTTCTGTATAACTATATGGAGCTTTGAACTGGTATGTCTATCCCTACACTCAAAGCACTGTTCATGCTCAAATAGAGAAGAACAATGTGAGTGGTGAGAGTAGAGGGAGGTCCTCGTCTATAGTCTTAGAGTTTAGACATAGACAGATGGGGGATTTACCTTGCATAGTGTTGGGGAGTGCCAGCTGAACTACGCAAGTGCAAAGACGACCAATAGTTCGACAGTTATACTAATCCGGATGAGTCGCGTGAGTGTTTGAGTCATGGTTTAAAGTGTTATGTATTAACTGTTTTCTAGGTACTAAGCATGATGATTATTAATTGATTGAACAGTATGATTATTGCCTTTTTATCTAGCTCACCCTTGCTTCTGTGGATTGTGCTGCTTGTGTATGTTTTCTTTGCGATGATCATCCACTTGGATGGGAGCAGATGTTGTTGAGGAAATACCTCTGGAGCAAGAGCTGGAGGAGAATGATCTGCTACACAATCTACTTAGGATTTAGATATTTACACCTTTGGATACTAAATACTCTAAACTGTCTAAGCTTAAAACTCTGTATTATATTTTGGATGACTGTAATTTCGTGTTTAATTGCAAGTCATACTCTAACTTATTTCTTTATTGGGAATGTTGACTCCTAAATTATATGATGTGGTTAATATATTTTGGGATGTCACATAACTTGATTAACAAGGTGGGGGATATAATTAAAGAATGCGATTGGTGAATAACTTTTCTATGAATATATATATTTAGATTAATTTTTTTGTGATTTTATAGGTATATTAACGTATTAAATTGAGTACTATTATTGTGAGAAAGCATATATACCTAGACATTATTATCATGGGAGATATATTGTTGAAATGTTGATGTGTTAGTAAATATTAAGTATTTCAATATTAAGTTAGAAGATTTTGTGAAATATTCAAGTTCTATCAATACACTGAGAAATATAGGCAAACGTATTATATGGAGAGAGTCAATAAATATATTTGACATTCAATTGTGAGTAAAAAGTTAACTATACTCAATAAAAAAAATTGTTGAATAAGATCTATATAAAAAAATAATTATCAGAAAAATAAAATATTATAACAAATTTTTAATTTAAACTTAATACTAATATTTCGAAGAAAGAAAATCATCTTATTATATATATATTTTGAATATTATAACAAATGTTTAAGTTAAACTTAATACTAATATTTTGAATAGAGATTTTTTTGTGAACTAATAATAGTAATATTTTGAATAGAGATTTTTTTGTGAACTAAAATTTGGTACAGAGGTTATATATGTTAGCAAACCTTTTATATATATATATATATATATATATATATATATATATATATATATATATATATATATATATATATATATATATATATAATTTTTCTTAATGAAATAGATAATTTATAATAAATTTTATGTTTGATTACATATATATTAATTTTTATAAGCTTAGTTAAATAATTAATTAATTCACTCTTAAATTTCGTTTGTATTTATAATCATGTTTTAATGTAAGAACAAACTATTTCATAGGAATGAGGGGTAGATAAGAGATAGTATATATGTTCAAATTATAAATATAATGTAAGCATGTATTAGATATATAAATGAAGAAATAGTATACGAAATTTATATGTTTTAAGTAACATAATGTTACGCAAATATTAAAAAGGAAAATAATTGTTTCCTCGCTAAACTGACTTTCCCTAATAAGCAATTATTATGTCTATATGTATAAACTTTACCTTAATACATAAGACATTAACTAATTGAATTTAATTGAAGATTCTGTCAGAAATTTTTTACTAAATAAATATCTGAGAAATTAACGAGAGAATAATTCTTAGTTTTTTTTTTACTTTTTTATTGTGGTTAAAAAAGTTTACTTAGAGTAAAGGACTATATTAAATACATTACGTATAAGAATGGTCTATTATTTTCTTAAAATTACTATTTTAAGAGTAGTTTTTTTATTCATATATTTTTTAGGTTGACTTTTTATACTTTCTCTTATCATCCAATTATAAAAGGAAAAAAAATACATACAAATAGTTTTTTTTTTCTTTTTTTTGGCTGTGAATAATATAATTAATGGTCCACCTGATAATGGTTTCATAATCAAAGTGATTGTACTCTATATTTTATTGAAACTTTCATTATTTTGGGATCATATCGTATTATTTATATATGCCTTCAAACAGAGATATTGTGGGCGACATAATCACTTAAAAATAAATATATTATACTTGATAACACTTTATATATTTTTTTAATATTTTTATAAACTCAAAATTTGTGTGCCATAAAATAATTAAAAAATTTGGTTCCATTATTGAACAAGTACCTACCAATAATTAGAAACCTTAAAACTTGGGAAATTAAAGGATTAATTAATTATACGCAAATAGATGTGAGCAACGACAAAAAAACTAAAGAAAAATGTAGATAACTTTTCTTTTTCACTAGCATTTATGTGTGGTGACCAAATATATAATAGCTGCATGAGAAAACGACAAAGGTTTCCATGCAGAAAAATAACTCATACGTGTTAACCTCATTTTTTCCTTTTTTTTCATATGATTCACATTTTTGCTAGGTTAATTATATTTTATTATTCCTTTTTATCCAAATCTCTTACTACCACTTTTAAGGAACAAGTTAAAATGTTGAAGTTTTTGTCAATGCCCACTTACTAAACACCTTTAATTACGTCATTATGAATGTCATTAAGTTCCTATGCCCCACATATTTTTAATTATTAGTTATCATTAATTGGTATCATATTGTTTTCAAGCACTACACTTGGTCGCATCACATAGTTTAACAACCATAACTTCTTGAAAGAATAATATATTACTCTTGCTTTTATGGTGTTTAGTTTTTTAAATTATCTTTTAAATTGAAATTAAATTCTTGCTAATTGAGATTGAAATAAGTTTTTCAATTTCCAAATGCCTAATTCAAGGTGAAAGTCATAATAATTAGTAATGGCAAAAAAATTCGCGATTGTGGTTACTTGCGAATAAAATTTGCGATGGATAATTGGTACTCACAGATATTTACTATCTACAGATTATGGATAACGGATATTTTAATACTCACTTATAAATGGGTTGTGTACGATTATTATACTACCTAACTCGCAGGTATTCGTTATCCACAAAATATAAAAATAATAATTTAATTTATATTTAATTTAATTTAAAATAAAATTAATTTATATTTTATTAGATTAAAATTAATTTATATTTTATTTTATATTAAATTATATAAATATTTTTTTAATTTTATTTTAAAAATGTATAATTCTTTTTAATATTTGTGAATACCCGCGTATATTCGCTAGTTTTAAAATATCTTTGGGTAACGGACGAGTTATGTGTAGACATTATCCGTATCTGACTCAACGTGTTATCATTCTTAATAATAATTATGCTTGTTATCAATATTCATGTTCAATTTTTATAGATAAAGAAATATTAAAAGGCAAAAATTTTGTAGCCTCTTATACATTATTCGAACATCATTCAGGGTGGTCTATTCAGGGAGACACATACATATGTAAGCATGATGAAGAAGATTTTCAATGGATGCAAATTGCAAGATGGTGAGTTAGAGAAGGAAATTAGAGAACATTTAAACTCACTTTTTTCAGAAAGTACGACATACTACTTATTCTTTCTTTTTTGCTTTTCAATTATATAGAGAATCCATGTCCAAGATTTATGAGTTTCTCAACTTTTGTTTGAATCAATAAAAAGAAAATTGCATATATAAAAGTATAAAGTTACAAACAAACAAAAAAAAAGGAAGGAAAGGGGCTGGAGGGTATAAACTTTGAGTACCAATCTCTAAGGTATATTCTTTAAACTAAAAACAAAAAAGCAAAAATTAGAAGTATAGATAGCAGGATATATAATCAGAATAACAAACAGCGTTTTGAATTATAGTTAATGGATGCAATTTTCAAATTATACAAATAAATAAAATGTTATCTGTAATATGTTCATGTATTTTAAAACTTTGATGCAATACAAAATAATAGTACTAAGAATATAAAATGCACAAGTATTTATACATAAGTATAAATTTATCAAAGTTAAAACTTAATTGCAAATTTTACTATTTATGATTATAATTATTTTATCAATTTTATCTTTCAAATTCTTGCAGCATTTTACGATCTTATTCTTAACATCATTAAAGTTAAATATTAATGTTACGTTGACATGTTTAAGGATGACAAAATACTCATGTTTACAGATAGGGGTAAACACAATAAAGGAAACTGACCGAACTGTAATATCCAAAATTTGAATTAGATTAGTAGTCGATTTGATTTGGATAATGAATTAGATTAAGCGAATAAAAAAGATTAAAGCTGGTAATAGTGATTGAATACGGAAAATAAATTATAAATTTATGGGTATTTGAACTTGCTTCTCTTTCTTTTTTTCATTGTTGTTCCCCAGCATATAATTCTGACGGGTAGTATCTATTATTCCAAAAGGAAATAAAATCAAAATGAAAATTAAATTTATATTTTATTATGTTGATTTTAATTAAAATAGAAATATAATTCATATTTAATTTAACTTACTAAATTTTTATTAAAGGTCAAATATCAAGTAATCATTATTCATGTATTACCGTTGTTGTCATCCTACATTTAAATTTAGAAATTATACCGTGCGAGCATGTCATTTGTAACATCCCAAAATATAGTATAATACTATATTATAGATTAATTATATATAATAATAATAAGATAAATCAGTTCATCAAGAGTTAGTAAAGTATTTAACATTACAATTATCCAAAATAATCATAAAACTAAAATTTTACAGAACAACAAAAATTTGATACAAAATATAGATATAAACCGAACAGTGATACAACACCTTGTATAAACTGATCGGTTTACAAAAGAGGAGCTAAACCTATTGACCGAACTATCAAATCTAAAACCATACACAACTAATGACCGAGCGGTCTTAATCTATGCAACAGGATCCTCGCCTTCCAATGTTTGCTCCACCGAACACTCATCACCTTCTGCTCACATCCACAGGATGATCATTGCAAAAGAAAAGATGACACGAACATAACAAGACAAAACAAGAAAGTAGGGTAAGCTAATGTAATTTAATTATAGACACATAAATACAATTCATGCAAGTTCAATACGTATGAAACATAACGGTACATCATACAAACACTAAATACAATTAATCACAGACAAATCAAACACCACCATTCATATATGTATATAAACCGAACATTATAACTTGACCATCCGGATTATATGAATATGTAGCTACAGTCGTCCTTGCACTTGTGGTAGTGTAACAACTGACACCAATCAAGCTACTACCCAAGGTTAATCCCATAATACCTACCTCGACACCTTGAGGTGGTAGGACCTCCTACTATTCTCACAAATGATATACCCCTCTCTATGTGAGAATGATACTCATAGAATTTCAGGATGAATGTCAGCTTAGCATATCCATATTCATACTTTACAATTCAATAACCACACACGAGACATTCCGCCTTGGAATTCTCTTCTACAGTATTCAAAAGTCCAACATTCTCATATTTAACATAATCTATCATTCATCAATTATACTTTCATTCACAAAATAAAGAGAACATGTGAACGTTGGAAACCGAACACCTTCACACTACTCAACCGAGAGAATCGAACGGTTCATAAGAGACAAAACAGAAGAAACTGACCGAACGCTATTATAGGCCGACCACCATAGAAACCAACTACTAGGAACTTAGCCCAACCCAAAGAGTTTAAACCACACACTCATAACTCAAACTGAAACTCTTTAAAACTTATGCAGAATACTATACTAGACCGAGTACTTAGAGATTATTGGATACTCTATCCAAACCGAACACTAGTTTAGTATTAGAACACCGCGATTAGACCGAACGGTCATAAAT
The DNA here is from genome assembly GCF_016808095.1 of Vigna angularis. Lineage (NCBI taxonomy): Eukaryota > Viridiplantae > Streptophyta > Magnoliopsida > Fabales > Fabaceae > Vigna > Vigna angularis. Next base: position 33,261,919 of record NC_068977.1, on the reverse strand, counting down.
AGATAATACCTCTAATAGACCGAACCCAGTTAATGACTGAGTATGTAAACACAGCCGAATGGTCAACAAAACAAATATCAGAATAACCCTTCTTAAACCAAAACAAGATATTTTTCTTAATTTCTAAACCTCCAAACGTGATTTCTAAGTTATTTTAAACCTATTCCACTAAACCTATTACACACTGCTCGCCACTCCCATTTTCATACACTCTCTTCTCCAAACCAGAACTGACCGAACGTTCTACAACAGGAAACTCCAACCCAGTTCACATGTCTCGGCCAAACACATAATTTGAATATAATTCAATCAAACATATCGTCATTCATACATGCAAGCATTCACACATCAACTTCAAACACAGAAAATATAATTAAATCACTAGCTTCCCTTACCTTGAATAAACTAGGCACTTCCTAAGCTTCCACCACTTTAACTAACCAGCAACCACTTCTAAAGCAAGCCACTACAATTCCGATCGGTGAAAAGGGACCAACCAAAGGATTAAAACAGAAACAGGTTCAGAAAAAAGATAAATAAAGAACACATGCAAGTTGAACCGTGCTTGCATGTTCCATAAAATACCGAAACTTAAAAAAAACGAATGAGTTTACTTACCCACTTCACACAGCAACTAGATTGATGGAAAAGAACTTCTTGCCACCAAGGAAGAACTCACACACAGCCTAGATGATGATCAAAAGAAGGATAAAGTGAGGATTTTTAGAGAGAAGGAGGAAGATTGTAGAGAGAAGGAGGAGAAACTCAGAATTCTGGAGAGAAGAGGTGCATGCAAAAGTGGCTCAATGTTTGAAAATTTTGCTTATATACTACTGTAAAAAACCGATCGGCCAACCAGCTGCATACATCTGTCTTCCACTTTCTGAATTTTCTAAACACTTTCACCTACACCTGGATTTCACTCACAGCTGAATTTAATGTTTCTGACATCATTTCATTAATTAAATATAAAGGATCATAATAAAAAACAAAAGGTATAATGATAAAATATGTAAAAAAAAATGGATTGCAAAATTTATAAACCAGTTGAGTAATAAAGTGTGTATTTAAATCTAAATTAACATCAAGACATATATTTTAAAAAAAAAATATACTTTTCTGATAGTTGATGATATTGTTAACTTAACGTTTTTCAGGCATCACTTACACTTTTATTAAATAATTCATGAACTGAAGTAACTCTATAGCTTCTCATGCTTAATTTTACAAAATTAGTTTTCTAAAATTAGTTTTTTGAATATAAAAAATAAGAAGTACATGAAAGCAAGAAATGACACGAAAATTTACCAGTATATTTAAAAAGAATGTTTGAGTATTTATATACAAAGACAAAGATAAACTAGATGTGGAGGGTAGTGAAATGGATGGTACATGTTATTGATTGTGTGAAAGAGAAATGGCTAACGTTGTGATTGTCTTGTCTGCCACTAAGTTCTGTTTGGTCGGCCATTACCTGAACAATGGTTTGTGGGATTTCCACGTTTGCGTTAGCATTACCTTCTTCTCTCCTATGTCTCCACACATCTTTTTTTCTTTCTTTCTTCCAAACTAATCATTCTTCCGTTTATACTTTCCATTAAACATTTCAATTTGTGTTTTTTTATATGTATATTTTAGACTTTCAAAAATACTCTTTATAAATTTCTATACCACCATTCATTTATATTCTTATATTATAATTTTTTACACTAAGAAATCGCAGTAATGCTTGACTAAGATAGGAAGATGAGAGAAAGAAAAAAGAGGGGAAAGGAGTGTGATACGAAATATAATATAACATTAAACATTTACACGTCTTGAAATACAAGATTAAATATTAGCGCACTATTTATGAGAGAATAATTTATTTCTTTGCAAATTATATACAAATATATATTATCCCTAATAATTTTATTAAAAAAATTAAAATTTATGAATATATTAAATTTTGTATTTTTATGGTTATTTAAGTTAACTTTTATTGAAAGGTATATTGCTCAAGAGTAAAAATGATATAATTAAGATGAAGTTAACTGTCAAACTTCATAATAAAAACACCATTTTTCTAAAAATATAGTTTTTTTTTACCTTTCTAAACTTCTTTCTAGAAAATTTGTTCATTTTTTCGTAGATTAAAAATCACTTTAGGAATCTTAGTGAAAAAGTATATGTGATTAAATTTTGTTTTGGAGTAAATTTCTTTTTGTCTTTTTTTCTCTTCTTGATTTCGATTTGGAAAGTTTTGCATGCATGGGATCAAGGACTTTGAATTGGTCCTTTTAGGATTAAGATGAATCTATGTTAGTTCGTAATTATTAGTATTTATGTAGATCAATGATCAAAGTTTTCTATTTACAAATTTAGCTTTCGTGAGAGACTAGTGAAGTTGAGAGCAATTGAGCAAACCAGTTTTAAGTTCTTATGATTTTGATAGTATACTTTGATTCTTTAGAGCTTAAGACTTGTAAATTGACAAAAAGCTTAGTATGTAATGAGATTATTAAACTTAAATCTCTTATATTATATTTTATAAATATTTATTGTCTTTCTATTTGTTTTAAAAGAAACCACCTAGAATTTTTTCTTTCTTTTCATTTAGGGATGAACATAGATTTTGTCTGTAAATTTACGGAATATCACTCTACAAACTGTTAGTAAAATTCTATTTAAAAACTGGAATTTGAGTGTCTTGGGAAAAACAATGTTCTTTGAATTTTAAGAGTATGCTCCATAGTTATTTATAAACTATTCATTTTTTATTTTTTGTAGTGTGATTATGAAAATCATGTTTCTAATGTTTGAAATGAATTATTTTTGTATGTGGTGACCTTTAAATAGTGAAAATGATAGTCTTAGGTTTGGCTTGTATCTAATATTTGGGCATCATGTTGAAAGAAATCACGACCAACTTGAAGATGTTTGGCCTTACACAATATGCGTGGAAACATTATTCAATGGCACATGAAAAGAGCAAAATTATTTCAACTTTTCATATATATGCCTAACTAATCAAACCAATATAGCCTGCCATTGTCGAAAACCTTCTGCTTCTATTGTGATGGATTAGTCAAAATTTAAATGTAGATGGATGTTCTTTAAGAAATTTAAGATTATAAATTTGGAAGAGAGAGAGTGGAGAGAGATTGTAGATTTAATTTCTTCTAACAATTTTAAAATATAAAAAGTTAATTTTATTAATTTGACAGATTTGAAAAAAAAAATAATGGAGAGATCGTGAGTTAAACTTTTTTTTATTAACAAAAAAAATTAACAACTAACATTATTGATAAAAAAATTAGATTTGGTAAGGCGATTTTAAGTGTTTCAATCAATAGTTATTTTGTTCTTTTTAAAATAACAAATTGAATGACATTTTTTAAATTGATCATAAATACAATTATGTTATTATTATTAAATTCATTTTATTTTTTCTATTTCTCTTTCATTTATCATGATTTTTACTATTCTTTTAAACTCAATATATATATATTCATAGATGTAAATCTTATATAAGTAAGAATTTTTTATATTAATCAAATAATTGATATAGTATAAATATTACTTAGTATGTCATAAAAAAAAAAAATTAGTTATTAACACACTTTTTAAGTTATTCGTTGTCATATAAAAAGTTACATAACAATATAAAACGAAAATTTTTTAAAATATGTTTTAAGTTTTTTAGTGGTTAGTAGTACACAATTTTAAGATAGACATGTTCGTTTTAGATTAAGAGCGTTATTTCCTGCACCATACTAAGTTCATCCTGTATCTCCCAATTCTTTTGTATTTTCAACTGTACCACTATCAGTATTAGTGAGAATATTTTGGTTTTATAAAAAGCTGACCCATCCATTAATAAAATTCAAAGAAGAAACATTTCTTTGTCGCATCTCACGTTTGAAACCCTACATCCCCTTTCTAAAAAGATAGACTCTTTCTTTCTCCTCTCTGATGCTCCTCCCCTCCTCCCTTCTTTTTCACCATTTTTTTTTAATGTGGTGAGTGCTCTTCCTTCCCCCTCCTCCCTAGTTTGTTCACTGTTTCGTGTTGGTGTCGTGGTGAGTTGTAGCAGGGTATCTTCTTCTCACACATTTCACGTACATCAAGCTTTTTTCTAGCATCCATGTTAGTTATTTTGATTTTCTTACAGCTATGTTAGAGTATATGATGCATGATGGATGAGTGTGGGGAAAAAAATGATTTATTGTATGATAGAATATATGTTTTTGCTTGATTTTTGGTTGATCTGTGCTTGAGCATGGTTTCTCTGCTTGATCTGGGCTGGGCATTGGAACTGGGAGGAGTTGCAGGCTTAACCGCACTTGGAATTGTGGTTAATGTCCGCCTCACTTAAAAGTGCGGATGTGGGTGGCACCACAGTTGGATATGCGGCTGATGGTAACCATAGTTGTCGCCGCCCATGGAGTTGCGGTTTAGGGTTATTTTTTGTGGTTTTGTTTTTGTTTTTTTGTTTATTGCGTTAGTATATTTTATTTTTAAATTTTTATTTTTGTTAATAAAATTTTATATTTATATATTCTGTAATTTTAATTTTTATGTTAGGTTTAAATGTTAAATAAAATGTAATATATTTTTGGAGTATATTTGAATTTTTTTATTTGTTTGTTAAATTTTTTTGAAATTGTTTTTTTTTAATTTTTAAATTTTTATATATTATTTATTATGTATAAAATTTTATTTATTTTTTTATTTTTGTTTATGAATTTGTAATTTTGGTTAAATTATTTATTTAATTAATAATTATTATTATCCGTAAATTTTATTTTCTTACATATTATTTTTTTCTTATTTGTAATTATTTAAGTAATTTTTTGTTATTTTATTTATTTCTTTATTATTTTATTATTAATTTTTTATTTTTTTATTATTTATTATTTGTTTCAATATTTATTATTATATAATTATTTATTTTTTTGTATATAATATGTTAATAATATAATTGGTTAATATAAATGGTTAGAACTAGATGTGCATCATCTTATCGTGGTGAGACTTCATCCTCTCATAGTGAGCCATTATCTTCATCACATGATGAAAGGAGACGACCTATGACATCTGCTCTTAGAAAACACGTAGAAGAATATCACGTGGACATCATAGATGAGCATGATCATGAGGGCAAGAAGAGTTTATACAACATTGACATGGTGAGGATGATTATGTTAAGCAAGAGGATGTTCAACAACAGGATGATTATAGTGAGAAAGAAGATGAAGATGAAGATAAAGATGATGGATTTCCTGGAGGTCCACGTGACACCTCCTTGCTTACACATTATATCTAGAATGTTGCATTTGTCATATGGCAAGGTTGGGTTAGTCATCAACCTAAATGTTAATTGTTCATTAATTGTTAATTTATTTTGTTATATAATTTTGTGTTTTTATGTAGGATCGAGGGGAGATCAAAGTGATGTCCCATGGTAAAAAATTGAAGCATTTTGGAATGTACCATGAGGCCATTGAGCGTTATATCTCCATCTCGGGGTTGGCTTCCTTAGTCAACCTATCGTACAAGTATGTCGATCATGGATTGATCGTTTCCCTTATGGAGAGGTGGCACCTAGAGACGAATACTTTCCACCTCTGGGTAGGAGAGATGAGCGTCACATTAGATGACGTTCACAATATGCTCCACCTACCTAACATGGGACAATTTTTTGAGGTGGAGGAGTTAGAGTATGATGAGGTTCGATCTCATCTTATGGACTTGCTTGGTGCCGACCGCGCTAAAGCTTCTGCCGAGATGAAACAGTCACGCGGTCTAAAAGTTAGGTTGAGCTGGCTTCGCGAGGTCTATCAGGAGTGTATTTGTAACATCCCAATTATTATAGCATTAAACTATAATAGAGTTCTTACATCATTGATACAATAGAACAGTTGATAGGAGGAGGAATAACAGTTTTCCTCATTATTATACAAACTCTCACTCATATTCAAACGAAAATACAGTTCACACTTAAAACATAGACTAAAATTATAAGGCTCTTTCTTATAACTAAGCTTCCATCGATCCTCCAACTAAAGCTTGCTCCACCGGCATAACAGCAACTTCTGCTCCCATCCACCGGATGATCATCGCCAGACAAAATACATAACACAAAATAGCAACCACACAACAGACAAAGCAAGGGTGAGCTAATGCAACATAAAATGTTATGGTAAATTACATAAATAACTAATTTTCCAACTTACAAGTTAAATTACTCAATAATACAATAAACATACCATACTCATCGTAAATTCACTCATCCAGATAATCGTATGAATATTGAACTCTTAGCTAGTTCTATACTTACAGTGGTACTTTACTCAGCTACATCCCATCCTACTCTGTCCCCCAAACTGGATCTTCGAATATGGATGCACTTATTAGCTAGCTCAATTATTCTATCCTACTCTATCCCCCAAACTGGATCTTCGGATATGAATAAAACCACTGAAGCTACATCCTTCCTACTCTGTCCACCCCACTGTAGATCTTCGGTAAGGATTTCCCAATCTCCACCACATAGCTTTCTCTCTAAGTGAGATCGAGACTATTGAGAGCATAAGAATGAACCCCTAAGTCGGAGTTCCTATATTCATACGTACAGTACTTGACACAAAATCAACAAGGAGTTCCTCCTTGGAACTCTATTCTACACTTTCCATTCTTAAATACACGTGTTACCATATTATCATCTTTAGTCATATCTTAAGAAAATAACTCTTACATACTCAGACATTTCACAACCTCACAGAAACATCACTTATTAACACATAACTCTTTATGGTCTATTAATTCGAACCCTTAAGTAGTTCAAACAGTTTAAATACCCTCACCAATGGCTCCGGAAGGGTCAAAAAACCCCATATCGACCTAAAGAACGTCCAAAACGGACATCCAGAACTCCCAAAACGTCAAAAACATTAAAACACTAAATTTGTTACGCATAACTCGCTCCAGCGAGTTGACTCATTCACTCAATCGAATTTACTATTCCAAAATCACGAAAATTCACTTCCCGGACTATAGCGACTATTCCTTTCACCATACAGACTTTCTAAACATCCAAAAACTCATCTCTTATCAACAACCCATATTCATCCAAATCTTATAAACATCTAAACTAAACATATAATTAAAAGGCAGCGGATAATTAGTACAATCCAAAATTTCCGATCAAAAACCTAGTCTCCTTTTAAATCCATAAACAGATCCAAAATCTTCGAACTATACGTATACCAAAAAAAAAAAACTTCCACCGATTCAAAATACTTAATACGAACAAGATCTCTTCAAAATTATCAAAACAGAAGCATATCCCAATTCCCAACCGTACATCAATTCAAAAGATACAACAGAAGCAGAATTTCATTCTAAAATCATAAAGAGAATCAAGATCCTAAACATATACCAAATTTAGATCATACAGAAACAAAAAGACTCAAGGTTAGCTCCCCTTACGGTTTTCTCCTTAGCTAGCCTTTCGAAAACACTTTGCGAACGTTCCCCCGACTCAAATCACAGCTCTAAAGTCCCTCTGCTCCAAAACCTTCGTGCTCTGACCTCCGTTCAACTTAGGAACTTCTCTCAGCCCCAAAACACTCTTAAATAACCATAAAAACGTGTTTAAATAGTAAAAACGCGTTTAAATAGTAAAAACGCGTTTACCCAGTCAAAAACGCGTTCAAAACGCGTCAAAAACGTGTTCACTCACTGGGACAACTTTGTCAGTCTGGTTGAACCCCTTCCCGATGTCGGAATTACGCGTATGAGTACTCGAATCGAAGCTATTCGAGTCTACTTTCTAATGGAAAAAGAATGAACTCAATATCTAATTTATAAAAAAAATTATAATTGAAATACTAAACCTTGTCAAAGTCGACAGCATTGTATTTTGTACTATATTTCGTACTTTTGTTACAGCTTGTTACATCTTGAGTTTCTTAGTCTTCTAATGACCCAAACTTACTATTTCTTCTAATTTTCAGGGTCTTACAGTATTGAGCAGGAGCTTTGGGAGTGCACTACTCGGGTCTACTTGTTGCATCTGCTTGGATGCACAATTTTTACGAATAAGAGTGGGACATTGATTCGGGTCTCGTATCTCCTTCTATTGCAAGACTTGAATGTCTATGCGAGATATGCTTGAGGAACAATTGCACTGGCACATACTTATGAACAATTAGGAGATGCTAGTTTCACTAGTGTCGAGCAAATAACTGGATATTCCACTCTTCTCCAGTACATTTTAGTTTTATAAAAAAAATTTAATATATTTTAGGAATATATAAAACAACTTAAGTAATGTTTTTTTGTATCAATATCCGTAGAAATGTTATTATTATTTTAAATAAAAATTAAAAATTGTTTTGTTTTAGGGTTGGACTAAACCAGATAATTGGGTTTCAGGTTTGGAAAATTGTGTTTACGTGTATCTCATCTTTAGAATTTGTGCTTGAATCAATATTTTTTTCTTTTATTTGTGACTATATTTTTTTTATAGGAGTTTCGTGGTGATAATCAATATATTGCAAAATAATATAATTTATGTGGCTATAATAAAGTATAAAAATTACATAATACTTTTTCTTGTTTAGGTAACAAGAAAGTTGTTATAAATCAATTTTTGAATGTAGCACGTCTCGATTTGTAAAGTAGAGAAAAATTCTTATTCATTTATATCTCTCCTACACTTATAAATATGTGTTCTTTTTTTTACCTAAAAAGAATACACATATATTTTTTTTTTCACTTTCATTTACTATTTTCTTATAATTGATCCTGAATTTATATTTACTTTTTTAAAAACTTCTTTTTATTAATTCTAAATTCCTCAATATAAAAATTCTTACTATATTCTTATCAAATTATCTAACAAGTTTTCCATAAATCTAAAGAATAACAAATACGAAAAACTTGAAATAATAAAAGATAATGAAAAAAGTGATTATAACTAATTGGCTTAAGTATATAATCTCTAGATTTTGAGAAATGGATTATCTCCAAAATTTTAGTTATGATTTTTAATAAGACGAAAAAACTTAAATAATGATTCTGCTTCATAAAAACTCCTATCATGACAACACAAAATGTTATTAAAATAAATAAACTACTATTAACTATTCAAAAATTTATAAATATTGATATAAAAAATAAACAATGTACACAAAAGGCCAAAATGTACCATTTGATCTATATTTAGATAAAACAAAAGAGGTGTACAGGGTACCATTAATACTTCAAAAATAAAAAACTAACACATCCAAATCATGGAAACAAACTGATTAATAGAAAAATCCTCAAAAATCAAATAAATGTGATTATGTAGAAAGCACTTATATTTGTAGTAGCAAATAGGTTACGGTATTATTAGAAAAAGTCATGAGTTGAAAATGGTAAAATCTTACTCGTCACTAGTTTGGAAACTTGATACACAACCTCACTTGTAAATGTAACTGAAGTTCATTATGGATGAAAAAAAAATAAAATAAAATATATATATATATATATATATATATATATATATATATATATAGGATAATAATACTTTGACAACATTTTAACACTGTCTGCGTGTCATTTTGTGATTGGTCTATATTGGTGTTTATGATTATTATTATTGATTGTGGAATAATTTTGGATCAATCACAGAATGACACGTAAACAGTGTTAAAATGTTGTCAAAAAAATGTTGTCAAAGTATTATCATCCATATATATATTAGGAAAATTTTGAAGGAAAAAGAAAATGATGATCTTTGATAGAATGAGTAGATCGATTGAATTAAATTTAAAGCGAATAACTAAGTTTCTACTTACTACGAATAATGTAAAATGTAGATATGCGATGAAAGGTAGGATAGAAAATCAATAAACTATTTATCGAAAAATAAACAAAATATTAATACTATATGTTCTTATATGATTGAAAATATTTGTAAAGACTTCGTAAACAACTTTTCAAAACATTTTTCAATCTTCAAGTCAAAATGTTCCAATATTTAAATTCTGTTTCAAATCGATAAAAATCTATCCACAAAAGATAATACAAAGTTAAGTTATGAGTGTTTGTCATTCAACAATAAACTATTTATCAAAAAAACAAAATAACAAAAATATTAATACTATATGTTCTTAAATTATTGAAAATATTTTGTAAAGACTTTGTAAACAATTTTTCACAATACTTTTTAACCTTCAAGTAAAAATGTTTCCAAGATTTAGGTACCGTCTCAAACCGAGAAAAAATTGTTTACAAAATATAATACAATGCTAAGTTATGAGTGTGTGTCAATTAGCAATAATAAAACTAATTTACCTCATAATATTTATTTATATTATATTTATGAGTTTTTACCTGGTTAAACTTGGTCCATGTGACCTTAATTAATTTAATTAATTTGGTTACTCCCACTTTGTCTCCAATTTTGCAAAATCCTGACCAACATGATATGGTGTTATCTAAAATATTTTTATTGTTCGAGATGGCCTTAGATAGGATATCCAAGATGATCTTGAGCATGTTGAGTACACTATATATAATGTATTTCATTTGTATTCAACTAGTTTTTAAAACATAAACACAATATCAAATAAATTATAATTTGATTTGATTAATTTAGTTTGAGTAGAAAGTTGATTAAACTAAAAGGTTTGATATGTTTGGATTTTAATTCTTTTTTCAGTAATTTAAAATCAATAAGAACTCTTACTTTTTACTAATATTTTATGCATAATCAATTAATCTCTTAATTTGATCTATCTTACATGGTTTGACCTCAATTTCATAGGTTGAGACTGAAAAAATTCACAAGGCCAAAAAGTCTCTCATTGAAAAAGTCTAGAGAGTTACTCCCTCCACCACCCCAACTGCTTCCTGCACCTCCCTAAATTTTTTCTTATTCCAAAAATATCTTAGGTTAAATTTTTTTAACTTTTACCATTTAACTTTATTTACCTTTTTTAAAATCCTAATTCTGCAACCTCTACTCTCTCACTTTTCTCTTTCTCTGATTACACACAAACCACACCCCGTCACTTTCTCTCTTCCTCTCTTATTCACATAAAGAGTCCTCCACCCCCTCACTTTCTCTCTTCCTCTCTTCTTCGCACACACAGAGCCCCACCCCCTCCCTCTTTCTCTTCATTTATTCTTCCCTTGCATATTTTTGTGTTAAAGCTTCCTTCTTTTTGTTCTTTTTATATATGTAAGAGGAAGAAGAAGAGAAACGCGAAGACTTGAACGAACGTGGGAAATCCGTTCAGCCTTCAACGGATCTTGAGATCTGTCCACGGATGTCGAATTCCGTTGAAGGTTGAACTAATTTCCCATATTCATTCAAACTTTCGTGTTTCAACTCTTTTAATTTTTTTTTAGTTTATTATATTTTTTTTTGTAGATTTTAATTTCTGAACATTGTAAATGTTTATTTGTATAAATTTTACATAATTTAATAATTTTTGTAATATTTTTTATGTATATAAAAATTGTTAGAAAATAAAACAAATCATTGAAAGAGAAAAGTGAGGGGGTGGAGATGCGTTGTTGAACAGATCTTGATTTACATCAATCCTCATAAGAAAAAACTTTTAATTAGAGGGCAAAATGGGAATGAAGAGATACAGGAAGCAACCTGAGAGTAACCCTCAAAAGTCTATAGGACCAAAATATCCATAAAAGTCTTGTGGGCCAAGGCCGGTCCATGGATTTTTTTAAAAAAAAATTATTCATTTTGAACACAAGAAAAAATGTAATTAACTTCTAATCTCCTAAACCTAAGACGTTTTTAATTTGTCAAATAACTATATAAAAACATTTTAATTAAACTACTATAGATTTTATAAAAGATTTCAATAAATTTGTTTCCTTGTTATACAATAAAATTATACAGCAACATAAGACATGTCAATTTTAAAGTTTAAAATAATAAATTTATGAATTTTTTATTATATGTTTTTATTTATTTTCTTGTTTTTAATGTGTGACTTAAATTCATTATTCTAATATTATATTAAAAAATAAATCTTAAACTTAAATAAATCTTAAAAATCGATTTTGAAGATAAAATTAGTGTTAAAATTTATTTTCTTTAGCAAATCTTCACATAATATTTTTTAATATGAATGAGTATTTTTGCTGTTTCCCCAACTGGATTGATGGGAAGGCATGGTGTCACAGAGACAGAAGGCACCCATATCTGCGTCATAATTAGGGTTCCAAAACATGCACGAACGACAAGAACCCCATTACAAGATCTTACTATAATTAGGGCACATTCTTGGATTTTGCTCATTGGAATTTTGAAAGAGATAAAAACCCATTTCAAAGGTTCACCCAATTCACACTCTTATCTCCTTGGAAACTTCATTCTTTGCCAAACATTCTAGTATCTGTCTAATCTCTGAGGCAGACAACTAATCAACTTGGTCACCCAAACCATCCATATCCACAGACCAAATAATCACGATCACGACCAAGTTACTAACATTATTTTTTCTAAGTACAATCATATCAAATTAAACATGCTTAACTTTCTCATTTTCCTTTCCTTTAATCCTATCATAGCAAAGCATGCGTTACTTAACTCCTTTATCAAGAGACAAACAACAAGATGAAGATGAAAGGAATCAAACAAACATGGTGACAAGTTCATGGGAAGCAACAACAACATGCCCACCATGTTCGACACCTCGCATGCTTTGGAACATTTGTATTGGGAGATTATGTAACTAACCTTAGCCATTGAATTCACCACTTTTCTTTCTTCTTTCCTTGTCCCTTTTTCTTTATCCTTTTTAACTCTTCGGATCTTACTATAATTAAATCAAATCAAAAAAATAAAATAAAAAACCATGATTGATGTGTGCAACAATAAAACAATTTTACATACTTACAGAAAAAAGAAGAAAAACTGTTAGTGTTGCTTTCTTTTATTCTCACTGCCTTGTATATATAATCTTTGTCCAGCTTAAATTTAATAATTAGAATACAGATATTTTGAGCTTACACCAACAATGGCCATGTATATATATACAAAGTTATCCATACCAGCAGAAGTATATATATCTTCTTACATATATTAATATCATTTTGTTAATTAACATAGGTTCTTGTATTAATAATTTATTTTAAACAGATAATATGTAAAAGATAATCCTAATAACTATTTTTTTTTTATCAATATATGATAGTTTTCAGCGTAAGTAAATAACTCTTTTTTTTTTAAATAAAACTATGATTTACTTTTAAATTTGTGTAATAAATTAAAAGATAACAACAACCTAACAGAAGTTATCATCACAAATATTTTTTTAATCTTTAAAATTTGACAGGAAATTAGAATTGGTATATATTTCAAACTTTCATACATTTTTATCTATAAACTTTAAATATGAATTTACATATTCGTTTTAACTCAATCATATTAATTTTCTTACATAAAAATAAAATAATATAGTTAAATTATGAAGAAATATACAAAATATAAAGAGTATATCCGTTCATTTTTTAAATTTGAGATCAAATTTATCAAAAATTGAGACAATTAAAATTCTAATTTTGTATCAAAAATAAGGAATGTATTTAATTCATTATAAACTAGTAGCATTTTATATATCTTACTAATTTTTTGTTACTTATTTTCTATTTTTAATTGTTTTTCTTTTGTCGTTTATTTGATTTTACAATAAACATACATGATGGGTTTGTGTACAAAATATGATTTTTGTTGGGGAATCCATTATAAGAGTTGTTTTGAGCAGTAAAATGGAATCTTGCTTGTAGTTCAATAATACTCATATATTGAATAGTCTGACCATTACTGAGTGGAAATATTCAAAACCTAACATAATGTCTAAATCCATTTCATTCATCATTCAATCACCTTTTTTCCTTTGCTTTTTTTTTCTCATTTAAAAATTGACACTTAACTAAAACATTCTCCCTTTAAAGAAAATAAAAATATTATTGGGTAATTAAAAGTAATACATAGGAATAGGAAAAGCAACTTGTAAAAAGGAATAAAGTGATTTAATTATTTCCATTTAAACAATTTTTTGAAAAGGGCATCCACCACTATTGCATTTTCCCATTTTAAATTAGCTTCTATATTATAAATCTTGAATTCTTTGTTTCATCATTATGTTTAAAAAAATTACTTTTACAAGTAATTATAGTAATTATTCTGTGTGTTTATCTTCAATCTCACAAAATTAATTTGCAAGATGAAATTTAAAATTCATTTGTATTTGTATATATTATAATTTAACTTTGTGTTGGTGGATCTCCAATAATTATTTAAAATTAATACTTTTAACATGTTTTAGAAATGTATTTGTTGAATATTAGAGATTTTACGTTTATGAATATGGTTGAATTATAATAGATAAGTAAATGTATTTATAAATTTGTTTTATAAAATTAAATTAGATATAAATTCATTTTATAAGATAATATTAAAATTATTTAAAATTTATTAAAATCAAATTCTTTGAAACTATTATTATTATCAGTTTTGTTAAACGTAAAATCAAATTATTATAAAATATAAGTGAAGTGAATATTAATCAAGTTTGTGAAGTGGACATATGTTTTATCATTGTAAACAATTAATTTATAACTTCTTTTTTTCAAATATATTTTTAATTTGATTTAAATTAATATATAAACTCAAAATTTAATTCCCTTATCATTTTAAATCATTTCATTTATTCTTTATCCTCAAACCTGATTTTCTAACTTGTTTTTCAATTTTTCATATTTATATTTAAATTAAATTTCCATAACATTAAAATGTTTCAATAGTTAATAAAATTTGATCATAATATAAATTATTTATTAAGTCTAATATATAATTAGTATGTATTCTAAAATATTTTCCTCATACAAATATATATTTCTTAATTACACATCATCAATATTTTCCTCTCCTCTAAAAAACAATTTGTATGTTATTATTACAACTAGAAGCAATATTTGTTATAGTATCATCTTTTTTAAATTTTAAAAAAAAAATTGCATGCTTTCAATTATTAAAAAAATATATATTATTTATTTCTAAAATGGGTATTGTCTCCTTAACTTATTTTATGTACATTTTCATTATTAAATTAAAAAAATTTGTATAATATAATAAAAAGGTTCGAAAAGCTTGTTAGAAATATTTTAATGTGAAAATTTGTATGATAGGATCCAACTGAAGTGTTGAAAATTGACAGAATACCAAACGAAAAATAAAGAACTATAATCTCTTTTTTAAAATCAACATGTGTAGGGACACAATCTTCTTTAATTAGTTTATACGCTTGTAAGCACTTACTCTTTTTTTTTCATTTTTAAATTACAAAAGCTCTTTAAACAAAAAGAAAAACTACATGACTTTTAAATAATATTAATTGAAATTGGATCACATATTCTGTAATATAAATTATAGTATGCAACCTCGTGAGGATTATTTTCATTCTCTTTATTAGATATTTTTAATATTGTCATTTTATCTTTTAAATATGCATTCCACACATTATCTCTATAAACTAAAAGTAAAATTTTATCCTGTTTAATATGAAAACTAAAATTCTATTTGATTTCTTATTATTGAAAACTATTATACGTTTTTAAAAACAATAATTAAATAATTACTTTTTTCAAATAAATAAGTCCTTCTTTGCCAAATATATATATATATATATATATATATATATATATATATATATATATATATATATATATATATATATATAAGGGTTGTTGTTTGGGTTCAGGTCCAAACTGGTTGACCTAATACAAAATATAAAACGGCTCATGTACCAAAATGTGGACTGAACCGGACCCTTCAGTTATTGGGCTAAACTAATAAAAATATGTAGTTTCTTCTTGCACTCCATAATTTCTTTTTACACCTTTATACACTCAAAATTTTAAACTTTATCCCCTTTTGAATTTGAGTTCTAGAATATAGAATTCATACAAAATGAATTATGGAATGTATAATCCAAAATACAACATTTGTATTTTGTATATTCCATGATACATAATAAAAAATGCATTCCTGATCACACAGTACAAAATTTGTATTTTGAATTACACATTGTATATTTTATATTTCAAATTGTATAATTTAAAATACAATATTTATTTTGTGTGTTAGAACGCACAATTCAAAATATATGAATAAAATAGTGAATTCAATGTGAAGAATGAATGATGAAATTTTGATAATGAAAGTGTAGCATTGTAGATAAGATACAATAATAAAAGTTACATTCATTTAATTAACTTTGTTTAATGTGTTTTGAGATTTTTGTAATTACAAATTTTTTCACTGTTTTTTTGTATAAAACTTTGGAAAGCATTTAATACATTTCAAAACTAAGTCTTAGTAAAATACAGAAGTCTCAAAATTAGGATCTATTCACATTCGGTATCAATTTTTTCTTGTGTTCACATAATAAAAAAGGAAAATAAAAAAAAAATCCCACAAGACAGCGTCTTCCTAGAACTCCATAGCCATCTTTGGAAGTTATTTATTTTTTGTATTATATAATCTCAAAACTAAAAGTAAATTTTACATTATAAAATTCGAAAAAATTTATTTTTGGGTTGTGTAATTTGAAAACTATTTTATCTTTTAAAAAAAGGTAATTTTCAAATTATATCATTTAAAATATATTTAAAAATTAAAAATAAATAAAATTATAATTCAAAAGCTGTTTTTTTAGAAAGAAAAAAAACTTATGAATTCTATAATTTAGAATTCATTAATTGTACAATTCAAAAAACTTATGAACTTCAAAGTCCATAAATTTATTTTTTATTTTCGGATGTACGGTAAAAAAAAGACAAAATAGAAAGTTTTTATTTTTACAGGGGTGTAAGTAGAAACTGTCTTCCCACATGCTTGGGAAGCCCATGACTTTTACTTCTTGTACCCCTTTCACAAAGACAATGTGAATCTGGTTCAAAGCATCCAATTGATAACTCACTATATATATTGATGAAGTCGGAGAAAATAAGAAATAATTTAAAAATACTATATATGAAAGTATATATTAAAGAGGATGTCACTTTCATATTTCCCAAAAAGATAAAATAAAAATTACCATTAAATGTTGAACAAAGATAACCTTTCATTCATTCCAAAAGCTAATTTTCTGCTGCTTCTTTTTTCAACACCAAGGGACGCGGCGGTTCTGCACATCCATGCCCACGTCATCTACAACATCATATGTTTTCACAGCGTAATTAATAAACATTACTTAATCTATTTCTTAAGATACTTCCTATAAATATCTAACATTTATTTATTTTTATAACAAACAAAACATTAGATGAATTACTCTCCAACTTAATTAGATGAATATAAAAATATGGGGTTTGCTAACGCGCGTACGCCTGTTTTTCAGTTGGTACATTTTAGCAATGTGTACCGGATTTTAGTAGACAAAAATATCCTTATATATCATGGATTCTAAGTTTTAAGGTTAAGGGTATTTTAATAATTTTCATTCTCAAAACTTAAAAAAAAAAAACCCCCAAACCCTTACTCACCTCTCTTATTCCTCTCGATCATTTCTCTTTCATCTCTCTCAATTTCACCATCTTCACTAACCCTCATCATCTGCATATGTTGAATCATCATCTCTAAAAAAACCTTCCAGGCCAATTACCAATTCTTTTGGATGTCATTATGCTTGTGAAAATTAGATAAAATTATATACGACAAAAATTATAAAATGAAAACTCATTATAAAGTCATTTTTTGTAAGAAATTGTTTAACAATGAGTGTTTCTGATTTTTTTCCAGGCCAATTACCAATTCCTTTGATGTCATTATGCTTGTGAAAATTAGATAAAATTAGATAAGACAAAAATTATAAAATAAAAACTCATTATAAAATCATTTTTTGTAAGAAATTGTTTAACAACAAGTATTTCTGATTTTTTCCAGGTCAATTACCAATTCCTTTATGCTTGTGAAAATTGGATAAAATTAGATAAGACAAAAATTATAAGATGAAAACTCATTATAAAATCATTTTTTTTGTAAGATTGTTTAACGGCAAGTGTTTTTTATTTTTTCAATTGGGGCTACAGTATAGATGACAGAGAAAAGATTGGAGTGAGAAAGATGAAAGAGAATACCCTTAACCTTAAAACTTAGAATCCATGATATATAAGGATATTTTTGTCTACTAAAACCCGGTACATATTGCTAAAACGTACCAACTGAAAAACAGGCGTACGCGCGTTAACAAACCCCTAAAAATATATTAAACAAGTCTAATCATATATATATATTGATCAGTCTATACAATTAAACTATTTTATTTATTATCTAATTAGACAAGATTTTTAATATACATTAAACAAATTTATACATATATTAATTAGACAAGTTTAACAATATATAATAAATAAATTTAAAGAATTTATTGTGTCAATATATTAATTAGACGAATATACTAATATTCAATAAATTTACACACTCATTTGTATTTTTAACAAATATATTTTATACATTTCTGTATATGTTTTATATAATCTATTATATTTTTACATATGTTTTTCTCCTTTATAAATACAAAGTCTATTATTTATATTCTTATAGATATATTGACTTTATAAACATGAAAATTACTTTTTAGATTAATTTTATTAAAAAACTTAGTTTTAAACTTAAAAATATTTATTATTATTTTGTCAACATTTAAATTCTTTTTAATAAAAATACAAACATATACAAACTTCTTTCCATTAAAAATGAAACACTACTCATTTATCATACATAATGTTATGTTTGTTTTGAAAATAAAAAGATGTAAAATTTATTTAAAAATATTCATAATTTCTCCACTGTCACCACTGATGCTTTTATCAAAGAGACATCAAAAGATTTGAATAATACGTCTTTTTAATAAAACATTTTTATTTCCCACTTGTTTTTATTAAACTTTTTACATTCTTTGTTTTTATCATTGAATGAATTTCTTTATTCTTTAACAAACCAACATTGGTTGAAATTATTGATCCTCTGTTGAAAGAAAACAAGCCTGCAATTATCACATCAGTGGTAATGGTCCACAAGGTTTTATTTACTTTTTCTTATTTTTTTAATTTCCAAGAAATATATTTATATAATAAAGTACAAATTATTGGAGACAAAGTCCTACCACACTCAAAAAGTGGAGCACCTTGGTGAACCTTCACCTCATTCTACAATTTTAACTTTTATTTGAAAAAGAAATAAATATTTATCTTAAAAGTAAATATATATATAGTTTTTATAAATAAAATAATACGAAATAAATCATAACACGTCGAATAAGTTTTTGATTTTGACTAATATATAATATAATTTTAGGTATGCATTTTCTTTAACGTTTTCTTTAGTTTTGAAAATGAATAATATAGCATTTTCCAAATTCAAGAGCTAAAGTATATGTTTTTTCTTTCTTTTTAGTAACTCACATTTTCTTATTCTATAATGCTGCAACTATTTATGCAATGATTTCTCAACTTGAAAAATATTTTCTTTTGGTGGAATCCAAAAATAGTTAAAGTAACTGGTTTAAAATTGTAATACCAAAAGCCCAGAGAAAAATAAATAAATGTTTTGAGAGAAAAACAAAAAAAAAATGAAAATATAGGACAAGGTGAATCATTGAGGTTGGTAGAGGTAAAGGCCAAGGAAACATTGTGAAATTCTGAATTTTGAGAGGAAATCGATAAAAATATTATATTAATCGAAATTAGGAACACAATTTTAAATTAAATTTTGGGTTAAATATGTTTATTTATTTATTTATAAACTGTTTTTTGTTTCGTCTTTAAAATATATACCAATTTTATCTCTATATCTTATATACCAATTAACACATTCTTTAATTTTAATGAATAGTTTGACTAGAAAACATTTAATTTTTAAGTTCTTGATATTTTTTGTTTGAGAAATATTTTAGATAAAAAAAAATGATTATAAAACAAAAACATGACTTACTCTTCGAAAATGAAATTTCAAACATAAACCATAAAATGTTATCTCCACAAAATAAAAGGATAAATATTAATTAAAAAAAAAAGAAAAAAAAACATCAATCATTGTCCTCCAACGGTAGCCATTGCTGTGTGTGTTTCTTCCTAAGTGTCTTGTTTTGGTCAATTTTTTCATCAACAGAAAACAATAGACCATTAAACTGCAAACAACATCAACCAATCAAAAAGTTATCTTAATGAACATGTCACTTGGTTTGGGATTTCTCCATATTTTTTGTGTGTTACAATCTTTGTGGATATGGTTAAGTATGTCATCTTAGAGGTACCACCATCCCTAGTTGATGCCGCTGTAGCCAAAGACAACATAGGTGAAGACAATTTCTCCAAAATCTGAGTATTTTTTTATACTAAATTGTATATTTAAAATGAGTGAAAATTTTGGAAAACATGACTGTCAAATGTAAAAATAAAAATGTACTTGGAATACAACAAACAATGCCATGAGACAAAAAGACAAAGACTTTTCCCACTCTATTTGTTCTTTCTTGCATGATGTCCCTTTCTTTTCTTTTTTTCAAGCATGCATTATTTATTTAGTGTTTTTCTTCTCTCAATTATTTGTACTCTACATTCCATTATTGTTCCTTCGTTTCTTCTCTAGCTTCTTTCAAAAATTTTCATATTATATTATGTTTTTATTTCTTAACTTTAAGTAAAAATTGAAATTAGTCTATTTTCGAAACTTTGATGTATTTAGTCTCTTAACTTTATAAATATGTGAATTTAGTCTTTATAACCAAATTTTGTTAGATGTATTTAATGTTTTAAATGCATTTTATGATAGTATTTGAGTTATTTATAATGTTTTACACATTCTTTTCTTCAATATTAGTTGAAAAACACATTTAAAACTTCAAATAAGCTTAATAAAATTTGATTAAAAGGATGAAACTCAAAATTCTAAAAATGATAGACTAAATTAGTTTTTTAAAGTTTCAAAATTGTATAAGTAGTTACCGAAAGTAACATTCAATTATGATTCTATTGATATGTCTTTTCAGAAAAAAAAATTACTAAAAACACATAACATCAATAAAATTTGAATCATATAATTGATTAACACAACTTTCAACCTAAAATAAGTTTATGAGTTTTTACTTTATATAATACTGAACATTCTTATATTTACTTAATGTAATACTTACACTCACACTTTGATTCTAATCATTATTATAACCTTAAATTAGATATCTTCATTAATAATAGTTAAATAAATTAACTTGACTCGTAAAGGAACAAAATCCTATCATCAATTTTTCTTTTCATTCACTGACTCAAACACATATAATGCTTTCAATTATTTATTATCTTTCTCAAATCACAACCACATCTCGAGATACCAATTTGGATTCTCATATCATTCATTTTTTGTCTTTGTTATACGGAATCTTTTATAATATGAATAAAGATTAGTATATATCACTTTCTCTCTTCTTAGTATAGTTTAAATAATCATATATCACTATATATTACGAATTATTTATCCAAAGCCTTATATTTTCGTCAAATTTCATTTTATATACTTTCAATTACTTAATAATTTTTTAAAAAGGTCAATGTTCCACGTTAATTTTTGTGTCTTTCGCGGGTATCTCTTTCGCACTCAACAAATATTAGTGATCACAAGTTACTATATTTATGGAAATTCTTTTTAAATGTTGAAATATTTAATTTCACACAAAAGAGTTGGAACCAAATGTTTAATTTTGTGTGGTTATTATATATTTAATAAGCTTCTTATCTAGCCACTAGTACTATCATGTACTATTTTGTAGTTTTGAAAATTAAAATTGTATATTATAAAGGATTTTAATAGTTTATGATGTCATTATATTAAAGAAAAATATTAATTACATATATCGGTGTATATCTTTTCTTTCTTGTCTAGAAATTCAGAAGTAACTTTTAGGTTTTATTTAATTTAAAATGAGTTAAATAGAATTATTTACAGATATCAAATTCGTGAAATAATTCGACTAAACAATTAACTATTCATATTTTTATATATAACATTTGAAGATAGAATCTTATTCAAAAGATTCAAATTCTTAAATGGTTACTTGAATCAATTGACGTTAATATATATATATATATATATATATATATATATATATATATATATATATATATATATATATATATATATATATATATATTAAAGTTAATTTCATACTTAAATTTGCAACCACAAAATTAATTTAGAGTGAAAAGTTTATATATGGACCATCATTGATTACACTATTGTAATCTAAGTTTTTCAACCTCAAGTGGAGCACTTCCAATGGCATTGCTGCATTTGATTAATTGATTCAACACGTAAAATCTTTGACCAACATAATAAAATTTTCACCTTTATTTAAAATAAAATGCTAGAAAACATGTTAGGAACATTTCCATAACACCATTCAAGTACACTTTGTAAGAAGGAGATTGGAGGGTTTAAAAGAAACATTATTTCACACATGAAACAAACATTGGAGGGTTTGAACATCTTGTTGATATATTTTAGCTATTGGGTAATGAATTAATGTGCTAACTATTTATGATAACAATGACATGAACTAATTAGGACCACTGAAATATAAATTTTTTTAGTTATATATACGAATGACAACATGTTAGATTGAGTTTGAATATTGTTTATTTATACTTGATTTGTAATAAAAAAATTTCACCAACTATTCATTTATTATCTTGTCGAATATCAACTATTTGCTCATAAATAATTACGAACATAAGTAATTTTATCATATATTTAACTATAAATACTAGTTAATATTAATAAGAATGAGCTTATTTTAATTTCTTTGTAGATCTATAATTTTTTCCCTCCATTTATAGAGACATAATATTATCGTTATTGATTAAGAATGATACAATTGTTTCTATCTTTTATTTAGGTGTAAAATGAAGATGATATAATATTTAAGTAGGAAGAAGAAAAACTTATTTATGACTTGTGTAAAAAAATAAGCTATGATAACTTTAAATGAAGATTAGCTGTTAAAATTAAGTTTAAATAAAATATATTACTTTTACTCCTACTTTTTTTTAGTTAAGATTCCTTATTCATCATAAAAGAAAATATCTACAATTTGTTAGTATGGTCCTTAATATAACATGAATTAGTTACATTACACGGTTGTAAAGTAAAAATGTTTATTAATTTGATTAAACTAAAATTGAATTTTCGAATTAAGAAAATAATATGAAATGGACAACATAGAATGATTGAGTGAAGAGTGTAGGGTCAATAGGAACATGTGAAGGTCGGTGTTTCTTGTTACATAGCAAAAGTGGGACCAAGATTCATCTCGTTGAAATTAAAAAAAAAACATAAAATGAAATTAGAAATGTTTGTTGGTAACGAAGGATTTTTGTGTATAAATAAGAGAGGAGGAGTTGTAAAGGAAAGAAGAGAAGAGGTAATATAAGTGATATTGCAGAGTGATTATTGATGGCTTCGTTGACGATGGTGCAAGGTGATGATGAACATGCATGAATGAAATGTTCTTGTTAGAAAAAGAAAATGATATTTTTACATACAAATTTTTTATATTTATTTGATATTATATTTTTAAAATATGAATATAATGTATTTTTTAATATATATGAAATAAATGTGAATATATTGTAAGGAAAATGTGCAGGTGGAGGTATGGATGAACGGTGTGTTCAGAAAAGCTACTGGATGGAACACACGACAGAGTTGTCGGTAGAGTCGATGATGTTGGATTCAAACGCCTCTCATCTCGACAAGGAAGAGAGACCAGAAGTGCGTTTCGTTTCCTTTTCTTCACACTAACCATATTCTTCTTCTTCTTACTATTAATTATATAATCAACTTTTTCTTTTTTTTTCTTTTTTTTCAAGTTTGTTAAACAATTCATTTCATTACTCGTTATTATACTTTCTTTTATTATTATTTTAATTAAAAATAAGTTATATATTTTATGTTTGTAAATTAACTCAAATCTTCATGAGTTCTTAGATTAAATAAGTTCATCATTTAAACATATTTTATTTTTCTATTTTATTTCTTATATTTATGTTATAGTTATACAGTTCACCTATTTATTAAACTTCTTTTTGTTATATATACTTATTGTAATATAATTAAACTAAATGGATCCACTCACTTATCCTAAATAATAAAATTTACCAATTAAAAAGTAATGTGGTATTATAAAAGTAGTAATTAAAAATAAAAATGTTAATTTATATAATTAAACAAATAAAAAACTGAACATTTGATCTATACAAATTTTATTACATAACATTTGAATTTTAAAATAAATCAAATTATTAACCTATACGATAAAAAATTATTGCTGATGAATAATGAGTAGTCAATTTCCCTTCAACGTTCACTAACATGTAAAAAACTTATTTATAAGAACATTTAAAAAACATTTTACGTTAGATTTTGGATAATTTTTTTCATCATAAGTACTTATTTTAAGAGAGATAAAAAAACAAAATAAATTGAGAAAATTATTTTTTACAGAATGTAAATAAAAAATTAAATAAATTATTCGAATTTAAAAAAAAAAAAACTAATTTTAACTTACGGGGAAATTTCTCATAGAAATATTTACAAAAGAGTAATTCCAATGTAATTGTTTACGTTGGTTCTTAAGCTTTAAAAGTTACAAAATATCATTAGAGTAAACGAGGTTTTACAAAAGTTGTTTATATGAACAGCTACATTTTTTTTTTAAATTTCAAATGTAAATGAGAGTTCTTATGAGTAGAAAGATAAAAGCTAGAACTGTTAAAAATAAACTATAAATATACTAAAACTAGAGTGAGAATCAGTGAATATTTGTAAATTCTATATGACAATAAGAAACTTAATAAAAGAGAGATAATAATTCGAATTGAGTTGTTCTACTATAGAATGCTAATATATGTTTTTATAGAATGCTAATATTACTAATATATTTTCATTATTCTTTTTAATATGCTCTTAGTTATTGGGTGGAACATTTTAAGATTCATAAAACTACTTGTAAAATTCAATAGAAAGTATTAATTATAGTTTTGTGAATTTTAAATTATGAAAATGTGTCACAGAAGCGTGCTAAAAAATATCATTGATATTTACTAAAGTAAGAATCCTACTTTTACATTCATTTTATACGCAATATAATAATAAAAAATAAAAAGTAAAAGAAAATTACTGATAAAATGACTATAAAAAATTTATGTATGTAAAAGTATATTTTTTATTTATTTACTATCTCTCGTACAAATAAGAGACAACATCATTGGTTTTTAATATTGCTGTTTTAGGGGTTATTTATTGTGTGCCAATGATGAAATATATTAAAGAATTTAATTATTTCATGATAAAAATAATTTAATTACAATGCAAAATTTTGTATCCTAAATTGACTAAATATGAATTGTTATGTGGTAGGTTGTTAATTTTATGTAAATATTATTCTAAAATTCATATAATGACTTCTAATTACTTGATACATAAACATGTAACTAAGTTAACAGTATATAAAAACTAAACTCAAAATTAAATATGTAACATTAAATGTTTGAAATGATTTAAAAAATAAATATTAAATTAGTTTAATTTCAATGTAATATATATATATATATATATATATATATATTTCTTTTTTGTTTAATGTAAGAAGCAATGAGAGGCTAGAAAATTTCTTCTTGTACCTTTTATCAGTACCCCTTTAGTTTTTTATTTTCAAAGTGAATTTTTTTTGACTCATCATCTATATTTTGTCACAAAGGTTTTGTCTTTACTACCAGCATATGAAGGAAAATCAGTAGTAGAACTTGGAGCAGGTATTGGAAGATTCACAGGAGAATTGGCCAAGCAAGCTGGTCAGTTACTTGCTGTGGATTTCATTGAGAGTGCTATAAAGAAGGTAACTGCAATTTCTAATCACACTTTGAACACTAATTAGTGATTATGTTTGTCAACATGAAAAAAAAAAAATTGATCCTACCCATGTTATGATGTAATGACTAATACCCTAATTTCTCATCTCACATAAATTTTATGCAGAATGAGAACATTAATGGGCACCACAAGAATGTCAAGTTCATGTGTGCTGATGTCACATCTCCGAACTTGCAGATTTCTGAAGGGTCTGTTGATCTGATTTTCTCGAATTGGTTACTCATGTATCTTTCCGATGAGGAGGTGAGTTTTTGAGTGGAAAATATCAAGCCATAGAAATTTTCTTGGCTTTTTGTTCAGTTATGTTGAAGATAACATGATGTATGATGCAATCGGTTCTGGTTCCAAGTGAAAATGACCAGATTGTAGAATCTTGATGTTAAATTTGGAGTTTATTATTGAGTTCCTTAATTTTACCTTGTGGTTGATGGCTTCTTTTGGTTATGGTTCTGTACTTTTGCTTTCGCAATGAATGACAATGATGTATTGATGTTTCTAGCTATCTTCTATTGGTCAATTTGAAAGTAGTTGATTCTCATGCCAAAGTGGTGGAAAGAAAAACAAAAACCATGATGATTATTAGTTTCATTTTTACACGCAAGAGGGTTTTTCATCACTGTGAGAAACAGACAAATAGTGACATGGCTTCCTTGTCGCTACCTCGTTTTACCTTCGTTATTGTAAGGTTTTTTGTGTTTCCCTTTATTCATTTCAGGTTGAGAATTTAGCAGGAAGGATGATCAAATGGTTAAAAGTAGGTGGATATGTGTTCTTCAGAGAATCATGTTTCCACCAATCTGGAGATTCCAAGAGAAAATGCAACCCAACTCACTACAGGGAACCTAGATTTTACACCAAGGTTTGTTCTCAGTGTAGTCAATTGGTCAATCTATCTGCAAAATCATTCCTTTCTCTGCAATGTGTGAATATAAAACGTTCATGGAAGAACATAATTTCTGGGATCTCAACCATTTGCTCCTTAATCTCCAAGCAACAACATGATGCTTCTTAAAAGCATGAAAATTAGCATAGGATCACTCTAAATCAATAAAGAACTCCAACCAAACTAATGAGCATACTCAATAGCCTTCATAATTTCAGTAATCTCAGCATGAAACACAGAAGCTGTACCAATAAAAAGAAACAAAACAACCTTTGAAAGATCTCTTATTATAAGCTGACAAACCAGGATCCTCACAATAATAAAGTAATCTTTGGAAAGATACCGATCTACATGATTAATCTAAGCAGCAGTAGTAGCATGTGTATGCACTATAAATGCTTTCAAAATACAAAATTCAAGAATAGAATTAGAAGCAGACCCTTTAGAAAGAATTTCAGATGAAGAAACCATCGAAAACCATCTTATAAAAAGTTGAACTGACTATGCACTGTTATTAAACTAACGAAACGTTTTTACAAACTTTTCTATGAACATTTCTAAAATGAACGAAATGAATTTCTTCATCTAAATTAATTTATGCACAAAGTTGCAGATAAAAGTTTAAGGAAATCATATAATAATTTTTTTGTAAACCAAGTTTAATTTTTACTTGTTAAAGTATTTATGGTAAAAATTGTCTAAATATACTCTAATTTCTAAAAGGGTTTGGTTTTGATTACATTTCTTATTTTCATGTAGGTGTTTAAAGAGTGCCATAAGATTGATGATAGAGGGAATTCCTTTGAACTTTCGCTTATTGGCTGTAAATGCATTGGAGCTTATGTAAGAAACAAGAAGAATCAAAACCAGGTAACAAAACATGGTTTCCATTTCTCTTAATTATTATATCTTATTTTAGTTTATTCAATTGGTTCAAAGTATCTGATTAACACCGTGAACCTGTCATGCAGATTTGTTGGATATGGCAAAAAGTGAGATCACAAGATGATAGGAGGTTCCAGCGGTTCTTAGATAGTGTTGAGTATAATCACAAGGATATTTTACTCTATGAGAGTGTTTTTGGCCAAGGCTTTGTGAGCACAGGAGGACTTGGTGTGCTTTTCCACTTTCATGTTTTTTTTATCGATAAATATTAGTTGTTAGTATTAGTCGTTCAATCTACAACCTCTTCTACCTTTTTTTCCAAACGCACCAAACCAACCTTATAACTTTAGAGAGTTGAATTCATAACCTTTCCCATCCCTCCCTTCCAATCTTTACCATCAAGTCACCTTATAACTCCTTCATATGTTTTGTTATGCAATACAGAATTCTCCTTTCATAGTAGATTTGATATGTTACTGAATTGAAAGTGCTTTTGCTTTTGCAGAAACAACAAAGGAATTTGTGGCAAAGTTGGGACTAAAACCAGGCCAAAAAGTTTTGGATGTTGGTTGTGGTACTGGGGGAGGTGACATTTACATGGCTGAAAATTTTGATGTTGAGGTAGTTGGCATTGACCTGTCCATAAACATGATTTCTCTTGCCATTGAACGTGTAATTGGGCTCAAATGTTCAGTAGAATTTGAATGTGCAGATTGCACTAAAAATTCATACCCTGAGAATACATTCCATGTAATCTATTCCCGTGACACATTGCTACACATCAAAGTAAGGAACCATCTTTGGCTTTTTAATTTTTCTTAAGTAAAGGCCACACCCTTTTGTATTTTGAGTTCATTTCATATTCCTAACTTCCATTTTCTGCAAATTTTTGTTGATTTATTCAGGATAAACCATCACTATTTAGATCATTTTACAAATGGTTGAAGCCTGGAGGTACACTTCTAATTACTGATTACTGCAAAAGTGTAGGAAGTCTATCAGTAGGATATGCTGACTACATACAAAAGGGAGGATACTATATCCATGAGATGAAAACATATTCTCAGGTATGATGATAACATCATTTGGCTTCTTTATCACACCTGAAATTATGAATAAATTTTAGTTCTGGTTTCATAAATGTTTTTAGCACTGTTCTCTTAGAGATTCTATATTAACCTTGAATGTAAACTTTTGTTATACAAATTATCAAGATAAAACACCAATTCTGGTGGGAGAATAACATAAAAAGAAACACCATGAAATAACATATAATTTAGTATTCATGCTGATACTTCTTGTACATGACATGCTTCTTTTATTCTAAATCATGCACAGATGCTCGAAAATGCTGGATTTAATGATGTCATTGCCGAGGATCAATCTAATTTGGTATGTCAGAACAAAATGGTGGCGGTTTACTTCATTGTCAGTTAGTATATTTTGCCTATGATAATCCAAGCAAAATTTTTACTTGAATACTTGTGTTTTTCAGTTCATGAAAACACTACAACAGGAATTAAATGCCCTTGAGAGCAAGAAGGATGATTTCATTGATGAATTCTCGAAGGTGAGATTTTTTTTTTGTATGTTTTAAAAATTTTACGTGATGCTCCCACTAAATGAGTCCGATTCCATGAGATTCACATAAATTTCAATCCATAGAAGAGATGTTTACTGAAAAGAGAATGTCAAAATTGGTTACATTTCTTTTATTCAAGTGTAAGCTTTATTTTCAGAGCATTGATTCATTGGTGGAAATCATTGGTTTCAGGAAGACTACAATAAAATTAGTGAAAGATGGAAGGCCAAGCAGATGAGGGGTGCAGATGGTGAACAAATATGGGGTTTGTTCATTGCCCAGAAGAAATGATGCTTAATTCTCTCATCATATCTCTTATTATGCCTATATATTTTGTTCAGTAGTATGAACAGTTTTCCAGATGACAGTTTGTAAAACTATTTTGTTGTTATTTATATCTTTTGAGAAAAGAATGTTTGTGCATTCTAGCACAAGATAAACGAAACTTCTATATATCCTCTTCCATTTGAATGTGATGTTCATGACTAATTATGGTTTCCATGCTCCAAATATATTTCAATATCTTGCTTCCTGTAACTATCTCTCTACTTTTGGAACCGTGGTATGAAAAGTGGTAAAAACATAAACCAGTTTGTTTAGCTTCTGAAGCACTTGAAGTAACAGAAACGATTATGCAGAGACAGGAAAAATAACATTATCTGGTTACTACAAAACACAGATACAGCAAACAGAAAAACATTACGAGAATACAGATGAGCTAAAACTTTCAGAAATTGAAAAGCAAGAATGAAAACAATTGTACATATCCTAAATAGTTCAATTATCTTGTCTAGTTGATGATTTTTTGCATAAAGCACCCAATAGGGAATTGTAAGTAATTTTTTTTGTGAATAATTTGTACCATGTATCTCATCGGAAACATCCAAACATACGAAATTCTCTCAGATTTGCATAAACCATAGATAAGAGAAAATGAAGTCACTATATGAGGAACCATATTCTTGATATGCATATTCTGAAAGAGATTCATGGCCTCTTTCCCTTTTTCATTCCTACATAGTCCATTAATAGTGATATTGTAGCTGTATACATTCAATGCCGTTTGTTCAAGAGACTATTTCTTGAGTGCCATTATGATAAATCAAGAACTTCACACCATTAAATCAAAGTGAACTCCTTATTCTTTAAATATTGAAGTAATTTTAATTGAAAATATTTCTAACCAGCTCTTTGGTTTTCTATAACTCCGGAATCGAAATTTCCCAAAAATTAATAAAGCTACTGCAAAATGCTTTATTATTCATTTTATTGCGATTTAAGACGTTGTAAACTAACTTTAAGAATTCAATTTAAAAGTTTAATAATTTATTTGACAATTATAGTTTTTTTTTGTCTCGATCTAGGTATTTAAAAGCATTTTATTTTAAATTTTTGTGCATATCATTTCAATGTTTTCGTCTTTTTCGTAACAGTTACTTAGAAACAAAATAATATAAGAAACATAAGATATTAAAAATAATATATACAAGAATGATTTTTTTTTTTTAAATACATGTACTAAAATGATAAAAATTAAAATATTTTTTAACTATACAAACAAAAAAAATCAGCTATAATTCTTATAGAAGATTTGCAAAATCAAGAATCTAATCTAATAACATTTCTTTAATTTGTTAAAAAATTGTAAAAAGTTTTCAAAAGATTCAGGAATCTATTCCATTAAAGTTAATTTTGAGTAAATTTCGGAATACCTAAAACACAAAAACAGAACTGTTAAATCCAGTGTTTGAGAAGGGAGTTGGCAGCCATGTCCGTCGAACTCAAGCTCTCTCGTTCTAATC
Organism: Vigna angularis; assembly: GCF_016808095.1. NCBI lineage: Eukaryota > Viridiplantae > Streptophyta > Magnoliopsida > Fabales > Fabaceae > Vigna > Vigna angularis. The sequence goes on along the minus strand of NC_068977.1, from coordinate 33,230,771 downwards.
GTATCTATCGCCCTTCGGTAAAACCTTACTCTCTCTCTTTTCTCTCTCTCTAAACATTGTTCATGATTTGATTTTACAGGAAGCTCTGGAAGGCAAAATCGTTTTCAAAACTCAGTCTTCAATTTACCACTATGGAATTCGCCTCACTGTCAAAGGATCCGTCAACTTGCAGGTACCATCTTCTTTTATCGTTCAGAAAATGGCGAAAATATTTCAACTTTATGCTCAAAATCACTCCTTTGTTCTAAGCCAAAGGGCGATTCTCATTGGGTAGCTTTGATTTTGAAACATGTTTTGATGCCATGTTGAAGGTTCGTGGAGGATCAGCTGGGGTTGTTGAATCGTTCTACGGCGTTATTAAGCCTATCCCAATTGTGTAAGTTTTCAAAATAATTGGTGTGCATTCTTGCGGAAATTACTAATTATGATTTTCTTTTCTAGTTTTAGTGCTTTCATATATAATACTCTTGCTGTAACTGGAGGTTATGCTGTTAGATGTAGTTTGTGTTTGACCGTGTTGATCACATCTTGTGTTCCATTTTTTCAAAGAATTTTAGCCTTTCATATAGATATTTGATTTTTAGTTATCCAAAGATAATGCGATGTTGCCTCAAAAAGACCAAATTAATGCAGTGTCGTGATCTTGGAAATTGTAACAGTATGACATTGTTCACTGTTGTTATTAGTTTTTCTTTCGTTTCAAAATTTCTCCTTTTGGTGTATTTATATGATTGACAGCGCTTTTCAAGCATATTCAATTTACCAAACATATGGTCTCTTTGGATAAGTAAACCATGATAGTTGTCCTTATAAACTGCATGTTCTATGGATAACTCTGCGTTGTTGTAAAGATCGATCTGATTTTTTAATGGGATGTAATGCATTATCCTTAACCTAGCTATATAATTCACCTACAGTACACGTCAATCTATCTGCAGTGGGTAAAACCTTCATGAATCTGGATCATTTAATTTTTTTTTTCATGGTAAAAGTTGTGAGTGTACCTTTGACTCATCACTTTCATTTAGGATGCTCTATAGCTAGATTGAGCTAATAAGGGCATTATCTATCGAAGTTAGAGGAAACATCTGAAATAATTCCTTCACATGTTTCTAAATTCTTTTGCTCACATTAGGACAAGGGTACATAATTCTTGTGATTGGCTTCTAACAGGAACAGGATCACTGAGATAAAATCTTCTGGAAAGATTGGCTTGGGTACATCAGAGGTAGTGTATCAATAGCAAATGAATAAAAGCGCCTATTCAAAGCAATTTTATTTTGTTCAGTTACTTGGGTACAATTTATTTCTTGCTTTTCTTGAGATAACTTTTACATGACTGTAAATATCCTATTATCGGTGGTCTACTGGAAAGAAGATTGAGCTACTCAAATTAGGCTTTTCTTTTATTTCTTGTTTTTGGTGCTTTATTTTATTTATATCATGAAAACTTCTAAATAAGAAAAGAATCTAAAAAAAAAAGAGTATTACTGGCTTGTGATTCTCATGCTTTATGGTGAATTTCCCTTCAAGTCATTATCTGAGTTCTACAACATCATATTTAATTACTGCTTTAAAAGTTTTTTTGTACATTATATTTGGTAAATATTTCTGTTATGTCAATCAAATGTGTCTTTTCTCATCTAAATCATCTTAGTTAAAAGCAATGAAATTTAAATTTGAAGGAGAGGAGCACTAAAGTGTTATTAGTATGTAATATAGCATGTAAAATGCGATTCAGTTTTAATAATTTTATAGAAGTTTCATTTTTAAAATCTGCCTGTTTAATTCTTTGTATTTCTCCCTGTTCTCATTTATATGTGTTTATGTGCTATTAAGTGGTCTGGAATACTCTGGATTTGGTTTCATAGTTTTGCTAAAAATGTGATACCATTCCGCTAAAGTAATTGGAATTTCTGAAATATTTCAATAATGCACTCTTCTAGATGCTCTTTTGATGAAGTTCTCAGTTTTATACTTGGCTTATATGACCTATTTTCTCATGTTAATACTCATTGTAAGTTTTGCAATCTTTATGGCAGATACCATTCTCGTTGAAGCTACGGCAGCAGGATGAAAATTTAGAAAGATTTTATGAGACGTTCCATGGTGCAAATATAAGCATCCAGGTAAAATTTTCTTAGGAAGTGTTTTTGTTGGGCAACTGATCTTTAAGATGAAATTATTAGTATTATCATTATTACAAAGTCCTAATATCTAAATATTTTCATTTCTTTTCTTGACATTTACTGAAGAGTCTAAAATTAATCTGCTGCCAGTCTAAATTCTTTTCATTATACACTTACTCTGTCACTGAACATGAAAGGGCCACATCATTTTGGTAACAAGATTTGGTGAGCCTTATAGTTCACTGGTGGAATAAAGTCTTGCATTGTAAAAGGATCCCAATTACATAATTTTTCATTGTTATTCCTTATCATTTTTCTTTTTAGTATTAAGGTTGGTGTTGATATCCTCTATAGTATTTGGTGACTGTAGATATACCTCGTGGATACTTGCATAAATCATTATCAGCAACAACAGAGTTCATAGTTGAAAGTGATAAAGGTAAGATTGTGCTTGGCCCAAATCTTTGTTCTTTGTTTTTTGTATGTGAATGAATAGAAGTTCTAAACTACTAGTCTCTCTTTTGTGGAAAATTCAGCTGATCTTCCACAAAGACCACTTTCTCCAGAGATGGTAATCTTTTACATCACCCAAGACACTCAAAGGCATTCTCTACTTCATGAATTAAAATCTGGTATGTTGGTTTACCTTCAATGAGTACACACGTTGACCTGGTCTCATGAAAAGACAGACGGAACTAAAACAAAAATTGCACCATTGTTATGCTCTAATATCTCACATCAGAAGTTGTAACTCACTATCATGCTCTGTGGCTATATTAACCTTGTTGTGTTACATGGAAAAAATACATCAGTAGTGGATTTGAAAAGGTTATAAATATCAATGAGAAAAGGTTGTGTGGCTCATGAAACTATGATCTTCTTGAATAGGTGGATTTCGGGTGACAGGAAAAATCTCAACTCAGTGTTCTTTGTCTGGCACTATTAGTGGTGAGCTAACTGTAGAAGCTTCTGCAGTTCCAATTCAGGCAATTGACATTCAGCTGTTTCGAGTGGAATCCATTCTTCTTGGGGAGAAAATTGTGACTGAAACCTCTCTGATTCAAACAACACAGGCAAGTGATGGTGGATTTGTGTTGTATTGGAGCTTGTCATTTCAGAATAAGCTGTTAATTTTATTTTTATTTAGCAGATAGCAGATGGAGATGTATGCCGAGGTTTGACTCTACCTATTTATGTAATACTACCTCGTCTTCTGACATGTCCAACAACCTTAGCTGGGTATGTTGTGCTTTTCATCATGATTCTCCTCCAATTTATTTCACAAGGGTTATGTTACATCCAAAACTGAACACATGCACACACACACACAGGTAATTTGTAAATGATGACTCTTTGTTAAGAAACCACGTTAAATTGGAACTCACACCTCATACCTTTCAATTGGATCCTAACATTCACCAACATGATTATTCTCCTCCTATGTGCTTTTAACTTTTTCATGTTGAGCACTTTTCATTTCATAAATATCGTCTCGTGAATTACTGTTACTGTAAAAACTCATGTTTATGGCATACTGAATCAATTGGGCTTGATGTTTATGCTATCACTTTGGTGCAGTCCCTTCTCAATTGAGTTCAAAGTTGCAATTGTTATAAGCTTTCAGGCAGAGCTAAGTAAATTGCATAAGAAATCTGACCCCAAAACTCCAAGACTAGGGGTAGGTGCAGGTCCTTTGTTAGATTTGTAATCATTTATCATTCTTCACTTTGAAGTATCATTTTTATGTTATGCTAGCAAAGACATGTTTCTGACTAACAATTTTCTTTTTGTGAACTTTCAGATGGCGATGGAAACATTACCACTTGAGTTGGTTAGGGCAAAGTAAGAAGATTTTATTATATAGTTTCTGAAAATATGAATTGATTTCAATTTGTGAATAAATATCGAACATGGCTTTTACTCCAGCAACATTTTAGATATTTGGTTATTTCATGTTTGATGTATTTGAATAAACAACTGCCCTAGTGTAGAGAGGATTGAATGGAATTACAGAACTGGAATTAAAGAAAAGAATGAACCATTCACATTGAAGAGAAAACCATAGACAAAGAAACTCCAATTGCTACAAAACACCAAATGCAGAGGAAAAAGGTGAAGACCAAAAAAAGTGAAGTGTGTTCTGCCTCCTCTTAAAGCTGCTGTTCTCCGTTCCAAAGCACAAAAATTGACCTATTTTTTTTACCATTCCATCTTCAGCCTACAATACAAGTATGAGAGAAAGAAAAATTATACTCTAGAAAATTTTTAACATTGCTATTACAAATATTTTTACTCAAATCTCACTCTATGTTTATTTTCTTTGTTTTTTTTAATAATTTGTTTCAACTTTAGATATTTAATCAATTTTTAATTGAATAATGTTTATAAATTACTAGTTCCTAATGATATATATGAACACAATTTTTTAATGAATAATTATTATATAAATATCAATATTTTACTATTTGTAAATATTAATTATAGTTAGTAAAATTTGAATTAATTGGACTAAAACAGATTTGCTGATGATTAAAATTGACATAAAATTTTTTTGAACAGATAAATTTAAGTTTTCATTTAAAGAAGTGCATTTTTATGTTTTAGTATATGCTATGTCATTTGAGTGAACCAACTTATTTCTTAAGCATTTGCTTAGGCAATAATGTTCAACATTTGGGAAGGAGGAGTTGTATTGATTTTCATTCAAGTGATATTCTCATGTGATTTAACGTATGTTTTAAAGTATCTTAATATCATTTCTATAAGTGGTTAGATAAATGTAAACAATTATAATATTATTAAGAGCCAACGGATTGATTTTTTAAAATATATTATGTTTGGACTTAGTTATATATAATTAATAAGAATTATGATAATAAATAAATAAAGGTAAGTATAGCATTTTAATGTATCAGTCAAATGATTAAAACATATACCTCTCGTTATAATCCAATATGAGTTGCCAAAAATTTATTCTAAATCTCCTTATATTAATGCTATTTGTTATCAGCTGCTAAGTCTTTAGCAATAACTTCTGTGGAAAAGAATAACTTAGTGACCAATTTCGACTTAAATTGCTTTCATATTTTTATCACTATAAGTAAGATTATGCTATAAATTAATGTTGATATTAAATTGTGCTCACTTGCTATGCATATATATTATATTGTTATTGGTTTTGTAAGCGGAACTTTTCTATATTTGTTTGTGTGTATGTTGCGATGATTATATAACTTTGATTATATGACTTTGATTATATGAGAGTATAAGATATTGTAAATGTTCTATATACATGATAGAGATAAGAGAGGGAATAAGTCGTGATTTATTTAAAGTTTTGTGCTATAAATTTTATAAATAATATGTTTTAGTCATAATATACCAATCTTGTTGAATTTAATGGTGTATTATTGACATGATAATCAATATTTTGAGTTTAAAACATTTATGTAGACACCTACGTCCTCAGTTATTTGAGCATTGGATCCCACCAACTCTGCAGTTTTTTTCCCAATTATTTGTTCACTATTACACATTTACTTACTTTTTTCACCTTTTTCTGGAATGAAATCTATTGCTGTAAAATGAAACATTGTACAAAAAAGAAGTGCGTGTCAAAAAATCAAAACTTTACACCCAACAACAACCCTAAAATACACATCCACCAAAGAATAACTAACAAAAACACTAACAAAAAGGACCCCAATACCTAAACCAGAACACAAAAACCACCAACACCGCAACCCACGACCAAGGAACGGTGCAACCACGGTGATTATTCCATGAAAGCTTCCAAAAACGGATCCAGAACCTCTACCAGAACACAAATCTCGACACCTACAACAAACACACGACGACAAATCGACGCGAATAGCGATGGTTGCAGCAGCACACCTCCTCCCTCGACAAAGAACTCACACACCCAAAACCAACTTTAAAAATCAATTTTGAAACAAATGAGAGAAACCACCAAACCCAAATCCTTAAATGTTGATTTTCCAGGTTATTTTTTTGTTTTAATTTTGGCCCATGTGGACCAATAGTTGCTTAACACGTGATGGAATTAAAATATTGTTAAAAATAGGAGTCAAAGTATAATTATCCTTGTACAACATCAATCATTTATCTTTGAAAGACCATTGACCATTGGTTATTACACAAATGAGTGACATAAAAATAAGGTTTAATCCTTCGATGAAATCCTTATTTGGGATGGAAATCTCAAATTGGTCCTTTGTTTTTTTGAGTCTTTATTTTGTAAAAATTACAATAATTACATCCTCGCCATTCAATTGAGCTCAACGGCGTTAATATAAGGTTGACGTGGTAAGATCATCTCCATTCTTAAATGACGTGAACTTCATTATTTTGTTTTTTTTAAAAAGAAATTGGAAAAAATGAATTAAACATTGAGAATGAATTTAAAAAATTGGGAATTAAATTTGTTCGATTTAGGGATTCAATTTGTTCGATTTAGGGATTTAATTTGTTCGAACTAGGGATTCAATTTGTTCGAATTGCGAGCATCAACCACAACCATGAGTCCACCATGGAACCCTAACCTAGAACTAGGTTCGTTCCTCCTTGTTCATCTCCATGACAACCTGTAGGAAAATCAAGCCAACAGTCTTCGCGAGCCCTAATCGCTACACCCAGAGAATCCAAATAGCGAACATTTTCGCATCACAACCCTACATTTTCAGAAACCAATTAAACCCTAAAGTCATGATCTGTTCGTAGCATTGTCGTCCTCCATTCTCCACCACGATGCCAACCAAATCGCAGCCATGTGAACCTGCAGAGAACCTAATCACAAACCCAAGAAACAGAGAAAGTCCAGAATCGCAATTAACATCCGTTCATCTTCCTCGCGCAAGACGAACAAATTCAATCCCTAATATGTGTGCAAAACGAACATGAGCCATCTTCAAATCTCTTTTACTTCAAAAACAACGAACACCTTCCGAGAAGAGGCAGAATAGAGTTTTCCTCTTTTATTACTGATTGAAGCAATTAGAGATTTATAAAAAATAAAAGTTTTTCTAACTTTTTCCTAACTTTTTTATTTAAAAATAACTACAATCCACATAATGACTATGTCAGCAACGTCATTTAAAAACTAAGATAAACATGCCACATCAACTTAATTATAACGCTGTTTGGTCTAATTTAAGACATGAAAAAAAAATTAATTTGAAATTCCCACTCCACCCAAATAGGAACCTGAGAAATGATTAAACATAAAAATAAAAAATAGTTACATATTTACTTTATAAAATAGAATTTCATGTTAACATGTCCCTTGCATAAAGAACATTTTCATAATTACAAGTTTATCACTGTATATATTTTTACATCCAATTAGTTAAAATGCATATTGTTAATTTTATATTTGTAGAAGTGATAATGTATTTCATAGATACATCACCATAGTTAGAACAGGTAATATAAAAATATTTTGGATACGACATATTAATACAAAATTCTAACAGTTTTTTTTATTATTAATTTATATGTATAATATTTCTATTATAATAAGTAATGAAGAAATATATTATTAATAGAAGAGGTACTACAAACATGTACACATTTTTTATATATTTATAAAATTCAACTTTTTAGCAAAAATAATTGATTAAACTGATTCTTTTATTGTCTTTTAGTCTAAATTTATGATTTTTTAAAAATATAAAATAATATTAAATTAAATAGATTAAGTTGTTTTTAAACCAATATTTATCAGTTGAATTTGATTTATTTAGTGTGATTTAATAAGTCCAATTGTTTACCTTCAATTTTTAACCTTGGTCCCACATACAGTAATCTAATAGCCTATATTTAGTTTAGAAATAGGAGATGCAGTTAATAATTAAATCAAAATATTATCTTAAATAAATCCTTAACGTTCAGTCTTAACTCTTAAATGGAATGTAACTAAATACAACACTTAAGATAATAATATTTTGTTTACTGTAAACATAATTCAAATAGAATTTATTAAATGAATTACAATTTGTAATAAAAGCTTGAAACAGTGTCAGAGATTCGACCGTTATGTTTGAAAGTTAAAAGTACACAGCGATGTTACAGTGTACTATTGAATTGTATGTTTAGGAGTGTAAGAAGAAAAACAAAGGGGAGTGAGGAATGGAAAGAGTGACAGAACAACCAAAATTGGACTATGAAGCTCTCAGAAAGGCTCGCATGTTAGAGAATCAGGCATGTTGAGGTTTTGATGTTTGTCATTGAAAGTACTCACACTTATGTTATTATGTGTATCTCTAATGAACATTGTTGTGTTGTTATGCAGGCTAAGTTGGAGTCTCTAGGTGTTGGAAAAACTGTTTCTCAACTCCGACAACAAGTCAAGGAACAACAACCACATCGTCCTTACCAAAAGAAAGCATACGGTCTCACTCCTTTGCGCCGCTCCCTGCGAATAAGTAACAACCTTAGAATAAGTAACAACCTTAGAATAAGTAACAACCTTAGAATCAGTAAAAACCTTAAGCCACCAGAATGTAATCCTTCCAGAATCATTTCCACACCATCCACACCCCTTTCAACACCTTCCAAAATCATTTCCACACCATCCACACCCCTTTCAACACCAAAACAAGGTTTAGCCTTTTATTTACTTTTTACTATTTTTATAATACATATAAAATATGTGATGGTTATGCATAACTAATAAAAAAACTTGTATTATGAACATTGGACTGAAAATTAATGCTTTTAGTTTCCTGTATAGTGAGGAATAGTTTTACATTATTTTCTATCTTTCAAGGATTAATATGATGTATTTGTCAGTAAACAAGGAACATGTTACAACCTTGCAATATATTTGGAAGACCAAACTGATGCATCTCTTAATTCAGTGAGTTTTTATCCTATAAAGTGTGATTGTTAACTGCATTTTTGTGACAGATAAGATAACTTTTTCTGGAGAGAAAGAAGAGAAACAGAGACCTGCCAATGCTCCTCTGGTGAACCTAAGCGATGCTGATCTTCTGCTTTCATCAGAGCATTCGGCTAGAAGGTGTAACAGCAAGGGCAGAGGTAGTATCTACAATCCAGTTTTGGGAATATGCTGTCATTTTTGCAGGTCAGTTTTCTCAGCTTTCTTTTTAACAACAATCACAGATTAATGTAATATTTTTATTTTTTCTGTAAGTTAATGATAGCAAATTCTACACAGTCTATGATATATGCTTTATATAGTTATACTGGAAGCTAATGTAAAATGGTGATATTGCGCTTGGTCACTCATGAAAAATTTCTTGATAAGTAAAAGGTTTAGTATGAAACTCTGTATATGAACAAGTGTGTTGTATTTGGGATAGATGATGATTATGATGACATTGCAATGTAAAATACAAATGCAGGCAAAAGAAATTGTGTGGTGAAGAAGACTGCAAGAGATGTGGCAATTTTGATGTGAATGAACCATGCTTGGGTCAGATTTAAACTGATCTTATTTTTGTGTATTTTTTACATTAGTTCCTCTGTATTTTTAACAGTTTTAAGATGTTTTTCTACCAGGAAAGACTGATTGTTCTGTCTGTCACTCTAGCACTGGTGTTTTTTGTAGAGCCTGTCTCAAGGTTCGATATGGAGAAGGTAAGAAACAATAGTGAAACAAAACTTAGTAGCTAAACAAGGAAAAAAGATTAAAATTGAATTACCATAAAATAGTTGGTGTCACATGATGTTTGGTTGTTGTTTAGAAAGATAAAGTTCACACTTTTTTTTTTCTTCATCCTTTTAAAGAACTGACAGAGTTAAAACATCTATACTCTAAAATTTGTTTCATGAGAAAGTTATGGTGTGTTTGAGAAAATCTTGCTGTAAACATGCACTTGCAATTTTAACTAAATTTTAACTAACAACAGTGTTGATAGTTTGAAAATGTTGTTCACTATTGTTCTGTTTTAGAAATTGAGGAAGTGAGAGAAAACAAGGGATGGATGTGTCCACATTGCATAGAAGAACAAGGAACTAAGCCTTACTGGATATGTAACAGGTAGAGTCATTACTTTTTCTTTTGGGTTCGGACATTATGAATAGAAACATGCAGACACAAGTGTGCAGTGCAGAAATGTCTCTTTTTTATTCATCTGATGTTGTCTATTTTTTCTGTCATCGATAATTAGTTCAATATGTCTGAGGAAACGAAAGATGCCTCCAACTGGAATAGCAGTATTTAAAGGTTAGTCTTTTTTCCATTCTCACTTCCTTTTTTGTTGTTGTAATTGATATATTTTTGTACTGAATCTGTGATTTTTCTTTTGATTGACTGAAATGATGAAGCTCGTCAAATGGGGTACAATTCAGTGGCACATCTACTAATGGAAGAACTTAGACTTGGAAAATGCAAGTGATCACTTATTGTATTCAACAGTTGGTAGATCTTAATTTATTTAGACTTCAATTGTCACTCTGTTTCTTTTGTAACATTCTTTAGTGTGACTCGTTTTTAGTTTCTGTGGAAAACAGCTCTATGATTTCTATGTCAACCCTTTCAATAACACAAGAAATTTGGTCATTTTTTTAATGAAAGAAGAAAACATTTTTAAAGCAGTGAATCATTTTTGTTTTCTGTTTAAATATTTGAAAACACAGAGCATGTTAAAAATAAGATGAGAATTATGCACTTGAATATAAAAAATAAAAATAGAAAAAAAAAATGCCTCTTAGCATCTCTTACTGTTCATATTAATTAGCAACACCTTTGAGTGTTTCAGTTAATAGTTGAAACACAAATAAAGTTGAGTACACTTTTTATATATGATAGAAAATATTTTGAGATAGACTTGTGATAGACTTTTAAAATAATTAACAACTCAGTAGCTCCTATTATAAAATTAAATAGACTTAATCAGTCTTTTCCTCCTAAATTTTGTTAAACGATATTTAAGAATAAACAAATATACTTTATATTAAAATTAACTTTTTTTATTAAATAATTATGAAATTATTAGATATATCAACAACTTCAACACCTAAGACAACTTAAATATGCAAACAAATAATGTACTTAATTTTCAACTAGTCCATCTGTAAAACCAAAAATAGATTAAAAAAACACCAAGAAAACTACATTTCACATAATATGTGACCAAGGCTTGGAGAGCAATTTACAATAGCAACATCATAGTGTACCATAAGAGGATCACAATAATAGCTTTGCAGCACTGGTTATTGATGAAACAGTCTTCCATTCTAGAAAGCATGGCCGAAGCTTCCTCATTGATCAAAGAGTATATGTTTTTGAATTGTAAGGCTTATTATTGATGTCTTTGTTTACAATGAAGGATAATAAAGAAACATTTTCGTAATTCTCTAGATCCAATATATTAGAATCATACATCATGCATATACCACATGAGAGTGATTTCTTGCGTTCATAAGCAATCTAAAAACCCAATTGGTTCGAAAAAGTTAGGATTAAATATATTTTTGTCCTTTAATTTTAAGTAAAAATTAGAATTAGTCATTCATAAAAATTTTGGACCAATTTAGTTCATCAACTTTAGAACTGTATAGATTTTGTCCTTTTAACCAAATTTAGTCTTTTAAAAATTAGAATTAGTCATTCATTCCGGATATGCCAAGATGTAGAACTCTTCCATATGACCTATCTTCTTGAGATCTATTAAAATATATCTCATTTTATCGTAATGAACACTAATGTTTGCGTTGATTCACACACTTAAATAATGTAATTTATCTCTCAAATTTCTTGAATGACTCTACCCTTTGTATGTGAGAAATGTATAGATATTACAAAAATAAAAATTTCATTATTTTGAACTATGTTGTGGTCATCCTCAAACTTTGTATAGAAAGAGTACTCATTAATGTTGTATTCAGTATGTTTTAGTTCACAGGCTAATCATTACAATGTATAAGATGCTTAGTCACATACAACCATAGATAAGAGTTAGTGTAGTAATGTATGACAATCACAAGACTTTAACCCAACTAGTCTTTTGTTGACATACTACTGATATCTAAATAGTATCCTTATAACTCTTTATCACCTCGTGGACACTAATATATATATTTTTTCTATATAAAGATAAAGTGTGTCATGTTCTCTTATCTTTCGGTCTTAAATATAACTGAATGTATTTTCATTTCAAAAAGATGAACACTAACTCCATAATTTATTTTGTCTTTAATGCTCAACATGTCAATCAGACTATTACATACATTCTTTTTCATTTGCAGAAACATCAACATCAAGGTAACAACAATATAGAAAGTTAAAGAATATTGACCTCTTCTTTTACATGTTTTTATGGTATGGATTTTTTTAATCTTTTTAAATTCGTTATTCATATTTCACTCATTCATAAATTTGATATTTGAGAAGTATTCTTGTGACATTTTATTACTTCATGAAAAATATATTTGTTTTCTCTTATTTGATAAAGATAAAGTGTTATACTGGCAAAAAAATATGTTCTCTTGTCTCTAGGCCTTGAATGTAATTATAGATGTATTTTTACTTCAAAAAGATCTTGATGAACACTAACTTCGTCATTTGTTTTGCCTTTAATATTCAACAATATGTCAATGAAACTATCACATACATTGTTTTTCATATGCATAACATCAACATCAAGATGACACTAATACAAAAGGTCAAATGACCTCTTCTTCCATATATTTTTATTATATGATTTTTTTTAGTCTTTTCAAATTCATTGTTGATGTCTTCCACTCATTCGTAAAATTGCCACCAATTAAACAAAGTTTGGTATTTTCATCCTTCTAATAACCATTAAAGGTTTTTTTCTTCAATTAAGATGATACCAATATAGAAGGTCAATGCATAAGTAAGCAATTTTTTATGTTAATTATAATTGTCTTATTTCAACTGCACATAAATTGTTTTGTTTCTTATTTATAGATGATCCTTACCACTAGACTCACTCAAGTTCTCATATTTTAAAAAAATAATTTATAATATAGAATAACATTACATGTAATTTGAAAATGTCCTGCTAATGCCATTTAAAGACTTTCACTCTTTCCTCTAAGAAAAGCCTTAGATAAACGTCTATCATTCTCGAGTTGTCTAAAACTTGGAATCATCATATATAATATGATACATTTATGTTTCATGTACAGCCAAGGTAAAAGATTGCAAATGGAAAACAAAACTATATATGAATTTGTGTTAATGTTTAAATTACAAAATAGATTCATTCCATTTGGAGCTAGTCAATAGTAAGGTCTTTTGAAAAAGAAAATTTATTTTCTTGCATTGAAGAGAATCAACAAGATGTTAAAGTTGTTCATTGCCTTTTTTTTCTTCCTTTGCACATCATGTAAGAATTTTGGCATTATGTTCACTAGAAAAGAGTTGCTTCAACTTGAATTAATGTAAAACTTTTGATGGAGGACCCTTGTTTCATTATCTTAGCATTTATTTCCATTTTTCATGGACACTTGTACAAAGATTCATGCAATCAATATGAAAAACATGTATTCTTTTTATTTCAAATTCATATAATCTAGCAAAGTGTTATAATTCGATAGCATCTCTTAAAAAAGTTTTAGTAAATCAATGAAATTTTTATCACTCCACCCATATTTTGCCTTCTATTCAATTCACATTCATAAATCAAGTGACAACTATGTGAATCTTGTGCACTAAGGAGAATCACTCTAGAGAATCATGCATGTTGAGATTTTGACTTGTCATTGAAAGTACTCACACTTATGTGTATATATAAGGAACATTGTGTTGTTATGCAGTCTAGGTTGAAGTTTCTAGGTATTAGGAAAACTGTTTCTCAACTTCGACAACAATTCATGAAACAACAACCTCATTGTACTTACCAAAAAAAAGTCTACGGTCTCACCCATATTTAGGAGAGCAAAACAGCACAGTTTACATTGGAGAATTCAAACTTGAGACAAGTGATTATTATTTGAATGCAAACAACTAGGAATTTCAGAAGCCAAAGTTGCTTCTAAATCATAATATGCAATACAAGATGTCTACCTCATTGATATGCCACTCATACAACATCACTCAATTGAAAACTCATACAACATCGTGTGTCTATACTTCTCCCCCGGACGAACCACAACAGATGGAAAATTTGGTTGGTTTATAGCATTAGGGAATCCTTGTGTCTCCAGACATAACCCTGCATGTTTTTCATATATGGCACCTCCTTTTCCTTTAACACCATTAACATAGTTTCCAGTGTAAAATTGCACACCAGGGGCAGTTGTCCACAAGTTAAGTACTCTTGAACTTGATGGATCCCTCACTCTGGCAACATGCCTCAAACCATCTTTCTCTTCTCCACAATCCAGCACAAAATTGTGGTCATATCCCAATCCAACTTCACTAATATCGTTCCCTATTCTTTTCTCAGATGTAAAATCAAAAGGGGTACCCTTCACTGCCATGATTTCACCTGTTGGCACAGTATTCTCATCTACAGGAGTGATATTATTAGCCCATATCTGAATTGAATGGTCAAGTACATTCCCTGAGTTGTGACCAGCTAAGTTCCAGTAGGTGTGCTGAGCTAAGTTAACTATGGTGGGTTTGTCCTTTGGCACTCCTTCCATGTCAAGCCTCAGAGTTGTGTTTGAGGTGAGGGTGTATGTGGCTGTAACAGTGATATCCCCAGGATAACCTTGTACAACAGAAAACAATAGCTGAATGAAGGAAAAGATGAAGAGCATAATGATGTCTGAAAGTGAGGAAGAAAGAGAGATCAGACACTACCTTCTTCTCCATCCTGACTGTGATACTTGAAAGTGATTGAAGGAGTTTCTCCTTTTTTATGTTCAACTACCTCCCATACCCTCTTATCAAACCCAATATTTCCACCTGAAATTTGGAGAGTGGATAAGGTGTCATGAAAACAGCAAACAAAATTTATGCATTTTTTTAATTTCTTTATTTAGGAAACTCTTGAGACTTGTGTTATTTCAAAATAAAAGTCCTGCAGAATCATCTTATCAGTGAAAACAGCACAAAATAAAATTTATCCATCGTCATTATATAGTCCGTCATAACAAGTAATGTTTTTGCTTGACAAAACCTTTATTTTCAAAGCCAGTTTTCAATGGAATTGAGGAAATAGATAGTGATCAACACAAACATTCCATGATCCAGTACTTCAGATGGCAAAAAGCTTTATTTTTTTTTAACTTGAATCATAATAAATGGACAGAAAAATCTGAAAGGATTAGTTTAACTACACAATGCACAATTGGAGAATTCACAAATGAAGAGTGTGAAAACACAGAATTGATACCATGGAGACTGTTTGGGGGTTTGTTCAGAGGCAAAGTGTACTGAACTCCATCAAGTGTAAATTTGCCATCCTTGATTCGGTTTGCAACCCGACCCACAATGCAGCCAAAATATGGAGAAAGACCTTTCTGCTTGCAAGCAACATAATTCAGTAAATCAATCATAAATTCCCGAAGCTAGAAAAGCTTATCTTGAATTAGATGAAAGTACACTAAATGTGTAAAGGTTTTTTAATATTGTCATCAATCACATACTGTCATAAGTGGTAAAAGTGTTAGGTTTTACAAGAATTGTACTTCAATCGTACGAGGTGTCTTAAAATTTGAATTTGAGTTTAGCTCTAAACCAACCTCAAAATTTAACCAATGAGGAATCTCTAACACTTCCTCATGTCAAGGACGAAACATTTCAATCATGAATTTTACAAGATGAAAACATTTGCAGGTGATCCAATAACCTCGATAATTGGTGAGCAGATACTCTAATATCATAGTAGAATTTGAGTTTAAATCTATTTCAATCCTTAAAATCAGCTGATTAAGCTCAGGAGACAGAGATTGTTCCCTACTTATCTGTTACTTTGGCTATATATCATTACTCAACATGGAAGTTCATTCAAATTAAACTAAACTCTTTTGTACATAGAGTTTGGCAATGTACATTGTCCCTCTTTAAGAACTTCTATGCAAAATCTTCTTTTTTAACCAAGCAAACTAAAAACTTAAAAA
Source organism: Vigna angularis (assembly GCF_016808095.1). Lineage (NCBI taxonomy): Eukaryota > Viridiplantae > Streptophyta > Magnoliopsida > Fabales > Fabaceae > Vigna > Vigna angularis. Next base: position 33,214,620 of record NC_068977.1, on the reverse strand, counting down.
AAAAACAAATAGTATAAAATTTGACTAAATAAGAATGACAATAGGCACATTGGAGTCACAAAAAGATAACTTCCATGGATTCTCACACGGCACCCATCACTTTATAGTTTAAACTAGAAAGGTAGAATTTTGAAAAGGACACATGATACCCATCAACCAAACAAGCCTTTCTAAGCCAAAGCAAAACTACCCATTACAATTGACGCCAGAATTTCAATAAAAGAAATCGCAAAATTAAACGGGACCTCATAGGATTCAACAGAGTCGAGGCCAAGAACGACGTCGGATAACACCCCTTCAAAACAGAGAGCATGTCACGAATCAGTAAAACGTAAACATGATTGAAGGTAACGAAAAGCTGAAAATGAGGAATTGGAACGGGAAAAAAAAACCATCTTTTCCGGGAACAGATAAGGAGATGATGGTGCATCCGAGATTGGTGAGGAGAATCTTCATGCTGCCATTGCTGAGCTCGAAGGTCTCTGGTTTGGGGCTCTGATCCGCCATTGGAATTGAAGAGAGAGAGGAAAAGAGTATGAAGGTGACTGAAGTGATCAGATTGAATAACACAACTCGTATATAAGAACAGATCCAACATAACATTAACTGCTACGAGGTAATAATAACAAACAATGTTTCACCAGCTGTTACAAAATTCTACTGTTACATTTTCCTGTTTCTCTATCTTTATCTTCTATCTTTTTCTCATCCAAATACAATCTTTTCAAAAGAGTATAATTTCTGTTGGGTTAATTTTTTATTCAATTATGTACAAAAAGATTTTGTAATCACACAGTTGTAGCATGATATGTAAAAAACATTATCATGAAAGAATATTCATGATACAGCGGTTTATAATCGATAGTTAATATTCACTTTAAAAAATGGTTAAATCACTTGTTTGGTTCTATATTTATATGATTTTTTTAATCTATACCGGTAAAAGTTATAATTGATTTTTTAATATTTAAATTAACATCAGTTTGATTTCTTTGTCAACTGATACAAACCACTACGTTATCATACAATTTCGGAAAAGAGACTTAATTAAAAATTTTATGCAATATTTATGTATAGCCATCTTTCGAAAATTAAAAGATATTAAAAATAAAAGAAAGCTATGCACCTGCACGTTTTTTGTTACGTTTGATTTTACAATTTTTTTCCCATATAGATTCGTATTATATAACGTAGATGATATATGATTTTTAAATGTAAGTATGTTTGAAAATAGCTGAAGAGTGATATTTTATTATATTAGTTCACAATTTTTTTTTTAAAAAAAGGTACATTTCTACTTATTTTATCTGAATCTCTAACTTTATTATTTATATGATTATAGTATATATGTCATTAATACTATTTAAGTCTAATATTTATTTTGAATTTGTGTGATTGATAAACTACAATTTGAGAGACTAAAATAGTGGTAAATTTTAGTAAATCTCAAATACCACTATTTCAAAGATTATTCTTTTGCATTTTTTTTTTCATTTTTAATTAAATGAATACATAAATAAATCAATTAAACCAACCATATGCACCCGAGATAAACTTAATTGATAATCTTTTTAATGTTTTTTTATTTATTATTTAAAATTTTAAGTTGTTCAAATCAGTTTAAAAAAATAATTATAGTTTGCTTAATTTGATTCACGTTTTTATATAATTTATCAATATGGTCTATATAATTAAAAGGGCCAAATAAATATCTAAATTTTATTAATAATTTCGTCTCTTGTTATCTCACGATGTTTTGTTTGTAACTTCTAAATTGATTTTGATTTAAAAATTAAAGGGTTTAATTTAAATAAACCTTTCAATAATATAGTATCAAATTGAATAAATTACACAAATATATGAAAACAATTAATTTAGCAAATAAAATGATACTCAATGTTATATGCATTTATATTTCATTGATTATTAAATTTTATTAGTAATAATAGTAGATAGTCAAATATCGTTATTATTATTATTTAAATTACTATGCGTTTTAAAAATATCTTAATTATCTTAAAACTAGAATTTAAAATCAATTGAAATATACGAGATAAATGTTTTTTTTATAGATTTAAGTCTTTAAGTTAGTTAATTTATATCTTTTGTCTCTAACTTTCTTTAATAATTCCTGAAAATTTTAAATATTTCATTTTAAGTCCAGTCCACCCTCCGTTACAAAATTAATTTTTTGATACAGAGATCATATTATTGTGGGTTATGTTCCTAAAAGATAATGTTAATATAGTATTTTGTTAGCGAAAAGTATAATGTTAACATAAGAATTATTATTATTAATGTCATGCTATTAATGTAAAATGGGGAAAAATTATAACCTGAAAAAATATAAGTTTAGAAAGAAATATGAAAAAGTTTCATCAGTAAGAAAAAGAGTACGACCAAATATTTAATTTTGAAATACAGTGTATAAAATGGTTGTAAAATAAAAATCTTACAAAATGACCTTTTTTTTCATACATTTTATTGTTTTTCTCGACCTTTTTGCCACACATACCATAGATGAAGAATGCATATGTTTAAATTGATTTAAAAGTAATATCACTTAAATAATCACCGTCGGTTATTAGTATAAGCCTAAGCATTCAAAGACAAGTTGCGTAGGTATAAGAGAATTAGAAAGCATTTATTGAACTGAATGAAATGATACAACGATTCCTTACTACAAACAAGACAAAACATTATAGAAAAATAATATGAAGTTGACAGTCACCAATAGTCCTAGCAAGTAAATTTGAAGAAATTACGCCTTTCCAGCTGAACCAAAGAGATGCATCTTTTCTGCAACCACAGCTTTCATGGCTTCCTTAGCAGAAGCCATGACATGAACTAGATCGTTCTTGGGGTTAATCAGGGAGTCCATGTATGCTTTCCTTACTTCGGTGTTCACATTGAACTTTCTAACACCAAGATTTATACACTCCTGTGTCAAAAATCGTAAAGCTCTTATAATGTTATCAATATAAAGTGCAAACTACTAGACTTCAATCTAGGGACCAGAAATTGGATACGTAAAGGATAACTTAGAAATTTTGAGATGCATGTTACAACTGTACCGTGAACTCAACCCTAATAAAACGTACGTTTTACTTTCACGGACCAAAACTTAAAGACAACTTCCAAAATCTGTTGTTTATGTAACTGTACCTTAACAAGTTCTTTGCTCAAACCAGACGCACCATGAAGCACCAGATAAACTCCTTTCTTCAGGCTCAAAGCATGCAGCTCCTGAAAATGGTACAATGTCAAAATTACACAATTTAAATGAAAACCTCAAGTGTGGGTTAAATTAAATTATTATCCATTGGGAAACTTGACGCATTCCCCACCCTGAAATATCCAATTCAGAGGTGGAAACACATAAGGTTGTCCTCAAATATCTGTAAATTTTATCTTAACTACGGAAACTACTGCTGAAGAATATTGAAAAGACCATGCAAAAGAAGTATTCTCAAAATAATTATAGGTCACCCAGTCTAGGTCATGGAAGTATCAGCTTAGAAGTCTGGTTTTTGCAATTTTACTAAAATTCATCACATGGGAGATCTGCAATGTTCTGGACTTTTCACTTTAATTCTTTTTGGGGAAGAATTTGCCAATAAAAGCATAAACAATACAAAACAGAAATGTATTATCACCTTGAGCAGATCAAGTCTGAGATTTGGACCACTTGCAGGGTACTTCCCATGCACATTACCAATACACACTGCCAAAGCATCTATTCCGGTCTCATCTATGAATTTTGATGCCTGAAATTAATGCAACAAGCACAAAGGAATTAAGCAAAGCATGAGAACATTTTGAGTAGCCTAGAGGATAGTTAGCAACCATATTCACATCGGTTAGTCTGGCTTCAAACTCTTCTACAGTCAAATCATCTTCTGTCCCTGACAATCTTCCTAGCTCAGCTTCCACCAGCATATTTTTTGAGTGCGCCAGTAATGTTATAAATTTTGTGTATGCAGCATTTTCGTTGAAAGAAAGATGTGAACCATCAACCATAATGGAACTGAATCCCTGGAATCATTACATTCACATAGCGGTTGAGATAACTGAGAAATAACTAACCACAAATAGATGCTGGATAATCTTTGAGATTGAAATGGTTCTGTAAGTAAGATTGTCATGCAAAGCAAGTAAAAGTTCACACTACCAGATCAAGAGCTTCCACAAGATCCTGCTTTGAAGTTCCATGATCAAAGTGAACAGTAATTGGAACCTGTCATATTTGAACATGAATAACAGTGAAATTTAAAGACACTTAAACTAATGGTTAGTTGGTTACTAAACCTAAATACAGGTCTCTGCGTTCTCCCCACCCACACATGTTGAGTTTGTAACTTTATCGGATACTTAGTAAGACATAGGAACATGTTTAAGTGGTGTCTGTTCACACCTTAAAAAAACAATAAAATAGACAGGGGAATACATTCTACTCTCGGGGTCACTAAAAAATCCTTTAAAAACGACTTTTTTCCTTTTACCTAAAACACGTAATAAATGTAATTATAATAGCAAGGGTTTGCTCCAAAACAACACCCTCATTACTTTATTAATTGATACTGGTTTCTTTTGATTAATCCTCAACATAGTAAGCACAGTCACAAACTATACATATTCAAATTTTAAAGTTTTCGACATCAAAATTCGTTTATTTCATTTTCTAGCTTAACTTTCTTATCGAAATCTTGTTCCAAGCTTCTTCGATTAACCTTAACGTTTGTTTTCTGTAGACCTCCATTACATTCAAATAAAATAAGGCCACTTACACTGGCTTGCTTTGCAGCAGAAATGCAACAAGCAACCAAGGGAATTCCTCCTTGCTTCAAGGCCCCTGGATGGATCTGAAAATTGTAAAGATAGTTCAGAAGAATTTTAGAGGAAGCAATTTTTTTATACAATATAATAGAATTGTGGGTGATTCAAAAGGTCATTCATTTAATATGATGCACATATGCAGGGAATTAATATGAAACAATTAATCAAGAACACAATGAAGCATCGTTACTCCACAAATAATCCAAAACTCTTAATGAAATAAGAAAATATGAATAAAGGAATTTTGTTTAGGTTTCCACTATTTTCTCAAACTGGTGGGATCTTGGAGATTGGACGTGTTATACAATGAAAGGCTGACAAAGTGAATTCCACAAGGATAAAGAAGTGTTCTTTCAATTTTTTTGTAATCGTGTAAATTTATAGGATAAAAAGACATCACGATAGAAAAATAAGAAAAACAGCCAACATAAAGAGAAAAGATACTCTAAAAAACACTATCTGTGTAGAATCTAAGCATTAGCCAGAGATTCAAGCGAAAGTTGTGAAAAAACATAATGCTTAAAACAGCATATCATGTGATTTCCCAGCAACATTACAGAGATGTCTTTCACTATCTTTATTTGAAGAGCCTTTCGGTCGCTAGTGCTCAGCAAGCAGAAGATAAATTGTAAGGAAAATAGAACAGAAGCAATCCCTCTAGACCCAGATCCCACAACAAACACTAGCAGCTAGGTTTGTCATACTGGTAGGTTCTTTGGTGCAAAACGAAGAAGCATGTTTAAGGAGTAAAATTCACATTTTCTCTTATTCAAGAAACTGTTCGTTACGTTGACTTTATACGGTATCATGTTCAGATTTCTAATTTAATTTGATACAAATAGGATTTCATAATTTAGGGAAATAATATTTGATTGCATAGCTTTTTTTTTTTTTAATCTTGAATTAGAATGTATCTAGGATTTTGTATTTAATTAGGATTTATAAGGGATTTTATTACAAATACCCTTAAGGTGCCTTGTTCAAATCTTTTTGAGCAATCATAAAGAGAAGAGATCAAGTTACTTCAATAGTAACTTTAAAAAGAGTTACACTCCATTTTCATTTTTCATTTTCATGTAATCTAATAGTTTTAACGGGTAACTCGTCTATTACTGTTGAGTACAAGAAAATGAAGGGTGTGGTTCTTTTAAAGTTGGAATAATTTATCCCTCCTCATTATAGAATACTAAAAATTTCCTTTTCCTTTCGAGCGTATGAAACCCTAGTTAGAGGAGTATTCTAAGATTATGATTTTACACCAATCTCATCAACAGGGTTAGAAGTTGGAACTCTTGATATTTAGCTTTTCTATCTTAGTACTGTTGCAAAAACAGTAGTAGGATGCTGGAATTAATTATTCTCTCATTCATACTTTTGAAACAATACATAGGTGTTTAAAAAGAAACAAACTATTGTCTAATTAAGGTAAAAAATCTCCTGAAATAAAATCTCTAAATCAGGAGATATCTACCCAATAATACCTGATCTTAATAAAAGGAAATCTGCCCAATAATTACTAATCCTAATCCCTTAATTTTAGGGATTACACATAATTGCAGGATTACACATAATTGCTATATTAATTGTGTAATAAATTCACATATTCTGACACTGCCCCTCAAGCTGAGGAATAGATATTGGTCATTCCCAGCTTGCTTATAAGATCTTGAAAGATAGGGCTATTGAGACCTTTTGTTAACACATCAGCTACTTGTTGCCTGGATGGGACATATGCCATGCATATTAGACCTTCGTCTACTTTTTCTTTGATGAAGTGTCTATCTATTTCAACATGTTTTGTCCGGTCATGTTGAACCGGATTATGTGCAATTTCTATTGCTGATTTATTATCACAGAACAGTTTCATGGGACCCTTCAAATCAACTTTCAAATCATCCAGAATAATTTTTATCCATAATAATTCACATATTCCTTGAGCAAGTGCTCTAAACTCTGATTCAGCTGATGATCTAGACACTACATTCTGTTTTTTACTTCTCCAAGTTACTAAATTTCCACCCAGGAAAGTACAATATCCAGTAGTCGATCTTCTATCAATTAGAGATCCTGCATAGTCTGCATCGGTGTAGGCTTCAAGGTTCAATTTTTCATTCTTCTTGAATAGGATTCCCTTTTCGGGAGTGCCTTTTAAGTAATGTAGAATCCTGTAGGCAGCTTGAAGGTGAGACTCCTTTGGTTCATGCATAAACTGACTTATTACACTTACTGAATGGGCAATATCTGGTCGGGTATGCGCCAAATATATTAATTTTCCGACCAGTCTCTGGTACATCCTTTTTTCTACTTCTGGTTCATCTCCAGATTTACTCAGTTTGTGATTGGGGTCCATTGGAGTTGTTGTTGGTCTGCATCCAATAGTCTTTGTCTCAGCCAACAAATCAGTTATGTATTTTTGTTGGGATATAAAGATTCCTTGGGTAGAGTATGCTACTTCAATTCCTAGAAAATATTTCAGTTTTTCAAGCTCTTTGAGATCAAACTCTTGGACTAGTCTTTGTTTCAATTTTTCCTTTTCTTTTTCATCATTCCCAGTTACTATAATATCATCCACATACACCAAAAGAACTGTTACCTTCCCTTTTTCTGAATGTTTTATGAACAACGTGTGGTCTCCTTGGCTTTGTTTGTAGCCAAATCCCTTCATAACTTTTGAGAACCTCCCACACCATGCTCTAGGAGAATGTTTCAGTCCATATAGTGCCTTCTTAAGTCTGCACACCTTATTTTGTCTATCTCCTTCAACCCCCTGTGGGATATTCATGTAGATTTCTTCCTCTAGGTCTCCATGAAGAAAGGCATTTTTAACATCATACTGTAGTATTTTCCAATCAAAATGAGCAGCTAAGGATAGAAGAATCCTTAGAGTATTCATTTTAGCAACTGGTGCAAACGTCCTTAGAGTGTATCCTTTGGCCACCAATCTTGCTTTGTATCGTTCAAGTGACCCATCAGCATTATATTTTACTGTGAATATCCACTTACAATCAACTATATTCTTTTCTTTGGGTTTATCCACAATTTCCCAAGTGTTATTCTTCTCTAATGCTGTCATTTCCACTTGCATAGCATCTCTCCACTCTTTCTTTGCTAGTGCTTCAGTAATATTATTTGGTATAACCACAGAATTCAAGTTTACAATAAAGCTTTTATGGTTAGCTGATAATCTATCATAAGAAACATAATTTGAGAGAGGATAGAGAAGTTTTTTAGTGCAATTTCTAGTACCTTTTCGGATGGCTATTGGAAGGTCAATCTCATTTTTTGGTTCAGGTATTTCTTCATTTTCTGGTGCAGAACTTGGATTGGATTCATGGACTTGCATCATCTCTGGAATTTGCTTTCTCCTGGTGTAAACCTTGTTAAATCTCGAAGGATTGTCAACTTCTATTCGAGTTGCTTCAATGGGGAAATCTGTATCCATAGCTTGTGATCCTCGTTCAGAATTATGTTGTATAGTTGGAGGCTCAGATATGTTGGTTGTGATATATGGCAGAGTTAAGAACTCAGTATTTTCATGAGGGTCTTCTAGACATTGTTTTGTAGGATTGGTTTTGTTAAAAAAAGGTTTAGTTTCAAGAAAAGTAACATCAGCTGAGATATACCATTTTTTAATGATAGGATCATAACATTTATACCCTTTTTGTGTGGCTGAATATCCTAAAAAAATACATTTAACAGCCCTGGGATCTAGTTTATCTCTAGCTTGAATAGGGACATGTGCAAAGGCTGTACATCCAAATATTCTAGGAATCAGTCCATTTGATTTCTTAAAGTGAGGAAAGAAATTATTTAGGACTTCTATTGGACTCTTATTACTTAGGCCATGAGAGGGAAGTCTATTAATAAGATATGATGCAGTAAGAACAACAGCTTCTCCCCAATAATTTTTTGGAACATTCCCTTGAAAAAGAAGAGCCCGAGTTATATTGAGTAAATGCCCATTTTTCCTTTCTACCACTTCATTTTGTTGTGGGGTATAAACACATGAAGAGACATGGATGATCCCATTAGATTGGAAATACGAGGATATGGTTTGATTGAAATAATCTCTAGCATTGTAGGTCCTAAACTGATACAGCCCAAATATCTGTTGGGCCAAACAATATATTGGACAAAGAAACAAAAGAGCAAAAGAAATGGGGACAAGTTTATAGCAGGAGAAAACAAAATAAAGGGGCTGAGGTGGACAAAATTAGTTAGAGAGAGAGAATTGGAGGATCCTAAGAAGATTTACTTTTTCGTTATTACCTTTATATTGTCAGGGCAGTGTGTGTGGGGAGGGTATTCGGTTGTTGAATGAAATATAGAGTGGAGAGTACCGTTTTGGTCTCTTAAGGAGCCTAGCTCTGGACAGTAGGTTATTCCTTCTGTTTTTGGCCTTGATTTCAATGAAACAGGATCTATGATCCTTTCTTATACTATCTTTTCCTCTTAGTTCATTTCTTGTTCTGTGGTTTCCTAACATAAACCTTTTAATATTAACTCCAAATTGAGTTCTAATCATTGAGTGAAATATGGGAATGATAGTGTTGACATCAGATTTTTGTTTAAGCAAATAGAGCCAAGTAACCCTAGTGCAATCATCAATAAATGTTACAAACCAGCGGGCCCCAGAAATATTTGGTACTGTAGACGGTTCCCATATATCACTATGAATCAATTGAAAAGGTTGAGAGCTTCTATTATTGCTGTTGGGAAAAAATGCACGAGTATGCTTGGCTAACTCACAAGTTTCACAATGAAGTTTTGAGATATCTAAGTTTTCATACAAATGAGGAAACATAAACTGTAGCACCTTAAATGATGGATGTCCTAGACGATAGTGATACAACCATAGTTCATCCTTATTTGTTATACTGTGAAGGGATTTTGCTTGGTTGGTTTGGGATTCTTGAGATACTTCCAAGTAGTATAGACCATCTTTTTCTTTAGCAAGTCCAATTCTCCTCCCCGAGTCCTGTTCCTGAAAAACACATAGAGATGGGGAAAACATTGCAGAACAATTGAGATCAGAGGTTAGTTTCTTTATGGAGAGAAGACTGGCTGAGAGTTTGGGAACATGGAGAACATTTTTAAGCATAAGGTTGGGGTTTACTTGGATATTACCATATCCTGCAACAGTAGCTACTGACCCATTGGCAACAATAATTTTTCTATTACTTGGTGAGGGTGTATAAGAATTAAACAAGTGGAATAAATGTGTCATATGATCTATAGCTCCCGAATCCACAATCCAAGAGTTCACATTATATGAGGTATTCATACAAGAAGTTTTACCGGAGAAAACAAGAGAACATGATCCAGAGGGTTCCTCCATATTCCCCAATAGCTTCTTCAATTTCTTTATTTCTTCCATATTGGAATTGTCTACTGCTGGAGATTCTTTAATCTCTGTTTGTGTTACGTGCACTTGGGACTTTTGTTGTCCTCCACGATTCACCCACTCCTTTCCTGGAGGTTTGCCATGCAATTTCCAACATTTCTCCCTTGTGTGTCTCGGTTTTTGACAATAGGTGCACCATAAATTATCTCTGTTTCCTTTCCATAGAGAATTAGGAATTTGCTCATTTCCTTTCTGCACTAGTTCAGGTTTGGTAAGTAGAGCAAACCCATCTATTGGTTGAGACTCAAGCATTACACTCCTCCGACTTTCTTCTGCACGAACGATAGAGATGGTTTCTTCTAGTGAAGGAGTATCCTTTCTCCCTAGAATTTGCACTCTAACCTGATCAAATTCAGGATTTAGTTCTGCAAGAAAATCATACACACGATCCTTCTCTATGAAATTCTTCAAGAGGATTGCATCCTCAACACACTTCATTTCAAAAACTCTGTAGTGATCAAATTCCTGCCATAGATTCTGCAACAGTGCCGCGTATTCTGTGATTCCTCTGCTTCCCTGTTTAGTGGCTGCAGTTTTTATTTTGATTTCATATACTTGGGCAGCATCATTGGCTTTAGAATATGTGCGGTTTATGGAGTCCCAAATATCTTTAGCTGTATTAAGAAACATACAAGTGTCGCTGATGGTAGCTTCCATAGAGTCCCACAACCAAGTCATAATCATGGAATCTTTTTCATCCCATGCTGCAAATGCTGGATCCTCCATGCTTGGACCTTTTTCAAGGAGATGAACCAGGCATCCTTTTCCCTTGAGATAGGTTCTAACAAACTGGGACCATTTGAGAAAATTTTTTCCATCCAACCTATATGACGCTCGGAGACCTTGGAGTTCTCCATTTTTGTGTGAAGGACTAGAGACTTCTCTACTTGATGTAGCACCAGACATTGTAATCGGATGTTAGGTTAACACAGCGGAAAGAATAACAGCAGCAATTAAGGCTGCCCCCTTTTTTGGACGAGAATGGCAATGAAGGCCAACAATAGTTGAGGAACGACAATGAAGGCCGTGAGAAAAAAAACAAAGACCAGGGCTCCAGGAAAAACCTAGAGCTCTGATACCATGTTGCAAAAACAGTAGTAGGATGCTGGAATTAATTATTCTCTCATTCATACTTTTGAAACAATACATAGGTGTTTAAAAAGAAACAAACTATTGTCTAATTAAGGTAAAAATCTCCTGAAATAAAATCTCTACATCAGGAGATATCTACCCAATAATACCTGATCTTAATAAAAGGAAATCTGTCCAATAATTACTAATCCTAATCCCTTAATTTTAGGGATTACACATAATTGCAGGATAAGACATAATTGCTATATTAATTGTGTAATAAATTCACATATTCTGACAAGTACTACTTTTTCCCACTCGTTTTTATGCTACATATTATGTATGTTCACAATAAAGAAAAGGGATTCAAACAAATCAATATTTTGATTTTGAACTAATTGTTCCAGACCTGTAATATAGCAGGACTCTGTTCTTCCTCTGCAGCAGAAACAACAGCTTCAACTCCTTCCAAATTGTAGACATTAAATGCTCCAACAGCATAACCACCCTTTTCTGCATTCTTTATACCAAAAACTAAACAATATTAAAAGAGAATCAGTTCAAATTTGTAAAGCCATCAACAAAATTATCCTTACATTAAGAATTTCTTTCGTTGATGTAAAAATGATTGGGTGAGTCCATGACTTCACAACTTCTGCCAATGCTGTGCTGTTACCAACATTACCTACCAGAAGCGAATTATCTTTTGATAAGATGAAATATATCAAAAAATATAGGAATATATATTTTAATGCACCAGATACTAAGATTTAGTCCGAAACTGTAATTAAGAAGAGAAAAAGAGTTAAATTACAAAATTTACCAGGGAAGACAATGTAAGGAATTCCAGGATGTCTACTTTCAGGGCCTAATAGCCACAAGGGAATACCAGCAAGTGCTTGTCCAACTATCTTCGCACATCTTGCACCAAGGGCTTTCGTAGCGAGGTCTGAAGACGTAATACCACCCTGAAGGTGCTACGTTTGTCAGGTATGATTATAATTAAACACCAAACGAGCACAAAATTTTATTATTTTACTTGTGAAACAGTAAAGATAATTGCAATGAAGTTTTTTTAAAATATTACCTCAAAATCTGTTGTAGTAAATTAAACAAAAAAAAAAATGTTTTTGAACCTATTTCTTGCTTTCTTGAGCATGAAACCTAAGTGACCACTTGTACTTCTGTACCTCTAAAATGTTTTAATGAACAATACCTTAACAATACATTTCTCATGTCAATTAACTTCGTGATAAATCATAGCTAATAACATGATCATAATACAAAGTGTGCCTGGATGATCAGCCCAAAAACATGTTGGCAATATAAGCAATATTGATCAGCCCAAAGGAAATGTCATGTTTTCCAAATCAAAATGAGCGTTCACTGTGCCCTTAAAATATGGAGTACCTTTGCAATTATATAGCGAGGTTTTGTAGTTACTCTTTTCACTATTTCCACCAAAGCAGAACTCACTTTATAGTTAATGTCCAAACTCTCAGCTGCAGCTGCACATTTGAAGAAAACAGATTAGATTGAGGGGCATAACTTGTATTTCTCCAACTTAATACACTACACTTTGCTTTGAATGGTAGGTAAAAAGAAAGCAGAAGTAAGCTATCTCAGAGATGGATCTTCAAAGAAAACAGTTCCCAATATTACAACACTAATGAAGAGATGGGAAGAAGAAAAAACAAGCAAAAGAAGAAAGACAAACTTCTTCCAGTTATGAGATTTCGGCTGGTCATTATTAAAGTGTCTTTATGAGCTTTAAGATATACGTCTGCTAATTCAGCTGTTCTACTGATTTCCTCCTCCCTCGCCTCAATAGGGCTCATTGCAAGTTTTTCAACTGATACCTAGTACAAAGAAACCCTTGTCATTAGATTGGCAAATGAAATTTCAAAAAAGAAATTGCGTTATGCATAAGAATGAAATGCCTTTGCTAAACAAACATTCATCACCATTCTCTCCATGAGAGAATTAACAATGAAAAATGAGGTATAGACTTAGAATTTTAGTACCTCAATGCTTTTTAAGAACTGACCACACTGTAGTTTGAGTTCTTCAACCTGTGGATTACAACTTGCAAGCATAAGCATAAATGAGAAATTGGATATGCTTTAGATTAGATTTGGATCTTAATCTCATTGATCACCTGCTTTGTTGTTTTTGGAACATAGGACCCCACAACTATCAGACCACCATTCTTTTCATTAGCTATTCCTAGATCACTTGGCAATATTGGAGGCTTAGAGATGATTCCCATAAGGGCAGAGACAAAACTAGCAGCAGTGCGACACAAGAAACGTTTTCCTGTCAATTCTGCCTGTTAATAAGAAAAAATAGTCCAACAATATTTGGATCAGTAATAAAACACAAAAAATAAGACAAAAAGGCATGGAAGAAAAGAAGGAAGGTTTGCCTTGATCATTCCAAGTGCAAATACAGTCATGTCTCGTTCACTAGCTGCATTAACTATGCATATTGTCCCCTGCTTAATACAATAGACAGTCATAGTAAGTGGACTGAATATACCTTCGTATTTGTAATTTCTTACCGGACAAAGTAGGCCACACGTTCTCTTCTAAGAAGTTGAAAGTGTACAAACTACTATGCATGAACTATATCTCTTATTCTGTATACCTTCTGCAAACTGCACAGATGCTGACAAACTGCATTTGGTCCTCCTTTCCTCAAAAGTTGGATAGAAACAGATGCAACACTACTAGCAAGTATTCGGCCATTTGTCTTCTCCTCTACCCACTATAATCGGATAAAAAGAAACTCAAAATTTAGAATTTATCCAAATCATGCAAAATATAAATTGCATTGACCGAGTCAATAAAGGGATTAGAAGCTTTACATCACGCAGGTTTGAAGATTTGTAGCCAAAGGAAGCATCTTTGGCAAACTCTGTGTCCCCTGCAGGAACAAGTCTGCAGTGAAAAAAGTTAAAACTCAGGACTCTAATTTGTATCCATTCATAATTCGTTATAGCTAGATCATGAATGGCAAGACTTACATATCAGAATCATCAACATAGTGTGTGTCTGCAATAGTATAACGTCCCCCTTGAAGGAAAAAGGGACAAATTATCCATGCATCCATTTCACCCAATACTGAAACAACCGCATCTGCTTCCTGTACACAACAACCTAGTATGATTTAGAAAATTGAAGAGTATAGATATTTATTGAAATATGCTTATTGGGATAAAATCCTTGCCTCTGGAAAATGACCTCGTAAAGTTGAATCTCCCCTCAAAACTACGGAATAGTCAATGCTGTCAAATGATTTCGCTGCAGTGTCCAGATTTCTGCAAATCTCTTTTATCAGTGCACTGGCCTGTCACAGATCAATCGTAAACTTATAAACTTGATATAGATGAATAATGAATTATCAAGTAGCTTGAACTCTGGTTGGGACACAAGGCCCATGCTTCAGATTGTTTTAATTTATGGCTGGTGCTTAAAATTAAGGTGTCGTATGTATTTCAGTTCAAAACTTTATTCAGCTCAAATATTGCATTTCAGTGATGACACTCTTTCTTTGTACTTCAACGACAAGCTTTTCCATTTCCTGGGCAACAATATGACAAGTGGTGGAGCTTGGTTGATTCAGTTGTGGTGGCCAAATACAAATAGTATCACTAAAGCAATTTAGATACAAATTGTTCTGGTGGCCTAACACAGAATATCTCTCGTACACTTGTTGCCTATTTACACTTGAATAGAGTTGTTCAATATTTCACCCATGGTTATTAGTAGAATCCTTACAGAAGAGAGAAAAAAATAAAAGTATTTTTCCTGTTGTTCAATAATTCACCCATGGTTATTAGTAGAATCCTTACAGAAGAGAGAAAAAATTAAAAGTATTTTTACCTTGTCGGAACTAAGTGACCTGGAGTTTGTCAAAATGAAAAAGCATTTTGGACTTTTCCTAAACTGCTCAATCAGTGAGTCAGTAGTCCTGCAGTGAAACATGTCCAATTGAGTAACAACTTGCGATTTTATTCAGGAAGATCTAGCTTTCAATCCCAATCTCATGATGACAAATTATTATTAATTGTATAAATGATTAAAAATGGCACAATATGAAAGAAAAATCAGCGCTTTGGTGGTTTGGTTTGAGGTAGCATGGTATGAGATACCTTTCGCATTGATTCTGCCAAGACAATAGAAATAGCTAAGAAAATGAAATAAACTTACCATTCTGTTAATACCTCAATATCATGAACAGTTTGTGTTCCTGTCGGATCATCATCTAATACAACTAAAATCTTTGAATTGCTTTCTTTTAGTGTTTGTACATCAAGAACATGATCTTGGGGCCACTCTGGTGGAAGAGAACGTAACATAGTGTCTTTCCTTTGTGTCTGAAGTTTTCCTTCAACTCTTACACCAGTTAGCATCTCGTAAACCTGTGCAAAAGTTGGTAAGCCTCCCAGGTTATTCCAGCCATTGTTAAACAAATGTAGATTGTATGTAAAGAGGATTCCAGTCTTTTAAGATAAGGAGAAGGGTTTATTCAATTGTTTTTATTTTCTAGTCAAAATCATCTCGAAATTTCAGAATTTTAATGTTTGGAGCAAGAGATCAAAATTATAACTGATGACAGTGAAGTTGTCACTGCTGATGATTGGTGAAAGGAGGTTAAAAAGGCAAAGGAGAGGGAAAAGGTGCCAACAAATTCACACACTATCATAGAGTACCATGATATCTGTCTACCAGAAACTTAAACCTAGTACAGTTTAATGTTTGGTGATAACTATAGCTTCACATTCCTATAGATAGGCTGCTACATGGAAAATAGAGAGCTAAGTACAAGGAACACTATCTTTCATCATCCAGTAACAAATAAAGAATTCAAGGAAATTGAGAAAAAGGAAAATGCAATTTTATAAAAATGAATTTCTCAGTTATTTATACAGAGGAATAACATGGGCTACAAACTAGACCTGAGCCTAAATAACTGGATAACCCAACTTGTGAGGTCCTAGAAATTATAATAATTAGGAAAATAAACAAACGAGGATAAATAGATATTTTAAACAAAAGATAAAAGGATTTATTATTTATTTTAGAAGATTTATTTTTTTAAAAGATTACGGTAACAGATAAAATGGTTTATTACAGAATGAGAGTTGCCCAACTAAGTGGTCACTAAGCAACCATATACACAGGAATGCTTTAGATTGGAAAATATGTAAAGCTCAAACCCAAAGAAGTTCCTACTTTACGTGTGGCCAAGGAAGCACAGTGAGAGATATTATTGAAAGATTTCCTCCTTATATATATGTTTAAAATCTATTGTCATTCAAAAATGTTTTTTCAAAACCACCAGATATACACCATGGAAAAAACACAAAGACACAAGCAAAACTACAATTGAATTTGTTATAGAAAAATAAAAGTTGAATTTTGATACAAGATAGGGTGGGTTTGTGCATTATTGACGCTTCAAACTCAAAGAGATCTTGTATGAGGGGGCACGTTATACATAAAACATCTGGGAGCCTTTACCTAATGAAGAAGCAATATTACAAAAAATCCCAAATCAACAATACAGTAGAAATAGACCTGTAAAACATCTATACTTGATTTGCCAGCTAATAATATTTAGATCATGACATAGTATCAAGATGCCCACATCAGTTGGGAATATGGTCAAAATACTCCTAAAAAAAGTAAGACTTGGGTAATCCTTGAGCTAAATTTTGAAGTTGAGCTGGGCTTAATTTACTCGTAACGTTTGAGAGCCTAAAGGACCAAGTTATCTAGAGCTCATCCTTGCCATACCAATTTTCTAATAACAAGTTAAATTTCAGCCCCAAATTGGTGGATTTTGTGTCAAGCCCGAATATGGCAGACCCTAAATTCCTATTTTAGCAAGTTCATTACATTCTAATTGGACTTTGTGATATCAGAAAAAACTAAAATCTGAAACTCCAGAGGTTCTACGAACTGAAATTAGTTATTCATACCTTGACAACACCAGCATCATCAATCCGTCCCCAGCCAGCAGAAGAACCTGTACAGTAAGATTATAAGTTTGAGCAAGCAATTCTCCTATTGTTCCCTCAAACCCCCTTTTAGCATTTTTAATATGTACCTAACAACATGAGCATTTTAACTCAAGATATCCTGCAAACAACTCAAATTACTTACTAGTATCCCACTCCTTGTGATTTAGTATTTACAAATCAGAAAATACAATGTGCAGACAACTCAAGATATGCACCATGTGCAGAAAGTCCAAACCAGGGATGGAACGGGCAAGTACCAGTTTGACCATACTTACTTCTAAGTAAAATTTCATACCTGTCCCGTCCTCGTCCAGGTATGAAATTTGAATTTCATCCCTATCCCCATCAGATAACAAGTATACCAAGTGTCTTACAATCGCTCCCTTACTATTCCAAATATTACATAAATAATTTTCTTACAAAAAGAAAACACAACAAAGAAAACATATATTACAAGGATTATCAAAATGACACATTTTTTTCTTCAATTTCAAATTTCAAGAAAAAATATTATAATTATATAAATATTAAAATAAAGTATCACATAACAATTACATAAATGTCAAGTAATGATAAAGGATTAAACAATTACACATAATTGAAATTTAAAGACAACCACAACATTTATTATTTTTTCAAATGTTAAGAGGGAAAGTACATTGGAGATTTGAGTAAACTTGGTAATAGTGAACTAGTTGAATTGTTGAGAGGCTAAAAAATTGTGCAGCATAAGAAAAGTTCTTTAAATGATACAAAATTAAAAACCAAAGAGAAAAGACAAGATAAGTTTGTTAGGTTACCTAATAAACTATCGAGTTTACATAATTGAACACTGAAAATTGATAATTAGACATTCTCATGTAACAAACAATAAATAACAAATAAAATTATAAAAAGGAGTAAAGATGATAAATTGTGTACCTTAAAAAAAATTTAATTTCATAAAATTGAGCTTTATATTTCATAAAATGCAATACATTTGTTTGAACGAAAATGCACTAAGAAAAATAATTCAAATGAGGTTGTGATTAGAGAGAAAGTACCTAAAGGGTCTATGGTGGATGTAAAAATGAAACAATTGAGATAATGATAAATTTTGTAGTAAAAGAAGGGTAAGTGGTTACATAATAAACTAGAGGTGTTTTATCTAAAACGATGAAAGGGCAGCTATATACAAATTCATTCCCGTAATCATACACGATTTCAAATTGGTTATACTCATACCTTTATCCAATCAATGTTGGGATTTCTCGCCAAAATAGAGGCCGGATTCGAATAATATTTGTGAGGTAGTTAATTTGTCATAATGTTCAACTACTTGTGATAACATGATATCAATTTAAGTAATAATATGTTCATTTAAAAATAAGATCATGAACAAAAAGATCCTACATGCACCATCTAGACTGTATACATCATTAAGATTCAAATTAATATACAGCACCTGCCAGATATAGTTGGTGAGCAATAGTTGATAGCTGAAGTGGAACTTTCCATGTAGATGATTCACGAGTAACAATTCCCTGTACATGAGTAGCATAGCAATAGTAGATATTACTAAAGTAATATCAGTACAATATTTAAATAAAGTGTCCCTGCTGAATAGAATGAAGAATATACTATCTTACCATGTCCTTCACAAAGATATCAAGTGCTGAACATGGTGTGTAATCATTGTCTATCATGTGTTGGCCACGATTCTCAAACATCCTGAAACAAAAGACATATCTTAAGGTTAGCAGGTAAATTTTCTATTAAAATCTATGAACATGCTTTAGAAAAGAACAATGTAACACAAGGAGAGAAGTGAAAATAAAACCAGAAGAGGATAAACAATACTCAAGAATTAGAGACAATACAAAAGAAATCCTTTGAAATAGCCATGAACACATAATTATAGAGAAGACATGAACACAACCATAATAAAAATAAATGGATTACCAACATCACAAATAGACCAAAAAGTTATCAAGAAAAAAAAAATAACTGACTTCAGAATTATTGAGAAGACGGCGTGATTACGTTGAATATAGAGAAAACTAGGTATAGGGTTAATTTCTCTTGAGTTTAAAATACACATAGGGTAATATATTTATATTGAATAATGATACAAGTATATATGACAACCAAACATAAATATGATAAATACAAGATTTACAACAATATCAAATGTCTATGTTTCCCTAATTAACAATAGAGGCTGTGTTTCCTTAATTTCCCTAATTAATATGAAACGCAATCTTCAAGTTGGTGCATACAAATCGTATTATCAAGTTTGTTACAAATATAATCAATTTTCGATCTCCTTAAAGATTTAGTGAGAATATTTGCTAACTGATCATTTGAGTTAACGAACTCAGTCTTGATGTCTCTAGATATAATCTTCTCTAGAAAGAAATGTCAGTCAATCTCAATGTGTTTGGTGTCAGAGCGGCTGCAGCGGAATGGTTAGCGTGGGATAACAAACCAAGAGGGGGGGTGAATTGGTTCTTACTAAAATCGTGTGCCTTAAAAATTTCTACTCAATTAAACTTACTTAGCAAATAATAAAGACAATAAAATAGAGTAAGGTTGAGAGAAATTTGCACAGATGATTTTATCCTGGTTCGGATCTTACCAATCCTACGTCCAGTCGCTTATCTCAAAAACAAGATAAACACTTCACTAATCACAAAACTATTACAAACTACAATCACACAGATACAATTTGTAAAAGTTTAGAAAACACCTCTCTTGAAGCCACAAGAGATGAAACAACACCTCCTTTGAATCTTCACAAAGGATGAAACACTTCCTCCGAATACTTCACGAAGGATGAATTCCTCTTCCAAACACTTCCTTAGATACACCAAGGATGAACCAGCTATTCCTCTATCACCGTAGCAGTATTTCACCAACTCTACAGACAGAGTTTCCTTAGCTGAGCAAGAGCACACAATTCTCAAGAGTTTCAGAGTATTTTGGCACAAGGGAAGAGTTAGAGTTGAGAGAAAATGAGAGTCTATTTATAGACTCATCCAAAGGCTCCTCCATTTTCGCTTTTAGACTTTCTGACTGTGTTAATCGATTAGCTACAGTGGTTAATCGATTAACAACCCAACGGATACTTCAACGGCTCTAAAAACGGCTAGTTTTTCAAACGTTCACCTTGTTAATCGATTAACAGCCCTTGTTAATCGATTAACGCTAATCGATTAACACCCTCTGTTAATCGATTAGCACTGCACTGCTTGGCTTCTTCATGGCGCACTGGAACAATCGATTAACAGCCCTTGTTAATCGATTAACGCTAATCGATTAGCACCTCTTGTTAATCGATTAGCACTGCACAGAATTTTGCTTATGGCTTATTTTTACATCACTTTTGAATGCATACATAAAACTACTAATTTTCCTATGTTCATACAATTATTACAAAAGATTACAAGTTTTCAAAGATCATTCTTCATGAGTCTTGTTTGTTCTTGACTTTGAATTGGACATCATCAAAACTTCATCTTCATCAATTTGCTAACATTTGGTTCTCTCATGAAAAAAAAAATTAGAACTATTATGAAGAGTCGCCTGATTGTCATATATAAGTGTCATTTGAGTGACATCTCCAAATTGTAACTCTCTAAGCAATTGTTTAAGCCAAACAAGTTCACAAGTGGTTGAGGTCATAGCTCTATATTTTGCTTCTGCACTAAATCTTGCCACAACACTTCGTTTTTTGCTCTCCCAAGAAATCAAATTACCACCAATAGAGACACAATACCCGAAAGTAGATCTTCTATCAAAAGGAGATCTTGCCAAATCAGCATCTGAATAACAAACAACTTTTGTATGGTTATTGGAACCATATAACAAACCTTTTCCAGAAGATCCTTTAATGTACTTTAATATGTGGATAAATGCATTCAAGTGATCTTCACATGGAGAATTGAGATATTGACTCACCACACTAACTGCAAAGGAAATGTCATGACAAGTAACTACATGGTAATTTAATTTCCCAACCAATCTTCTATATTGCTTAGGATCTGAAATAGGCTCCCCCGAATTTGGTAGGAGTTTGGTATTAGGATCCACGAGTGTGTCAATAGATTTTGAATTCACCAACCCATTTTCCTCCAAAATATCCAATGCATACTTCCTTTGAGATATAATAATACCATAGTTGGATTGTGCTA
Source organism: Vigna angularis (assembly GCF_016808095.1). NCBI lineage: Eukaryota > Viridiplantae > Streptophyta > Magnoliopsida > Fabales > Fabaceae > Vigna > Vigna angularis. The sequence goes on along the minus strand of NC_068977.1, from coordinate 33,193,109 downwards.
CTTCAATACCCAAGAAATATATGAGTTTTCCAAGATCTTTGGTTTGAAAATAATGGCAAATGTGTTGTTTCATCTCGGAGATGCCATGATGGTCATTGTCTGTAAGAACAATGTCATCAACATATACTATCAAATAGACACAACCAACACTTGACCGTAAAAGACTGATTGATCTGCCTCACTTCGAGTCATACAAAATTGTTGAACAACGCTATTAAATTTTCCAAATTAGGCCTTAGGAGACTATTTTAGGAATATAAAGATTTGCAAAGATGACATATCAATTCAAAAGACTCCCCTTAAGCAACAAATCTGAGAGGTTACTCCATATAAATTTATTCTTGCAAATCTCCATTATGGAAAAGAATTTTTACATCCAATTAATAAAGCGATCATTGTTGGAGAGGAGTCATGGCTAGAAATAAACTAACAAAAGTCATCTTTGGTACTGGAGAAAAAGTATCACCACAATCCAATCCAAAAATTTGTGTGTAACCTTTGGCAACAAGTCAAACTTTGAGGCAATCAATAGTAGACCAACTTTGATAGAAAAATCCCATATGCAACCAACAACAAATTTTCCATACGGTAATAGGGCGAGCTCCCAAGTTCCACTATTCTAACGAGAACTTAGTTCATCTAGCATGATTCGACCTCAACCAGAATGAGCTAAGACATCATTGATAGATTTAGGGATGCACAAAAGAAATAGATGAATGGTGAAGATAATATATGGTAATTCAAAGATATATAATGTAGAGAGGGATTACGAATAGCACATATACCTTTACGAAGGGAATTGGGAGATTAGACTCAGTTGTCGAAGTCGAAGGAAACAAAATAGTTGGCACATGAAGTGAGTCACTTGGTGGTTATTGGAAATGATGTCCTCGACTATAAACATGAAAGGGTAGTGGAGGAGGAGAATCTGACGATGGATTATGTATAATAGGAGGATCACAGATAATAAGAACATTAATTGGAGAAGACAGAGACACATCGGAAGAACAAGGACTCAAAGTAAAAAGAAAACTCATTGAAAGTGACATTTGCAAAAACAAAATAGGGGTTAAGAGAAGGAGAAAAACATTTGTTTCCCTGTTGGGGTCCAGTAAATCCTAAAACCACGCAATGGTGTGATCTAGGAGGTAACTTATCAAGACCAGGACCAAAATTACGAACAAAACATGTAGACCCAAAAAATTTCAAAGGCAAGGGATGGAGATGTTTATGAGGAAATAAAATAGAATGAGAAAATTTGTTATCTAAAACTGAATATGTATATGATTAATAAGAAAAATGCAATAAGAATAGCATCACCCCAAAAATATTGTGGAACCTCACCATGAATTAAAATGGTGCGAGTTGTTTCAATAAGATATCTACTCTTGTGCTCAACCACCCAATTTTGTTGAGGTGTATAAGCACATGTAGTATGATGGAGAATTTTATGAGAATCCATAAATTATTTAAAAGAATTTGAAAGATATTCACGACCATTATCACTTCGCAAAGTTTGAATAGAAACACCAAACTGAGTTTTAATTTCATTATAAAAGGTTTGAAAGATATAAAATAAAACAAAACAATTTCCTATTAAAAATAACCAAGTACATCTTGAAAAATCATCAATAAAAGTAACAAAATATTGAAAACCTGAAATTAAACTTAACATGACTAGGACTCCAAATGTCAGAGTGAATTAAGGCAAAAAGGGACAAAGCACGTTGTGAGACACTACTAGAAAAGGAACTATGACTATGTTTCCCTAATTAACACGACTCACACACCAAACTAGACAACATGAACAAGCTAGGAACAAGTTGTTGCAATTTGACCAGACTAGGATGACCTAGCTGAGCATGAAAGAGAGATGAAGACTCCATAACTGTGTGAGCATGTTTAGAAGCATAGAGATGATAAAAACATGAGACTCACATCTGGTGCCAATCACCTGTCTCAAGAGTGGTTGCGATCATCACATTGAGATGCCAAAATAGAGGAATCATCAACAAAATCAATTTTATCATTGATAGGTTTACTTGGCACATGTAAAAGGGTGGAAAAAGTACAAGAAAAATTGGGTATAACAGGGGAACCCTAAATCTGATCACGGACATGAGAATATTTATCAACATGTCCGTGTAAAGCATATACCATGAACTTTGACCATTGCTCTATTCCTTGGGCGGGAGTAGAGACAAGAGGTAATAACTCGTTAAGTTCATGAAAAAGAGTATGAATCTTACTCAAATAATCAGCCATAGAGTCCTGATTTCAAGGAGCAACAATACACATAGGATAATATATTTATAATAAAGAATGAAACAAATACATATGGCAACCAAACATAAATATGGTAAATAGAAGATATTGTTGCAAACAATATCAACAAATCTACCAATATCAGACAATATCAAATGTCTATGTTTTCCTAATTAACAATAGAGGCTATGTTTCCCTAGTTAACATAAAACTCAATATATCCAACGATTGCATCATAGAAGACACATACCAGGAAGTTCCCCCACTAATTGTAATGAAATTGAACAACGGTCTTGTATTCAAACCCAACCGAGCTGCAAATGCTATTGCCTCAGCAGCTGCGGCAATGTGAACTCCAGCAAGCAATTGGTTAATCATCTTTATACCACTACAGAACAAATTTAACTGATTTTATTGTACATTATTTTGAATTGATGATACTACATTTAGTGGATTTCAGTGTCAGAATTAACATTGCATTACCTGTTTCATGCAAAAAAGAAACAAGTATCAGTATTAATCAAAGGAAAAAAATGAATTAATAGTGATTGGTAAATTAATAAATACCTTCCAGAACCACAACCACCTTTGATGATATAAAGCTTCTCGCTCAAGGCTGATTTCAAAGAAACATAAATTAACTAGAAAATTATTTCTGAAATAACTTTAAATCCAGAATTAGAATTAGCAATTTTCACTTCTATTATCAGTTCGTTTTACCTGCTAAGACCTGACCAGCACTCTTAAGGGCATCATCAGTTCCTGAAGCCATTATCTGAGGATTATTCATTACATCAGTGTCTTGGTACATAAAATCTAAAACGAAGTTCCGATAAAAGACGGATGTATTTCACACCGTAAGTGTTCCCAATGAGGCCCTCTGAACACCTCCAGAAACCGGGGCATCCACCAACTTCAAATTCTTACCTTCATCTGCATTATTATCATGTCGATGGTTACTAATAGAGTAATTGAACAGAACCTCTGTTTTTGTAAAACTGAATGACATTTGCCACATTAGAAAAATTGTTTCTGTTACATTTGCCACATATCAACCTTACTATCCACTACAATATCAGCCGTCATCATATCCTCCTACCCAAAATCCTTACCAGTACATTATGCAGACTCCTCCTCTACCATTCCCTCACCACAATCCACTTTAGCTAACATTACTCCTCAGCAACAATCTCAGAGTTGGTATGTTGATTTTGGTGCTTCACATCATGTGACAGCAAACCCTCCTGATATAAAGTATTATTGGATAATTGTCAAGGTCTTCCTATTAAATCTACTGGTTCTATTTTATTTTCTTCCTACAATTCCAGTCATGTCTTCATCTTAACTCAGGATGAACAGACAGAGTATTGTTGCGTGATGAACTCTATACTTACCCTTATATGCTTTCACAAGCTACTCCAAACAGCACCTCCCTTCCCACTATCTTTCATACTTCTTATAGTAGCTCTTTAGTCTGTAAAGACTTCCAGTATTACTTCCTTGTCTCTATTCGAGTTTCAAACAAAAATGACATTGACTTTTGTGCTACCTGTTGTATAGGAAAATTAGGCTATCTTCTCACCTCTCTACAATTTATTATACTCTTGAACTTATTTTTTCTGATCAGTGGGGTCCAGCACCCATACAATCTTCTAAGGATTATACTTATTATTTGTCCTTATCGATGCTTTTAGTCATTTTATCTTAAACTATTTTCTTAAAACCAAATCTGAGACCCTCACTATTTTAAAACAGTTTAAGGCCATAGTTCAGTTTAATACCAAAATAGAAGTCTTGCAGTCTGATTGTGTTTCGTCCTTTCACACAATATCTAAATACCTTGGGTGTGCAACTTAGATTTATATGCCCGCATACTCACAAGGTATATTGTGGAAATGGGATTGGCTCTATTATCTCTATGAGAAATAAAGAAGATTGGGAGAAAATATCCCCTTATGTGTTTAGACTACACATAGGGTAGTTTATTTATATTGTAAGATATGGGCCAATGCCCTTAATACAGAATAGACTAAGCCCAAATAACAGAAACACACATCTTAACATCTAACACTCCCCCTCAAGCTGGAGCATATAAATCATATGTTCCAAGCTTGTTACAAAGATAATCAATTCTAGGTCCTCGTAAGGACTTAGTGAATATGTCTGCCAACTGGTTGCTTGAGTTAACAAACTCAGTCTTGATATCTCCGGATATGATTTTTTCTCGAATGAAATGACAATCAACTTCAATGTGTTTGGTTGTCTCATGGAAGACAGGATTAGAGCTAATATGGAGAGCAGCTTGATTATCACATATAAGTATCATGTGAGTGACATCTCCAAATTTCAATTCACTAAGCAATTGTTTAAGCCACACAAGCTCGCAAGTAGCTGATGCCATAGCTCTATATTCTGCTTCTGCACTCGACCTTGCCACAACACTTTGCTTCTTACTTTTCCAAGATATCAAGTTGCTACCAATAGAGACACAATATCCAGAAGTAGACCTCCTATCAGAAGGGGAACCAGCCCAATCAGCATCTGAATAGCAAACGATCTTTGTATCGTTGTTAGGGCCATATAGCAAACCTTTTCCAGGTGATCTTTTAATATACTTCAGTATACGAACAACTGCATCCCAATGGTCTTCACATGGGGAGTTTAGAAATTGACTCACCACACTAACTGCGAAGGAAATGTCAGGACGCGTAACAGTAAGATAGTTTAATTTACCAACTAGTCTTCTGTACCGTTCAGGATCTGAGAAAGGCTCCCCCTGATTTGGTAGGAGTTTGATGTTAGGGTCCATAGGTGTCTCAACAGATTTACAGTTCATTAACCCTGTTTCCTCCAAGATGTCTAACGCATACTTCCTCTGAGATATGACAATACCATCATTGGATTGTGCTACTTCAATACCCAAAAAGTACCGGAATTTGCCAAGATCTTTGGTTTGAAAATGATGACAAAGGTGTTGTTTCATCTGAGAGATGCCAAGATAGTCGCTTCCTGTGAGAACAATATCATCGACATACACTATTAAATAGATACATCCAGCACTCGAGTGGCGATAGAACACTGAATGATCCGCTTCACTGCGAGACATACCAAATTGTTGAACAACACAACTGAATTTACCAAACCAGGCCCGAGGAGACTGTTTTAGGCCATACAAGGATTTGCGAAGACGACATACCAATCCAGATGACTCCCCCTGAGCAACAAAGCCAGGCGGTTGCTCCATATAAATTTCTTCCTGCAAATCACCATTGAGAAAAGCATTTTTGACATCAAGTTGGTAAAGAGGCCATTGTCGAAGAGCGGCCATGGCAATGAAAAGGCGAACAGAGGTCATTTTTGCCACTGGAGAAAAAGTATCACCATAATCCAAACCAAAAATCTGTGTGTAGCCTTTGGCAACCAGTCGAGCTTTCAAACGATCAATTGTGCCATCAGGACCAACCTTGATAGCATACACCCACCTGCAACCAACAACAGACTTTCCAGATGGTAATTGGACAAGCTCCCAAGTTCCACTTTCCTGTAAAGCACTTAATTCATCCATCATAGCTTGACGCCAACCAGGATGAGTTAAGGCATCACCCACAGATTTGGGAATTGACACAGAAGAAATGGATGAGAGACAAGTATAAAAAGATGGAGATAATCTGTGGTAATTAAGAACAGTATAATGGGGGGAAGGGTTACGGGTAGAGCGTATACCTTTACGGAGGGCAATAGGCAAGTCAGACTCAGTTGCTGGAGCCGGAGGAGACACATGAGGCGGCACCGGAAGTGAGTCATGAGGGAGACAATTACGGCGACTATAAACCTGAAGGGGTGGAGGTGAAGGATGATCCTGTGGTGAATGAGAGTCTAAAGAAGGAGAAGACAAAATGGGTGGAGCATCACCAGGAGGATCACAGATAAGAGGAATATCAACAGTAACAGGGAGAGGTACAGAACTAGAAGATAGATGTGAAAAGTAAAAAGAAGACTCATCAAAAGTGACATCAGCAGAGATAAAATGACGATTGAGGGAAGGGGAAAAACACTTATAGCCCTTTTGTGACCGTGGAAATCCTAAGAAGACACATTTGTGAGACCTAGGAGATAACTTATCAAGACCAGGACTAAAATCATGAACAAAACATGTAGACCCAAAAACTCGAAGAGGTAATGGATGCAGAGGGTCTTGAGGAAATAAGATAGAATGAGGGATTTTGTTATCTAGGACGGAAGATGGCATGCAGTTGATAAGATAACATGCTGTGAGAACTGCATCACCCCAAAAACGTGAGGGTACTTGACCATGAATAAGAAGTGTACGAGTTGTTTCAATAAGGTGTCTATTCTTACGCTCAGCCACCCCATTTTGTTGAGGGGTATAAGCACATGAGGTTTGGTGAAGAATGCCATGAGAAGCCATAAACTGTTTAAACGGTTGAGAAAGGTATTCACGGCCATTATCACTACGTAAATTTCGAATAGACACCCCAAACTGTGTTTTTATTTCATTGAAAAAAGATTGAAAAATAGAAAACAACTCAGAACGATTCTTCATTAAAAACAACCAAGTACATATGGAATAGTCATCAATAAAGGTAACAAAATACTGAAAACCTAAAATGGACTTAACACGACTAGGTCCCCAAATGTCAGAATGAACCAATGAAAAGGGGGACGACGCCCGTTGTGAGACACTACGAGGAAAGGAACTACGAGTATGCTTCCCTAACTGACAAGACTCACACGACAAACTTGATAATGTGGACAACCTCGGGACAAGTTGTTGTAGTTTGGCAAGACTAGGATGACCGAACTGAGCATGAAGAAGGGATGGTGACTCCATGACTACGCCAACATGTGGAGAAGGGCGGAGATGATAAAGGCCATGAGACTCACATCCTGTGCCAATCATGTGTTTCGAACTCCGGTCCTGCAACCAAACAGAATCTTTAGTAAAGGAAATAACACAATTAAGAGTACGAGTTAAACGACTAATGGACAATAAGTTGAAGGGAGACCCAGGGACATAAAGTACATGATCAATGGATATGGATGGAAAAATATTAACAGTACCAATACCATGAGATGAGACTCTAGACCCATCAGCCATTGTTACCGAGGGTAAATTAGCCGGACATGACAAGGAAGAAAACAAGGACTTGTTACCAGTGATATGATCGGTGGCGCCTGAGTCAAGGACCCAAGGTCCAAGGGAGTGAGTTAGACCAACAAAAGGTGTACCTGTACGTGCAACAGATGCAGATGTAGTGGAACCAGAGTGCTGATGATCCTCATACCATCTGAGAAATTCGTTAAAGATTGCAGGTTTGTCTACGATATTAGATGAAGTAGGATGGTCTGCAGACGGTGATCGGGGAGGTGGATCAGAATTTGCCACTGCTACAGGTCGAGGAGGACGTCCATGGAGAGCATAACATCTATCAATCTTGTGGCCTAACTTGCCACAATGGTCACATTTTGGACGTCCTTTACTTGGCTTGCGAGACCGACTTCGATCATCACGTTGAGCAGCCATAACAGAGGAATCATCAGTACGAGGAGATGTCTCAGTGACGGGTTTGCTCGGTATACGCAAAAGAGCAGAACAAGTAGAAGTAAAGTTGGGTATGACAGGAGAACCCAAAATCTGATCACGGACATGAGAAACATCATCAGAGAGTCCGTATAATGCCAACAACATGAAGAACTTTGATCGTTGTTCCAATTCTTCAGCAGGAGTGGAAGCAGGAGGTAATATATCATTAAAGTCATGAAGAAGGGCATGAATTTTACCCAAATATTCTGCCATGGGACCAGGATTGCGCGGACCAATAACAGTTAATAGGTCCTGACAAACACCATAAAGACGCTGAGTGTCATTTGTGTATAACAACTTTGCTTGTGCCCATACTTCTGAACATGTCTCATAGGATCGAAACATTTGTTTCAGTGAGGAGTGAATGGTGGACTTTATAACAATGCATAACTGAGCATCAATTTTCATCCAGCGGGAAGTGTCATCTATGAGAGCAGTAGTCACATTTTGAGTAAGATGATCTAAGTACCCCTGACTCTTCAACCAAAGTTTGATGTCGGACGTCCAGGTTGCATAATTTGTGCCATCTAACTTGTCAATGGACAAGTGTACATTCACATAATTAGTATATATTGAGGGATCAGAAGATGAGCCACCAATAGAGGTGTTTGTAGACGAGGAAGACGCCATGGAGAGGGAGAAACCCTAAAAATTCAAAGTGCTCCGATTGACGCAACGACCACAGATCCAGAAAGAGGGCGAGGAGGCGATCACGGCGGTGCTGATCGGCGGCGGAAAGCTCCGGCGACGCGCCGGCACGCGCGGCGGCAGCGGCGGCAGCGACGACTCTTGCGGCGGCGCGTGGAGGCACGTGAGAGCTCCGATCGCGGCGATTTTCGTGCGACGGTGGTCGCCCGGCCGAGACGCTTCCGATGGTGTGGTCGCCGGTCGATTCTGGTGCTCCGGCGACGGCGGCGGCGGCGACGCGACAACAGCAGCAGTGATGGGTGCCGGAGACCGTGAAGTTGACTGGAACTATTCCTGTGCTCTAGATACCATATGAGAAATAAAGAAGATTGGGAGAAAATATCCCCTTATGTGTTTAGACTACACATAGGGTAGTTTATTTATATTGTAAGATATGGGCCAATGCCCTTAATACAGAATAGACTAAGCCCAAATAACAGAAACACACATCTTAACATCTAACAATCTCAATCATCTCTTCCTATGCATTTTTCAGATCATGAACTTCAAACAGTTGTGTATCTTATCAACAGAATTCCATCAAGTTATCATAATTTTCCTACAGCTCACCAAGTTCAATACAAAAAGGTTCCTGATTTTGATTTTCTAAAGGTATTTTTGGTTGTGCCTGCTACCCCATTTTTGGAAATGTAGTGAACATGATGTGTCAGTCCACAGCTCAACCTTTAGTCTCCCACTGAGTTGCTACATAAATAACTCTGAGATATCTTCAAGGGACAGTTACTATGCAACAATACTCTGTCTGTTCATCCTGTGTTTTGACTACTGACAAATCTTCTGACACTTACTAAATAAGGTTGAAATGATGACATCAATAAGGTTGAAGTGAATTTTATCCTTTGAAGATTTTTAAAACAGAATTTCATCATGTCTCTTGCTTGTCTAGAAACTTTTATCCAATTAATAACCTATGCGAGATTTCCTTAGATTGATTATTTTTGAAATTTTTAACTCGGCTATCCAACTTGGTGATCTATTTTTCCTGATATTTGTATGGCACCTGATTCATTTTCTTAAAAATTATCCCATATTATAAAATGTACAAAACTTATGTATTACGATAGGTGTTGTTCTCCAACTATGTTTGGAATTTCATCTTGAAAATTTACCTTTTATTAAATGCACTATGAACTCCACATTTAATTGGAGAACAGCTCCTACCCTACATACAATATATCAGCTTTGTCCTTATGAAAGTAAAAAATTCACTAGTCCAAAGTTCAGTGTGCATTTGCATAGAAAAGGAAATGAAGAAAGAAATTCAGATACTAAATACATATTAAATAACCATATCACTGGAGAAGTAACATACTTTGCAATCTATGCTCCAACTGACTCACGTATGCAGGGGAAACCGTGGAAGAAAGAATGATAGATGCTCCAGGTGTAAGAGCTACATATTACAGAAAATATATCAGTACAGTTAAAAAGACATCTTAATAGGGGTGTTAAAGATATTATATGCACCTGAAACTGCTCCATTTTCTCCAAATAAAACATTTTCTGCTTGCGATTCATTTGTGACCATAATTATGAGAACTTCAACATCTGTGAGTAAAAATAAGTGAATGACTTCCTGGTTTAGGAATAGCAAGTTATCCTATATAACGAAAACATAGCATATGAAGAAAAAATAAATAAATGGGTTGAATATATCCTTCTGCTTATAAGTAGAACTGATTACGCCAGAACATATCATTCGGTGTTGTAAGAGCTGACATCAATGCTTAGTTCTAATATCTAAACTACTAAAGTTGCATTTATTGTTAAATATATTAGATTATTAGATATTTTATCTTGATATCTTGTCTTTATCTTTTACTTTTATCTTTAGTTACTTTGTTATTATTTTTTATATTTTAGGCTTAACCCATATTTTCTTTATTATAAATACAATATCCTGTGTGTTATCTATACAAGAGAGATTAATCCCAAACCTATTTTTCACTATGTTCAACATGGTATATTGAGGTGGCACAATCCAATGATGGTATTATTATATCTCAAAGGAAATATGTATTGGATCCTAATACTAAAATTCTACCAAATCAAGGGGTACCTATGTTAGACCCCAAACAATATAGAAGACTAGTTGGAAAATTGAATTATTTTACATTTACTCATCCTACCATTTCTTTTGCAGTCAGTGTGGTAAGCCAATTTCTTAATTCCTTATGTGAAGATCATTGAAATGCAGTCATTCGTATAATAAGTACATTAAAGGAGTTATTGGAAAATGGTTGTTAGGGTTAGGGTTTTGTTGAAGGATAAAAATGAGTAAACATCAAATGTAGGGAGATTATTAGGATTTCATGTGTGTCCAATGTCCCACATAGGAAATAATGATAAGATCACTTATACATAAGTACAAAAGATCCGTAAACACATTGATGGGTATATTGTTAGTATTAAATACGAGTTTGGAACCACATCGGGTAAAATTGAATAATATGAAAAGTATGTAAGGAGAAGGGTTTAAGGTTAGGGGGGCTTCATGGTAAAACTGATTAAGATGGCAAATATAAGTAGAAAGACTCAGAATCCTAGCACATCTGGTAAAATATTGACTAAGATGAATAATATGTAAGCTGAAAGCCCCATAGACCTTTTTAGGAATTTGAACTCCCACAACGAGTAAGAAGATTAGTACATAAGTAAAAAGGACTAAAAAATCAATTGAGGAGGAGATTGTTAGGATTTACTAAGTCTAAGTCTGAAGCCCCACATCTCGTAAAATATTGAGTAAGATGAATAATATGTAAGTTGAAAGGCCCATAGACCTTTTTAGGGGGAGATTAGTATGATAAAATGTGAGTATGAAGTCCCAGATTAGTTAAAAATCAGTAAAATAACTAGTATATAAATAGAAGGACCTCATAAACTTAATAAGGGGATTGTAGGGAACCTCATAAACTTAATAGGGGTTAGGATTAGGGTTAGGGGTAGGAGTAGGGGTAGGGTTCACAGAATAAAAAGGCAATATTTTATTCATCTTATTATTATTCACTACACTACCACTGTTTCGGCTTTTTATGTATCATTTTATTTATGGGTACGTAGTATATAGCAATTTACCTTTGCTCACTTCAGCTGGAGAATTTCCAATCAGGCCACCAGCATTTGTGAATCGTTTTAGGGTTGGTTTATACACCTAGAAAATGAAAAATTGAAAAGATGCTTATGGTGATCATATAACTTTTTCTTCCATGATATTAAAGTAATAGTTTGATCTTTGCATGAATATACAAACACCCACATTCTACGTCATAAACAGATATACAACACATTCTACGTCATAAACAGATATACAACACATTCTACGTCATAAACAGATATACAACACATTCTACATGTAAATAATACAGAAGTGAAAAAAAAAACCCAATCATGCAATGTAATCCATCATTCTAATTTTTAATCGAATAAGTCAAGCCACTTTAGTCAAACAAGCAGCGTTTGTTGTTTTTTTTTAAAATTATTAAAACAAAACGGTACTCGTTATTTTCCATAACAAAATTTATACAAATAAAAGTCAACTTCAAACATTCAAAAAAAGGTTTTCAAGTGCTTTTAGATATTATAGTTGGACCTGACTCTTGATTTTCTAGTTTCTGATACAAAAATCTACTTCCAGGCACCAATGCTATTGATAATGCAAAACCAACATTTGTATTAACTTTCGTCAACCAACTCACAATTAAGATACTAACGTCAAGTCTCCTAGCAAATTTTTTAGTTAAATGCAATACAACTTAAGATTTAAGAGTGAGAAATTACGTCATAACCAACAACGCAGAATTCTGAACTCAGTAAATGAGTTGCCATGCCAAATCCCATAGCTCCAAGGCCGATAAAACCAATCCTTCTCACACTCTTAGAATCAGTAGTAAATTTAGATGCCAGTTGCTCTGGGTTATACGCATCAGCATTTGCAGCATCTAAAATTTTAACCCCGTAAACCTTTTCCCAAACCTGTCATTAAGATGAAGAAAAAATGCTTAACCTTAGAAGTGCCCCTATAATGGTATCAGATACATAATGTATCCGTCCATCATAGATGTTAAGAGAGGACACTACGGATTCTAAATAAAAAATCAACTTCTGATTGAAACTTCTCAAACAGATGTTCATCAATAACCTTGGTCAATACTGTAACATCTTCTCCACTATCAACAAGTGAAGCCCCTGAAAAAATAATTTTCCAAACTATGTAAGCTGGAAATGAGTTTTTAATTTTTATGAGGGATGTTTAGTTTACCAGTTTTGTACCGTGAATAAGTTGTAGATGAGTAGCAGCCAAAATTGGAAGCGGAAAAGTAAGTGACTTGGACATATTCAAAATGGTTTCCTTGAACATTTAAGCAAATTTTAATATCATTATAGTGTTTGCAAAAGAATAACAACAACGAAAGCAAAAAAAAAATGAATAACATAACAGTGCTTTTACACACGCACAAAGTTGCTGCAAGACAAGAAAAATGACAATTTTGAAAACAAGAGTCATGTAATATAAGGTGACTCAACAAAAGAAAAGTGACTTCATTTATGGATATGAAATAGAAATTCAAAGCATTAACTCCTAAAAAAGCAAGGGATAAGGCAATTAAGTGGGCCCATAAAGTCCTTTATATCTCTAGGACATCATTTCATAGAAGAGCTTGTTTGTGTTGGAGGACATAACAATGACAAACTCAAACCTTGAGCTGAAACTATAATTTAATTATAGGTGCTTAAAATCAAACTCCTTAAATTTTGGTTTTCAAGGCTCTAATATCATGTCAACCGATCACTTCAAAAGCTTAAGCTACAGGTTGGGGAGGTTCAGGAATGGCTTACGTCTCTGACAGCAATTAATCACCTTTTGTATCACAAGATTATATATAATCTGTAGTAAATTTGTAGAAGCTGTACGGTGTTTAAAGTTTATGTGTTTAATACATGTAAACTGTAACCTATATGTTGTTTCTTTTTACAGATTTTCAAATTTGTCCTTAAATATCAAATGTGCTTCTTAATATTTAAAAAGTTAGAAATTGAATTTAAAGGATAGACATCGGAACAAACAAAGACAAGAATCAACATGAAATCCACTGAATTGAAAGGATAAACGAAGAAACAATCTGTATGGATAGTTTCCATTTGAAATTTTTCTACTGATGAGGCAAATAGAAACAATTTTACCAGAAGAAACCATTTGAATGGATTGTTTCCATTTGGAAAATTCTTATTTGTGAGGTTTCTACGATAAAAGTATTATTAATCAAACCATGGTAGACTACTTCTGATTTTGATGTAATCATATAATCATCAAATATGACAAAAAAAAACAATTAAATATATAATTGTTCAGATCTTCATTAATCTTACCAACTCCTTAATAAAAGTGTTCAGAATTTGAAGATTAACCTCTCCCTTCAACAAAAGGGGTAAATAATTCTTGAACGCCCTACAAAATCAATGAAATTATTTCCACCTTCCAATAGAGGAGGAGGGGCATCAGTTAAACACATACCATGAATTTCCTGCAGCATTGGAAATTATATCATAGATTATCCAAGGATGAATTCCAATTTTGGCACCAAGAGAGAGAGCCTCCACTGCATTGATGAAATGAATGCCTTCCAGCATCACATTAACCATTTTAACCTTGCTGCAAAGGAAAAGGATGAAAAATTTAATAAATCTAACACATACAAAGAACACAGCAACCTATAATAGTAAATCTTGGTTTGGATGGATACAACATGTTAGGATTATAATCTAAGTTAATTATTTTCACTTCATGGGAGAGGGAGAAAAACAAGGAATGGTCCAGTTAAAGAATTTTACGTAATGGCAAGATTAGATTTTAAAAGAGCAAGAATGAAGTAAACCTGCCACCACCAATTTCACCCTCAAAAGTGAAGAGCTTTTCACACATTGCTGTCAACAAAAGGCAACAATAAATTAACCTTCAAATATAACTAAAACAAATGGCCCTTTTCTTAATGCATATCAAGTTCAAAAACTGTTTAAAACAACAGCTCTAAAATTTACCAGTAAGAATATGATGTGCACGTGCAATTGCATCTAGTCTTCCAGATGATGCAATCTAAATATTCAAGAAAAAATAGTCAAGATACAGGCCAGGTATCTAATTAGAGAAGGGAATTTATTTTTATTCTACAACCCAGCAATAAATTATTAATACAAAATAGTCAGACAATATCTTACGATGACTTTTCCATTCAAAGCATCGGATCTCCCATAAGAGACATATGCATCAACAACATAAGCAATCTCATGAATTTCTACACGATATACAAATAAATATGGTTAAGTTTGGACTCCTTTAACAAAGAATCAACAATCTTATAATGCCAAAACTATCATGGCATGTATTACCTGCTAGATCCTTCTCCAGTTTATGGAGAAATGATGGTAATAAGGTGGAACGGAGAATAAGAACAGTATCTGGTTTTAGACCTGCATAACCCAAAATACATGAAACAAAATCCTAGTACGTAAAACCTGTTTAATGCCAAAAAGCTGCATGGAGACCTTTCAAAGCACCCTCATCTCCAAAAATGAGATCATTAGTTTGATCTATGTGAGATATTAGGATAACTAGAGCTGTTACATCTGCAAGTGGGACAGAAATATATGTATTAGGGAGACCATGGAATAGTGTAATTTACATAAACTGTACAATCATGTTCTAGATAACACCGAGGGACAGTTAGACTGACAACGTCATTCCACTGATCATACTTTGAGAGAAAATCATGACCATACCAATAACACTAATAATAATTCATTAATAATCATCTTTCTTTATATGATGACTAGTTCTTTACTGAAAAGTCATGTAAAATAAATAAATGTTGAACTCGAAGTAACATGAATATGGCAAAGCAGATTTTGTGTCCATTACACGTTCACTAGAAGGAAGTTTAAAAACCAAATATCCTTTTTTAATACAAGAATGCAATAAATGCAGTATCTAAGAAAAAGTTGCAAAACCGGAAAAACAAGCAGAGAAAGGAAAACACGCAAAAAATAATGAGAATAATGCTCCCTAGAAAATGATTCTCTGGACATCTATTTTAATTGAAAATGTCCTCGACAATTACATACAACGTCCTCTAATGCAAATTATAACCGAATTCCGTGTCCAAACTCTCTCCTTTAACAACCAAGATCATCCCATGTCACGTTGAAGGCTAGAATGTCAAAACCTCTATTATAACATTTTCACGCGGACCACCTTGAGAATGGAAGAAAACGGAGAGATTCCACACCAACCAAACGAGCCATGTACAAATTTATATAAAAGATCATGAAAAGTATCTTCCATCTTAAACCTTGATCCTATGGCTTACGGGTCTTTTTTTCCTTATATGATGTTTCTTTTCTCTTTATTATCCCAGATAGTACTTCCAAGTCACACTTACTTTATGAGAGTCATGCCTTCCATATAGATTTGGGAGAGATGGACGTGCATCACTGGAGGGACCCTTTTGACCAAGAAGTAATGTTCAGCCTTAACAATCCAACAGCAGGGTCTTCGCCGCGCTTTGACAAGAGTTGCAAGTTGTCTTCAACAGTCATGCGTGATGCTGAGTTAGAAAAACGGTGATCCAGTAGGGAGCTTCTAAAACCCATGTGCATCTCAGTAGAAAGGGAGGGGACACTCTGTTAGCTCTCAAATGCTAAGCAGGGAGTTCGACGAAGATGAATGCTTTTTGAATTTGATATCATGGATCAGAAGAGTCGATAGCAATGCAGAAAGCTAAGACTCTTAATTCTCGTGCGCATGCACTAATGTGATCATTTACTCTTAAGGAAAGCACAAAATGTTATCAGAGGAGAGGACAGCCAAAAGAGTAATCCTTTAGGTGGAAGAACGTCATGACTTAAGTAACATACAACTAATTTATCCTACTTAATATTGTCACCTCCTTGAAGAATATATTTACCACGTAACAAGACTTTTAGCTTCATTGTCTGTAATTGAGCAACTGGCTGCTAAACGTAGGGCGGAAAACTTTAGCTTGCAATTGATGACAGGTGCTGTCTCTCAAATGACATTTATGGATTTTAAGGTATTACGCCTAATGTTTGATTTTTAAAGATTTCCGAAGTACATTAATTATAAAATTAGAATTTAGAATGATATCGCATTTCATATAACTAATTTATGAACTTACTACAACAAACTTGAGCAAAGAAATATAATTTATGAAATAGTCAAAGTCAACCATATGGCTGAAATTTACCTCTCCCAGCTTCCGATGGGCTTGAACATCTCACTCCTCCAAGCTTCACGATTTCTTCAATGACAGGATTATTTATCTATGGAACAATATATTCCAATTGTATGAATTAAATGCAACCTCCCATAGTAGTGGTGTTTAACAAACTAAAAAGCAAACAATAGTTCCAAAAAAATTCAAATAATAGAAAATTCATTACACTAGTATAAAAAAAACTTTTTTTAAAGTTTTTACATCGATTACTTACATTAAATGAGAGTCAAACATAGATACAAAAGACATAAATTTACATCAAACAAGATATTCGACGTAAATAGATATGAAATAATAATGAAAGATATCAAATTCACAATGCCTTGAGTCAAGAGAACTAGTTCGGTTAACCTGGCGGCAAACCAGTGGAAGTTAGAATTTGAATATTTTTAGTACAGATTATATTTTCATTTGTTCTCAAATTTATAGTGGTCTTCTTAGCAACAAAAAATTATAGTTCTCTATTTGTTTAAAGACTATATGCACTTATTGGTTATCATGAAGGAAAATATTTTCACAAGGATTGCCAATATATGTTCATAAAAATGTATTATTGATGCCGTTGATAACAGCTTTCATATGATTCGACAACTTAATGTCATTCTAAGATAGAATCTAAGGTAATTGTTTATTTTTTGGACAAAAAGATTTTTAAGTACACCCAAACGGAAACATAACTTAAATTACTACCCTGCCACCTATGCAAAATAAGTTGTTGGGTGTTCAACTAAAAGTTCTAAATTAATTTTCCTTAACTGCCCCAGTATATCCTTTATATCCTGTAGACAACAACTAAACTTTAATTATATAATAATTTTATAAATATAAAAATATTATGGACATTAAACCAACCTTATTAAACTCGGACTAATCAACCAAAACCATTTGGTTCAGAGTTTAACAAACGAATAGATATTAACAAAAGAATATTAATTAAAAAGACATTAAATAATATTAATCTTTTAAATGTATATGCAGGTTTAAATAGAATGAGTGCATATTAAAATTTAAATTATGTACATATTGATATTTATTAAGAATAATAGTTTTATATAAAGTAAAAACACAATCAGTATTTCAAATTGTTTTCTATGTTTTTTAAGATAAAACGATAAATTTTTAATTTATTATTATTATGTGTTAAACCTATTTTTAGTAGTTTGACTGGGTTCTTTTTTACTGATTTTGTATCATCCGAAGCAGACGTCTCACAGGTTCCTAGTTCGACAAGAAATAAGTTCTCAATCAGACAAAAGAACTGAATTCCAGTCCAACGAGACTGGTAAAGTTTTGAGAATGATCCCAAGAATTAAAATCACAGCAATATTATATTTAAAGACCAATTGGTGCAATTAAAACTTGAGATTTATAAGACCAATAGACCGTGATTACAAATATAATATAAAAATTAAATTAAGTCAAAATCTTATTACAAGTCTTTCAACTTAAAAAAGGGAAAAAAGGAAAAGTTCAGCCTAAAGTTCTCAAGTCAAAAAATATTTCTTAAAAAAAAGCTGGATTAAATTTCCAATCTTCTGCATACAATTTTCAAATTAATTTTGAGATGTTAATAAATAAATAAAAATTCCCTCAAAATAACTTACTTTTTGTATGTTCATTTCTCCTTCTAAACAGCTCCTTTACATAATAATAATATTATTATTATTACGATAAAAATTAGTCTTTATATATGGATTAAATTATATTTAATGATAACAGACAAAAAACAAATTACATGTTACATAAATTTAAACTTCACCTAAATTAGCTTATAACTAAATTAAAATCTTCATAGACTTTTGAAAATTAAATTGATCATTTAAAAGAAATTGTTAAACAAACTTGAGCTCGTGATAAGGCTCAAAGAACAATGTTACCATTTCAAGGCCAGTGCAAGGAAGGGATAACCTCAATACCTCAGAAGAGGATTTGTTTCACTTATGGACACCTTTGACATTTGGATAAGATTAAAAAATGCATATTTTCTAATGATGTATCATTTTCTTAAGAAGCTAACTTGAGAAAAATATTTCTTTTATTGATGAATATTAAAAATTGTGTTTGATAATACTGAAAAATTAACTATTAATTTATTTGACTCATTTACAAGTTAATTAAATACTTTTATAAATACTTTAAAGTACTTTATTTTTTAACTTGTGCTAATTCAATTATTTTATTTTATTTTTATTTCTTATATTTTAATGTATTTTTTACTATTTTTTAATTTGTTTTATTATTACCTATTTTACTTCAATAGAGACAATTATATTTTTTTTTGTATTATGTAGATTTTTTTAAAATTTTATACACTTCAAATTAAAAAATCACATCATCAAGTATATACAACCTTTAAAAGATAAATATAAAACTAAAAAATTTAATTATTTAAAAAAAATAAAAATATAATTCATAATAATATATTTTCTTCGTAAAAACACAAACTTCACTTACATAATAAATTTCTGTAATTATATTCTTTTAATTTATATTTCATTTATCAAGTAGTTTATCGATAAGTTTATTCTATAAGTGAAAATTTTTTAAGTCAAAGGAAAATACTGAAAGAAAATAAATTTTGTGAATAAAATCTGAGATTTAAAGAAAAAAAATAAATTGTGAATAAACAGCTGAGATTTAAAGAAAAAAATTAAAAAATTGAAATAATTTGTTTATAAAGAGAGAGAGAGAGAGAGAGAAAACCCAAAAAATCCTGCTAAACAAAATTTAAAATTACAAATTATACCGGTTTCATTTATTATTTAATATTTTAACTTTAATTTTATAATTTTAATAAATATGAATCAATAAAATATTAAATTAAAAGAACTAAATAAAAATTGTTTAACCTACACATTTTTTTTCTCAGCAACAAATTGAATATTTTTAATCATACACTGAATCCTGATATTTTGCATTAGTTTTACCCTATGATCAATGCATTTTAAATCTTCTTTAAGTTATGATAATGGTTGTACAGGCGTTTCCCTTTCAGAAAGAATAACGACAACAACTAAAGCAGAGAGTAAAAAACAAAAGAAATTATGCAAGCTAGAGGATTAAAAGATTAATTGAACCTAAATAAATTATATATTATAAAAAAATATTGTTATATGAATTCACTTTTCACGCATTCTTCTAGAAGTAAATCGAACCGTTGAATATAAATGACGGCCTATATTTTACTAGTAACCAGCATCCAAAACTGAACCGTTGGATTTTCATTCAACGGATCAATACTAAGTCACTGCATGA
The DNA here is from genome assembly GCF_016808095.1 of Vigna angularis. Taxonomy (NCBI): domain Eukaryota; kingdom Viridiplantae; phylum Streptophyta; class Magnoliopsida; order Fabales; family Fabaceae; genus Vigna; species Vigna angularis. Next base: position 33,172,988 of record NC_068977.1, on the reverse strand, counting down.
CGTGAGAAAACCAAAATGCGAGAGCACACAATCAGATTCCTAATTCCTAATTTGCACCTACGGCAAAAAAGTGGAGTATGCTGTGATTCTAGCGTGATAGATCCTATTCGTATGACTGCTCATATGAGACTGTTCAAAGAAAGCTAACCTCAAAAGCTCGCACACCGTATCCACGGCGAATCGCAGAATGCGCCATCTCCAAGCTGAACTCATCAACGCCGACAAAACCGATCGCCTTCTGAGACGCCATTGTGAAGAACCTTCCGATTGATTTCAGTCTACTTCAGAGGAGATAGAGACGAGAATAAAATCAATAAATAGATAGGTAAAGTGAGAATCGAACTTAATTAAAACAGAAACGATGAAATGGGGAAATTGCAGAAGTTCGGACAAGGAAGGAGTAAGGAAATTACGCCTCTGTTCTGTGCCTTTTTGTTTTCTATTTGCTAAAAAAAATTGGAGACTCGTGCAGAATGCGCGATCCCGAGGACTATAAAGATTCCCTTAGGATGGAACCATTTATTAAAGAAATGTCCTTACTGGATCAATTATTAAAAATGTACACCTAATTAATGATATTTGTAATTCACTCTATTAATTTCTCTGATTTTATCTCCATAAATTTCTTTATAGTTTAATGAGTGTAGTGCCAATTATTTCATTTTAACATGTAGTTTTAAATTCAATTTATTGTGGTAAAACTTAATTAATTATTACTTTCATTTCATTGTATAGTTTTATTTCAATTATATTGAATAAAAACATTTAATAGGGTTATATATTGATACACATGCTCGCTATAATTTATTGATAAAGCATTTAATAAAGAATCAACCGATTAGAGACCCACGTTAAGGTATTCCTACCTTAAGTTGATCTATTTTCCTTAAATAGAAGAATAAATTATTATCTCTTCCTAATCACTCTTAAAAGACAAACTTAAAAATAATATTATTCTCTTCGTTCCAATTTATTAATTTGTTTTTGCACATTTTTATGATATGTTTACAACTCAAATTAACAACCACAAACTTGCGTTAACCTCGCCAGTATTCCTTAAAACATGTCAACTAAAGAAATCACATGTTACTCAATCATTTTATAAATTTATTCATTGTTGTTTTTAGTGATATCTCCGATCTACACTAAGTGACAATGCATACGTTGTTAGGTAGATTTCATCCCAACATTTTTCTAAATTCCTTATATTCCAATCCTCCCATAAACATAGACGAAGTTGGAATGCAAATAACTTAGTATATATCACACTATAAAAGAAAACTAAAGTGGGAACAAACAAGCAAGAAAAAACTCCACTCTCCTCCATAGGCACTTCTACTTTCAAACAAAGTAACAAGTATGACAGCTATACTTTCCATAGTGCTAGTCGATATTTTAATACATATTATCACGTCTTAATTTATTGACAAAGCATTGAATTGAATAAAAAATATCTAATATTCCAGAGACACGAATATAAAGCTGGTTGCACTTTTCATCTTTTAGGTATGGTCATGGATACGATTTTAGTTTTCAAATTACGTTAACTGTATTTTCTTTTTTTATATTTTGAATGTTTGATTAATTTTTTATATTATCGAATTTTTAATTGACTCTTCGCAATATTAATATAGTAATCGGGTGATTCCAAGACAAGTGAAGATCACGTCAATAAAAAATAATTTATAGATAAATTAATTGCACAGTTTTAATATGGAAGACATTTAGGAATAAAAATACGTATTTCTGGAGTAAAATATCATAATTAATTACTATATCTGGATGTTAAAAGTACTATTAAATCTAAAATAGATAAATATATAAGTAGAATTGGTTAGGGGATATTTGTCTTAAAAAATTAAAACTATTTATTACTTTCTAAAAATTTAAACAAAAAGGAGATAAATAATCTTGAAATATTTAAAATTATTTTTAACGTAAGGTCTACTAATTTTTTTAATATATTGTATTTTTTGATATAAATATCCTAAAACACGCCATTAACCTATAAAGCAGTATTAGATAAAAATAATCAATATATTAATTATCTTTTAAATATATAACATGTTCAATGATTCTCCAACTTAATCTGCAAGTGTACGGCGTATCTTTTTCACTGACTCATTTCCTAGTCATTCATAATTCTAATCCAAATATAAAAGCTGTCTATGTCCCACATCGGTTATTTCCAAGTCGTCACGTATGCTACTGGTGATTACCAATTTTATAATTTTGGATTAATAATTTTTTTAAATTCAATGTAAATAAAATATTAATTTATTGTCAATAACAAATTTAAAAAGTTTACTAGATATAATACTATAATTTTTAATTAATTTCAAATTATTAGTATCTGCGAGCTTGTTTTATTAATAAACGAGTAAAAAGTTTATGTTCACTTTATTTATGTGTATACGTACTCGTTAAATTGTTGCTTTTCAATCTATAATGTATTTTACGAGTAGATATTTGTATTTTGACATCCTATCTCCATATACCATATTTTATATGTTTAATCATTCAAGAGGTCTCTTTTTTTCGGTGAGAATCTCAATTTGGTCATGTTCTTTTTCGGCGTCTCAATTGAAGCTTATTTTTATAAAAATTGCAACAATTTGATCCTTGTCGTTAAATTGAACCTAACGGCGTTAGTATGTGATTGACGTGGCATGCTGAACTGACTTTTTAATTGACGTGGATATTTGTATTTTTTTTAAAAACAAAGAAATGGATAACACATCACCCATCTCTTCTAACACACCATCACCATCAATCATGAAATCTGGAAAACCATTGCGACTCGAATCTGCTACAGTTAATGCTGCACCACCATCTTCTTTGTCTGGCACAACCAAGGGATCCTCAGAATAGTCTGTAACTTTCATCCTTTCACTGAGTTCACTTCCCAACTCATCATCAGTTTCATCATTTTGGCATTCCTCCCAAAAATCATGAAGACTCATTTGCCTGCTTCGCTGGGTAAGAACAATGTTTTTTCCATCAAGCAATTTAATCTCATCCTCCCAAACACGGTATCTGCAAGATCCATGACCCTATATAACAATCATCAGTTCAATGATACATTTTCAAGATAACCCAAAAGGATACTTACCATATACATCAAGCAACTTATAGGCACCAAAAATCCAATATCATCCCTCTTATGGTACAAAACATAAATTTTTCTCCAAAAACCCAATACACACACATACACAAAAAAGAACCATAACATCAATCAGAAAATAAAGATGCAAACTTGCAAGTGTTAGAAGCGTACACAATGCCCCTCGTCGCTGTCCACGGCCGTCCCAAATCAAGCAAGGCCTTCGCCGCCGACCTCGCCTCCTTCATCTGGAGCGGCTACAATGTCTTCCTCGCTCCCTCCCTTCGGATACCTGTTCCGTTCGAGAATTCCCTCACCGTCCAGTTCATCCACATCCACATCCACAACGATTTCGATAGCATGGGTAGCTCCACATCCAGCCTCGATTGGAAATTGATCAAGAAGAGCTTTAGGCTTGGAACGAGTGGTCGGGGTCAACGTCGATGTAGAGGGTGTCGTCAGAGACGGTGACAGCAAGGGAGGCGGCGTCCTCAACGGAGAGAGGGTTCGCTTCGGTACCGGTGAGGTCGTCAATGTCGAGGCGCAAGGGTTCCGCGTTCATGGAGACCAGGTGGTCACGGTTTCGACTTTGCGGGATTGGAGTTGGCATTGAGGTGGCTGGTGCTCCGATGATGGATTAGGGGAAATGTTAGGGTTTTTGGAGGTGGAAGATGATGATGTGTTAAGGGTAATAACGTGGTTCAGTTGAATGTTTAATAAAAAAAAAAATTCCACATCAGCAAGCCATGTCACCATACATTAACGCCGTTGGACTCAATTTAACGGTAGAGACCCAATTGTTGTAATTTTCATAAAAATAAGATCTAGTTGAGACGCCGAAAAAAAACAGGATCAAATTGAGATTTTTGCCGAAAAATGAGATCTCCTGAATGATTAAACCTATAATAAAATATCACTCTTCAGCTATTTTCAAACATACTTACATTTAAAAATCATATATCATCTACGTTATATAATACGAATCTATATTGGGGGGAAATTGTAAAATCAAACGTAACAAAAAACGTGCAGGTGCATAGCTTTCTTTTATTTTTAATATCTTTTAATTTTCGAAAGATGGCTATACATAAATATTGCATAAAATTTTTAATTAAGTCTCTTTTCCGAAATTGTATGATAACGTAGTGGTTTGTATCAGTTGACAAAGAAATCAAACTGATGTTAATTTAAATATTAAAAAATCAATTATAACTTTTACCGGTATAGATTAAAAAAATCATATAAATATAGAACCAAACAAGTGATTTAACCATTTTTTAAAGTGAATATTAACTATCAATTATAAACCGCTGTATCATGAATATTCTTTCATGATAATGTTTTTTACATATCATGCTACAACTGTGTGATTACAAAATCTTTTTGTACATAATTGAATAAAAAATTAACCCAACAGAAATTATACTCTTTTGAAAAGATTGTATTTGGATGAGAAAAAGATAGAAGATAAAGATAGAGAAACAGGAAAATGTAACAGTAGAATTTTGTAACAGCTGGTGAAACATTGTTTGTTATTATTACCTCGTAGCAGTTAATGTTACGTTGGATCTGTTCTTATATAGGAGTTGTGTTATTCAATCTGATCACTTCAGTCACCTTCATACTCTTTTCCTTTTTCTCTCGCGGTTTATTTTATACCTCGTAGCAGTTAATGTTATGTTGGAATAAAATTCGTAGCAGTTAATTATTCAATCTTTACCTCGTAGCAGTTTATTTTATATAAATTTATTTAAAGTTTCAAAAGCAATTCATTATAATATTTTAAAATTTTGAAAAGTTAAATTAACTTATTAAAATAATTAAATTAATTCAAAGACTAAATAAACTATACTAAAATTTAAAAAAGAAACTAAATTTAATAAAAAATTCAAACACACTTAACTCATTAAATATTATTGTAAAGCTTGTACTCTAAAATGATAGTTGTCTTAAAAGAACAAGAGTACAACACTAATTGTCTTATCATAACCTTGTCAATAGCATTTCTCGACCACCTTTTATGACCAAGAGAATCCAAAATGAACAATTCCCTTGATTGAGAGTTCACATAATAGCACCACCAATGGTCATCACCAACAATGGGCACAAACAACTAAAAAACCACAACCACAAACATCAATACATTGAACAACACATGTTATGACAAACCTATAATACATGTACTTGCAAATTCAGATGTTAACAAATGATTCAATGAAAAACATTGAGGTTGGAATAAATTATGGTAATGTGTTGGTTCCAATAGTTGTCGCTTTTTTTTGGGAATCTTCATTCTTTCAATAACCATTGTCTACAAAAATTGCATCCATAAAATTACTTCAAACATATGTATTTTATTACATTGGTATAAAAATTAATAATTAACGTACCGCAAAAAATAGATTGAAACAACACCGACTAATAATTCCTGATTTGTGCAATTGATTATACATCATCATCCTAGTGGCAAACAACATAACCTAAACCAAAAGTTCATCAAACTTATTCACCCACATAAATGGTTCTTATTATACAAGTTTTGGTTCATAACACAACTTACCATGTTATCAATCTTTCCACGAGGTCACTAGCATTGCAAGTCTGCTCTGGTCAAGATGTTGTTTGACACCTCCACAAACACTCTATATACAAAACAAATTCATGATAATGTTCATTTCAAACACATTTATAAATCATATAATTTATATATGTAACCATTGTTCTGTGTATAACTTACTGATCACCATCATTATAAAGCGCTGAAGTGTAGGTGGTGTAAACACTTGCACAATCAATGTTGTCATTTGTGAAAGGTCCCTCCATACCCGCATCCATAAAATTCACAATAGCTAAATCTCTTATTTTGTCATTTATGTAAGGTCCCTCCATCTCCATACCATAACTTACACATTAGGATTTGTCTCCCAACCAAAAGTTAGTGATTCCTTTATTTTGTCATTGTGTAATTGTTCTTTAGTCAAATTGCAATCCCACAATATCTTCAAAATCAAATACAATTTTACATTATCAACAAATCATATTAAGAAAATAACACGACAAATTTAACCAACATATAAAAAGAAATGGAATTACCTCAGTTCGTTCAAAACTTGATTTTATTTTTTTCCTTTTATCTTTAATTACAACCCAATCAAGAAATCGAAGATAAATACACATTCCACCAATATGATACAAACTTATGTGTTCAACCCACAACTGTAAAGTTCACCACAACAGTTACAAATCTTTAAAAAAATATCAATATTTATTTCATAAGAATTAAATAAATAAATGTAAAAACACACTTGTAAAACTAATGCACAACCATCTATGTGTAAACTTCGTTGTAAGTTTTGCGGTTGTATTTATCGGATGTCCGATTCAAACTACTAATTATCAAACTATGTACAACATCACTCTAGTTGTATATATTTTGTTCATTGATGTTGTACATAGTTTGATAATTAGTAGTTTGAATCGAGCATCCGATACATACAACTGCAAAACTTACCACGAAGTTATACACATAACTGGTTGTGCAGTAGTTTTGTAGGTGTGTTTTTACATTTATTTATTTAATTCTTACAAAATAAATGTTGATATTTTTGGAAAGATTTTTAATTGTTGTGATGAATTTTACAGTTGTGCATTGTTTAACACATAAGTTTGTATCATATTGGTAGAAGGTGTATTTATCATCGATTTCTTGATTGGGTTGTAATTAAAGATAAAAGAAAAAGAATAAAATCAAGTTTTGAACGAACTGAGGTAATTCAATTTCTTTTGATATGTTGGTTAGATTTGTCGTGTTATTTTCTTAATATGATTTGTTGGTAATGTAAAAGTGTATTTTATTTTGAAGATATTGTGGGATTGCAATTTGACCGAAGAACAATTACACAATGACGAAATAAAGGAATCACTAACTTCTGGTTGGGAGACAAATCCTAAGTCAAATGATGACAATTTTGAGTTTGTTAGAGTTGTGGAAAAGCAAAGGGTGTTGAGGACCAGAGTTGATAACCATGCACAACGACTTGAGGAGTTACAAATGAAAATAAGATGTCTTGAAGAAGAGGTTTTCAATGAGATGCCATCTTTTAATGATGGTATGGAGGGACCTTGCATAGATTACAAAATAAGAGATTTAGCTATTGTGAATTTTGTGGATAGGGTATGGAGGGACCTTCCACATATGACAACATTGATTGTGCAAGTGTTTACACCACCTGCAATTCAACGCTTTGTAATGAATATTATCATGAATTTGTTTTGTATATAGAGCGCTTGTGGAGGTGTCAAACAACATCTTGACCAGATCAGACTTGCAATGCTAGCGACCTCGTGGAAAGATTGATAACATGGTAAGTTGTGTTATGAACCAAAACTTGTATAATAAGAACCATTTATGTGGGTGAGTAAGTTTGATGAACTTTTGGTTTAGGTTATGTTGTTTGCCACTAGGATGATGATGCATAATCAATTGCACAAATCAGGAATTATTAGTCGGTGTTGTTTCAATCCATTTTTTGCGGTACGTTAATTATTAATTTTTATACCAATGTAATAAAATACATATGTTTGAAGTAATTTTATGGATGCAATTTTTGTAGACAATGATTATTGAAAGAATGAAGATTCCCAAAAGAAAGCGACAGCCATTGGAACCAACACATTACCATAATTTATTCCAACCTCAATGTTTTTCATTGAATCATTTGTTAATATCTGAATTTGCAAGTACATGTATTATAGGTTTGTCATAATATGTGTTGTTCAATGTATTGATGTTTGTGGTTCTTTAGTTGTTTGTGTCCACTGTTGGTGATGACCATTGGTAGTCCTATTATGTGAACTGCCAATCAAGGGAATTGTTCATTTTGGATTCTCTTGATCATAAAAGACGGTCCAGAAATACTATTGACAAGGCTATGGTAATACCATTAATGTTGTACTCTTATTCTTTTAAGACAACTATTATTTTAGAGTACAAACTTTATAATAGTATTTAATCTATTGAATATAAATTTATAAGATTGCTACTTTGTAAGACTTATTCAATACGATTAACAAATATGCAAATTGTAAGGAGTGGGAATTTAAGGTGGTTGGAGAATATTTGTCAGTGCAACCCAATACATTAGTGACATTGTCAATAACCAATTTATTGGGTTGTGTGATAGATGAGATGTTTCTAATCTTTGTTTAATGTGTAGGTATGATTGTGGTCTGTTGATGATTAAATATATGGAATTATGGGACCAAATACCTAAATATGTTGTTGGGAATAAAAAGCCCGATTACACAACAGTTTCTAGTATTTATATATATGTTTATTTTAATATGATTTATGATAAGAGGTTTTTAAGCGTAATATTTGACAAGAGTAATATTATTGCAGGAACAATTACAAGTTGTTTGACAACAAATGGTTCATGAGTGGGTCTTACTCGAACAAAATCTTCATCGAAATACGGTAATGAAGAAATGTGAGATGCTATAGGCAATGATGAAGTGATAAAGTAGGAGAACATGAACAAGTTCAATGCACTGAAGAAGGGGAAGAACTTGTAATATAAGGTCAACATGACTTGATTGATGTACATATTGAAGACGAAGTCCATGAAATATGATTGATTAGGATACAATCTTTGTTATTGGTTTTTAGGTTGTTTATTATGTGTAATCAAGGACCACATAATGGATTAATTATGTAGTGGTAGCACCAATGACAGTTTATAATCCGTGCATGGCTATAATTCAAAATTTGTTCACTAGGATATATCATTGATTAGGACGGTGGGACGATGTTTGCACCAACATGAAAAATTGTAGAAGATGACTTATTGTACTATGTTTTCAGTGAATGAAAATGTTTAAATGAGCAATGTGTATTTTGTTTTACATATATGTACAAGGTCATTATTATTTTTTGTTCCAGGTAGTTCTTTTAACAGATTCTTATTTTGGGTATGGTGAACAACTTCAATCAATGAAATTGCTGTAGTTGTAAGCATACAAAATCACATATTGAACTTAATCAGTTTTTAGTTATACAGAACCAGCTTCAAAAATAACCAAATAAGAATGGGCAAATAACCAGTTAGTACAACAATAAATTTGATGAAATGTAGTCAAAAGAATCACATCATTTGTTGTAAATAACGTCTTTCATACTAGACCACATACCCTTCATTGTATAACCACTTACTACACCAAAGTAATATGATCCTTGATATTGAACTGAAGCATTTTTTAATTTGTACATAACTAGGTTAAGAAATAACTAGATAAGACTTAAGACATAACCACTTACTGCACCAAAGTAATATGATCATTCATATTCAAGTTAACCATTTTTATTATTGTACAGAACTCCTTTCACATAAAACCACATAGGAATGTGTACATAACCAGTTACTGTACCAATAAATGTGATGAAATGTATACTCACGAACCACGAGATTTGTTTGAGATAAGAAGTTCCATTGCAGACCACAAACTCTTCATTGGATAACCACTAACTGGACTAAGTACTATGATCCTTGATGTTTAACTTAAGCATTATTGAAGTTGTACATAACGACCTTCAGAAATAACCACATAAAAATTAGTGCATAACTAGTTACTGCACCAATAACTGTGATGAAATCTATCCTAAAAAACTACTACATTTGTTTCACTACGAGTTTCATAGCATACCATAAACTCTTGATTGGATAACCACTTACAGGACTAATTAATATGATCCTTCATATTCAACTTTAGCATTTTTGTAGATGTACATAACAAGATTAAGAAATAACCACATATGAATGAGCACATAACCAGTTATTGCACCATTAAATATGATGAAATGTATGCTAAAGAACTAGTACATATGTTGTACATAACAACTTTCATACTAGACCACAAAGCCTTCATTGGATAATCACTTACTGGACTAATTAATATGATCATTCATATTCAACTTCACCATTTGAAAATACATAACAAGTTACTACACCAATAAATGTGATGAAATCTATCCTCAAAATCTACTACATTTGTTTTACACGAGTTTGATAGCATACCACAAACCCTTTATTGGATAACCACTTATTGCACTAATTAATATGATCCTTCATATTCAACTTAAGCAATTTTATACATGTACATAACCAGCTTAAGAAATAACCACATACGGGAGAGCACATAACCAATTACTGCACCAATAAATGTGATTAGATATATCCTCAAGAATCACTACATTTGTTGTATATAACGAATTTCATACTACACCTCATACCCTTGATTGGATAACCACTTACTGCACCAAAGTAATATGATCCTTTATATTCAACTGAAACATTTTTTTATTTGTACACAACGACCTTAACAAATAACCACATAACACTTAAGATATAACCAGTTACTGGACCAATACTTATGAAATCAGTTTTTGACTCACTTGTGCCATCTGTGTTTGATTTTTGCAAGGTGCTCATAATTAATTGTTTAAATCATTCTACTTCGTCGTATTATTGTTTAAGACTTATTCAAGTGCAAGATTAGATGACCAATTCTTTTGTTATTAATAATTTGTCAGATGGACATAACGAGTTTAATATATAACCAAATATTCACAATACCTACAGGAAGGTATACAACATTTATCAGACAAGTCCTAACAATTAACGTCTCCCCAAGACCCCATAGCAACTGGGTTCCACCAAACCCAACCAATACAGACCACAATATCTATCAATATTATCCAATAAAATGCCAAATTTAAGCTAATCGGTTTACTTAACAATATGCCATCTTCAAACATCAATCACCCAATACAAAGCATAAATTATCATATCATCAACAGACCTCTATGAATTCATTCAATGTTTTAATCTCATTTATCAGCCAGATGAGAGAGACAACTCAATACAGTATAATATACTTAGAATATAGGACAATCAAATTTGTCAAACAAGGAACCTAACCAAACAAACATCCCAAATTACACATTCAACCAGGCTTTTCAAATTAGACAAATATTACCTTGTTCTCTCATTGCTTCTCACTCGCCACCTCGTCACACAGATTGAGCATCCCGTGTTCTCCCTAGCGCAACTCTCTCTCACGACCTTACCCCTTTTAGTCTAGGGTTTTAAAAAATGAAGCAAAAGGAAAATGAACATAGACAAATAATGAGAAAAGAAGAAATGAAGAAGAAACATACAATTTTCTTCCGATCATGTTCATCTTCCAATCACATCCACCCTCCGATTAAGTGGCATCCATGGAGTTCTCGTGTTCTCTATCAACCCTAACTCTAACACGAAGAGTTACTTTTCCAAAATGAAATGGTTCAGACCTTGCAAAAGTAAAATCACAGCAACTAAATCCAAAATGAAATGGTTCAGACCTTGCAAAAGTAAAATCACAGCAACTAAATCCAAAATGAAATGGTTCAGACCTTGCAAAAGTAAAATCACAGCAGCTACCTTCGATTTAGTGAAACTATCTTTGCTTAAGTGAAACGCACCGTTTCATTTATTCCGCTCTCAAACACTGCAACAGCAATCCCACTATGTAAATGACAAAATTAGCCTTCATGAAATTCACACAATTTGGGCCCGTGTCAAATGAGTGTGAAACACTTTAACCATTTGGAATTGCGGTTTCACTGCTTCTATGCTGACAAGCTGGGAGCGTAACGCATTTATCTAAGGTGCGAATTCGCCGTAATTGTTTGTAACAAGAGCTTGCGAATGTTCTCTCTTCATTTTGTAGCTGCGTTACTTGAACCTGTTGTGTGAGCAGAAGAGGTTTGAATTGCTGCCGCAATTGCGGTTATTTTGGTATTGCGCGAAATAACAGATAAATGCGACCATAACTGCGGTCGCGTTGACGTTGCTGCCACAATCGCGATCGCGAACAGTGTTTCAAAACATCGTGTGAGGTTGAGGCTCGTCTTGTTTCTAATGTGTGTACATTGATGGTGTTTACTTAGGTTTTCGTAACTTTTTGTGCATTCTTGAAATTTTAGTTTGATCATTGCTATTAAGTCACTCTTTGCTGTTGTTTGATGTAGTTTTTGTAGATTATAAATTCACGAGGGAGATTAAATAAATACGAAGTTAGGCGCATGAAAAAATTGTTGTTCCTGATATGCTTAAGTCAGTACTTAAGGTATTTAAAAGAGCTGTTGCGAGCATTTCTTTTTTTTGTGCCTTCTTTAGTTTTTATTTTTTTTTATAAATGAAGCCATATTCAGATGTGCCAGGAGTGGAGCTAAGTTCTGTTTGTAACTAGGCCATAACTTGTCTGGCTTTTAGTCCCACTCAAGTGAAAGAGAAAGGGGTTGAAAAGGTATGAATGATTGGCCATTGATTTACATTTTTATGGTACGACAAATTTCGTTTTCATACTTCTATCTACTGACATATAACATCTGTCAGAACTCAGAAGCAGTCATAATTCCTTAATGGAGAGTTCTGAAGAGGAAAATGATGGAGTCTCCAGAAATCATGTCCCCAAGGAACTGATTCGTTTAGCATCTAATGGTGCAAAATTTGTTGACGAAGTACTCAATGGTCAAAATGAATGTTGTCTGGAGAGTTTTCGCATGGATAAACACGTATTTTATAAGTTATGTAATATCCTGCAAGCCAAGGGTTTATTGCGTCACACAAATCGAATCAAAATTGAAGAGCAACTAGCCATATTTGTGTTCATAATTGGACATAATCTACGGACAAGAGCAGTTCAAGAGTTATTTCGTTATTCTGGAGAAACTATTAGTCGTCACTTTAACCATGTTTTGAATGCTATAATGTCAATTTCACTGGAACTATTTCAGCCTCCTGGCTCTGTTGTTCCTTCAGAAATCTCTGAAGATCCTAGATTTTATCCATATTTTAAAGTAAGATTTCAGAAATGGCTTTGATCACTATCTTGTATGGGTTGATTTTGTCTTACTTTTGAAAACTCTTTAATAGGATTGTGTGGGAGTAATTGATGGTATACATGTACCAGTGACGGTAGGTGTAGATGAGCAAGGACCTTTCCGCAACAAGAATGGTTTACTTTCACAGAATATTCTGGCAGCTTGCTCGTTTGACCTCAAGTTCCATTATGTTTTGGCTGGATGGGAAGGATCTGCTACAGACTTGCAAGTTTTTAATTCAGCAGTTACAAGACGGAACAACTTGCAGGTCCCTGAAGGTAAATATTCTGTTATTTTATTTGGGTAAATTTATGTAAAATGCGGTTATGATTTAGGTTGTAATACTGTTTGAACTCTGCCTCTTGAATAAAACCAACTTCTAACACTCGGAAGTTAAAGTCATTCTATTTCAATTGTATGATATACTGATTTGGAAGATCTGAACTCCTTTGGCCTTTTAAATTCATATCAATTTCATTCTTGTATCAAAAGTTGTATGCTTCAATTATGTCCTAAATAAACCAGAGTAACAAGATGTAATGTTTTTATAACCAACCCTTTCAACCAGCTACCCATTTCATTTTTGTATAAAAAACAGTTAATTACATTTCTTGCGCATTGTATATGTAACAATCCCTTCGAAATTAACTGTTGATATGGAATGAAACTTCACTTCCAGCTCAAAAAATGTTTTTGGTTCATTGTTGTGAAATTATGCATGTTATGATTCATCCCTTCTTCAAACCAAATAGAAGAAAAAAAAATCTTCATGTTGCTCTCTGTTGGGCTTCTCTAACTTTGTGTATTGTTTGAACTGGTTTTTACTTATCCCCAAAAAAGTCGAGATTCAGTCTCCGTAATGTGGAAATACTAGACGTCAATCCTGTTGACTCATCCATTACTATATGAACAATTTTCCTTTAATTTTCTTGGGTCGATTTCTCGCTCACACAAAATCCATACGTTTCCTTTTCTTCTGTCCATTTCTCACACTTTCATCGAATCCTGTTGATTCGTTGACCGTCCCTATGTTTGTTCTAGGCAAAGCTCAAAGAGATGATTAAGGGTTGAGCGGCTTCTCATTTTTTGGATTTGAGGATATTATGTTCTCTCCGTAAATGCCCATTAATTTGGTTTGAAAATAAAAAGCATGGTGTATTTGATTGAAGGGAAATAAAGGGAGAGCATTTTTTTTTAATTTGATATCTTTTTGTTTAAAAGGTTAGTTGGGTGGAGAGGAAATGAGTGGCCTCCAAAATCCCCCTTCCATCTATTTTTCTTTCCTCTGATATTGAGGGAATTTATAGGAAATAGTGTAATTTATAACTATTGGACTATACCAGCTAAATTGCTTCCTCATCTCCTTTAATATTAGTAATGATATTGCAGTGTGTGATTCATGTTTTCCCTTCCCCTTTCTTGAACCAAACACAAAAAGGAGACTCTCCCTTTTCCTTTTATCATTTGAACCAAACGTATTGGAAACTTTTACCATCTATCCTTTAGCTGCATCAAATAGAAGTTGATCAAGATGGTATATATTTCATTATTTAGCTAATTTCAACTTTTATTTGGTTGTACTTGAGAGATTGATGGTTAGGAGATGAAAATGGCAAATGCCACCTTAGGTGATTGATTGGAGATGTATTCCTATGTTCACAGAGCAACTAATGGAAAACATTTCCAACTTTTTATATTCAAGACTTAATCGAAACATATGAAGCTAACACAACAAAAATGAAACATGATGCAAACTTAAGGGTCAAATGATTAATTATTTCCTATGACTTCCATACACTCTGTCCTATGATACAGGTAGATACTACATCGTAGACAGTAAGTATCCAAATGTGCCAGGTTTCGTTGCTCCATATTCCATTCCCTACTACAAGGAATTTCCCAGCGATTTCCACCCACAAGATGCTACAGAGCTATTCAATCAACGGCACTCATTATTACGAAACGTCATAGATCGAACTTTTGGGGCTTTAAAGGCACGATTTCCTATATTGATGTCTGCTCCTTCTTACCCATTACAAACACAAGTGAAGTTGGTAGTGGCTGCATGTGCATTACACAATTTCATTCGCAATGAGAAGCCAAACGATTGGATTTTCAAGATGTATGAGCATGGTTCATTTCCAATGGAGGAATCAGAACCCCAATTAGAGATGGCAGTGGCACCAAAGATGGATGTCGAGAGCCAGACTCAGGCATCAGATCATACTTTTGATTCTGAAGAAGTTGTACATGATGCTTCACAGTTAAGGAATTCTATTGCTGCTGAAATGTGGAATGATTTTATCCAAGATTTCCCCCCATGTAAATTTCATTAATCAAGCTTATATGATCATATTAAGTTTTCATCTTCCTCAGGATCTACAGTATGAGACTGTTGTCATAGTTTACATTAGCGTTTTTTATAAAACAGAAGTAACCCTGTACATCACATCTCATCTCATAAGCTTTTTGCTTTTAATTATTGTAAGATATTACGCTTCAATATTGGAGCCAATGATCCTTGGCAATAGATGAATTCAGTAAAAGGTCGATTTAGGAGAAAAAAAACATTCAGATTTTCTACTGTGGACTTTTCTTCAAAAATTGGTTTCTTTGCCAATTTTTACTATCCAAATTTCCTATAGTTGTTTGGAAGATGTTTTTTTTTTCTCAGTACCTCCTTTTGTTACCAAGTGAGGTCATGTGAGTGACCTTCTCATTCAATATTCATAGTCTGTTCAAGCCAAAATGATATAGTTACATTTGGTGTACAGGGTACTCAAATGTTGATGGGACCATAAGAAATATACTGACATGGAATTGGGAATGAAGGTACATAGACAGAGAAGTGACTTAGCTTGAAAGGCTAATACATTGCTGTCATGTTATGGAACTTCGGCACGTGATTCAGTACGGTATTCCCTAAGACATTATGATATTCCTCACATTCTTCTGCATTGGTAGTTTTATGCCATTCAATGAACTTCAAAATGTGAAGTTACCTCGGACAAATATTTTTGTTACATAGATAATCATGTTAATATTTTACTTTAATTTAATAGGTCCAAAAAATTTCTTAATATACTCCCTACACAGTACACATGTTTGTTATTCATCCTTTTCAATTTCATATATTTCTATAACCATTTTAAGTTAGCAATGATAAATAGTACTTGAATAGATACTAATTCAAGTTAACATATTTCCTGATTTTTTAAGATGGCAATGAAACAGGAAAACAGTGGAATGAAAATATTTGTCATATCTACTGTTTCTTACACGATTTTTTGAAGTGAGAAATATGGTAAAATAAGTTACTATTTAACATTTCTTTGTATAAAAAAAATAGAAAAAATGTTCTCAATTTTAGAAAGGCCAAAACCTTTATAGAATGAATGTGCAACATTTGTGCTTGAAACTTTTTCCATGAATCCCAAACCCCCCCAATTGAGCTGTAAAGTTAAAGAAAACTCAAACTCCACGTGAATTTAGTATGAATTTGGAAGGACCATGTGAGTTTGATGTGCTAAATCTCGTGCGCCATGTATGATGGCATAGCCTTTTTCCCACTTTATGCAATTCCCTTTTGATCATATCATATGACTCATGCACCATGGTGCCAATTCCACAATTTAAAATGAGTTATAGCAACTCACAAGGTTGTATGAACATTTTGGTAACACTATGTATGAATACTGTAAAAATATTAACCTAAATAAATCTTAAACTATCAAAAACACCTTTATAACAACGCTTTAACTTATTAATTGACTATCATATATAATGTTATGTTATGTATAAAAAAAATATATGAAAATCTCTTTATCTATGATAATATTTTGATCTATGAGTTTATTATTAATCTCTTTATCTTATAAGAGATAGTCTTCTAAAATCATCGATCATTTAATATATTTTTGTCGTTACTTATATAATTTTATTATGCTCAACTCTGATTGAATAAGAAAGAAAAAATACATGTAAAAAATGTAAAAGATTATCTGAGATTCAAATCAATATTTAATAATAAAGATTTTGGATAAATATTTAACGGAATTCTTAACAACTTACATTTTGTCATTATTACTAAAATTAATATAAATAAATGATTTTTTTTAAAGATTTTATTGTATTATTTTATTTTGTCTTTCATTAACTGGAGTATCTAGTAAGACAAATTAAACTCTAATACAATTGTTTGAAATTTCCTTTTTATTGAAATTGGAGAGTTTCACTACAAATAAGATATGAATTGTTTATATAAAAAAATCTGATATCACACTCAAAGTAAAACCTTCAAACTCAAATGTTCGTTAGTTGTCTTTTTCTTTTTATATATCTCAAGTTTTTCATTTTTTTATTTAATATGAAACTTGGAATTCATATTTAGATTCTTAATACTTTCTATAAATACTTCTATCAGTTCAAACAGTTTGTAAGAGACTATTGTTGAATATATTAAGAAAAGAAAAACTACATTAAGCTTTGATTCAGCTTTTAGTTGGAGACATGGACAGAAATATACCATCATGTGAAAGTCTCTCTCAAGCTAGCTTTGGCTTAAATTGAAGATTTGAATAACCATTTTCTTGTAACTTATACTTCTTACCTATTATAATTTATATTTTCTACCCATTATTTTTTAACAAGTATGACCTTGAGCATAGTTGTAACCTTCAAGTACCATTAACGTAATTTTTTATATAATGTGGATTATGATGTTTCAGTACTTAATACTTAATTTATCTCCTTACCTTTTCTTAAAGCCTGTCATAATGGTCCATATTATAATCCATCTGTTACCACTCACAAGCATCATCAGGTTATCTCTATGCACTCATTCAAAACTATGCTGCATGTTACAATAGATGTTAATAATTCAATTATTGTTTCTGCTCAATTTACAAATTTTAATTACACCAACATTTTTTTAATGGACAGAAGTTATAATTTTCCTGAGTTTAATATTAAATTAATCTTATTAACAATTTTTTTTATAACATATCATAATTTATTAATGGTTATATTTTTGCTTTTTTAATTTAAATGAAGTTATTCTATTCTTTCAGCTGAACTATATCTAAACTAACTCTAGTTGAAAGCCTCCAGTGTTTTCCTCCGTGTATTCACCTAATATTATTATATATTATTATATTAAATATAGGGTTAATTATGTTTTTTAAATTACTTTTAAAAATTTATGTTTTGCTTATACTTTTATATATATATATATATATATATATATATATATATATATATATATATATATATATATATATATTGAAAATTATGTAAAATATCTTTCTAACAAAATAGGACAGAATATTTATCATACAAAAAATTATAATAAATTATAATATAATTTTCATTTATCATTTGTTGAGGTTATCTATATAAAATGCAAAAACGAAATAAGTATATATTCTAATTTAAAAACTAAACATAACTTTTAAAATTAATTTCAGAAAAAAATATTTAATTCTTAAATTTTAAAAAAAAATGTTTCTTATTGATTTTCGCAAGGCTAGTAGTGTACTCAAAGTTTGCATCTTCAGCTTAAAAAACCATCTATATAGGAACTTATTCCTTTCAAAACAAGAGTCATATAAAAGAAATCACATTTATGATAAACATTTTCCTTGTCCTCACACGTCTATCAAATACTAAGTTAAGCTATTGGGTGCAAAAAGTAAGGAGTAAAGAAAATTTTGTTCTGAGGAGAGAAAAGAGGAAAAACAATAATTGAGGCATCTTACCAATACATTTTGACTAATCCCTTCACCTTTTCTCAAATGTAACCTATAAGAAAGCAAACAAGGCTATAGAACCTCAAAAAATAAGCAAATATGACATCATAAGGCATTCCTTACCTTTTACATTATGGTTAACATTTGACTAAAGTCATCTATCCAAATATAATTAAGTTAACTGCATTAACAATGTTCACAAAAGTTTCAAAACATACATTAAGAATGTAATTTCCAAGTTTGAATTCTATTACCCAACTCTCTTTTTATTTTGGTTTCAAAGAAAATGTCCAATTAAAAGTGGATTTGAAGTTTCCACCACTGATAATGATAAACTGATAATCACCCAAAGCAACAATCATTTCAAATGCATCCTATTCCTTTGATTCCAACATGCTTTTTCATCTATTCCTTATTCTGCATATAAACCTACAAATCTCAACCTCAAAAAAGTCATAGTTGACACAATATAGTCTTCCCAAAACCTTCACCTCAGAGATTTTCTCTGCTTTCATCTCTGATCCATCTCTCACAAGTCATAACACAACAATGCTGGATCCAGCCACTGAATTGGTGCCACCACCATCTTCACCCACAATCTCTTCCATTTCTTCATCTGATCTTGACACTGAGGTATCATCATGTTCGATATCAGTTATTCATGTTGCATCTTTTAAAGTTCTCAGAAATCTCAAATTTTTTTCACACCCCAGAATTTATTTTTCCCTTTTCACTTCAGATTAATCAAAAGTTTTAATTTTTTCCTTTTGGGTTTTTGAATGATAGTCCACCGGATCATTCTTCCATGACAGAAGCACTACATTGGGGACTCTGATGGGAGTGAACTTCCCAACCATTACATTCAGAGTCCCATCGCAGCACCGGAACCCAAATTCCGCAGCCGAGGGCACCGGCGGTGCAAGGAGGACCGCCGCAGCAGTCAAAAAGAAGAAAAGGGCTACCATCGTGTCGACGTCGACAGCAGCGGAGAGACGGCGGAAGTGGTGGCAGCTTTGCCGCGATGGGGACACCAGATCGGCGTCGCTGGGCGATTTTCTGGAGGTGGAGCGGCGCTTCAGCGACGGCGAGTTCTACGGCACGGCGGCGGAGCTCGAGGGGATGGTCGCCGGCCACCAGCAGAGGAACGGTGGAAGAGTGCTGTTCGTCGACGGGAGGGTTCTTCCGCCCACAGCCGACGTCGACGACGGAGCACGGGCGGCAGAGAGCCTTTGCAATCGGTTTCCTGTCGCGCTCGCCGGAATTTGCAGCGGCGGAGCCGCTTAGGTTGTTATGATAGCTTTTCAATTTTTATTTTTGATATTTTATAAAAAGAAAAGAAATTTTGTGGGCTTATTTTAATTTTTATAACTGTTTTTGGGTTGTTTGGCTTTTACAGATTGGAAGATTAAGATTCTGTTTGTCCGTGGTTTATGTGCAAAACGCAAGCTTTGCCTTTTGCCTTTTGGGCTTTTTACTTTTTCTTCTTTTGTTCTTCTTTTGATAATTGTGGTCCACCACCACCTTATAATTATCAATTACTAATATTATTAATACACAGACATTATGGGTGATTGGTCGTAATCATATGTTCCATTTAGGCCAAAAGAAAAAAAAAAACTATATTAGAAATATATGGATTACAGAAAGATTTGGGTTCTTGCTAAAATGATTAACCAAAATCAATGTTCAAGTAAATACAAGCTTTCTAACTCAAGATTAACTAGTTAATTTATTCCATCTGGTAAAGTTAATTGTAAAGTGAATGAAAATTTAGGCTCCACCTGAGTCATACAAATGTTATTTACATTCTTTTAATATAAAAATGTCTTTCTTTTGATTCAACATTGATATTATTAGCAACCTTTGCCCACGTTCAATGCTTTAACATACATTTATACTGAACAATGAAATCAACACATCTAAGAGTAAATTCAATACAGAAAATTGGGTTTGAATTTTCAACCCTCAGTTGAATCTCAATTTCTGTCTTTCTTCTTTTAAAAAATCTAACCAGAACAAGCAATTATTAAAGCAGTACAATTTGCACCAAGGATTACAGAAATAACATTAATGGTGAACAACTTTTGGGGTTCAGGTCCTTCCACACCAACTGTTTATGCTCATGAACTGCCCTTTTAATTTTTTTGCTGTGGTTTCCAATTCCCTTACCTGATCCTGGTAGTTCAACATATTCAGAGATAGTATGGGAGAGCCTAGCAGAAACATTAAAGAAGCCTTAATGATTTCATTAAGAATAAACTGATAATCGACATCTTCTGTGACAAACCAGACATTCATTGAAAATTGAACTCCAATACGATATGCTGACATTTAATACGTAGTTACATGTCAATCCAAATTGTTCCTCCAGCAACAAGTAGTGTTCATTAATTAATTCAAATTGGTAGATGTAAAAGAGATTATAATACATTATGTATATTCTGGTAGAACAACAGAGGAAGACATATGAAAGCTCTTGAGAGACTAAAGGAGAGCAAGAAACCTTCATCGAAGCAAAAAATAAGAATAGAAATAAAACATAAAAGAAACAACCACAGAAATTTAAAAAGCAATGTACATAAAGAAAGTTGACTCTTGTTAATTACATTAGAATTTACATGCTAAATCTTATATGCACTATTGTTGATTTAAGAAATAGATAAGTTATTCCAAGATAAATGTAAATTGCCTGAAATATTCTCACAAAAACATTGTTTACCTCAAGAGAGTGCCACCTTTCATGAACTATTCGAGATGACCATGCAAGACTATATGCAACAATGAATTTTCCATGGGTTTCAACCTACATCAAAGCTGCAACAATGATTTGCTAAGCATTTATCCAAACCTATCTTTATGGAAGTATAGAAGTATAGATTTCAGCGTGAATTAGCTGCTGTATCTCACCAGGTTTTATCATTTGTTCAGATCTCCAGCAAACATTTCTTGAAGTAGCTCCTATGCTTTATCATTCTCATTTTTACGTCCATAAAAAATCTCACTACTTCACTGAACAAACCTTCTAAGCAGAGTCCATTGATAATGGTGTTACATGTGACAACATTAACAAGTTCAACCAAAATGCTGAAAAATCTCTAGTGCAATGTTAAGTATTTGATCTCTGTAAAACCAACCCATTGGGCAATTTGCACCTGTCAAAGAATTATTTTTTGACAGCACTGAATTAAAATAGTCACCTTGCCGAGTTGCTGGTTTTGCAAAAAACCATCTAACAAGATATTGTAACTTGTAATAGATGGCCATCCATTATCATATACATATATCATCCACCAGTTCCCATGCAGATGAGATTCTCCCAGATTCCTGAGCCATTAATAGCAAAGATGAGTTTATAGAATCAAAAATCAAACTGTTGCAACCCATATCTCTGAAGAGATTCATAGCTTCTTCCATCCTTTTACCCTCGCAATATTCATCGATCAAGATGCAATGGCTAAAACCATAAGAAGTCAATCCCCTTTCAAACATTAGGTTTAATGATAACTTTCCCAGAAAACATGGTGTGCTTAGGAAAAAGCATCTAACAAGACATTATAACTGATAACATTAACTGCCATACCACCATCATGCATCGCATAGAAAAGCTCCCATGCATGAGAGACTCTTCCAGATTTACACAGCCCATCAATGAGGGAATTATAAGTTACAGAATCAGGAACCAAATTTCTGTGATCCATTTCTTTGAAAAGGTTCATGGCTTCACCAATCCTCTTACTCTTGCAATACCCATTAATCAAGATGTTATAACTCGAAACATTAGGAGTCAATCCCCTTTCAAACATTAGGTTAAATAATCCAATTGCATCGTCCATAAGTTGAATTTTGCAAAGAGCATCTAACATGATATTGTAAGTGATAACATTAGGGGATGGACCACCATCACAAATTGCACTAAAAAGTTCCCACGCGTAAGAGATTCTCCCAGATTTGCACAAGCCATCAATAACAGAACTGTAAGTTACAATATTAGGAACCAAATTGGTGCAATGCATTTTATTGAAGAGGATCAAAGCTTCATCAATCCTTTTAATCTTGCAATACCCAATAATCAAGATGTTATAACTCCAAACATCAGGCACAATATCCCATTCAACAAATGTATCAAATAACTTTCTTGCCTCATCCACATCATTGTACAAGCAATATCCACTCATCAAAGTGTTGAAAGTAACTACATCTGGTTGTTCACCTCTTTCAATCATCAAATTACACATATCATGAGCTTTAGTGAGCATTCTGTTTTTACATAATGCATCAATTAGTATGTTATAGGTATAAACATTTGGGTTGACCTTTTTGTCAACCATATCACACAACAACTGGGTAACTTCTCGCCACTGCCCCAAACTACAAAAACCATGAATCAGACAAGTGTAAGTAAAAATATCAGGACTTATTCCCCGGCCAACAATCTCTGAATATAAACCATACGCCTCAGTTACACATCCATCTTTGCACAAACCATCAATCATCATATTGTAGATTACTACATTAGGCCTAACCATTTGCACTTCCATTTTCTGCAGGAACTCAAAGGCGTCTCTTACCTGTCCTATTTTACACAGCCCATTGATCAAGGTCCCATAACTAACTTCATCCAACAGGAACCCCTGAGCCACCACGCTATCATGAAAGTCCACTGCTTTCCTAACCTCACCATTGACACAAAGCCCTCTCATGAGCGTGGTCAAGGTTACTGCATTGGGCTGATAACCCATCTTGAGAACCATGCCCAACACTGAAAAGGCAAAACCCATGTGACCCAAGTGACAGTAACAATTGATCAAGATACTCAAAGACACTATAGAAGGGGTGAGTCTTCTCAACCCCATTTCTTTAAACAATGATATAGCAGTAGAGTAATGCTTCATCTTCACTACTGACCCTAAAATCATGTTAAATTCTACAACAGATGGAAGAGGGTGCATAGTGATTAAGCGACTGAATAAGGCCACAGCATCACCAATGGCATCAAACCCAGAATTGCTTTTGGCGTTATGGTTTTGGGAATTAGAAAAGAACCTCAGAAAGACACTAAATTTGGGAATGGCATACCTTAAGCTTGTTGTCTTAGCAGTGTACGACATGACAATCTTCCTTCCAAGTATGACCAAGATTGGATTTTTTTTCCAAGCTTCCACTCAACTGCTCTATCCAAACTTCGAACGAAGAATCAGTTGGTGTGAACTTCACAAAACTCATCTCCTGCGAAGATGCAACCAATAATTGAAACCCATTCAGAATTTTGAACCACTAACACATACAACCTTTACACAAAATGGGTAGGTGGCAAACTAATTAACATTTTCTTCTTACATATGCATCTCAAATTATTAATGAATAAAAATTGAATGCAACATACCTTGTTCCGTGAGGGAACACTTTCTTCTTCAAACGCCCAAACACACAAGTGGGACTTGCCAGCAGCAGCATCTCCTCTGTGAGCACACACGCCGGTTTACATTAGGTTATTCTCTCCTCTCTCTGTATACTCTTTATTTTTGTTCCAAATTTGCGTCTTCTTCATTTGTGCTTTCTTCATTTGTTTCTTGTTTGTGATTTCTCTGACTAATTTTTCCTTCTTCGTCATGCAGGTGAAATGTTTGCTTTTAGCACAAACCAACTTGGTTGCAAACAAAAATCTCATCTTGTTTCTATAATTGATGATCTTAAATTTAAACATCGTGTTTAAACTTCATATTGTCTCAGATAAATAAATAAATTCCAATGTTTTCATTGTGAACTTTTGTTCGTGGAAAAGAATGAATATGAAAAAAAAATGTAAAAATAAGATTTTTTTTTAATTAAGAAAAGATAATGAAAAATATAGAAAAATAGGAGAAGGTTCGTGAATGATTTAATTAATGTAAATAATAAAAGAAATTCTTTTTTAATAATTGAAATTATAAGACTAAATTATAGTTATATTAAAAATTATTATTACTTTTTATTTTTTATAATAAAACTAAATAAAACTATTATTATATTATTCATAAAATTAAATATAAATAATTTTTATAATTTTTTTATAAATAGTTTTTATTTTTTTAGATAGTTTTATAATAAAATAATTGAGTTTAAAAAAAAATCCAATTGAAAAAATTGGTTAAATTTAAAGAAACGATTAATGATAAGGTAATTATTTTAAGTTTACATTTTTATTTATTTAAAAGATAAAATAAAAAATAAATGTGGATATCGAAAAAGAATATTCCTATATATATATATATATATATATATATATATATATATATATATATATATATATATATTATTAGTTTGTTATTATTAAGATATAAACTTATTTATATTAATGTTATTTAATTTTAAATGTAGAAATGAATTTAAAATAAAATATGATTGATTAGTTAAAATAAAAAATATTTTAATTGATTAAGTTATTTTAACTTAATTTCATTTAATTATTAAATTATAGTATTAATATAATTAATAATATTAACTTTTATTATGATTATTTTTTTAATTTTTTATTAATACTTAATTTATACTTTTTTACTAACTTATTTCATTTGTTGTGGTTTTTTATTTCATTTATCTTGGTTTAATTTGGTTTGGTTAATGTTATTTTATTTCATAACATGTTTTGTGTCTCTTGCGTTGTTTTTTCTATTTCTTTTTATTTGGTTTTAGCTGATTTCTTTTATTTTATTTTGTTATTAGAAATTTATTTGCTTTGATTTATTTTTTTTGTTTCTTTAATATTTCTTTTTTGACTGACCTTGCTCTTGTGAGTGTTTTTGTTATTATGTTAAGACGCTCCAAATGACTTCAATAAAATTACATTCTTTGGATTGACAATCCCCTTTTAAATTTAGAGGAAAAAAATTATGGTATAAATCATTACTCTTTAAATTGCAGAGTCAACATCTTGCAAAAGAACAACATGGGAAGGAAGAAGATAAAGACTATGAAAAATCAATGATTCAAAGCATCAGTCAAAAGGGCTCAAGACTCTACCTTCTACATAAGAATCAAATTCACACTCTTTGTTCAAACTAATATGAACTATTTATAGCTTAATGGAATCAGTTAAAACTCCCTATTGTGAAATTTACGACAGATTCAAATAGCTTTTATAGAAAATAAGCCAAAGCATGATCTGCAGAAAGCTACATAAGAGTGTGATGATTCATTCAAATTTTGCATTACACAAACAAACTCCATCAGTGTTTAACCAACGTCCACCTCCATTGGTTCATCCACAAGAATGAGAATATGGTAAAAGCAAGGTTAATTATAGAAAACCACTTACTCTATCCATTCTTCCTAGTATGTAGAATCACCCCTGGGACAAGTGCCCCCAATAATTCACTTGAAGACATCCAATGCCTAGATATCAAAACGAGTTAAGAGACACTAAAGTACACAACTGCACTGAAAATTAAAATGCAAGTATAAAATCCAAAAGCCCCATCCACACAGACAGTGATAACCATTCAAGACTAGTGAAGCTATGAAACTAAAATTGGCCCTTTTATTACAAACAATTATTGCCTTTGGGATGTTGAGAGCAAACCATATAAAAAAAGGTTTTCTTCCATTCCATGAGCTGTTATCAGGTAATAACTCCCAAAATAATACATAGTAAATGCCTATAAAAATAAAAAATCAACTCCACAGGTGACCTCAAGAACCACAATTAAAACCAATAAATCAATAGGAAATATCTCTTCGAGACAGTTCTCTCCTTTAGGGCAACATGAACAACTGACGCTGGCATTGTTTATAATAGAGGTGTCTTGTGATCAGTATGCATAAACAATTCTAGACAAGGAAGTCCACCCTGAGAAATGTCTTTATGTGATAAATTCAGTGTTATAAATATTGACCTGTAAAATAAGTAAGCCGTTTTCAGTTCAATGTAAACTCTTAAATATCTATGCTATTGAGAAAAATAAAATTTATCATAGAAAAGACCTTGAAGATAATCATTTCCCAAAACCAACCGCAGCCTTTCTCTTTTTGCTGTTCTCTACCTTTTCAGGGCTTGGGAGTCCAGTCATTCCCTCGTACTTTTTTTCTAGGGCCTGTAATAATTTAACCAAAACTGAAACATTTATTAACAGTCTTTCTCTAGAATTTAATTCCTTTGAACTCAATATAGACATCATAGATCTTTACTTTGTGCAACAGATGAAATAAACCGTTAGAACTGTGATAAATAGTCTTGAATGATTAATTTGTGTTACTCTTACAACAATGAAAGTTTTGAATAAACACCCATATTCTATTGAATGAAATGCAAATGATAAGAGGAGATTTTGTTTCCTCTAGATAAGATCTTTGTTGCAAACAAACCTCTTTTAATGTAGATATTATTTCCTGTATATGTAACCACTTTTACTAGATATATAGCTAATCCACAGACCCCTTAAGGATTTGTGAAAACATCATACCATTGATTACTACAGTTAACAAATCTAGTTGTTATATCTCCTATCTTGATCTTCTCTCTAATAAAGTGATAGTCCAGTTGAATGTCTTTGGTCCTGTCGTAGAACATTGCATTAGATACAATGTCCAAAACTGCAGATTATCAAAATTATGGTCACTTGTATAAATTCTTCAATCTTGAGTTCCCCAATGACCTGTTTCAACCAAATGAGTTCGCCAGTAGCTACCTCCATCTTCTTATATTCAACTTTTGCACAGGTTCTTGAAACTAAAATTTTGTTTTTACTCTTCCCGGATATGAGGTTTTGTCATACCATTATACAATACTGGAAGGTGGATCACCATCACTATATTATGCTATCACATAGACTGAGTCACTTGTTCAAGTTTTTAAACACAATTGCTTTTGGTCAAGTGTGGATTCTGACAGACTATTTTTACCTCACCCACACCCACCCAACAAATCCAAATATAACCAATTTTTTTATTTCAATAATATCCAACTTGATACATTCAAACCAGTTATTCTCAAAATAGTTTAGCTGAGTTTCAGTTTTCTTGACCAGGCCTACATGCAGCCTTATCTCCACAAGTAGATATATTATTTTCAAGATTTGAACTTATGACATCCAAGTCACAAGGTACCTTATACCTTTCACTAGGCTCACTCTCTGACAGAAGTTTTTCAATCTTTTTTAAAACAAGTAAAGTTGGGCTACAGATAGAAATTAGATTTTTAGTTTTGATTACTACGGGCTTAATCAACTCCACCTTACAGTAAGTACATCACAAATCATAGCTAAAAACCTCATCACGAAATGACTCGTCTAGCTTATTTATGCAAAGAAATGAATATTTTCTAATAATGTATTATAAAATCAAAGGAAGAACTTGAAAGGAATAATCTGAAAGAAAAAAGATTCTTATTAAGCAGCACATCAGCCTCCATATATAGAAAACTCTAATCATAAAGTAATAATTACAAAGAGATATCTAGAACATTCCAAAAACTTCTAGTAGAACACTTAATAATCCTTCTAACAATAGAAGATATATAAGTGACAGAGTGACAAAACAGGAAAAGGATTTTCTAACCTGTAATTGCCCACGAATACTATCAAGAACATCTTCACTCATTCTGTCAAAGAAAAGAATTCCCTGTAGACACAACAACAACACGTAACCATATGCTCAAATTTACATTAGTTTAAAATTATACCAAGTCATTACATAAAATTAGTTTAAAAAGCTCAACTTTGAACTAATTTTGCATTACAATCAAGTGAATAAATTAATAAAAGATGTTGAAAATCAAGAATTAATAGGAAGAAAATAGTATACATTTAACGTATGTGATTTGACAGGATTTTGATAATTGATTCAAAGGAAACGGAATATCCTCTAATAATGTGTAACTAATACAATCACTATATAAATCAGACCCAAATGGTGTCATTCAGCATATGAAGTATAATGTCTCAAACTTTTATTGTTTAGCATGGTATCCAAAGCCTTATACAGGAACCTTCAAAGTCATACCTACTTGATTTGTCCATAGTCCCCACCCAATGTTCAAACTGTTTTGTGGACCTTCTTTGGTTTACCCTCTTGCTTGTTGTCTACAATCGGATGACTTGTTTTCCTTCTCTCACAAACTTTTGGGGCTTCAACATAGTCATCACGACTATTTTGGCTGCCCCTCGACCTAGAAAACCCATTAATCAACTTGTCCTTGCTCGTCCTATCTAGATTGAGCCAAAGTGTGACGATAGAAGCACTCACAAGAATGTGTGCAACTTCTTTGGCTTGCCAAACAAACAACACACTTCATCAGTGCGTATCTTACCATTTTTGGTTGCACTTCCTTCATGTGGGTTGCTTCACTAAAGCACATTTACCCTTGGAGTTTCATCCCCAGCAATACATCCTTAAAAGCACACCACAACAACTTTGATTTTTTATTTACTTTGTTTTTTAGCTATAGGTTTTGTTTAGTGACCTACAAAACAATGTAAAAAATAGGGATGACACCCTTATCTTCCCAACAAAAATAGAAATGACACCCTTATCTTCCCAACTAAATTGAAATCACACCCCTACTTTCTTCAATTTTCCCCAATTATAAGAAAATTGTATGGTGTAAACTACTCAACTTGGGCTTCCAACGTCTCTTTCTGGAATGGTTGGGGTATGAAGAGCATCTCACTAGTACAAGTGTTGATAAGTGTTCGAATGACAGGGTTAAAAACGAGAAAAAACACATTATATCTAGAAGAATCACAAAAAACATTACAGGACAGGTTGTTCTTTCTCACCAAAAGAGTCCTTATTTTTCTTTTTGTATTCTCTGGACTTGTAATTTTTAGGATTTCATTCTTGTAATTTTATGTGCAATTAGTAAAGTTTAGATTAGGTTTAGTTGGGGTTATCAAGCCTAAGAAGACACCGAAGAGATGGCTAACAACAATGCAAGGAGTGCAAGAAGAAAAGAAGAAAGCATTAGGCAAAGGCCAATTGAAGGTAGTCGACATTCTTCCGTGAGAAGGGACAATGAAGGCATGTTAACACGAGGCATGGGAAGCATGTGCAGGCGTGGAGAGCACCTCCTAACTTCCTGCCAACTTCCAAGATTATCATGATTTCTTTTGTAATTTTGAATTTCAAATTTCCCTTCTTTTT
The DNA here is from genome assembly GCF_016808095.1 of Vigna angularis. Lineage (NCBI taxonomy): Eukaryota > Viridiplantae > Streptophyta > Magnoliopsida > Fabales > Fabaceae > Vigna > Vigna angularis. The sequence continues at coordinate 33,143,098 of NC_068977.1, read as the reverse complement.
AGCCTTTGAATTTTCAACCACACTTGAGATGATTCTAGATCCCTCATTTACATGTCATTTGAAGTACATTTAGGTGACAATTGATTGCAGTTTCCAGATAACATTAGGCTATATATAGTAGTCAAAATCGCGATCCAGTAAGATCGTACAAGCCTACTATCTTTTTTACCCACTCTGATCTCACTTTACTTAAAAATACAGATGCATATCTCGTTCCTGTACAAAAATTGGATTTTGAGTCATTGCTCAAGGTCGGTCTGTGTGAAAGACTCAGGATGAAAATTATTTAGGATGACCTTAAAATCGAGGTAGACATCCCTATGCAGCTGTATTGTGACAATAAGTTAGTCATCAACATTGTCCATGATCTAGGACATGACATGACAACAAATTTTGAAATTGACAAACATTTTATCAAAAATAATCTAGACAAAAGCCATGTCGTTACAACTTGTGTCCTTGCAAGACTTCAGTTAACACACTTTCACTAAAGGTCTTCATTAGAACAGTTTCAAGGATCCTATGAAAAGTTAGGAATGATTGATATTCATTTACCAATTTAAGAGGAATTATTGTAAATAGTGGTTTATTGGGACAAAAATATCTTCAGTGTCTACGTATTGATTATGATAAAATATCTTTCAAATTTTTATTTATTTCAGCATATATTGCTTTCATATTTTAGAGAGATTGATTGTTACAAATAGAGGAGCTGAGAATGTAATTCCTGTGATTGTTATCAATAAAATTGTTTTCTTGTTTCCTTGAGTAGGTCAAGTATTTTAGAATTCCTCATATTTTTGGAGAAGCTATCAGGTGTTCTAATAGTTTAACTAAGCATGGTATTATGGGATTAGCTTTCATTTGGTGGGAGGGTGTTCCTCCTTGCATCTGTTGTGATTATTGTGGAGATAGATCAGTCTTCCATATTTTAGGTTTTCCTAATGGGTTTAGTTTGATTCCTCTACTGTTGTAGTTCCCTTTCTTTTTTATTAATAGTATTAGGGATGTTGCATGTGATTAATATAGGTTGTGCTAACTAGTTAGAATTATAACATGTAAAGCGATGCCATAGCATTCTTATCTTGATTTAAAAGAAAATAAGAAAGATACAAATCATAAAATATAACAAAACTTGGAAATCATGCTCAAGAGGTGCAAGGTTTTATTTGTTCTATTGTACAGTAATGATATGATGAGATATTTATAATATTTCATCTCTATCTCCAAGCTGAATTTTCATAGTATTTTTTACAAAACTTTGTCAATAATTAAAAAAACCCTTATATAACAATTAAAATAAATTCAAATTATATTTTATACATTCAAAGATATTTATCTATTATGAATATAATTATAATATAACCCATGTATTTAAAAAAAATATTTGTTACGATTTTTTGTTATATAAAAATAAGATGCTCAAACTAAAACACTAGTTGCTTTAGTTATCGAAGTTTGAAGCACACCTGTAGATGATCAAATTCATGCTGGAATATTCGTGCAGGAAGGTCAGACAAGTTGACTGAAAATCTAGTTCCATTAACATCACGTGCATCAATCTTCACAGATTCTGGTCGCTAAACCACAATTACGAGACAAATAAGTAGGCATTAGAGTAAATAAAATGAAACAAACGACAAGATGGCTATATTCCTGCGGTTGAGCACATGTTGAAAGCAACATTAAAAGGAAAAACAACTTAAGATATATACAAGTCAATTATAACGTTAAGGTATAAAGATCCTTTATCAACCAGAAAAATAAAGTGGTGTAAACAACACTGGTACAAGGAAAATTGAGCATTGTCCAGCACGTCCCCACATAAGTCAACAGATAGAAACATAGGAACCAGTAGCACACTGTGCTAGCCTCTGACCCTGCACTGGCACTGAATCAGATCAACAAAGACAACTAGTGCACTGTGTTGGGAATCCAAGTGAGTTTAAGTCCAACACATTAGAGAAGACAGGCAACACCAGTACAGATGGGAAGTGCAAGCACAGAAGAGGAATGCTGGATAACATACTTTGTTAAAAGGGAAATGCCAAAATTACGGTTGGAAGAGCCAAGCGTGCAATTTGGGTCCCATAGGTATTTTGATCCAGCTTGGAGGATCACATGATCCCTCCATTTATTTGTAAACACTACAATCCTAGATGACTTCACAACATGTTCTAGAGCATGATCATGATCTTTCAGGCCATTAAAATTTGTAGAATCATGCATACCGACAAAATACCATGATTTTATGAAACATGACTCGGTATTCAGCAAGCACGACAAACTTTTCAAACTGACTAAAATTCAAAATTTGCTACTCCACTTCTCCAAAAACAGGTCTAAAAGGAAAGATACAGTCAAAAGAATGGTGTAAAAGAAAAGGATTTTTGTTAGGTACCTTTACATCAGCATTAATTCCAGGGAAAGATAGGCAGCCCTCGTTGAATAGGGTCAATTTCTTTGAGTATTTGCTAACCCTTGGGTTTACAAGAACAATCTCCTCTCCTTCACCACGCTCACCAACTGGGTTGAACACCATGAGTTGAACATTAACTCCCACTTGAGGTGCAGAGAGACCAATACCATCAGTTCTGTGGGAAGCCAACCAATATTGTTAACAATTCAACTAATTGAGAATATGTTATTTGAATTACAATATAGATTATATTGACAGTAAAATATGAATTAATAGAGCTTATTCATATTCAACATAATTTAAAATATATTGCATGCTTAGTTCCAATTTAAACTGCTTTCTCTTACAGTAGGGGTATTTTAGATAAAAGTTCTAAACAAAATACAGTGTTTGAAACAGCAAACTGCCCTCAAATTTCTATTATGGTTGATATTGCTTACAATAAAGAACACTCTTATATTGTAAGGAAACATCCATTGAGAAAAATATTGTCAGGGTTTGTTGAGTAAATTTTCTTTTTGCCTAGTATTAAAAAAAGAGAGGAAAAGTAGTCTATATAATTTGAAAATCAATCTTCACAACCGTGCTTTAAGAAAAATACAAGCTTTCCTTCCAAATTAGAGCAAACACTGAAATGCACTAAAACCCGAACATTCCACAAATGGCATATCGCTCTGGGGGTTAGAACCAAGAAAATGAACAGAGGTAAGCAGCCTTGCGTTCGAGCTCAAACCCAACTGATGCCACATTTTAAATAATTCAATTAAAACGAAAAGAAAAACAGAACGTAGCAGTAGCCCACCATAATTCTACTTAGCTGAAGCAAAAATATAAACCACTTCAACATTAAAAAAGCTTACTTGTACATAACATCAAACATTTCGTGGACAAGCTTCTTCAGATTATCATCGAAGGTAACTATGCGCTTATTTTTGACCCTCAATTTCGGGTCTGGATACTCCACAATTCTCAGGGGTGGCACAAATTCAAAATCACCAGCTTCAAAATCACCAGCTTCAAAATCATACAGAGAGACTAAGGCTTGAGAAAAAAAAAAAAAAGAGATAGGGTTGAATCAGTGGACTGTAGAACTTACGAGAAGCAACTTGGTCTTCAGCTGGTGAGAAACTATGCTTGGTCATGGCGCGTGGAGGAGCTGTTCGAGGAGATTTTGCAGAGAGGGTCCGGTTCAGTGAGGAGGAATAGTTGAAGCAGCGGTTGGAAATGGCGGGAAGAGCTGAACCCAGATGAAGAAGAAGAGGGTGAGTTGGGTGGAGACACGTGAGTGAAGCCATGGATGGTCGGTCACAAAGTCAAGTGATTCACATTGTTTGATGCTCATTTAGACATGTAGATAATATTTATCAATGTACTGATAATTATACTAAAAATATTTAGTATATTTTTTGTTATAAAATATTTATTAATTATTTGGAAGCAAAATGTTTAATAGTTTTATACTAATAGAAACTGAAAAAATAAATTAAAATGAAATATAAAACAATGACCATTTGGATTTTATAGTAAACTAGATAGAAATGTATTTGATTCTTGCTTTTGTTCAAGTGATTTCTTTTAACAAAAAAAAAATTAATCATGTAATTGAATTTTTATAAAAATACAAGGTTATAAACTTTAGTTATTATATAAGGCTTCCTTATTAAAGCAAAAACTTACAAAATAATCTTAAAAAAAAGTTACATGGTAAAATCTATTTTAATTAAGACTTCAAAGTAAAATCATGTAATCCTTGCATTTTAAATGTCCTCCCACCTTCATTTTGATTTCTTTGTATGCATATAAAGTTTAATAATATACTATGTTTGTATTCATTATTAAGTAAAACAAAAAAAATTACTGAAATATGTCTGGTTCATTTTTTTTAAGAAAAAAAACATTTTTCTTGGGATATACTTTTAAAGCTAATTTATATGAACAGTATCAAGTTACTCTTTGAATAAAAATTAAAGAATATTTTTAAATTTTATAATCTATTTGCGTACCCTTATGTTAAATGTGTTCATAAAAGAATATTATTATAAGAAATGTTTTGGTTAATAGAAAACATGAAAAGTGGAGAAGAAAACCTGAAATAAAGTGATAACAAATTAAACAAAAAAATAACATAATTGTGCATTGACATTGAATTTCACTGATTAAGCTTAAATTTGTGATTTCTTTTGTAATTATCTATTTTATTATATATTTCAAAGGAGTCAGTTTTAAACCTTTTGAGAGAAATTATCACTATTGAAACAGAATCCATGAATTTCATTTCATAAAAAATAAAATAAAAATTAATCAATCAATCTATCGACATTAATTGTTAGTATTGTATTTTATTAATAGCAGAAATTAAACCCATAATATCTCTCACCCTTTCTTTTAACTTTAACACTAAGTCAATTAGTACAACATTTGTGTCAGTAAAATTGCTTTGCACTCACAACTCCCTAACCTTACAATCCAAACATATTCATATGATATCCTCTTACAACCACTTGCTTTTCCAACAACAAAAAAATGACCTAGAAAATGAATATCCGCAACTTCATCTCAGTGGCACCAAAATTCTTGACATGGTTTTCTTGCTAAAAGTATCACCTCAGGTTCATTTCATCACTGTTTTTGAGATGAGGATAACTTTCAGGGAGGACTTTACTTGAATGAAAATTGACAATTGAAGAGAAGTTTGGTAAGACATTGTTCAAGGATATAGATGTGTCAAGATGTCAAATGGAGAGTATCTGTGTGTGTATATCTCTACTATCACATGCAACAGAAAAATGACTTTGCTATCTCCGTTTACTTTTCTGTTTAAGTCTCTTAAAAGCCATAAATGTAACTGCTGCAGAAAGAGAATACCTGACCCAAATACAAAATAGAAGTTGTTAGAAAGATTATTCAACATCATCATTACAAACAGGATTCAACAGAAACTTGCTTGTTTTAATAGATTTTCAATCATATAATATTACTCTATTAGCAGTATCATTCAGAGTCAACTAATTATTAAAGCAAAACCTATAACCTTGCCAATCAATTATACACAAGAGTTTAATTTCTATGAGAGTTTTACACTACTAACCAATCAATAAAGCTTCAACTCAACAAACTTACTTTACATAACATGATGACTTATACAGTTCAACGAGAATGTAAGAATCTTTACACCATTAATGCATACACTATTTACTTTATACAAAAAGTTTACTTTCCAAACATTATCAATATAATTTGACACTGCCAACCAATAAAACATAACCATTTACAAGTTTAATTTCTACCCATTATCAATATAAAAACTTGACCCTATCAATCAATAAAAATAATCACTTATTGACAGGCGCCACCACCAAAATTACATTGATATTCGCATGAGGATTGGAGATTAAGTTGCATACCATGTCAATGTGTAGTTTAGGTGGTCCCTAGGCATAACAGAACTTCGAATCAAAGTATTCACATCCTTGGGCAGAGGGTAAGGATTACTTGGATTGACATTTTCATTAATATCTTCAACATAGATAGTATTTTCTGGAAGGCCACAAGTACGAGCAATGGCAGGAACATCAACATAAAACCATTGGGAAGATTTAGGATCATTTGCAGGAACAAATATACTGGGCTTCTCACTTCCTCGAACTACGCCAACAACTTCTATAGGAGTAACAGACGGGACCTGATCCTGTAAGTGGTTCCACGTGATAAGTTTGAATCCATAATTCTTCCACATTAAATAAAGAAATGACTTAGGGGAGAGGCAACCTCAGTGATAACAGGAGGCTTTTTAGACCACAGTCTCCACCAGGATGTAGTTCCATCTGTGTGAGAAGAGGAAGGCAACGAATCGGCCAAATTTTCATCTTGAGAAGCCTCTAAAAATTTGTCTTTCCAACTGCGTGGAACCCACCCTCTATTGACTAAAATTGGAAAACTCACACTGGAAGAAGAAAAACACAATATAAGAACAGAAGAAACCATGAACAACTAATGTCATTTATTCATTACACCAGTGGCAGAGAAGTATTCAAAACCTGGAATAGATTGCTTATGAACAAGAAAAAGAAATAGCTGACTTGAAAATGTGATGACATTTAACACAGAAAAGATTGGAGTTAAAGCTTATGAAGTGATGCAAATAAATGAAAGATCTTCTAAGCTCTCAAAAGCTCAACGATGTTTAGCCAGTCACACTAAACACATTGCATCCGTGGATAATTATATTGATGAAAACAGATGTCAATGACATGAAACATTCATAATGGGCCACAACAAATTAACAATATTTCACCAAAAGTAAAATCTTAAAGTTCATACAATACACAGGAGATTTTGAACCAAAATAATAAAATATACTCTAAGCAGAAATTAGCCAACAGTACATAGCATAAGAAATATCCATTTTCAAATAAGAAATTAGTTCCTCTAAAGTAGAGGGGTGCACTTTAGAAAAAAGTTCAAATACAGCTATTAATTAGAAAATCTATTGTTGAAATTATAACAAAGCAAACACACACAGACACACAATCGTATAACAAGCTATATTAAAGGTCAATTTTCTAATAACTGCACTTTATCTTCTAAAATGGATCCCTTAACTAAAGGTAGCCAAACACTCTCATTAAGTAGTACTGTTGAATACAATGATCAATACTTTCAACATCAACTAACTGCAATCAGTTTTACAGAAAATTCATCCTTTGGTCAACTGGTGTTAAAAATAGTACATAATGATTAGGCAAACTTTCACTCCATTGTATCTGTAGATGGTTTTACAGAACAAGTGAACTATGTAGTTCCACCTATGTAAAATACTAATAGAAAATGGACACATTATTTACTCTAATCAAAGATGCAATAGCTTTGACTTTAGTGTTGTAATGTGTAGAGCTTCACACTAACATTTGATGAAACTTAAGCTCTAATACATAATAGTAAGCAACATAGGTACTGCACGACATTAAAAGTTGAGTGAATTAATGGATTACGTTCATTAACAAAGCCATTAATGTTTGTTTTACCTGTCAGGACAATTGGGAACTGGCATAAGAGGTGTTATAATGAAGTGGCCATTTTCCGTAACTCCTGAAATACTTCTTGAACGTGGTCCAACATAGATTGATTTTCTATCATCAAAATATCCTTTGCAAGCAACCTTTCTAAATTCCAGAGAATTTAATTCCTCATTTGATGAATAAGTACTATTGAATTGTAATGGTTCCAGTTGCAACCTCTTCTCTCGATATTCCAACATTTTAATCTGTAACATTAAAGACAGGAATTTTCAATGATCTAATAGCTAAACATGAAATTCAGATTAACACAAAATAAACTCAATCCCCTAACTTTTTATCTTCCAAATATATACAACAAAATACACCATCATCCAATGTATTACCCAGTGTAAGCAGAACCGAACCAGTCAGGGTACTGGACAAATGAGTTAATAGTCAAACTAGTGAATTAATAGTTGAACAACATAGACCAATATAATACATATGACATAATATATAATTTTACTTATATGCATTAGACATGTGACTGAAAAAAATGAAAATACTGGCACAATGGTCTTGTGAGACATCTCAATTCCCATGTTTGTTGTTCAATACTTTGCAGGCAACTTTGATATTTTTACATTTATATTATCTTTGACCTCAGCCACTCCAGGCAGCACTTCCAATGTGCTTATTCACCTACTGTGTGTAGTTTCACTACGTGCAGCATGTATACACTGCTCAATAAATCTAACTTAAGGCATGTTCCATCAGTTACCAAGTTACTTTTTATTGAGTTTCCAAAAACACACTAACTGTACCAAAACAGTGCATATGCAATTTTTGAAAAAAAAAATTATTTTCTTTTCTTAAGCCAGAGCTTCATTTCTGAGTAAAGAAACTCCTTTGTCCACCTTCAGTTTATGGTACTACCAGAGCAGCACAACCTCGTTACTTTTTTTTTTTGTTCAGACAAGGGCAAAATTTCAAATTTACCATCTGGCGCTAAAGCTACTTTTTTCTTCCTTTTCATTTTTGTTAGAAACATCTATGACTTGGCCAGTTGAAGGGAGGTTTGAGTCACTAGTTGTTGAAAAAGCCAGCCAAGTCATTCAGGTTCAAACTTAGCAGAATGCATCTCTGATCTGCAGTGGTGACCAACCATATGAACAGTTTTCAGTTCAACCAGCTGATGTGAACTGAGTTTTATAACACTGGGGTTACCTTATATTAGTAAACAAACATAATGTATTCAAGCCATCCCTGTAGCATGGAGATGGAAGTGTAGAGTGCAATAATCCACAACATAAGCCAACAGTTAAAACTCTCCTTAACAGGTTAAGAATTAAGTGATGAGAAACAGTTACATAAACAGATGAAATAATAGTTAATTCAAAACATGAAGAAAAATAACAAAATATTAAATTCCAAGATGCATCAAATTTATTGAAGTAAACTCTAATCACTAATATCAACAGAAATTTGTTGAAAATCTCATAATCATCAATTCATAAACAATCGATACCCATTTTCACAAGAGTTCAGAGAAAGTCCACAAAAGTGGTACATGAAGTTAAAAAACCTCAATATCCACTAAACTGGTACAGTGGAGTCCTTTTATTTGATCTTCATCACAGATCCACAAAACACCCATTCGCTTTCAAACACTTCATCGCAAGAGGAGAAAAAAAAATCAAAATAGAAGTACAATTGGTGGCGCTACTTTTCACATTTCACATTTACATAATCTCATCTCACATAATCTCGTCTTATACCATTCACATATTACTCCAACACTATCCCTCCCTCCATCCTACTCCATGCCCCTTCCTCAAAATCAATGGTTCGAGATTTCATGTGAGATTATGAAAACAGAACATCGTGTGGAAACGAAAAAGCATCCTAATTATTGTGAATTCAATGACATAAACGACACACCTTTTCTTCTCTTCTAATAATCTGCCAGGTCCCAAGTCCAAATGCAATAGCCCCAGGTAGAAACAGCAACCATCTAGATGCTTTTCCTTTCATATACCCACAAAAAGAAAAGGAGAATATGTTAATGACCATAAAAAGATGTTCATTATTTTGACAAGGGGCTTTGGCATTGCAAAAACCAAGATCGACTCACGTGGAGAATGAGAATCGATCAAACGAACAAGAATCAGCACATACTTTGTGATTCGGAAGAAGAGGGAAGTGAAGGGTCAGAATTAGACACGGAGGAGACGGCGGCGACGGAGCTGAACGGCCTGAGGGCGAGTAGGTGGTCAGAGGTAGCACCGCCGTAAGTGGCGGCGCGGCGGAGATGACTTAACATGATGACGGCGGATGACGACGACACCACAAACGCATGTGATGTGAAGAGAAGAAGCAAAGAAAGGTGAAAGAGATCGAAGGGTTTATGGAGATAAAATCTGCTGCGTGTGGAAACACCTTTAGCTTCTGTGGATCTTCTGGTTCATGCGTTAGGTTGTTGCATGCTTGCATTGTATTTTATTAAAAAGAAATTTAAAAAAAAAATTATTTAGTACTCCTCCTCAAAATTTATTGGTTGTTTTAAGTTTTTCACTAATATTATCTTATTATTCCTGCAAGAAAGAACTTTAGTTGTAGTTATGCGATTAAAGTTGTCCGATATTTTATTAATTAAGTATAATATTTATGAATAGAAAAAGTTAATTATTTAAATTCTATTTTATAAAAACTATCATTTTTAAAAAAAAAAATCTCTTAAATTCAAATACTTCTCTAAATTTATGGGGAATCTACTAACTCTTTTGTAAGTAAGTAAATTACGATGAAAAATTAAACCAAATTTTGTTTCTTCAAAAGGGGTGGATATAAAAATAGTTTCTTCAAATAAAAAAGAATGTTGTTAGTCATTCATAAAACAATAATAATATTTTAACACAGTTTTGATTTTTAACATTTATTTGACACGTTAGAATCATCTTTGTTGAATTTTCAGACCATCACAATGCACAATTTTAAAACTTAATGACACTTAACGTGTCAAATGAGTGTTTTTGCCATGTTGCGTTTCAAGGTACTGCTACTCTTAATAAAAATCATCTTTCAACACAGATAGTCCAAATAATTAAATAAAAAAATATAGGTTTTAAATTGTGATCATTATTAGAGCAGAAAATTAGAGATAAATATGGTGAATGTGACTCTTATTATAGGCATCTTATGTAAAAAGTTAATAAAAACTTGTGATTTTGATTAAGAAAGAACTCTGTCATAAACTTTTCTAAAATGTGTACAGACATAAGAATAAGAATGAGCATTCTTACAAGTTTGTTTAGTACTGTAAATTGAGTTTGATCAATGAGGTAATGGCACTAAATATACATCTGCCACTGAAAAATTGAATTAAAAAATGTGTTGGTTGCACTATGGAGAGTTCTGGGAAAATGTTCTTTATTCATTTGGTATTCATGGCATGAAAAAGCACAGATGCCTAGTATGAAGAAAATACTAGTGCAGTGAACAATGCAACAAAGCCAGTTACACCAAGAGAAGTGATTCCATATGGAGTAATAGTTTTTGTTGAACTTGTTTCAGCTATGTCTTTATCAGGTACAGAATCTTCACCTACAAGAAGTAAATGCAGTATTAGTTATAATATAATTACACCATTTGTTCATGAAAACATTGCTCCAAGAGTTACTAGCTAGACAAAATTTTCCATTAGCATGTTGAGAAACAGAAATAGTCCAAAGATTCTTACTCATGTAGATGAATTTAGTCTGAATTAAAATGAAAACTCTTATTTCCCATGTTTCATATGTTCATACTAAAAATTCTTCTCCTATGGGTAGGTGATGAAGTAAGAACCACTTCCATATCTAATTTGTGCAGTTTAAATGCATAAGATTAAGAAAAGGTAAAGATATTAAAATTCTTAATAAGTATGACTAATTAATCCTCATTAAACCAACTTGTAAAACCAAGTTAGATTTACACTTATATGATATCTGTTTTGTTATAAAACTCCTCAAGGGAGGGACTACACACATAAATCACTCCTCAAGGGAGGGACTACACACATAAATCTCCATAATTGTTAAGATATTGTCTGCTTTTGGAACTAAGTCCCCATGGATTTGTTTTTTATATCACTTCAAAAGGCTTTTTATCTATGAAAATATCTTTATACATGTATAAATTCATTTTCATCTCTTATTTTATTCTATATGGGACTTTATTTGTATCCTAACATGTCCTCTATCTTTTGAAGCCGGAGACAATGCAAAATACAACATCTCTGTTCATTGGAATATCATGCAATGACTTGCACAATTGCATTTCTTATTAAGTGGAAGAGTAATTTCAAAAGATTCATGTACCAAGCAAAAGGTATAACAATCAATGAAAAACATGACGAACAAAAGCTTCTCTCCTTTGTTGGTAAAAGAAAAGAGAAACAAACATCAATCATGAAATGAAAGAAAGAGACAGACAAAACCATCACAAATGAAAAACTAGACAAGCTTGACTCAGCTTCAATTCCAACAAGCTTTTGCAAGAAGAGAAACATGGAAAAATAATGTCAAGTGGCAGATATAGAAAGCACAAAAAACAAAAGAAAAATGGCAACAAACAAATTATTTTAGTAACTATTTGTACCTTGAGATCCTCCTGTGTCGTTGCAGCTAGAAAAGTCAGCCTCAATGCTGCAAGCTTGAGGGAGCTTCAAGAGGTCATCCTTGGAAACACCAACAGATTGCAGCAGAGAAGGCTTGTTAACGATATTGCAGAGGCACGGTGATTTATTGTCATGCATCTCTTTCAAGGGTGCACAGCAAGTCTCAGGAGGAGGGTCGGTTTGAGACTTCAAGTATGTTTGGCATGGAACCAGCTTTTGCATGCATTGTGCATTCTGTAGAAAGTTACCTTCCCCTAGACCAGGTAGGAGCTGGTCAAGGGAAGTTTGACTCAGACCAACATGAACATATGAAGAGAAGAACATGACCATGAAGAGGAATGAAAGGGGGCCAATGTTAGAAGCCATTTTCTTCATCAAAGAGAGAGAAAATTCAGGATGAAACAACACCAACCAACCAACCAAATCTTGTTTTTACGTTGATGTTATTTTCTCTCTATTCCCCCAGTGCATCATTCTGGTGTATTGCAGCTATATAAATCAGAGGGAACTTCTATTTTTGAAGGGTTCTTTTTAAGACCAAACCAAATGGAGCCAGCCATTTTTCCTTCTTTCTTTTTGCTAGGTTGGGATGTGTGTTTTGTATTATACTATTATTTGACACTTTATTTTCTCTACAATGTTGTTGGAATCTGCACAATTCAAGTGTCTATGTTCATTTTTAGGTTTTGGTTTGTTATCTAGATTTTTGTGCAACAGGTATGCTATATGTTTGGAAAATATTCTGCATGACCTGACTATGAAACCCACATGTTTGTTTATCATGAGATAAATATTAAATTCAAAATATAAAGACTGATAAAAGGATGTTGTCCATTTAACTTTCTTCATTTTCTTAATGAAATTCAATGCATGTGTAAATATTAGCTAGAATGAAATAGAAGCCACATTTTCTTATGTTTACTATTCTAGAAATGGTTGTTTATTCATTAATTTTTTGGATTAAATTACTAGCAGACCACTTAATCATTTTTAAAAAGTGCAAATATATAGGTCTCTAAAGTAAAAAAAAAAAGTTAATTGGATTCCTAAACTAAAAATCCTCTTAAATGGAATTTTAATCATTTAAAAAATCTTAATAATTCACCTACCCACTTAACAAATTAACCTTTTTTTTGTCATTCAAAATTTTGGAAATCGGCTACGAAAACGGATAATCTTTCTCGATCCGATCCGACCAATTACTGGTTGGCTATTTAGTGAGTCAATCCAATCCGGTTCATTTATTAGCAAGCCGACTTGCTGACCTGGCTCACTTGGTGGGTTAAATGGTTAGGTCACTTAATTACTAAGTTTTTTTTTAAATCCAAAAATAAGTTACAAATTTTAGTTATTCAAATTTAAAAAAATTTCACTCTAATGAAGTTAAACTCCAAAGACAATTCAAAATAAAAAAAACATACAACTCAAATGTAATTCAAAAACAAAGTCACAAAAGCGAATAAATAAGTTTATAATATTAATAATTTTTGTGTCACTTATTAAAGTCTTGAATGAATAAATTTATAATATTTTGATTTCTTAAAACATCTTTTTCTTTATTCACATTTACAATACAATAAAAAAATGTTAACAAATAATATTGAAACACAAAATAATAAATAATTAAATTAAACTAGATGAGTTGGTGAATCAACTCGACTCACCACAAGTTCAACCCGAGTGAACCGAATTGAAAAATGACTCATCAAAAAATTTCATTTTTTTCTAACCCAACCTGATCCAAACCAATGGTGAACCGGATTGGCTCGCGAATTCTAATCCATTTTGACAATACTAGAAATCATGCATGAATGACAATGACTAGTCAAACTTTATATACGTTACACTTCCAAATATATGCTTGTGATTTGCAAGAGAACAATAAGTTTCCTACAGAATCAACTGGGATATAAAGGGCTTGCCTTTTATTCGCTTGAAAAGGATAAGCACCATGAAATGTATGTAGATAAAACAAGAAACAAAGGTTTTGAAATGCACAAATATACGTCATTTGCTTATAAATTGCCGTCACCCATGTGGATTGTACACAAGAAAATTTTTGTGAAACCCCTCTTTGATGCTTTACCATTCATGCAAAAAGTTAGAACGTAATCTAAACTACAAAGAACCAACAACTTCAAATGATATGGAATCAAAAGCTCTTTATTCTTTCCTCTCTTTTGTGGCACAAATGCTGTTCCACAAAACATGCACGTTTATATGTTGGTTTTGCATTAGTGCAATCCCCTAATGTGTATCTCACACTTCATCAACCAAACATATATGAAGATCAACAGTTACTGAATCATATTTTAATAAAAACAGATTCTCTGTTATCACCTGAAATTAAGATTCAGAAATATCATTACAATATATTAACTTAACTTAACTCCATGTTTCTTTAAAAATAAAAACTTTACTCCATATAACTCATCAATTTATATCCAAACACAATGGAATCCTCCAGAAATTTCCCAAAGAAATTAAGCCAATTTTCTTGTTGGCCACGTAATTAGACATGTATCAGCTAAAAATATACTAATCATCGGTCAGTTATCCAGCCAATAGCCATAATGAATCTGAAGATTATTCATTGTATTATGTATAAACGAAATAATTATACATTATGATGAAAGTTGAAAAAAATCATAAATGAAGACTTGCAGGAACTTTGTAGTGAAGTATTGCTACAAAAAGTAATAACTATGAAAAGCTCAGAAACCAAAAGAAAATACTAAGGACAAAAATGCCTACCAAATTTCTCTATCAAGGACCAAAAAAGTGATCTTACAATTACAGAAGTATATAAATCTAAACTTCCATTCACGTATGTAGGGCTAGTTGGTGGCTGGTACAGAACAGGATCCAGAGAAGTTAAGGGAGAAACTAACACTGTCTGATCCAGATGAGCAGCTTTCATATGATTTCTTGCTCATATAAAAGTATGGTGATGTGCTCGTCATCCTGAGTCAATGCAAAAACATGCTTCAACATCACAAATTCATTACAAGAGAATTGAAAAATATAGTGCTATTATCAGTATTATGTCACATGGTAAAGAGTGTGTGTGTGTGTAATTTTTAACGACAGAAAGTTCAATTGGCACCACCAAAGTTGACCAGACAAATGGAGAACATGTTTTCCAGGAAAGAAGTTTATAAATGTTTGATACCCTGTATTAATGTATACGAATTAAACTCTTTGATTATAATATAGCATAAGAACACATTTAAACTTCTATCTTTTGCTGAATATTTTTACACTGGGTGCTAATTAGATTCTAAAGGGGTTGAGAAAATTTAAATTGAGCATCTGCAAAAATTACCTTTCCTTTCTCTTCTCCAAAAACCGAGTCAAGGATGCTTTGCGTGCCTGAGGCAAGTATACTGTAAACACAACAAAACATTGCAGTTCATTACAGTGCCTTACATAAACTGGTGAAAGATACTTGCTACTAAAAGTCGAGGAAGACTAGTAAGTAGGAAACTTTAACTCTATAGTATTAGGTGAAATGTAATGGAACCACTCAATATTTTGTGGGGTCAAAATGATTTATCTAAAAAATAGAAAGAGTACTAAAAAGTAAAAGAGACTAGGCATAGTGTACCTGGTTGAGCACTTTCCTTAGATGCAGATCCTACAGAACCAACAATGATAGGTGACTCCAAATGGTTAGTAGGGGCAATTGAAGATCCTACTATTGGTCTTATTATTGCAGGCTTATTGTAGCTAGAAGTTCCAGCTCCTGGCTGAGAATTGACATGAGAGGTCAATGAGAGAGAGGTTGGGAGGGGTGAGGGAGAATATGATTGGCTCATAATGAAACCATCATCTTTGGAGGGAATAGAAACCGCTGTCTGCAATTTAGCTGTGGAAACT
Organism: Vigna angularis; assembly: GCF_016808095.1. Lineage (NCBI taxonomy): Eukaryota > Viridiplantae > Streptophyta > Magnoliopsida > Fabales > Fabaceae > Vigna > Vigna angularis. The sequence continues at coordinate 33,127,146 of NC_068977.1, read as the reverse complement.
GCCATTTTCTGAGTTGGGGCAGACCCATTTCCAGCCATTAACATTATATCCTTGGCCTAATGGTCATGGAAAGTGAAAATCAGAAAACTAAAACTGCAAATATTGAATACAATGACTATGCCACCTATCGGCTTAAGGGTACTAGTTCAGAAATCCATAAATAGAAAATTTTGATTGAAAATCACGCCTTTTAATGCATTGATAACAACAAATGTTGCAAGTTCTAATAAAACCTTTTCACTTTTGGTTCCTTAATAGTGAACATGGTTAGCAAAACTGATAAGTTTTAACAGAATTAAGCCAATAACAACTAAAGTTTTATTGCACTAGGTCAGGTACAAAACCAAATCTTCAGGGTTTAGAATAGTTAAGACAACTTTAGAAAACTATACCTTCTCAGGAGTTATGTCGTTATAAACACATACGGAACCAGAATAGAAAATGGTGAGCTGTGTAGCCATGCCAGAGGATTTGGAACTATTCCTGAAGGAAAAACAACAATTTTTCAGATGTGACATTGTTCAACAAGATCACATCACACTTCCATATATCTTGAGCGTGTATCTTCCGTGAAATTGAAAATTACAACTTTTTAAATGTTTTAAACTTGTAATACCTTAAGTCAGTGGATCCAACAATGGAACCTATTGATGGAAGAACAGATAGAGGTGTGCCAGAGGATTTGGAACCAAGAGGTTGTGGTTTTATGACTGAATTGACCATGTTCAATCCGGTTGTAGCAAGATTAGACTGAAGAGCAGGACTCACTTGATTTGATTGGTTGGAAACTGAAAATATTCTTGCCTCCTGAAGGCATGCACATTGTGCATCAATACATTGCATTGGATAAACTGTCCTTCCCTGTTTGTTTCCTGCACTATGCTTGCCTATGTACAAATTTCTCTATAAAATATGAAAGTAATAAATAAGGAAAAATTAGCTTCAGAAAAAAAATGCAAAAAACAAAGTGAAAAATACCTTTCACAATTGTAAGACGGGAGTAGATCGTGTATGCAATCAGTGTAGAACAATTTTACATTATCATCCGATCAGATGGCACTATATATGATAAGTTTGTGTATTTTTACAATAAGCACCTTAAAAATCATACCAATGATTACTTTTAATGGGTTGCTAGAGTAAAAGTGTTTATTCAAAACGTGCATAGAAATTAAACTCGTAAGATAGAATAAATGGTGCATGCACCACAGTTTGAGAATGTTCTACTTTTAGGTGAAATTTCTATGAAATATGAAATTAGGCCTTTTGTTGGTTACTCACAAGAAGTTCAAAGCGTCTTTTAATACGAAAAAGATGAAGAGGCAAACCTGAGCCACACCCAAAAATGGTTTCTGGTTAGACTCAAAAGCCTCTTTAGATGGCATGTTCATATATCCAGATGAAGCTAGTGAATCAATAATAGTCTTTCTAGGCCTGTCTTCCTGATTGGTCTTGAAGGAAAGGAACTGAGGAAGGACTGAAACCTTGTTTGGGAATGACCACTGCATTCCTGAACTCCTCGCTGCATCAAATTAGGACAAAAAAGGTATATGTAACACTAGATCAAGCTCATGAGAATCGAAACCATGCAGAAGAAAATCCATCTATGAATAAAGATGATAAGAAAACACATTCATAGAATCATAGATACCTCAAAGTTAAAGAAGCTCCGCTCTTTGATTGAGATGTAAATACAGGTAAAGTATAAACTAAAAGAAAAGATTAACTGTTTTCCAAATCCAAACAATATGAAGCAGGAGAATGATAATGGTCTTCAAGGTGCTTTAAACTAGTGAGAAAAATACTCTAATCATGCCCACTAGAACCTAAGCAAAGACAGACATTATCTACTAGAAAAACTTTCAGCCTCTGGCAAACCAATATCAAACAAATGAGAATATGTCCCCACACCACAGACTATTTCTCAACAGTTTTCCCCCACAGAAAAGATAAATATGTTAGCAAATAATGAAGGTACAACTAACAACTTGAATGGCTCGGAACAACTTCAAAAACAGCAATGAAACACTTGAAACAATTACTCTACCATAAAACTATTTCATAGAAGCTCCAAAAGCACTTTAATCATAAGAAGCCAGAGTCCTTGTACTATTATTCACATAATTTAATTATTTCACATGTGAGGATGTGGCCATCTTAGTTTATAGTAAATGTCGGCAGCATCTGAACAGGCACAGTTTAGAAATTCAAATTTATAAACCATAGAAAAATATAAATATATATTAACTCCTCGTGAAGTTTGCCATTATTTAATGGTGAACCTTATTAAGTGCAATTATTATATCATTCTACAATATTTTATGCTGTCACTCTCAAAATATTTTATGCAAACCTTGTTGCGCACAGCTAGTCACTACTACCATTGAAGATGTTTCTTTATTTCTCAACATAAAATATTATTTTAGCACCACGCATGCACATGTTAACCTCGGATATATAATATAAATGGTGGTTAATGTATATTAAAAAAATGTGTACACATGTTTATCCTTTTTAAATGATTTTCATACATCAGAATCCATAATATTAATACTAAATTACACCAGATTGTCTCCATCATTTCAATAATGCATATCATAAGATGAATATGAAAGCAAGAAAAAGAAGTGACACATTCTGCAATAAAATATAGAAGAAATAGCACCAGAGACAACCAATGACACGTCTCTATTATGTACCAGACATATCTAATAAATCAATAATGTCTGTTTCATGTCCCTCTTATTGTACATTACTTCTCTTCTTTTAAAGGAAAAGAAGCTTTACTGCAAATTACTTGGTCTTGGTAAAATGTGAAATAAGAGAACAAAAGATTATTTATCATCGAAAATGTACTGAATAGTATTTTTTTTTAATAAAATATATCATTGGTCTCTAAATACTGATCTTAAATATCTAAAATTCAATGAAAACAAATATATATCAGAGAGATAAAATAATAGCGAATTAAAACATCCAACGAAGTAAAAAATATTAATAAAAAATACATATCAAATTCTGAAAAATAACCTCAAAGACTGATGTCTCGGAAAAAATTTATGACAAACACCAAGAATTCCCCCCCTACTTGCACTTTTATCATTAGTTTTGTTATTGGTTTAAAGATCTGAGTTATTAGAGTTTAATTTTTATGCACAGTAAAAAAAAATTACAATATCTATCAAATCAACTAATTAAAAATCATCTTAATGTTATAAATAGCTTATACATAAGTAAAAAAAGGTATTTACACTGTTCTTCCACTACAACTCTAATTTTTTTTATACACAGTAAGTAAGAAACTAAATCCATATGATAATATTTTCTTTTTAAGTCAAAACCCTTCACTTTTAGTTGTTGAATTCCATACTATTTAACATGCACAAAAGTGCTTTTCTCTTCTCTTCATCCTCTTAAAACAAGTGTCACCTAAGTTTGACCATCTCACAATACACTGACACCCAAGGAAGATGAAGGTAACTGTATACAGCTTGCCATGCCCCACCATTCCATCCATCAAACATCAACTTTAAAACATAAAAGCCAAATGGGTCAATTACCCCACTTATCAAGATTTTTCTTTAATTAGGTCCATATATGATTGATACTTCACCTAATTGATGTAGTTATGTATTATAATTAGGTTGAAACTTTGAGATAAAATGCCTTCACTCTATAGCTTCATGTTTGAATAGGTTCAATTCCCCATCCTTATTATTAAAAGGGCACTTAGAATTAGAAGCCTTAAAGTTAAAACTCTAGTTCTTATCTATTAAGATAAAAGGGTAAAAGAAAAAAGCAAACCAAGAAAGAACCCCCACACTATATTTTCTGTGGCACATGGGCTCTAAAGCACTCTTCTTTTCCTCTGTTCCACCATGTTTTATTCTTTTTTAGAAAGAAATACAAGCTATTTCCTTTTTCTTATTTGTATGAAAATAAGCCACTAATAGTATATCAAGAAAGACTGAGTAAAAAGGGGTGTCAAAAATATCCAAAAATGGAACTGAAAAATATTGCCATCCAAAAACTCAATTTCCACTTCTTCTTTTTCCCTCCTGCATAACATAACAATCCAAAAAAGAACAACAATAATAAAATTTTAAATACCTCAAAAAAAAAAAAAGGTTCTGGCTTTCTAACTTCTAAGATAATGCAGAACTTTCAAGTTCAAACCAACATGAGAAGTGCAAAATTTTAAATTTATAGAATAATTATACAAATAATTTGAAAAATGGTGGAAAGTGCTACCTGGGTCTTTTGGTTTGTTAGCAGCATCATCTTTCATGCTTTTGGAACTCAAGTCAAAAAATTCCCTCTCCATTTGACAAGAAATCTGAGACCCTGAAGAATTTTTCTGTGGCTAGTGACCCAAAGAACAGGAGTTTGAGAAAAGATTAAAAAAAATAGAAGTTTGTGAATGGTTGGAAGCTGAGCAGAGACAATGGTAGAAGAAGAAACAGATACAAGAGAGAACAAAAGAGATATATAATTATAAGGACAAAATCAACGTGTGCAAAAATAAAATGCACGTGTACCCGGTTCGAATCATTGATACTGGACCGTTGGATTAAATTAGATTCGGTTCTATTCGATGTTGATCATACTGATTGACCGGTCCAACCGGTTGGTGACCCTGATGCTCACTTGTGAAACTAAGGATGCTAACTGAAGTCCAACCAATCATAGATAAAACAAGTACTTATATATTTTATCATTTAATTATTCTTATTTTATAAACTTTAAGGTTTTCCTATTATCATATTTTTTAAATTTTTAAATGTTTTATGACTATGATAAAGTGTTGACAAATATGACATCTTTTTATTGTAATTATTATAATAAATTGTGTAAAGATAATAATACAACCACAAAATAGATAATAAAATAAATGATAAAATATGTAATGAAAATTAAAAATTTAGTGGTGAAATATGTGAATAAGATTGAATGGTTAAACTTATAAAATAATAATAATAGTAATAATTGAGTGATAAAATATGAGATTAAAAAAATATTTTTTACTTTGTACCAGTTTATATTTGAGAACATAGATATAAAAGCATGAGAAATGATAAGAGTTAATATTAATTGTATGAAATTGGAACTAATAAGTAAAATAAACAACTCAAAGTACATCTTACTTTTCATAAACAAAGTTATAAATCTAACTATTAAAACTAACTATCTTTTTCGTTCTATTATAAATTAATCACTTAATAAATTAATTTAATCTTATTAACAAATTTAAAAAATTTGAATTTTATCCGGCTAGGTTGATTGGTTAAATAAATTTACTTGCTCAATTATAATTTTTTAATTAAAATCTAAATAAAATAAAATCTATAAATAACTCAAAATGTATTAAACTTTAAATACAATCTAAAATCATAAAAATATAATACAATCCAAATACATTTATACATAAAAAAAATTAAGATTTTTAGCTTTTTAATATAATTTAATATTTAAAATTTATGAATTGAGTGATGAATAATAAATCAAGTTACTTTTTATCTATGTCAAAATTTATAATTTTTGTAATCTAATTCGACTTAAAATTATGATAAACTAAATTAACTCATAAGTTTTAACCTATTTTAGATTAGAAGGATAAAGTAAAAAGTTATTTTATTTTTTTTATCATTTTAGGTATTACTAGATTATAAACTTTGAGATCTATCACAAGGCTTGAATTATTGTTAAAAAAAATTCACATTTTCTATAATTTTTTAAAATGGATAACTCTTATAAAAGGAACAAATGTGTTTTTATTTTCTTAATAAATTAAATCTATACTTTTCAATTTAAATTTGATTTGTTTAGCTTTCTATAACAAAACAATTATCTATTTAATAACTTTAAGCCAACCAGTTTGAGACATGTGCCTGTGGTCCCTTCTTTTGAGAAAAAAGAGAAAATAATATATATATATATATATATATATATATATATATATATATATATATATATATATTCGTAGAAAGATTAATTAAGTACCGTCCTTTGTTTTCTGACTTTGGACTCACATGTTTGGATATTAATTAATGTTTTATTCATCAAAACTTTTTTCTATTATTTTAATGGCTAAACGTTTCACGAGGAAATGTTGGTCGATTCGATTTGTCTGTGGGAAGTGACAGCCGGTACTAATAATATATATATATATATATATATATATATATATATAATATTTAATGTATAATATGAACACAACAATAAAATAAAAATAAACACTTTCTGTATATTGATTATATATTTTTGATTGGTCGAGGTTGTCTTTTAACTAATCATGTAAAAATTGGTTTAATCTAATTTTTGTTTCTTTTCTGGGTAATATAGTTTCTTACTTTAATCATCACAATCATCTTAAGTCATTATCTGATTATGTTACCAATCATGAAAAAGACAAAAACAGCTTTTGCTGTAGGTTTTGAAATTTAAAATAAACCAATCTGTATTAATTAAAAAAAATCATAGTATTATTTTTTGTCTTATGAGAATCTCTTACCAATCTGTTATTATAAATTAATTCAACTAATTTCTACAAATGACATTTTTTTCCAACATTTCTTAATAAAAATAAAAAAAACACACAGCAGGCAAATTTTCTTTTTCACTTATCCCAACGTATCAATAACATAAAAAACAAATTTTTACCACATCTAATAATTCTGTTCGAAATTTAAAAAATTTAATTTTTTTTCTTTCATTCATTCATATATTTTTTAAGGATAAAATTATGATAAAACACTGATTTCAAAATCATTGATCATAACATAATGAAAATATTATACTTTAAGAAAAAAAAAAGTTATTCGTTTACTATTTAAAATAATTTTAGATTCTAATTTAAGAGTTAAATATGCTGTTAGTTCTTAAATTATGAAGCTATTTTGTTTTTAGTATAACTTTCAAATTAAGGTACTTTTTTATCCTTTTTTTTTAGAAAATTATAAGTTTTTGTTCTTAAAAACCAACAGCGTTAAAAAAAGTTGAACTAACTAACGGTGTAGTGTCATGTCATTTTTTTTTACAGAGTCAACTTGTTCTTCACCATACGATAATGACCAACCAGTATTGATAATGGTCAAACGGTTATGATGACTGAATGGTGATGGTAACCGAACGGTATTGGTAATGGCCGAACGATTATGACGATTGTATACTAATGGTGACCGAACGATGAGGAACAGATTGACTCAGTGTAAAAAAAAAAAAATGACGTAGCACTTCATCGTTAGCCAACTCAACTTCTTTTTAACACCACTAGTTTCTATTATGTAAATAAGCTTCAATCCAATGAAACGAGGGGCCATTGATAAATCAGTGAAATTCACTAATATGCTCTTTGTTTACAAAATAATCAGTCTTGCTGGATAAATACAAACTGCTGCTGTTAAACAGAGAAATGGTAGAGACAATATTGATCTTTGGCATGTAAGATCAGAACATCTATCTACTGGGAGATTGGACGTAATGAAATTCAAATATTATTTTGATCATAGTAGCAAAGATTTTATTTGTTATACTTGCCATCTTGCTAAACAGAAGGAACCTTCTTTCTCTGCTAGTAATTCTCATGCTGAAAATAGTTTGGATCTCATACATGTGGATATTAACGGACCATGTTCTAACATTTGGAACCTAACTTGGGCAAATGTTACAGCGTATACGGCCAATTTGTTGGTGGTCTTTTGGGGTCATTTTATTTGAGTTGCTGGTTGGTATTCCACCTTTCAGTGCAAAGCATCCTCAAGTTATCTTGCTTCTTTGTATGATGAATTTTTTAGATGGTTTTTAAGTTTCTTTTTCAAGTCAATTTTGCCTCTATATGATTGGAGTTCTCTCTTATTGGTCGGTATATTATATGTTGTTTTTTTGTACTTTTTCTGATAACATGCTTTTTTTTTGGGTATTATTCTTGATTAAGCACTCATGTCTAAGATAGTTGAATATTTTTCGTTTAGTTCCTGACATTATGAATTTTCAGACTATTGACAAAAGATCCTAATCAGAGACAGGGATCAAATGGCGCATCAGAGGTGATGTAATTTCTTACAAAATATAGAACTTCGTTATTCATTTTTATAAGGATAACGATACTTTAACAATATTTTTTTAACAATATTTTAACATCATCTACTACGTAGATGATGTTAAAATGTTGTTAAAGTATTATTATTTTTTTTATAATGGTTGATTTTAGTGTCATTATCTTGATGTTCAATGTTATCCTTATATTGGTTTTGTTAACGGCATTTGTACATGTTTTTCATAAAAAAACCAACAATCAAATCACGGTTAGAATCTGGTCATATATCTTGAAATCTAGACATACTAAAGTAAAACTAATTTGCTTAATCTGTTGAATTTGAATGTTTATATTTTTGTATTTAACACTTAAATGTTTCTACACTAGCAAAGCTAAACTTGGTGAAAGGTGGGAATGAAAGAAATTATACATGAAAATTTTCCAAAATAAATTATAGTGAATATTTAGTTTTATTATCATATTTTGATGAGTTAAATTTAATATTTATAGTCATTTATAAATTATAAAAATAGAAATACAGCATTTCTATTATTATTTTCGATATTCAATCGCTAATATATAACATAAGTTTAGGTGAAATTTTTTTTTAACTATGTTGTGGAGTAATTAATTTTAAGTATATAAATAGTTTAATTTTTTAATGTTTATTTCTTTACTATTATAATATATACAGAAAATGCTTAATCAAAATATTATAATTTTAAAATATAGTTAAAAATAAAATAAGAATACAACATATTTACATACTTTTTGTTATATGTGTATATATATTGATAAATTATATTTAAATTTATGATTTCTTATGATTTTTTTTTGCCAATTCAATTGCCATCCCTAGCCAATTAGGACTTAGATGCAAATCGTACTACGAACACTTCTTATTCGTGCTGAAATCCTAACTTCGATCTTGCAGCAAAGATGTCGCTCTCAAGAATGTTAAGGTTTTCTTCTCTTCCTTCCTTTCACAAGTTTCCTTCTTTTCTTCCAATCCTCACTTCTCCATGTTGCTCTCACTTTCACTCCCAAACCTCGTTACACGACGAAGCCATTTCACAATTCAATGGCTTGCTTCGTATGCGTAACGTTCCTCCCATCTTCGAATTTGGAAAGATTTTGGGATTCCTTGTGAAGATGAAGCACTATCCTACTGCTATTTCTCTCATTAAGCAAATGGAGCTTAAGGGAATTCGCCCTGACCTTGTTATTCTCACCATATGCATCAATTGTTTCTGTCACTTAGACCAATTGGCCTCAGCATTTTCTGTTTTTGCCAAGATTCTCAGACGGGGTTATCACCCAGATGTCATAACACTAACTACACTCTTGAGAGGTTTCTGTGATAAGGGTGAGATCGAGAAAGCACTCAACTTTCTCGATAAAGTAGTAGCACTAGGATTTCAGCTCGACCAATTTGCTTACGGGACACTGATCAATGGACTGTGCAAGATAGGAGAAACTAAAGTTGCCATCGAAATACTCAGAAGGATTGAAGGTCGATCAACAGTAATGTACACTATAATTATTGATTGTCTATTCAAAGATAAACATTCAAAAGAAGCTTATGATATGTATTGTGAAATGGTTGCCAAGGAAATTTCTCGTAATGTTGTTACCTATAATACTTTAGTTTATGGATTTTGCTATCTGAATCAGTTAGAACAAGCTTTTGGTTTCATAAATGAAATGCTATCAAATAGCATCAAGCCAAATGTTTATACCTATAATATATTGATGGATGCATTATGTAAGCAAGGAAAGCTAAGAGAAGCCAAAAATGTGTTGGGTGTGATGATGAAAGCTTATGTGAAACCTGATGATTTTAGCTTTAATGCTTTAATGGAGGGATATTGCTTAATTGATGAAGTGAAGATTGCTAAACAAGTATTCAATGCAATGACCCAGATAGGAGTGACTCCTACGGTATCCAGTTACAATATCATGATAAATGGACTCATAAGGAACGATAGGTTGGATGAGGCCATAAAACTCAGTCAGGAAATGCTAACAAATAGCATCAAGCCAGATGTTTATACTTATAATATATTGATGGATGCATTATGTAAGCAAGGAAAGCTAAGAGAAGCCAAGAATGTGTTGGGTGTGATGGTGAAAGCTTGTGTGAAACCTGATGACTTTAGCTTTAATAGTTTAATGGAGGGGTATTGCTTAATTAATGAAGTGAAGATGGCTAAACAATTATTCAATGCAATGACCCAGATAGGAGTGAGTCCTACTGTATACAACTACAATACCATGATAAATGGACTCATAAAGAACGATAGGTTGGACGAGGCCATAAAACTCTTTCAGGAAATGCAGAAAAGGGATGTGGTTCCTGATACAGTAACTTACAATATTCTTATTGATGGTTTTTGCAAATCTGGGAGAATATCTTATGTTTGGGATCTTATTGACCAGATGCATGATAGAAATCAACAACCAAACACAATCACTTACAATTGTTTGTTAGATGCTTTATGCAAAAACTATGATGTAGACAAGGCATTTGAATTATTCAAAACAATGATCGGCAAAGGAATTCAGCCGAAAATGTATACATGGAACATACTTATTAATGGAATGTGCAGAGGGGGAAGACTTGAGAAGGCACAAGAGATCTTTCAGGATCTTTTAATTAAAGGCTACCCTTTAGATGTATGTAGTTATACTACTATGATCTGTGGTCTTTGTAACAAGGGTTTGCTTGATGAGGCGCTGAACTTATGGTCCAAAATGGAAGACAGTGGTTGCATGCCTAATGCAGTAACTTTTGAAATAATGATTAGGGCTCTCTTTGAAAAGGACGAGACTGATAAGGCAGAGGCATTTCTTCGTGAAATGATCTCTAGAGACTTGATAAAAGGTGAAATCTTATTTATTACGGGAGTTTTACCTTTGTGCAACTTATTTTTTACATGCTGCATACTGTGGAGTTGATAATTTTTTATTTTTTTATTTTGTACCCTGCATTTTGATTGCTATAGAACTTCTTTTTTCTTTGACATTGCATTTTTACTGTAGAATTTATTTAATTTATTAGAACAGGGTTTGAAATGAATGATTTCATTGTCTTTGTAGACCAAAACGGTGACGTCCCTCCCTGTGTCTAAAATCTTCGTGGCTTTTTTATTTTTAACCGTTTGATATTCTACATTCATGTTCGTCAGAGCCCAAATATGTTTTTTTAGGGCTTTCAGTGTTACATCTCAGGGAAGCCATATTTCTTTAATTATTGTATAAATCACATTTTCATATAGAAATATAGTTTAAGTATGCAAGAAAATAAGGTTGGGGGGACGAGGAAGAAAAATAGTGAATTTACTTGGGACAACTCCAGTCCCCATGATAATAGATTATGCACGTGGTGGGGAAATTGTTGGACAAAAGTTTCAAGTTCATTTTACTTCTAGAGGTTCTCTACCACATAATAACATCATTTAAGAAGTGTACAAACATACCATATTACCTTATTGATATTTTGATATAACTCATTACAAGTTTTCTATTATGTAATAGGCTTCAATTCAATGAAACGAGGGGCCATTGATAAATCAGTGAAATTCAATAATATGCTCTTTGTTTACAAAATAATCAGTGCTGTTGCATAAATACTACTGCTGTTAAACTGAGAAATGGTAGACAAAATATTGATCTTTGGCATGTAAGATCAACATTTATCTACTGGGAGATGGACATAATGAAATGCAAATATTATTTTGTTCATAGTAGCAAGGATTTTATTTGTGATACTTGCCATCTTGTTAAACAGAAGAAACTTTCTTTCTCTGCTAGTAATTCTCATGTTGAAAATAGTTTTGATCCCATACATGTGGATATTTGCGGACCATGTTCTAGCATTTCTATAAATGGATACTGATATTTTTTTTACTATTGTTGGTGATCATACTTGTTTTACCTTGTTTGATCAATTTTATTGAGTATTTAAAAACTCAGTTTCAGAAAATTGTTAAGTGTGTTAGAAGTGATAATGGTTTGGAATTTAAAACGAGTGATTACTTGAGCTCTAAAGGCATTATATATCAAATTACTTGTACTGAAACATCAGAACAAAATGCTCTAGTTGAACGGAAACACCAACATATTCTAAATCTTACTAGATTTTCCTTTTCAAGCTAATCTTTCTTATCAATTCTGGATCTTTGCTGTTATTAATTCTGTTTTCTTGATAAACTGTATTCCTACCCCTTTCCTTGATAATATCTCGCCTTTTGAATAGTTATATGACAAGCTAAGTGATATATTTATACTTGTTTGATTTTAGGATTTTTCAGAAGAAGAAAAAAAAAGAGGTTGACTGCAGCTGTGGTGCAGAGAATTAGAGTTGAGCAGTTATGAGCCATCATTGAAGAACAACATGTAATATGCTCAACTTGTTGCTGCCAATTAAAGACTTAATCGAAGCCTGCTGAACCAAAACACAAGCAACTTGTAGCTGTCAAGTCAAAGAGAAAGAAACTGTTTGACTTCAAGCAATGCAACTTGCGCTGGCATGTTGGATTAGAGCTGAATAAAGAAGCTTGAAGAGTCAATTTACCTGCTGGCCTGGTAATTGAATTACTTGTAGGATTTGTTAGTGGTAGTTAAGTTGAACCAAGTGTAATCATTGATTTTTTACCATTGCATCCTGTTTTCCAATTTTCAAATATTTGTGTCAGCATATATAAGGCTTATTTTCTGGACAGTTTTAACGTTTTTTTTTTTTACAATTAGTTAACTCTGTTTTCAGGCTTGCATTTTTAGGGTTCCATCACTGTTTCGGATTCAAGATATTTTCAGTTCTGCACATCTAAATTTCAAAGTGATACATTCTTTAGCTTTAGATAAATGATCGAAACATAAGTTTGATTTCAATTCTGCGCTCATTTGACAGCTTTGCTAATTTACGTAATTAGGTTTTACTGCTTTTAAGGTTATTCCAGTTTTCAAAATTTAGTTCAGCACCAGTTTTAGTTTGCTTTTATGATTTCAATTGGCGAATAGTACTTTCAATTGTTGCTTCTAATTTATTGAACTCATTGCACTTTCATTGCATTCCAATTTCAATATGTTCAATTCAGAATTCCATTTCAGTGTGATAACTGACGCAGCTGTTTCTGTTTTTTTGTTTTCATTACTTTTATTCTTTGATTTTTGGTTCCTGCGCTGTGCCAAATCCACGTATATGTCATGTTTACTTCATTACATACAAAATAGTTTTACTTTGTTACATTTTATCATCCATTATACCACTTTTTTCACGTTCAATTTTCACCGAGATATTTCATCAAACAGTTTTTTAACAGTGTAATAGATTGTTTACTGTTTCTGCTTTTAACAGTGTTGTATATATTACAACTAATCCCCTTGTTTTTTGACACAGACTTCTCAAATTACTGAGAATTTCTCTTTGCGTTTCTCCTTCCTTTCTTCTCTTTTCTTCCCTTGCTTACAATATTTCCGTTAATTACTTGTTAATTCTGAAAGTAATATGGCTCTGCACTATAAAAGAATGAGTATGGTTCTTGAGTTTGATAGATCTAAATCTGATATATTTTCTGGAAATTCTTTACCATCAGTAGGCAAACTTGTATCATGAAACACCCATATTTGATCTAATGATTACTCTATTCCTTCTCAGTTGTATTCTTAGATAGATTTTAATCATAAATTTTACATATTCCAAATGAGAAGGTTAGAAGGTACCGTGGTAGTATGATACAAAAAAAAAACCTATTCCCTTCACCAAAATACTTCCAAATATAGATCCTTTCTTCCAATGACTTGTAGAATTGATTTTTAATATTCGTAAGAAACATTTTTAATTATGAAAACATTGTATAATAAGTTATATCAATATCAATAAGGTAATACACTATGGTATTATGTGGTAGAGAACCTCTAGAAGTAAAATGAACTTGGAACAAAAAGCTATTATTGTTTTAGAAGTAGGGAGGGAGGTCAAAGTTTTGGTCTGGACAGACAATGAAATCATTGATTTCAACCCCTGTACCAAACAGCTAGACAAATTCTACGATAAAATTGCAATGTTAAAGAAAACGGGAGTTCTATAGCAATCAGGGTACAAAATAATATATATTCCACATCCAATATGCAGCGTGAGTTACAGCGAGGTCATATTCTTCTAATAAATGAAGTAATGTCTCTGCTTTATCAGTCTCATGCTTTTCAAAGAGAACCATAATCATTATTTCAAAAGTTACTCTATAAGGTAAATAACCATTGTCTTCCATTTTAGACCATAAGGTCAATGCCTCATCAAACAAACCTTTTTAGAAAGACCATTGATCATAATACTATAACTACATATATTTAAAGGGTACCCTTTAATTAAAATATCGTGCTTTATCAAGTTTTCCCCCTTTGCACATTCCATCAATAAATATGCTCCATGAGTACAGGGATTTCTTTCTTTGTCTCTAATAATTCAAATGCCTTGTCTAGATTATAATTTTTTCATAAAGCATCTACCAAACAATGGTAAGTGATTGTGTTTGGTTGTTGATTTCTATCATGCATCTCATCAATATGATCCCAAACATAAGCTATTCTCCCATATTTGCAAAAACCATCAATAAGAGTATTGTAAGTTAGTGTATTAGGAACAATATTCCTTTTATGTGTTCTCTGAAAGAGATTTAAGGCCTCATCCACCCTATCGTTCTTTGTGAGTCCATTTATCATGATACTGTAGCTGCAAACAATAGGGCTCACTCTCATCCAGGTCATTGCATGGAATACTTGTTCACATTCTTCATTTCATTAACTAAATAATACCCATCCATTAAAGCATTAAAGCTAAAATCATTAGGTTTCACATAAGCTTTCACCATCACACCCAAGACCTTCTTGGCTTTTCTTAGCTTTCCTTGTTGACATAATGCATCAATTAATATATTGTAGGTATAAACATTTGGCCTGATGCTATTTGATAGCATTTCATTTATGAAACCAAACGCTTGTTGTAACTGATTCACTAAGCAAATCCATGAACTAGAGTATTGTAGGTAACAAGATTAGGAGAAATTTCCTTGACAACCATTTCAGAATATATATATCTCAAGCTTCTTTTGGACGTTTATTTTTTAATAGAGAGTGAATAATTATGTTGTACATTACTGGTGATCGATCTTCAATCGTTTTGAGCAATACGATGATAACTTTAGTCTCTCCAATTTTGCACAATCCATTGATCAGAGTCGCATAAGCAAATTGGTCAAGCTGAAATCCTAGTGCTACTGTTTTGTCATGGAAGTTTAATGCTTTCTTGACCCACCCTTATAAGAGACACCTCTTAAATGAGCGTAGTTAAGATTATGGCAGTTTGATGATAATCCCATTTGAGAATCTTGGCAAATACAGAGAAAGCCAGACCAATTGGTCAAATGACAGAAACAACTGATGAGGATGTTAGAGATTAAAAAGGTCATGGTCAATCCCTTTGAGCTCCATTTACTTACTGAGACAAATAGCAGTATGGTACTGCTTCATCTTCACAAAGAATCCTAAAATCTTTCCAATTTCGAAGACAGAAGGAACAGGTATTAAATTGTGAAATATCTTTATCGTGTAAGGAGGTCTGAGAGTGAGAGTGAGAGCAACAGAGGGAAGTGAGGATTGGAAGAAAAGGAGGAATCTTGGGCATGAAAGTAAGAAGAGAAAACCTTAAACTTCTTTAGAGCGACATCTTTGCTGTAAACAACAATAGTTTTCAATAATTTGATGTAATTACAGAAATAGAAGTTAGGTTTTCAGCAAGTATAACAGGTAGTTTACCTTTTGCATGTAAAGTTTAAAGTGACAATAAAAATCATAAGAACTATTCATAAATTTAAATATAATTTAACAATTTATAGAAATTTTGTATATATTTTATATTTTTATTTTAAAATTTCAAAATTGTGGCATCTGTCATTAACATCTTATCAAAATACTTAACCATAATTAAAGCATAAATCTAATACTACTGTCTTAACAACAAATTAAAACTTTATTCATTAAATATAATCAAATTCAAAAATTAATATTTTTAACCTTAAATAAAATCAATGTTTAAAAAAATAATAAACTTTTTCGAAATATAATTACTAAAGTATTAATAGATTCTCTCCCACATTTCTAGAACCATTCATATTGTTGTGTCTCTTCGTCTGTATTTGTACTAATATTTGCTCCCATATAAAAATATCATCATCGTAGTCACAGACAAAGAAAATAAGGATGAACTAACACACGAACAATCTTATTCACAATCACAATCCACAACATAATAATATATTGTATAACATTATATCCACATCCTACAGTTTATAGCATCAATTGTCTCGCACAACAATACTGAAAACAGGTGATCTCAACATAAGGCATAAGCTCACAGAAAGCCACTTTATAAATTACTTTTGCAGTAGTTAAGTCACCTTATAAATTACTTTCGCAATAATTACACTTAGAAGTCCCATATCCATTAGAGATAATGTGAATTAGGTTTAAAGTCACTTCTTAACATTGTATCAAAGTCACATGTTAAAGCATGTCATAATGAGATTTGTGTTTGTTAAGCATATCATTCCACCTGTTATCATATCACTCATTAATGTCTAGTCTCATCCATGATAATATCAATATATCTCAGAGTGATGGTGGTGTCTTGGTAGTCTCACATCAACAAGAGATAAGACTAGTTTAGAGTGCGTTGAAAGTCTCAGTTTTTTGGATTAAGTTAGGCTTAAAGTTCACTTCTTAACATGATATCAAAACCATAGGTTAGAGCCTATCATAGTGAGATTTGTGATGATATCAATACACCTCAAGGTGAGGGTGGTATATTGGTAGTTTCACATCAACTAGAGATAAGATAAGTTTAAAGTGTGTTTTAGGTCTCGATTTTTTTGGAATTAAGTTAGGCTTAAAATTCACTTTTTAATGAAGTTACACCCTTTCATAAAGTTTTCAAACCTTCCATTATTTGATAACTAAAAATATCAGGTTTCAACTACCACTCAAACACATAACTTACTTGTCATTTGTTCACCACTAAAACTAAAACTCATTATTTCTAGAGTGTTATGGATAAAATTCATTACCAGTTGTATGCAGAATCTATTAATCATTCATTTTCATAAAGTTAAAACCTCTCCTATTCACTAAAAGTGAGTGCACTCCTCGATGATCTCCTAAAGAGATTAATTAACGTAATACATTAATTATCACCCACAATTCCTTTTTTCTTAAAACTCAAAGAAACAACTACTTTTAATACCAAAATATAATAACAAAAATAGCAACCACACCAAGGTCATCCACTGCCAAAACAACAAAACGTCAGGCCCAAAGTGCTAACATTACATCCGCGATACTTAAGAACTAATGAAAGAAAAAAAACACCAAAACTACCCGAGGCCAGTTGCTACCTTACATAAATAAAAGAAGTAAATGCCAAAATGTTTCAGCTTTGTCCCCTAAAAACTATTAGTATTTTACTCGTGCAATTCACGGGGTATTTTACAATGTAATGTTAATATTTTTTTCTTGTTTTTAAAGATGTATATAACTATTCATGAAATTTAATCAATTAATAATTAATAATAATATTTAAAAAATCAATAACTTTTTAATAATTTTCACATTTTTAACAAATAATATTAGTTTCTAAATATCAGAAGTTCAGATTTATTGTTAACATAAATATAATAATTTATTGTTATGTTAACAATAATTCTAATATTGTAATACTCTTATATTATTATAGTTTAATAGTGTGATAGTATAATAAAGTTATAGTAAAATAGTTTAATAGTCATAATATAATAGTAATATTGTAATAATATTATAGTATAATATTTTTATAATATAACACTCTAATGGTAATAGTATAATTTTACAAAGGTTTAATGTTTCGGTAGGTCCTATTTTCGTTTAAAATCTCAAATAGGTCCCTTTCTTGTTCAGTTACGTGGCTTGGTCAGTATATTGTTTAATCAGACATGGCATTAAAAAAGAGTTTGAATTGTATTTTGTATTAAAAAATGAATTGCAAAGAGGGGAAATCAAATTTACATAAGGGCAAACTGGGCAAAAGAGGGGAAATCATATTTACTTCATAACCCTAAAATCCTAAGGGATATGCACGAAAAGGGAAAGAGATAAACGCCTTCCTTTCATCGGCCAAGAGCATCGCCGATGACGCCACCTACACCGAACGGAGCAGGCCAAACTTCGTCCTCCTTTTCACGTGCGAGAGAGAAATCTTGCCTCTCCCTGCGACGTCGCCGGCACGAACCAGGATCGCCACCGCCAACGCTGTCCTCAATAATCGGTCGGAGTCGTGAGGACTGGTCTCCTCTCCCACCGTTAGTCGTCGTCGGACCGCTCTCTTCACTCGGGATGTTCAACACACCACATCGCCACCTCCCACCGTAATTCTCCACCTCAATCCGCCACACCTCCACTTCCTACTACTGGAGATAACCTTTTCTTTTATGAGGGTTGTCGTGAATAACCAGCTTCGGTTCGATGGTGTTTGCATGAGATAACAATGGTAGCTTCGGGGATTTTGATGCAGGTGAAAAATGAGCTTGAGAATGATGAAGAGGGTGAGTTGGTATCTCGCTTTGTGGAAGATATGGAACCATGGAAGATTGAATTTGGGTTAGTGTTGGTATTGAAAGGAATTGAGGACGAATTTCATGGACTATGTATGTTGGATAGGATCTATGCCACTCATTGGGGTATTTAGAAGAAAAATGAACCTTGCTTCAAGAGTCATGCGGCTCTAGCCATACCAGAGACTGTAGATTTTGTTGTTACCCAGGTTGATGGTTGTTGAAGAAATTGCACTTCCAATCAAACAAAAAACGATTTTTTGTTCTCCCACGGACCCTAATATGAAGCCTCAGACTTCTTTCCCGAATCTGATTTGGATTTCTCAATTGCAGGGCTGCACTTAATTTATTTTCTTTTGCCCAGTTTGCCCTTAGGTAAATCTGATTTCCCCTCTTTGCAATTCATTTTTTAATACAAAATACAATTCAAACTCCTTTTTAATGTCACGACTGATTAAACAATACACTGACCATACCACATAACCCAATCTTAAACGACTATTTCTCCAATTTGACGGCAAGCCTCTAATTATTTCAATTTTACAAAAATAAGACCCAATTGAGACACCAAACAAGAAAGAGAAGTATTTGAGATTCTGGACGAAAATATGGATCTACCGAAACATTAAACCCTATAATTTATTGTTATGTTAACAATACTATCTCTAATATTGTAATACTCTTATATTATTATAATTTAATAGTGTAATAGTATAATAATGTTATAGTAGAATAGTTTAATAGTCATAATATAATAGTAATATATTAATAATATTATAGTATAATATTTTTATAATATAACACTCTAATGGTGTAATAGTATAATTTTACAATTATTTTATAGTATTATAGTCCAGTTATCAATACGGGTTGGAACTCGTGGCTTACCATGGATTTAGGTTGGATTAGATTGAAAAAAAAATTTGAATTTTTGAACTCAGTTCATTAAGAATCTGACTCATCTGGATTAAATTTGTAGTGAGCTGGGTTAACAATCCACCTAATTCTTTTAATTTATTAGTTAACAATCTTTTTTATTGTATTGTAGATAGAGATAGAGAAAATAATATTTCAAGAGAACAAAATATTGTGAATTTATCTTTACAAGACTTTGATATTATAGATGGATAAGTGATACATAAACGTTAGATACTTATTTATTTTGTTTTTTGTATTTGTTTTTGGATTGTATTTATAGTTTAAGATGATTTTAAGTTGTATTATATTGTATTGTATTTTTTATTTTGAATTGTCTGGAGATTAACATTATTTGAACTAAATTTATTTAGATTTGAGTTAGAAAAATATTAGTTTTTTAATTGAAAAAAAACTTGTAATTAAATGATCCAATGAATCAATATATTTAACCCATTAATTCGTTGTGAGACAGTTCAAGTTCAGATATTTTAAACTCACTAATAAGTGAGTCAAGTTGAGTTAACTTACTAAATGACAAATCTGTAATGGACTTCTAATTTATGTTGTATTGCCCCTATGATAAAACCCATATTAGTATAACCAAGGAATATATATTACAAATAATAAAAATAATAGTCATCATAATTGTTTTTTAGAAATATTTACTTGTATGATTTCTTTTCCATTCTTACATTTCACCAATTTCAACATTTGTATAATGTTAGACGCTAAATTAAAATTACTCTACATTAATTACTAAATAACTATAAATATTATATTTAACTCATTAAAATAAGGTAATAAAAATATAGCCACAATAATTGCTTTTTGGAAATATTTTCTTATATGTTTTCCTTTTCATTCCTACCTTTCACCAATTCCAGCATCTATATAATGATAGATACTAAATTAAAATTACTCTGAGATAAATTACTAAATAACTATAAATATTACATTTAACTCATCAAAATAAGATAATAAAAAGAAATAATCACTATAATTATTGTTTTAAAAATATTTTGTTATATGTTTTCATTTCTACCTTTCACCAATTTCAATATTTATATAATTGTAGACAGTATAGAAAAACAGCTGAAGATTTATATATATGTTAGTGCATTACCATGTAAATTTACGTATATTAGTTAAATTTACATATGATAAATATATAGTTAGATATAGTGCAATCATAAATCATCTAAAACAAAATATATATTTTAAATATAACTTTTTAATATATAATAAATATTTCCAAAGTTAAAATAAATATAAGTCATTTTATTGAATATAATGGATAGTCTAACTTAAAACAAAAAGTTAATCAAAATAAATGTTGGAAGAGATAATTTATCCATTGTTGTCTTATTTTAGTTATGTTCTATTTTGATATAAGTGATAAATGATCAAACACTTAAAATAATGATACATTATTAATAAATAATATAGTTTACCAAATCATACAATATGAGTTATAAATATTTACATTTATTCAGTTTTCATGAATTTGTACTTGAATGATAGTTTTCATATAATATAAAATAAGTTTAAGAAAAATTAATATTATATAATTTCTACACAAAATAATTATTTTAAAGATTGAATGATATGTAATATTAGAATATAAAACTTAAATTTAAAGATTTAAGTATTTATGTTGTGGATTCAATTAGATAAACTTTTTTATGTAAATTTAGAAAAAAGATAAAATAAATTTTATTTGGAAAACATTCCCATAGTATTATTGGATATCTCATGAATAATTGATTAAACAAAGCTGTAGTATATATATGAAATACATCTGTCCTTTTAGTTCATCGTCTAATAACTATAACAGAAAAAATACTTTTTCAAAAATTTTAAAACAAAAAACAAGCTATTTTTAAAAATTATAATCCAGGGTTGGTTTGAAAAGTTTCCATGACAAGTCAAAACACATAAATTATATCTCAAAAAAAAGTTAACACCAGAATTTATAAAAAATAATTAATATAAATTAATTTCAGTTTAAAATGAAACTCTCATAATTAATTTCTAAATTCTTACAAAGTTTATTCTTCAAACTACTAGATGAAGGTTTACCAAAAAAGCTAAGAAGGTTTCTCAATTGCACCAAATCCACCACCCCACTTAACAAAAAACATGCCAAAATGGTAACAATATGAATTTTCATTTGCACATTTTGAAGAAGGACATAAAGAAAGTGCATAATTTTGGTCAAAGAGGCAAAAACCAAAATAAAAGAAAAGAGGTTACATAATGAAGTATAAAAGAAATAAAAAAGGACTAAGGAGTGGGTCATATAAAATGTTAAAAAGATTATAAATTTGGGGTTGAAGAAGGTGTTTGAATAATGGGTAGAGTTTTTGTGTAAAAAGTGACAACAATTTTCAGTCCACAATCAACCCCTTTCCTTTGAATTCAACGTCATCACTGTCACACCAAACCAAACCCTCTCTTTTCGCTTTCTCTCTCTAACTTGAGCTTCAAAATCAATGTCTCACTTCTTAGCAGCATGGTGCTAGGGTTCGTTTGGTTAATCCAAACATGGTCTTCAAGGGAAGGTTCTTCTCTTCCAAAAAATCCGATTCCTCTAGCCCCGATGCGTCATCCAACAGTCCTCGATCTTTCTCCTCCAATTCCCCTTCCAGATCCGACAAGAAGAAGGCTAAATCCGCCGCCCATCCAACTTTAGCAGCCGGAGGCGGCGGTGGAAGCGGCGGTGGTGGAGCTCTTGCTGCGTGTCGTCAGACGCAGGTGAAAGACGGGACCAAGAAGAAGGATGTGGTCAAGGGGAAGGAAAGTCAAACTCCGCCGCCGGAAGCTCGCAAGGATTCTCCGGTGAAGAAGTTGACGGCGGCGGAGGGACGGGAGTCGTCGGTGTCGCCGATTCTGGCGTCGTCGCTGGGGCTGAACAGGATCAAGACGAGATCGGGACCGCTGCCGCAGGAGAGCTTCTTCGGGTTCAGGGGCGAGAAGGGAACGACGGCGCTAGGCGGCAGCAATCTCTCCCGTCCCGGTGTCGGCGTGCGCGGCGGCGATGGGAAGAAGAAGGAACCGGCCAGCCAGAACAGGGTCGGGTTTCGTGAGGGTTCCCATGGCGGTGCCAGTGCTACCGGAGGGTGGGGCGATAATGGGAGCAATTCTGATAGCGTGTCGACCTTGGGGAGTATGCCGCCAAGGGAGCAGAGTCCGGTGGTGTTGCCTCGGTCGCGGTTGCAGAACGGAGAATCGTCCTCGGAAGCCGCAGGTAGCTCTGTAACTCCGTGTGTTTGTGGATTTTGTAATGATTCTGATTGTGTGGTTTTGGTTGATTTTTCAATCAGTAAGTAAAGGATTGTTGGTTCATAGTTTGACTAGAATTTTTGTTGAGAAGGGTTATTAAGGATCGGCAAGACATTGCTATTTATTTTCATGCTATAGAAGAATGGCTTGTTCTCCTTTGGATTAAATTGAAAAATGAGAATTGCAAGTAATGAGGATTGGGGAGGGGTCTGGCGAGTGGAGTGGACTAGGGAGAATGTCTATTGGATCTGTATCTCTATGTGTGGGTATCTTGCTTGCTCTTGTTCTTGTACAATGATTCGATTAGGTTTATAACCTTTTGGAGTGGAACCCCTAATTGAAAGGATTTGGTTGTTTCTGTTTCTTTTGAGTTGGTCAAGATTAGTTGCTCCACGTTCTTTCAAATTGGATTTAGCTAGATTTGTATTCTCGTGTTTGAAACACGAGTAAAGAGATGAGGGGTAACATTGTAATTGAATTTTAATTTATATTAGTAATTATATTTTAAAACTAGTACGTAGTTCTTCGCATTGATTATATATATAAAACTTATGTGTTGAGGACTGCATTTATATTTACATCTCAAAAATGATGATTATGCATTGAAATAATCGTCCATACATGGATGACATCTTATTGATTTTTGCATTTGAAGATTTTATCTGCAAGATATAGTTCACATTTCATATTAGAATAATTAAATAATCGTGTATAGTAACCAGTTTTCCTTTAGGAAAGAGAGAATTGCATAGCTCAATTAGTATTTTCAGATATTCTCCTCAATCCTTATGACAATCATTTTTCTATTTGAAGGGGAAAGTATTGCTACTGTTTTACTTAATCATTTAATTAACTAAATGGAATGTTTAGTAATGTAGTTGGGAAAATACACACAACTAGAAATATTAATTTAAAAAAAAACTGTAAACACTACTACAGAAGTCTTTTTCCACTAGATGGGGTGAGCTACAATAGCTGAAACCACTTGGACTCGTGTTTAGAATTACTATTTAAATGTTTTGGATATTAGTTGTAACTTTTGAAAACTGGACCAGGGTTTGACTTGAGCTGACCTGGTTACTGATTCAGTAATTCAATCATTAATCTAGTTGGGAAAACTGGTTAGGCATAAATGTTAAAATGAAAATCACAAAAATCAGCTGCATTTTCAGATTTGATTTAAACCAACTGGGCTTACCGGTTTCTATCTGATTTAAATTGGCTTGTCTTCCTTGATATTACCTAGTTCCCTGAGCATTGACCATGTTAGACTGAAAAGAAGTTAGTATTAGGCATACCACACCTGCGAGAAAGAGGCATGTCAAATGCAGTGAGACTAGAATATGTTCTGAAATAATTTATTCACGTACTTTCTGTATTTTGGTATCTGTTTGCATTACTTATTCTGGATTGTTCATTATTCAAGTAGATATAGTTCACAATTTAACTCCCTTGTAAAATAACCAGCTTCTACTAAACATAAATAAATATCTACATAACAATAATAACTGAAGGGTAAATTAAAGCTTTAACCTGCGCAAATGCACAACTAAAATATCACGACTTGCATTCACAGATCCTAATTAAAGCACTGACATATCCCTATAATTAAATCTTACAATAAACCTTATCATAACATTAAATCAAACTACTGGGGTCTGTGAATCACTGGATCTTTGAACTTCAGATTTCCTATAATTTTTTTAGTGCTGCCATGTCAAATTGGTTGCAGCTTTATACAGAAAACGTTGGTTGTAGTAGCTAATTCACAACTTTTCACCTTTCTGTATCTCTGCCTCGCAAACTCATCTGTCGTTGGTCTCTGTAGTAAACAGAATTATATTATTGGCGAGGAAATGCCTTGTGTATGTAATATGTGTATAAAGTTATAAAATGTGTATAGTTATGAAAATCTAAAAAAGATCTATATATAAAACTGAATTTTAAACATTCAATCAAAGATAACAATGTCCAAATAAAATTAAATAAAATACAATATAACAGCATCATAACTTTCAAACAAAGTCCAACAAATAAACTCAACTTCATACAAGTTCAAATAAAATTACAAAAATAAATATTAAATCACGTTTAACACAATAGAAGTTCTTTAATTAGTGCTTGGTAAATTAAAGATTAGCGGGTATGGGTACCCGTAGATATAGATACTATGATAATACCTGGTACCCGCAAATATCCATTTATGAACTTTATGCTCGGATATCTACATATACGGATTGTTTTGACATCCTTATGTAAGAGGTAGGCTAGCCTGAGCAATTCTGGACAACAACACACAAAAGCTCAAGATCAACTATGTTTACTTCCTTACACAAACTTGGACTGAGACTTGCTTTCAAATTCTAGATGGGGTTGTGATGAGGTGGTTTTGGGTTGATGTCATTATTTGTTTAGTTTTGCACACGGACCATTGATCAACAAATTTGTTTTATATGTATGTGTTTAAAGTATTTAGCCAAACCGTTAGTTATTTTTCTTAAAATTATACTTTTCCTTACTATATCACTTTAAGCAGGCAAGCAGGCATCATCATGGGCTCAGTCTGGAGGCTTAAGAAGTGCAGATGTTTGTACTCCAGAGGTACCACTGGTTTAGAGTGTGTGTTGGTGCTTGGTATCTTTTGTCATCACTAACTTTTTATTTTCTGAATTAGTTGTTATTTTCTGTTTGTTTGTCTATTACAGTACAAAATAACTCAATTATTTCTTTTCAGACGGCATATGATTTTGAAAACCCAAAGGAGTCTGAATCTCCTCGCTTTCAAGCCATATTACGTGTCACTAGTGCACCTAGAAAGAGGTTTCCTTCGGATATCAAAAGTTTTTCCCATGAGTTGAATTCGAAAGGTGTCTGGCCTTTTCCATTTTTGAAGCCTCGGCGGTTGAATAACCTTGAGGTATTTTAGTCTTGATTTCACATTATATTGTGGTGCTAATGATTTGCGTAATTGGAGGGAATTTCATTAAAATTGCTTTACTTTGATATGCAGGAGATTTTGGTCGTTATTAGGGCAAAATTTGATAAAGCGAAGGAAGATGTGAACTCTGATTTAGCCATTTTTGCGGCAGATCTTGTAGGAATTCTTGAAAAAAATGCAGATACTCATCCTGAATGGCAAGAGACAATTGAGGACTTGCTAGTTTTGGCAAGGAGTTGTGCTATGACTTCATCTGGCGAGTTTTGGCTTCAGTGTGAAAGCATAGTTCAGGAGTTGGATGATAGGCGTCAAGAGCATCCTCCTGGGATGCTAAAGCAGCTTCACACTCGAATGCTTTTCATTCTCACAAGGTGTACCCGATTATTGCAATTCCACAAGGAAAGTGGTTTGGCTGAGGATGAGCCTGTTTTCAATCTTCGTCAATCAAGAGTCTTGCATTCTGCTGGAAAATGTATTCCTCCTAGTGTGGGAAGGGATGCTAAAAGTTCAAGTGCTGCAAAAGCCTTAAAGCCTTCATCTAAAAAAGCTTTTAGTCAAGAACAGAGTATGATGGGTTGGAAGAAAGATGTTATGCAACCGGAAAATCTTTCACTTCCTGCTGATGATGATAATACAAAACATTTTGACTCTTCAGGCAGGGATCGAATGGCTTCTTGGAAGAAATTCCCATCTCTGTCTGGAAAAAGCCCTAAAGAAGCTGCTCAGTTGAAGGACCAAAATTATGGGAGGGTTGAATCTTCAAAGGCATCAAATAATAAGAGATTCCCTTCTGATGTGGACCTTTCTACTGCAAAGCCATCTGAGTTTCTTCCTATCAAAGATTCCTTGGATCATGCTTCCAAACACCAACATAAAGTTTCTTGGGGATACTGGGGAGATCAGCAGAATAATAGTGAGGAGAACTCAATAATTTGTCGTATATGTGAAGAGGAAGTTCCTACTTCACATGTTGAAGATCATTCGAGGATTTGTGCAGTTGCTGATAGATGTGATCAGAAGGGACTGAGTGTCAATGATCGTCTTGTCAGAATTGCTGAAACACTAGAAAAGATGATGGAGTCTTGTTCACAAAAGGATACCCAACAAATGGTGGGAAGTCCTGATGTTGCAAAAGTATCAAATTCTAGTATGACTGAAGAATCTGATGTTCCTTCTCCTAAACTTAGTGATTGGTCTCGCAGAGGCTCAGATGACATGCTAGACTGTTTCCCCGAAACTGATAATTCTGCTTTTATGGATGACCTGAAAGGATTACCACTTATATCATGCAAAACTCGTTTTGGTCCAAAGTCTGACCAAGGTATGACAACATCATCTGCAGGGAGCATGACTCCAAGGTCACCATTGATGACACCGCGGACAAGTCAGATTGACTTGCTCTTGGCCGGGAAGGGTGCTTATTCTGAACATGATGATCTGCTGCAGGCATGCCATATTTTAAAATCTTTTTCTATTTCTTTTATTTCTAATTTATTGCCTATACTAGTTGCTCGCATTGTCCATTCAAGTCAGAGCATGTTCTATTAAATGGTCCTCCCCATGTGTTTACATATGATGTTAAGGTGATACTTGATCTAGTATTCATAACTGCCCCTAAGCATTATTTCTTTCTATATTCAGTAGTGTGAAATTGTAGAAAATAGAAGACAATGAGAAAATGTGCTTTATTTATATTGAGAAAAAAAATCAATACAATTAAAAGGAGTTACGGTATTCTCTAATAATAAAGATATGATGCAGGAATAAATGAAACATTCCTAATAATAAATATAACATCTTGATATTCCTGATTCTAAAAGATATTCCTGGTTATAAAGTCTAGATATTCCTGATTCTATAGTTATAAGATTTCTCATCAAGCTGGAGTATATAAGTCATATGTGCTCAGCTTGCTGCAAAAATGATTTTTTATTTGTCCTCTTAGAGGCTTGGTGAATATGTCTACTAACTTTTCACTAGAGTTGCTGAGTCTAGTGGTGGTGCCTTCAAACCCAACTTTTTTCTAATGAAATGACAATCTACTGCAGTGTTTGGTACTCTTATGAAAGACAATATTTTGTCTGGAACTGTTGAGCAAGAAGTTCTTTTAGTTGGACAATACCCTCCTTACCACTATTAGTTATGACAATGTCATCCATATATACAATAAGTTAGATACAGCCTCGTGGAGAATGACGTAAAATGGAGAATAGTCAACATCATTCCGTATGATTCCAAATTGTTAGATGACAGTTTGAAAACACCCAAACCATGATTAGGGTGATTACTTGAGTCCATGCAGGGACCTGTGAGCAGTATATACCATATTAGACTACTCATCTTAAGCATCAAATTTAGGAGGTTTCTCGATGTAGACTTCCTTGTCTTGATCATCATGCAAAAATGCATTCTTGATGTCAATTTGAAATTGAGTCTAGTGGCGAATAGTTGCAATGGAGAAGAAAAAGTGTCAATATAATATTGTCCATAGATTTGTGTGCATCCTTTGGTAACCAAATTATAGGGATCAAATTTACCATTAGGGCCTATTAAGAGTGTAGAATAACTAACACCCAATTATTGATTTGCTAGCTAGAAGAGGAACCAACTTCCAAGTGCCACTACTTTGAGGAGCACACATCAATTATGACTTGTCGCAACTCATTGTGGTATAAAGATTCACCTGGAGACTTTAAAATAGGAACAAAAGATAATGATGACAAACAAGTATAATCATTTTCCAAATAGCAATAGGTTAATCATTTTTAAAGGATATTGGATCAGGTATGAGAGATGGTTTGGGGAAGGATCAAACACCACTATATCATTATCTGTTGAAGATGGCTCCCATACAGGAATGCCAATTGGCTTTGAGTGGCATTGATATACCTGAAGTGGTGCTGGAGAAGCATCCCAAAATATGGGAGAGTCATTTAGTGATGAAGGAAGATTGATTTACATATATACTCTTTAGGAGGAACATGTGTATAATATGGGACAAACTCAAAGAAAGAGACATCACTCTAAAAAAGACAATGACTAGGTTTAGGAGAGAATATCAATACCCTTTTGAGAATGATGATATCCTAGAAAGGCACATTGCCCAATGTGAGGTTATCTACAAAACATGGAACCAAAAACATGTGGAGAAAGGATGTATGGATGAGAATGAGGAAAAAGGACAAAGTTAGTTACCTAATCATTAAGGGCGGATGGTGACATCTAATTAATGTGATAACATGAGGATAAAGAACATGTGGAACATGAATGAAGAAGGGTTTGTGTGGAACATCTGATGTCAATCATTTTTCTCAATATCCCATCTTGTAAGGTAACATTAATTTTAGTGAATGTGAGGATAATGTCATGATATTTAGTGAGTTGGGTGAGAGAAAGTAAATCAAATAGGGAGTAGACACAAAGAACAAAGTCAATGTTATGTATGGGAGGAGATTACTAAGTACTAATATCACATGCTTTTGCTTGTTAACCATTAGCAGCTACATGAACGACACATTTAGTAGGAGGAAGAAAGTGGAACTGCAACCACTGAGATTGTGGTTGAACGGAAGAGGCAAGCACAATGATGGGTGGCATAAGGCAGGCTTCATCGCATGCATCGAGAAGGTTTGCAAAAAGAAAAGAACTCTTCACACTAGAGACCGTGGGTCCACCAAGCAAATAGGGTATTGTAGAGACTCTAGATATACCATATTAGAAAGTGGACTTTAGGTGTAACTTAATTTCATAAAATTGGCTTGAAAGGGAAAACTTGTACCACTTAAATAATGTAATTTGGCTATATGTCTAATCAATATGGGATTTCCAACACATTCTATCACATAAAGGGATGACAATGGTCGGGATGAATAGTGTCTATCGGTTACCAGTTCCGTCTAAAAAAGTTTGTTTTGTTATGCACCAGGTATCCGTGAAAAAATATCCACGGATGTTTTTATACCTGTGGGTATCCTGGGATACCCACAAATATTTTATATTTTACTTTTGAAATTTAAATAAAATTATTAAAAAAAATCTTTAAAACATAAACTTAGATAGAAATATTAGTTCTTAAGCTCAATTCAAATCAAATTAATGAATAAAATATTAATGCAAATAAATTTGGTCTTCCTAAAAAAATTAAATGAGTTGCGCCAAAATATAAATGTTAGAAGATTGATATTTTATAAAATAAATTTTCATAGGTCTAAATAAGAAAAATAGAAATATATAAAGTCAAATTTTAAACAATTCTTTCATGATTAATATTTCTTTCACCAATACTTTTATTTTGATCACTTGAATTTAAAAAAAAATTCAAATAAAATTCACTAATAATTATTAGCAGGTAGTGAGTATTTGCGGGTTGAATACTATGATATTTGTATTCGTCCCATTAGTAAACGGGTAATTTAATACTTGTACCCATTACCCATCAATATCCATTAAGGTACTCATTTGTATGTGTTACAGATTATACTCGGGGATAACCTTGGGTATGAATATAATATCCCTCATCACATTTTTGACTATGCACTTAGAAGTAGATATTTATGGGTGGTCCAGTAGGAGTCAATTAAACCTCATTAGGATAAACTGGGGGTACCATGTTAAACTATAGAGAATAGAGAAACAGTGAACTGAAATCACTTGTTTATGAGACACCATGGGTGGGTGCTTTATTTATATTGAGAAAATGGAATCACTACAATAAACAGAGGTGATATGGTATCCTCTAATAATAATAATACGATATAAGAATAATACATATATGATCTAAGTATTACTATGTGCCTTATTTCAATAATTATAACCAATAGAAAATGTTTTATTAATAAATTAGTATTTTGATGTTTAATTGTTTGTGCTTAAATATCCAACTGTTTATGCCTGTATATGTACTGAATTTTAATAAATGAGGCTTGTATTACATTTGCTTAATATAAAATAACTTCCTACTTCCATGTATTCTTAGAAAAATCTCATCTTTGACATTCTTCCGTTGCAAAATTCCCTCTTTTATTGTAGATGAATGAACTTGCTGATATAGCTCGATGTGTGGCAAATGCACCTCTGGACGATGATCGCACAACTTCATATTTATTATCTTGTCTTGATGACTTGCGGGTTGTTGTAGAACGAAGGAAATTTGATGCACTTACTGTGGAGACCTTCGGAACACGTATTGAGAAGCTGATACGGTTAGTATTTTTTCTGTTTTACATTATGTAAGACATCTCTGTAATATGGAAAGTACTCCTAGCAAACATTGAACTACATGATAAGCTTTGGGGGAGGTTCTTGTTAGACACTGTTCATAGGGAATAGGCATAATTTTATAACCGAACACAGAATACCATATGGCATAACAGTATTGCTGCAACTATGTCTGTGTCCAAACTATCTTGGGATTTGACTCTATAGTGAGTAAATATATGTAGTGAGAGAGAAAGTATTGGTGTATTGTTCAATTTTCTCATAAACTTAACCTACTTTACCTTAATATGCGTTCTTTTTTTCTCACTTTACTCATCTCACCGAAGATGAGTAACACCCGAATATCTGTACGAATGATATTTTCTTGCTAGTAATTTTTTTTCTTCTGAAGTTTATAATACACACATACACATATATGTACATACAAATGCGCACACAGTGCACACACACACACAAACATATATGTGTGTGTATATATATATATATATATATATATATATATAATGTATACATACATACATAGACACATTCATTTTTTTTTTACCCTGAACTTGTGACTATCCCATTGTTTAGTACTAGTAGCAAGTTGAAATCGAAGATAGATTATGGTGAGCTGCATAGTGCAAATTGTGGACACATGGTGTGCGCTTGTTAGAAAACTAAAAATTTCTCTATATCTAAAATAAAAATATATCAAAATTATATAAAAATAATTAACATAATTCAAACATGTTCTAGTGTGTCAACTAGACAACAATTGCAATAGCAAAGCTTTACACTACTAGGTGAGGTCGGCTGTTAGCTGCATGGATCAGATAAAGCCATTCAGACACTTGAAGATTTAGAGAGAAAGAGATTAAAACAAAACCTCTATTATTTCTTCTTATTTCCTAATACATCACTAATGATACTTATACAAACATAATCAACAGTGAAAGTAGGAACAGAGAAAACAAAGGAAAAACATAGAAGACTCCTAAGGAGTCTATATCTAAAACATATTACATTTCAACACTCCCCCTCAAGCTGGAGCATATAAATCATATGCACCAAGCTTGGAACATATGAATTGAATTCTAGGCCCCCTTAGAGATTTGGTCAGAATGTCTCCAAGTTGTTCATTAGAATTGACAAATTCAGTAACTAGTTCCTTGGATAATAACTTCTCCCTAATAAAATGACAGTCAATTTCTATGTGTTTCGTTCTCTCATGAAACACAGGATTGGAAGAAATGTGAAGAGCTGCTTGATTGTCACAGTACAGTTTCATTTGCTCATTTTCACAAAATTTCAATTCTTGAAGAAGTTGTCTAATCCACACAAGTTCGCATGTAGTTAGAGCCATAGATCGGTATTCAGCTTCAGCACTAGATCGGGCAACAACATTTTGTTTCTTACTTTTCCAAGATACAAGGTTCCCACCGAGTAAAACACAATATCCTGTAGTCGATCTTCGATCAATTGGACTACCAGCCCAATCTGCATCACAATATCCTTCGATTCGAGTGTTTCCCTTGTTCTCATACAATAGTCCCTGTCCTGGGCTTCCTTTTATGTATCTGAGAATGCGAAGCACTGCATTTCAATGATCAACATGTGGATTTTGCATAAATTGACTCACAATTCCAACTGAATAAGAAAGGTCGGGTCTTGTTATGGTGAGATAGATGAGTTTTCCAACTAGCCTTCTATATCTCTCTGGGTCTAGAAGAGTTCACCCTGATCTCTCATTAACTTTTGATTTGGATCCATAGGACTATCAATGGGCTTGCAATTTGTTAGACCTGTTTCTTCTAAAATGTCAAGAGCATATTTCCTTTGTGAAATGATGACACCATCTTTTGACTGTGCCACTTCAATACCAAGAAAATATTTTAGACGACCCAGATCTTTAGTTTGAAAGTGGTTGAACAGATGATTCTTTAACTGAGTAATTCTGGATATGTCATTTCCTGTAATAACAATATCATCAACATACACCATGAGATAAACACATTTGTCAGGAGAAGAGTGACCATAAAACACTGAATGATCTGCCTCACATCGTTTCAATCCAAACCTTTGCACTACCTGACTAAATTTACCAAACCAAGCTCGAGGTGATTGCTTCAAGCCATAGAGAGAACGACGTAACTTACAAACCAAGCCAGACTCCCCCTGAGCAATAAATCCAGGAGGTTGCTCCATGTATATTTCCTCTTCCAGATCACCATGAAGAAAGGCATTTTTAATGTCTAACTGATAAAGAGGCCATTGACGAATAGCAGCCATAGCAAGCAAAATACGAACTGTACTGGTTTTAGCCACAGGAGAGAAAGTATCACTATAGTCAAGGCCATAAACTTGAGTATAGCCCTTAGCTACTAGCCGAGCTTTAAGACGATCAATTTTACCAGTAGGACCAACTTTAATAGTATATATCCATCTACAACCAACAGCCTTCTTATCAGGAGGAAGAGGGACAAGATCCCAAGTGTTATTGTGTTCAAGTGCCATCATTTCATCAACCATGGCTTGTCGCCAACCAGAATGACCAAGTGCCTCATGAACATTATTAGGAACTTTAGTGGAAGATAATGAGGAAACAAAAGAGAAATATGAAGGAGACAATTGATGATAACTCACGAAATTATAAATAGGATATGGATTACGAGTAGACCGAATACCTTTCCGAAGGGCAATGGGCCAGTTATCATCTGAATCAGTAGAAGGTGAAGAGGATGAAGGATCCATGGTATGATGATCTGATGGAGGAGGAACTGAGTCTCGAGGATCTTCAGTGTTTGGAGTTGAAGATTGTGTCCGACGCTGATATGTGATAAGAGGTGGAGGAACAATGTCATTTGGATTTTGAGTTTGAGGTACAGAATCAGGAATAACTAAAGGATCACATGTTGGCAAAGGAAACATTTGTTGAACATAAGAACGATCCTCCATGGAGGAAGGAAAAAATGGTTTATCCTCAAAGAATGTGACATCTGCTGACATATAATATCTCCCGGTGGAGGGAGAATAACATTTATACCCTTTCTGAAGACGAGAGTATCCTAAGAAAACACACTTGATAGCTTTTGCTGAGAGTTTATCAAGACCTGGAGAAACATTATGAACAAAACACGTACACCCAAATACTCGTGGGGAAACATGATACAAAGTGTCATTGGGAAAAATGACAGAGTGAGGAATTTTATTGTTAAGAGAGGAAGAAGGCATCCTATTGATAAGAAAACAGGCAGTAAGGACTGCATCGCCCCAATGATGTACAGGAACATTAGTATTCAACATCAAGGAACGTGCAGTTTCAATGAGATGTCTATTCTTTCTCTCTGCAATGCCATTTTGTTGTGGAGTATGAGGACAGGTTGACTGGTGTAAAATTCCTTGGGAAGATAAGAGAGAAGAAAATGCTGCAGAGAAATATTCCTTAGCATTATCACTTCGAAGAATTTTAATTGTCTTCCCAAATTGGTTCTTAATTTCATTAAGAAAAGACTTAAAAATAGACAAAAGTTCAGATCTCTCTTTCATTAAATAAACCCAAGTACACCGAGAGAATTCATCAATGAAAGTTACAAAATAATTAAAACCAAATGACGTAACACGACTAGGTCCCCAAATGTCTGAGTGAATAATTGAAAAAGGAGAATTACAATGTGTCTCAGATCTTTTAGGATAGGAAGATCTAACATGTTTTCCTAATTGACAAGACTCACAATCTAAGACTTGAATATTTCTGAGACTTGGAACCATCATCTTCAACTTGAGCAAACTTGGATGGCCTAAACGATCATGCAAAAGTTTTGGGGATGAAGAAGTAAAGCAGGAAACTGAAGAACAAGATTTTAAGAAATAAAGTCCTTGAGACTCATGTCCTTCTCCAATCAGACGACCTGTCCCATGTTCCTGTATAACAAAGGAATTAGCAGTAAAGGTTATGGAACAATTTAAGGAACGAGTCAACTGACTTAAGGAGATTAAATTGTATGGACAATGGGGAACATATAAAACTGAATTTAAATTTAGTGAAGGAGATAAGGAAACTTTGCCAATTCCTTGAGATGTCACTTTCGATCCATCGGCAACAGTAATAAGATGGTGAATTTTTGGAGAAGACATAGAAGAAAATGAAGAAATGTTACCAGAGATATGGTCAGAGGCACCGGAGTCAAGAATCCATGGATTATGACCTTCCACAGATTTAGATAGGTTGGTTGTAGGCACACTGGTCATGGCAGAAGATTGACCAGGATTAAATGATTTTCCAGACTTGTATCTGAGAAATTCTTCATATTCTTCATTTGAAATTCTGGATTCTAGATCACCAGCTTTAGAAACATGAGCAACTTTGTCTGGATATCCATGTAAAATATAACATTTGTCCCGAGTATGACCTATTTTGTTACAATATGTGCATTGAGGACGTATACTACGACCACCACGTCCTCGGTTGCTTCTGCCTCCTCCTCTCCCTTGTGGCACTCCTCTTCCTTGGGGTATTGTCATGGTTGATGTTTCAATAACCTCAATTGGATTCTCATTTTTCACTTGTTGGAAGTCCCACATCGACTAGAGATAAGGCCAAATTATAATATATAAGTGAGGTGCAAACCTCACCTTACAAGCCGGTTTTGTGGGGTTGAGTTAGGCATAAATTCACTTTCTAATATGGTATCAGAGCCATGGTTAGAGCCTATCCTAGCGAGTTCTAAGTGGGCATTCTATTCTTCTCTTCCACCCGCAATCGGGCCGCTATCGGACCACCCAATTTCTACTATCACGCACGAGATGTCTATACCTCGGCGTGAAGGGGGTGTGTTGGAAGTCCCACATCGACTAGAGATAAGGCCAAATTATAATATATAAGTGAGGTGCAAACCTCACCTTACAAGCCGGTTTTGTGGGGTTGAGTTAGGCATAAATTCACTTTCTAATATCACTGATGTAGGTACTCGAAGAAGTCGAGTAACTAAGCCATCCATTGATGGGATTTGATCACCAGCTAAAATCTGATCACGTACATGATCATAATCTGAGTGTAAACTTCTTGGAATTAGGACCATGTAAAACTTGTCAAGCTTTTTATTGATCCCTTCTAATGAATCAGCTATAAAGAAGTTCTTTAACTCTTCTACAGCAGCCCTAGCCTTTGCTATACGAGAAACCATGTCATGATTGACTTGCTTTAGAGATGCTGCTCTTTGAGTTGCATCAAACAGACGTTGTACATCATTAGCAAATATGTCTTGTGCCCTTTTCCAAAAGGATGAACAAGTCTTATAGGGTCTTAATATATCTAGAACTTCTTGCTCAACTGACTGCCACAAAATTGCACATAACTGAAAATCCAATTTTTGCCATTGGGATTTTTCGTCGTCTTGAATCATAGAAATGTCTTGTTCAAGATGATCATGGTGTCCTTGACCAAGAAACCACAATTCCACAGCAGAAGACCATGATAAATAATTTCTCCAATTGAGCTTTGCAGATGTGATGATTGGAGTAGCAGATAGAGAGGAATTAATTCCAATAGGAGATGCCATGACAGATCTGTAAGAACAATCTGGAGTCCAGAATCAGAAATGGGATCTGGAAACAGTAAAAGATAAGAGCCAACTTGAGGGGGAAACCCTAGGTATCAATTACAGCCCCTGAAACAGTAAAATAAGAGCCAAAAGAAGCTCTGGAAAGTCAGACGAACAGGACGACAGTGGTCCGATGATCGTCCGGCAAGGATAAGGCGGCGCGTGAACAGTACGCGCTTGACGTCTGACGGAGGAAGGAGGCGCGTGGCGGCGCGTGCAGCGGAAACAGGGAAAGCGACCACCAGGGATGGGTCGCGCTCGAGCAGGCGCACAAAACCCCTAACTTCGCCTGAGAAAATGAGTTAGCGGCGGCGGCGGCGGCGGAAGCGGCGGCAGCGGCGGCAGCGGCGGCGGCGATCGGTAGTCAGACAGAGAGCCCCGGTGGTTGGCTCTGATGCCAACTTGAAGATTTAGAGAGAAAGAGATTAAAACAAAACCTCTATTATTTCTTCTTATTTCCTAATACATCACTAATGATACTTATACAAACATAATCAACAGTGAAAGTAGGAACAGAGAAAACAAAGGAAAAACATAGAAGACTCCTAAGGAGTCTATATCTAAAACATATTACATTTCAACACAGACCAATGTTTTAGCGATGTTATTTATCATGAGATCTCTCTTGAAAACTTCGTTGATTTACTTGGTCTCCCATTAAAACTCATGCAATTTACTTTTATACTGTTCTAGTTCATCAAAGTTCATGAAATCTAATGTAACAGCTGTTCAAAGGAAAGATAGCAGACAAACTTCAAAACATAGAATAATCGATAGCACAATTTTAAGGAACACTCAGTGTATATGGTTCTGTTGTGTTGATGTCTAGACTTTGTTACCAACGTGAATGAAAAGGAGTGTGTGCTGATTCTGTTGGGTAACTGCTGCCATGTATTAAATAAACAAGTGATTAGAAGATGAAACAAACTAAGGTTCTGTTTTTGGTGAAGAAAAACACAGTAGAATAGAGAGTGAGAGGAAGGAGGACGATGTTATGTGAGGGAGGTACCTGACTAATAAAGTGTGAGAAGGTAGGACTAGATTGCAAACAAAATAATTAAAAAGGAAACAAAACAGTGCAAGGAATACAAGTTGCCTCTCCTGAATAAAAAAGAAGTCCTTAGCTAAAATGGAGGGTGGCATAAAAAACATTGCCGCCATTGCAAGATTACAGTGCGTCCTGTTTTGGTCCGCACTGCCATTGGTCTGGCCAAAATGTGTCAGGGTGGGCTGGCCCGCCATAGGAGAGTGGACTGAAAATCCTAATCTGTCCTGTCAAAGGACGGGTGACAGGGCTGGCTCACCAACTTTTTTTTTAATTTTTTAGGATCTTTTTTAATTTTGTTTTTTTAAATATATTTATATATTAAAAGCACATTGTAAGTATTTTTTAAATTTCAATTGATTAATTAATGTCTCTAATCAGAATAATCAAAATAATTATCTTTATATGTTAAATTACTCCATTATAATTAATAATTGGAACATTATTTATAAGTGTTAATAATTTATATTAAAATATTATTTTATATTTACCTCCTTCAAGTAATATAATACAAAAATATTATTTTTTAAGTTGTTCTTTATTGTAATTTTTATTTAAAGAAGCGGGCTGCTGACCAGCCCTCTCTGCCCTGCCATTGGTCTGCCAAATTAGCAGGCCCATTTTACCACCTATACCTTCAATCCACGTTTCAGTACAATTAATTTAATATC
Source organism: Vigna angularis (assembly GCF_016808095.1). Lineage (NCBI taxonomy): Eukaryota > Viridiplantae > Streptophyta > Magnoliopsida > Fabales > Fabaceae > Vigna > Vigna angularis. The sequence goes on along the minus strand of NC_068977.1, from coordinate 33,088,818 downwards.
ATGGACCTTTCTAGTTGTGCTTTGAAATTTTTTGTGATTATTCTTGATAAATAATAATTTGGTTTGGTAGAGAGAAGTATCTGCAGCTCACTGAGATGGTGGATGTTGAAAAGATAGATACAGAGAGCACAGTTGATGATGATGTTCTTTTGGAAGATGACGTGGTTCGTAGTTTGAGAACAAGCCCAATCCATTCATCAAGGGATCGTACCTCTATTGATGACTTTGAAATTATAAAACCTATCAGTCGTGGGGCATTTGGGAGGGTTTTCTTGGCTAAAAAGAGAACAACCGGTGATCTTTTTGCAATAAAGGTATATATTCTTCGTGCTTCTGATTCATCTGTTGTATCAGCACTTAATCTGAACATCCATGTACTTGCGTTTGTTTCATGCCTGATTGTGCATTGTACTTCTTTTTTTGCTTGTATAGAAGAGTTTTTTTTAATGAAATTGGGAAATAAGTTTTTATAATCGGTATGGAGTTTTATTGAAGCATACGACTGTGTGTTTTTGAAATGCTTATTATAGGGCAAAGGCCCACCTTTTGACGACTCCTTTTGATAGCTTACTGAAAAATAGAGATTAGTTTCTGACATGCTCTTCAAGCTCTCATGTAAACTGTGTTTGATCTCTATATTTCACGAATTGTTTTAGATCTCATAACTTGATGCAGGGAATGCTAGATATGTTATTTAAAGTCCGATCATATATTTATTTATTAATTTTTTCATTTTTTACTAGAAATATTTTTTTCATGGAATTATTTTCGAAACTGTTTCCTTGTGTTCGTTCTTACTTCATACTTTTTGTATCTTTCAACGGTTCCATGCATCCAAGGTAATTTAATGCAACAAAATTTTAGTTGTTGCAATTTGCCAATTTCTTTAATCAACTCTGTTGTAAATTTCTTTCTTTCTATCTAACTTTTACATTAAAAATAAAACTTTAGGTTTACCTATTGGGTTTGGTTTGGTTTGGCCGCTCCACTATCATGTATTTTGTTTTATTATTTCTTTATATAGAGTTCTTCGTATAGTGATGCTTTTGCAGACCTTTAAGGTTAAAATAAACTTGTTTCTATCTTGGTTTATGCTTTTACTATGTAACCCTGTTGACCTATTTTCTAATAGGTTCTCAAGAAGGCAGATATGATCCGTAAAAATGCTGTGGAAAGTATATTAGCAGAACGTGATATCTTAATTACAGTACGCAATCCTTTTGTGGTGAGCAGGTCTAACTGTTTTAATGTTCCATGCTGCTTTGAGAAATTTTATCTTATTCTAATGTTACCTTTACTTTAAGAAATTTTATCTTATTCTAATGTTACCTTTACGTTAATCAGGTTCGATTCTTCTATTCTTTTACATGTCGTGAAAACTTATATCTTGTTATGGAGTATCTGAATGGAGGTGACCTGTATTCATTATTAAGAAATTTAGGTTGCCTAGACGAGGAAGTTGCTCGAGTATATATTGCTGAAGTGGTATAATTCTTGGTTCTGTCTCCTCAGTTGCTCTTTCTATCTCTCTAGTTATCTGAATTTTTTTTCATTACATTGTCTAGAACATGAGTTTTTTTTTTCAATGTTAGGTGCTTGCGTTAGAGTATTTGCATTCCCTGCATGTGGTTCATCGAGATCTGAAGCCTGACAATTTATTGATAGCACATGATGGTCACATCAAGGTAACTACTAAGTATGTTCTAATTTCTGCTTTTAAACCTCCAAACCATGGTTATGTGAAAAGGCTATTTCTTTTACTTTTTTCCTTAACCTTGGTTTGGAAATTTGGAATGGAAATCCAATCTCGCTAACCTCTTTCCTCTCTTACTCTTAGGAGTAATATCAATAATCTCGTACTTTATAATGATAGTTAAGTATGATTTTTATGGAGTTTGATTGTGTTTGCCATTTTGGGGTGGCATTGTGTTTTTAGAAATTTTGGTGCTCATATCTATAATGAATCATTGAGAGTTTTGCATCTTTTCTACTATTAGTTTCTTTTATCAGCACCATCAATCCCATGCTTTAAGTTGTGATTCCACGTATTTGGTTCAATAATTTTGGAGAATTTCAATTTCTTAATTGTTGATTGGATCCTTTTGAGTTTCAATTTTTCAACATTCATGTAATCCTGTGGCTCTCTTAAATACATTTTATAAACTGTTAAACAGCTTGATTTTTTTGTTCTGGCTACTTTTGCAGTTAACAGACTTTGGGCTTTCTAAAGTTGGTCTCATCAACAGCACAGATGATCTGTCTGGCCCAGCAGTGAATGGGACATCCCTACTTGAAGAGGATGAGGCTGCTGATGTATTTACATCTGAGGATCAATGGGAAAGGAGGAAAAAACGCTCTGCAGTGGGCACGCCTGATTACTTAGCCCCAGAGATACTTTTGGGAACTGGACATGGTTTGTATTGTCCCAATTTTATGTTTAAGGTGGTTTCATTTCTGTTTTCCCCTATCTCTTAAGATATAAATTTGACTTTTGTCATTATTTGGGCAGTTTAGAGAAAACATGATTTCCCTTATGTGTAGAATTAAATATCACAAATTGATTGCTATTCTTTATAGTGAAATTAGGTAGTTGAATGATACATGTTATGATCATTGTAGCTAGCTGATTTAATGATTCTATTCTACTTTATATACGATGAATACTCATAGCATTTACTTTTGGAACATAACTTGTGCAAATTTTACAGCGTATACTGCCGATTGGTGGTCTGTTGGGGTCATTTTATTTGAGTTGCTTGTTGGTATTCCACCCTTCAATGCCGAGCATCCTCAGGTTTATATCTTGCTTTTTTGTATGATAAATATTTTAGATGGTTTTTAAGTTTCTTTCCATGTCATTTTCCCCTTTATATGATTTGAGTTCTCTCTGACATGATGTTATTTTTGTGTTTGTAGACTATATTTGATAATATTCTTAATCGTAAAATACCTTGGCCTTCAGTTCCTGCAGAGATGAGTCCTGAATCACAGGATCTCATTGATCGGTATATTATGTTGTTTTTTTAGTACTTTTTGTGATAACATGCTTTCTTATTGAGTATTATTCTTGTTTAAGCACTCATATCTAAGATAGCTGAATTTTTTTCATTTATTCCCTGACATTATGAATTTTCAGACTATTGACAGAAGATCCTAATCAGAGACTGGGATCTAAAGGCGCATCAGAGGTGATGTAATTTCTCATGAAATATAGAACTTTGTTATCCATTTTTATAATTTATTTTCTCTGCTCAAATGTTAACTAATTTTAATGATCCAGGTAAAGCAACATGTTTTCTTCAAGGATATAAACTGGGACACACTTGCCAGGCAGAAAGTATGTTATAGTTTGCCCAAGCGACAGTTCTTAACTGTTAATTTTACTGCCCCTCTCTTGATGTCCAATGTAACGCTTCTGTTGGTTTTGTAGGCTGCATTTGTTCCTGCTTCTGAGAGCGCTCTGGATACCAGTTACTTCACTAGTCGCTACTCATGGAATACTTCTGATGGCCTTGTATATCCAGCCAGTGATGTTGAGGATTCTAGTGATGCTGATAGCTTAAGTGGCAGCAGTAGTTGCTTGAGCAATCGCCAGGATGAAGTGGTATTGCAAGTTGTAGGCATTGCTAAACATGAAATACTTCACTGAAATCAATTTAAAGTATAATGGGCTGACTTCCTCTTGGTAACAGGGAGATGAATGTGGGGGTCTTGCTGAGTTTGATTCTGGCACATCTGTCAATTACTCTTTCAGTAATTTCTCCTTCAAGGTAATTCCCTCAAATTATATTCATTTCTTTGTAATCTGTGAGTAAACAATTAGAATTAACTTGAATGGATTATGCCTGATATTTCCTTTGTTTTCTAGTCACCTACAGTGGGATTTAATGTGTTAAAATGGCTTCTCTGAGCTTACTATACTATTCTTAAGTAGCCTAATAATATGTTTAATCTTGCATATGTAGCTTTTGTTCTGTTAATATTTCGTTTGATAGTTTTCTTCCTGGTCTTATGCTTTACTTTCCCATTCCTTGGTGTTTTCAGAACCTCTCCCAGCTTGCATCTATCAACTACGATCTCACTAAAGGATGGAAAGATGATCCTCCGACGAATTCTAGTGCATAGCTGTATGTATTAATTATCCTCTGTCAAAGTCCAGAATTTGGTTTTCGACCTATGATCCAAGCAATTTTGGGGGCACAAGCACCTTTATCGTTTGTATACATTGTACATGTACGATTCTGTCGCATAACTTGCCCATTCGTTGTGGATTGATTTTTTTCTTGCTCACTCAGTTTTTATTGCTGGATTTTGCAGATTTAGAGGTTCAAAGTGGTTCAGGATGTACTCTTTGCTTGTTAGGTTACAGGGCAACGGTGGGGTGTTTCAGTTTTACCGTTTATTGTGTATGAATTGAGAACTGTAAATTTAAAAATGCATATCACAGTTGCCCAAATTGTTCCGCGATGTACTGCTTATTATACTGGCAATGAGAACACATCCTTTTTGTTTAGACAAACCACTGTTATATTATATACTTAATTCAGATGCTGCTGTGAAGTCTTCTTAACCCCTCCCTTGAGTTATGCTGGTTTTATTAACCTATCCGCGGAAACATTGCTTTCAACCCCACTCATTTATTACAGGCGAACGTAGTCATTTGATTTGCACGAATTATTAGTGCTCCAAATGTCTTTGTCATTTGATGCAGTTTCACTATCATCATGTTGTGAAAGAATTGGAGCATTTGCAAATTCATGTGTGGATTTACTTGCCATGAATGGGGTTTGCGACTGAAGATAACCCAAGAATTGAGCACTATGATTCTTTATGATGCTATGACTGTGTTTTAACCAAATTCAATTTATTCTTCTCCTTCTGTTGTTTTCTTTCTGTAGCATAAAAGAAAAAGAAACACCAAAACTCAAGTTCTTATTTCCGATAGTAAGAAACTTCATATTTTGCTTTTCTCCTCGTCCCTTTTCTATTCTTTTTTTAAAGGAAGTCGTTTTTCTTCTCTTATACGCGTTTTATGAAACCAAGTGTTAAACGTAATTCATAACGCACCTGGCCACGTTGTTAAACCTAATTCTTTTTATTACCAGTACTATATATTCTATAAATTCAATTGAAATTCTATTAAGTAACTTGTAATCTGTCTATTTTATTATGTTCTAATATTTAAAATTATTCGTACTTTTAAAAAAAATACTTATTAGTTTACTAAATGCGCAGTTCAATATTTCTACGTGTAAGTCTCAATATTAGATGTATTTATCCACGAGTCAAATTAAACACTTAAATACACATAAGTGTTAAGCCAATTTGTTTTTATATGAAACGATTTATTTCATGAAGAATGAAAGTAAGTAGTATTCTTGAATACATTTTTTTTTTATTTTAAAAAAAAGATACGTTTTTTAGATTAAATTGTAATATAATAACGTAACAAGACATTTTTTAGCTATACAAACAAATATAATTACTATTATAATGCATTAAAATTTAAAAATAAATATAATTAGATGCGAGGTTGTGAAATCAGATCCTGACAATTCATGTAGAAATGTTCAAATTAAGAAATGTGCCTATTTAATTGTGCCGAAACTTAACTGAGTAAAATTGACTACTGTTTTCTAAATTTGATTCCGATCTCATGTTTTATTTCTTTCTTGGCAAAGTTATAAAATTAAGGTTAAGTTGAAATCACTTTTCTATAAACACTTACAGAAGAAGAATACAAGGAGATAAAATAAACTGAGTTTTTCTCTAAATTAAAATTAAATTATTTATTTAAGTGTTATTAATTTCTCCTAAAAACTAAGTACATAAATTATAACTTTAACTTATAAAAGAAACACTTAATTTTTTCTCTCTCTAATGAATACTAAGAAAAAGTTCTTTCATGCTGCAAGAATTTTTTTTTTTACTTTTCAACTTTTTTTTTCTTTTCTAGAGATAACATTTTCATTTATCATAATCTTTCAGCTATTGAACAAAGTAGACATAAATTTAATACCGTATTTACTCTCCAGAGTTGACTTGAGTGAATTTTTTTTGTTACAACTATACCAATGCTTTATGTCTATCTGTGGTTACTATAAATGCCACACATTTTGAAAGAGATTGCAGATAATAGGACAACAATAGCCAAAAGAGACAAGAGCATACCATGTTGAAGTAACATGGTGGCATTTCAATCTTTTCTTCTCCCTCTTCACTTTATCTTTCATTTTTTTTTTCTTTTTTAACCATGATAACTAGAGTCTGGCTTGTCCAAAACCCTCAATATATTTTCACATTTTTTTATGTGAATTAGAAAAAAAATTGTGGCAGAAGAAAAACTATGTATCCATGTTTAATAACGTGATGAAAAAATTAAGTTGAACACAAAAAGTGGTTAATCAGATTTTACTTATTTTTCAACCTAATTAGATTAACATGAAATGAATCTGTAAAAGGTGGTACTGTTTATTTTCAACCTTACCTATATGGAGTCCCTGAAAGTATTAACAAAATTAGAATATGAAAGAGGGTGTAGATCACTGAATGGCAAAAAACTATGATCATGAACCACTATGAAGTAGCAGTAGGCATGTAGGACCACTTTCTCAAGAAGGATCACTTTAAACTGCACTGCCCCATCCACTATGTGTGTGTACTCTATTTTTTGGTCCACCATAAAGTCACAATTATAATCACATTCACAAATACATAACCTTAGTTATATGAACTTTTTCAGTTTGGCCTATACTGTACTTACATGAGCAAATTGTTTCAACTGCCACACATTGTCAAGGTTTGATTTGATGTTTATGTTTTAAATGTTACATCATGGATGAGAAAGCTCAAGCTTAACTCTTGCCAATAATACCAAAATTTTCTTATACGGGGGACAAATCTAGCTGACATTTCAATACACACTATAAAGGTTTACATTTTCTTGAGAATCAAAATAGGCTATGCTTACAATTACATCAGATGACAATTGTTTTGTTGAAAATCATGTTGAATTAGTCAAAGTAGACATTAATGCTTAAAACCTTATTCCTATGTTTTTTTTTATATAATCGAATTATCTGTATAAAACATCATATCATATCATATCAAACTTTTTACACATGGCCACAGCTGTTTGACCTTAGACTTTTGCACATCAAATGACACCTTTTGACAGTTTATCCCTCCAAGCCTTCAGCCTCACGCTTGAGCTAAAAGATGTTTTTGTTAATATTCTTTTTGATGGAAGAACACTAGATTTTATGCCCAGGACAAGAGTCTCAAACTTAAAACCTCATTTCAAGTTAAAGAGAAAATAGGATGTATAAGTTCTATTATACTATTCTATATCTTTTTGTTTTCTAAATTGTGATTTTTGTTTTCCTTGAAATTCATGGATGTAATTCTTCTTTCCAGCTGTATTAACTAATTTGTCAAACAATGAAAGAAAACCAAAATCAAGTTATATTTTAAGAACAAAACCATACTTAATCCATCCAATATATATATTCTTGACTTTTAAAGTTATGTTTATTGATTAAAATACAAAAACAATTGTCTTGACAATTCATAGAAACAAAAACTTGGTAAAAAAGTATAAAGACTGATTAGAAAACACTACGATTAAGGAATTGGTGTGATATGAGGCTGAAATTTTGAAAAGTGGTGAATCTTAATTCACCTATCAACCGAAGGGAGAGTTAATCAAAGTTGGTTCTAGGTATAAATCATCCATATTGTCTTTACAAGGTGGGGTCACTACATTTGAAGACATGCTACATGCCACCTATAGGACATTACAACCAACCATGAAAGCGACCATATGATCACAGTGTCAGCAGAGAAAAGTGTCACAAAAAGAAAAGGCCAATGTTAAAAGCAAAGTTAATAATTACATCAACCAGAATCCACCGGCAATAACTAATGGAATAGATATCTCACTCCCTCATGGTAGAGTAGATAGATAGGAAAGAAAAACAGGGGATAGTACAATTGAGATTGGAAGAAAATTAGATGAACTTCCTTTGATACTTTTGATGATATTCTTCTTCTGTCAGAATTGAAGTTTCATTTCAGTGATCAATGTCCATGTTTATTGCAAACCTTTATTATGTCAATTACTAATATAAAACTCCAATTCTGATAGAAAAATAACACCAAAAGTGGCCAAAAAAACTCATCAAGTTTTGTCTTAAGAAAATACAACATAAGCACATGACTCATATGTGGAAGGGGGGGTTTTGACAAAGCCAAGAAGATCCTTTACACAAACTCATCTAGATGACACATCTTCTAGATCATCGATCAAATCAGGTTGATGAATTTGGTCTTGAGTACCCTCTTTCATGGTACTACTAGACCTATGAAACTCTTCCATGCGTTGTCTCACTTGAGACATTGAAGGGCGGTTTCCAGGGTATGGAACTACACAATCCACTGCAAGTTGCAACAACTGAACCATTTCCTCTTCAGAATTCTGATACCTAAGGAGTTCAATATCAAACGCCTCTGAACTCCATTCCTCTCTAACCACTGATTGGACCCATCTCGGAAGGTCCACTCCTTCCTCATTCAAGAGGGTATGTGTAGGAGCCTTTCCAGTCAGAAGTTCCAAGAGCAACACTCCAAAGCTGTATACATCAGCCTTCTGAGAAACTCGCCGTGGATCGGTTACTTCGGGGGCACGGTAGCCGGCCACCCTGTTGGGTGTGGATGAGGGGCCAACAAGGTGTGCAAGCCCAAAATCAGACACCTTGGCATCATAGGATTTGCTTAGGAGGATGTTGGATGACTTTATGTTTCCATGGGAAACACTAGGCCCTTGTGAATGTAGGTACTCGATGCCACGAGCAGCTCCTAATGCAATGTCTGATCTCATTTCCCAATTCAACGGTGTCCTACCAGCTCCTTTGTTTCCTGTGATGATACAGAATTATAACTTAAACTTCTTTCTTTTTGCTAGTGTTCATGCCAATCAATGACATGACACACTATTTCATGTTAACACAGTTGCAACAAAGAGGTCTGTGTAGTGTAGGAGTTTGAAAGCTTATGCCAATTTACATATTTGGTTACACTTCTGTTATGTAATGTCCAGATATGGCCAAAGCCACAAACTATAATATGCAATGCAAACAAATTATGATTCATTCTTAAAGAGTGCTACTACGTACACTCTCTTCCCTCTTCCATTGTCAATTATGCATTCTCCAAAAATGAACACAGTAAGGCAAATTGCAGAAATCGTTCTACAGAAAAAACTCATACCAAAAACAGCAAAGAAAACATCAAATCACAGCCACAAAAATTCAAGACAACCGAATTATGTGCATGTTTAAACTGAGCATGTGATAGCATCAAACTAAAGTGAGGCTGAACTCACCATGCAAAATTGCAGATAGGCTTCCCATTGGCATGTAATCATGAACAAGAAGCTTCTCGTCCCTGCTATAATAGTAAGCCCTGAGAGGCACCAAATTCTCATGATCCATCACTCCCACCCCATCAATCTTCTCCTTAAACTCCTTCTCCGAAACCGTCACATCCCTCAGCCTCTTCACAGCCACCACAGGCCCTTCCTCTAAAACAGCCTTATAGGTGGTCCCAAAAGTTCCTTTTCCCAACACCTCTGCAGAAGCCCTTAGCAAATCCTCCAAATCAAACACCTTCACTTTATTCCCATAAAACAACAACTTCTTATCTCCACCACTTCCACCGCCAACTCCATTCCCACCCACTGCCGCCACTGCCGCCGCCGCCGCCGCCGCCGCTGCGGCCACCGAATCCCCACCACCACCACCACCACTCTCCACATTACCACCCTCAATTCCCACCTCCCCATGCTGTTGAGGTTCCTCCTTCAAGCCCACCACGTTGCTAACATTATCAACACTCCTAGTCTTGTTCCCACTTCTACACAAAATAATCAAAGCAAAGAGAACCAACAAAAGAGCCACCACGCACCCAACAACAATCCCTGCAATTGCACCCCCAGAAAGCTTCCCCTTCTTCTTTCCCCCTCCAATCACACTCCCTCCACCTCCTCCAACCCCACTTGAATTTGAACTCCCATTTACACCACTCTCGCCACCTCCATCATCCCAGGGACAAATCCCAAGTGGCTTCCCACAAAGGGTATTGCCCAAAAACGAATCTTTATCAAAAGTCTGCAACTTTTTAGGAACAGAACCGTTTAACATGTTGTAAGAGACATTAAACTGAGCCAATTCACCGAGTTCCTCCAAACCGGGTATCGAACCAGTGAGCCGATTATTCTCAAGGAAAAGGGTCCTCAACCGGGTGAGGTTCCCGAACCGGTTCGGAAATGGGCCGGAAAAGTTGTTGGAGGCCAAATTGAGCCGGACGAGGCCAGTCATGCCGGAGAGAAACGCCGGCACCTCGCCGGCGAAGTGGTTCTGTTGGAGGAATAGGTTGCGGAGGGCGGTGCAGGCAGCAAGGTCGGCCGGGAGGGTGCCAGAGAGGGAGTTGACGCGGAGGCTGAGGGTGTGGAGGTTGGGGAGCTCCGGGAACACACCGTCCGGAAGCTCGCCGGAGAGAGCGACGGCAGGGAGGTGAAGCTCCACCACGGTGGCATTGGCGGCATCGCATTGGACGCCGGGCCAGACGCAAGGCGAGCGGAAGGTGGTGTTCCAGAGGAGCGTACGGCCGCGCACGGCGGAGCGCAGGGCGAGGAGCGCCGCGCGCTCCGACGAGAGGTCGGAGAGTGTTGAAGAAAAGAAGGAAAAGAGAAAGAGAATGGTGGGAAAGAGTTTGTGAGAACGTTGCATTGTTGTTATGTGTGCTTTTGGTTTGAGAATTCAGACACTCCTAAGTAGTTCTGTTTTTCTGGTGTGTGTGTTTTGATTTTAGAGACATCAAAATAAAGTTAAAACGTGTGAATAACAAGATTTGTGCATTGGTGTTAGATCGATGATGTTGTGAGAGAAAGAAAGTTGGTAAGAAGAGGAAGAAAATGTGCATTGATAGATATACACAGATACTCACTTTTTGTATTTGATTTCACACATATCAGTCTTCAAACGAGTGAATTTATGAATATGATCATGTAAAACTACTAACTATTATTTACATCTTTCTGAAACAATTTATAGATTAAACATAGAGTTTAATTAGAATATGTTAGGAACTTAGGAAACAGACACCTTTCATTACTATGATCATTAATTAATGTAGAAAACCTTCCATTAAACCACCCTCTTTTCTGATTGCTGATTCTCCTGTTATTTCACAAACTTCTTTTTGTATAACTTCTATCAAAAGAGGAAACTTTTTTTAAGGAAAAAAGTGATTTATTTAAATTTAAATGTTTTTTTAAAATAAATAATATAATTAGGTTTAAATTTTACAATGAATGAAGAATTGTAAACTTGAACTGGGTCAAACTTATTAAATAGTTTATATATTGTGATTAACGTATATGATAATATGAATAATTCTTTTTGAAAATATGTTAAAAGTTATATTAGAATATATTTTTCATTCCGTCGTGAATGGACATACATGAAAAGCTATTGGCTTTTATAATTATTTTTTATAATTCTAGCCTTGATTGTTTTTATTTAGTTAACAACGACATTTTATATTAATAATAATTTAACAAAACTAAATTCTTTTAATATCAAATGACTCTAGAAAGAAAGAAGAATAAATAATTTATTAAAGGATGATGTTGAATGTTGTGTGTTGAGTCAGGCTGTCAAAACGAAACCCTACCTGCATAGTAAAGTGAGTGATGCAATTTTTTTTTAATTTTTGAACGGAAATTTTTCAATCTCCATGAGATTTTAATGAAAAATTAGTTAAAAAAAGTAAAACATCATTAAAAATGTTTTTGAAAATATGCAATTGGTCGTATCTATAGTATACTTAAAAAACATCATTGTACGATTTTTGCTGATTCAAAAATAATCTGCTGGTGTATGTGTTTAATTTACTGTTTGTATATGACTTTTTTTTGTTTTATATTTGGGTCATCCTTTCATGCAATAGTAAAGAAAATGATATGTTTTTTTTTATTTAGATAAATAAATAAAATAATGTAATGTATAATCGAATTATAAATAATTAATGTATAGATAAACACCTTTAATTTTTTTATGTTATAGTTTTAATATCGAAATATTTGATTTATAATATTATCAATTTAGTTGGTAGAGTACGAGTTTTAATACTAAAATTTTGTTATATATTTGATTTTGTGAAGAAAGCCACACGTTTATCTACAAAATAAGATGATGTCATACCAATAGATAACAGCATTTTTTTTCTAGTAATGTTGTGTGTAATCTGTACTAGTAGCTATTTTACATTATTTATTTTATGTCATAATTAGTTTATCCAATATTCAAAATTAAAATTTATAAGTTGGACTTAATTCTATAAATTTATATTAGATACTTAAAAATTCACAACTTGGTAGTTTAAATTTTATAGATTATTAATATAATGCAGTTGGTTAGTTAAGTATGTTGATACATTAAAATAATATATTTATACATTAAAAGATCATGAACTATATATGTACGAGTAAAAAGGAAGAATTGGTTCAAACATTGGTTTCATATTTGTTTCAAACGCAATCTTTAAGAATGAAAAACAAAAAACAATATTAATCATTACTTGTTTCGATAAAATGTCACATGTTGCATTATTTTTGGTCATGCAAAATAAATTCACCCACGTGATCATAATTTTAAAAGAAACTAATAATAAAGACATGAAACAATATATATATATATATATATATATATATATATATATATATATATATATATATATATATATATATATATATATATATATATATATATATATATATATATATATTACAAATGAAACACTAATTCTTTCTTTAAAAGATTTTACAATGAGAATAATATTAAGAAATACTTTACAATAATAAAAAAGTCACAAAAATACAAAACAGCTGTTAAAAATTTAAAAGCGAATTTAAGTTTGATATTAAGTAGAGATGATAAAATTGAATAAAAAAAATGGAGGATTTATAAATGTTAAGATTTTGGGATTGGAAGTAATGTGATATTTTTACGTGGAATAAATTCATATTTATTGGTGTTATCTCTTTTCTTCTGGTTAATCCTCAATGAAAATATTCATTAATAGTATCAGAGTTAATGACTATCCGATTTGGTGATTAGTTTAAAACAAGTTTCAATATAAAAGTTTTTCTATAGAAGGTTAAAGAAGTGTATCTCGTTAATATAAATGATGATACAAGTAATAGAACACTCGTATTTGAAATGTTTTTCTCGAAAGAGAAGACACAAATATTGAATAACATATAAGAAAAAATATCAATAAATTTATTATTTCAAAATGATGTGAATATTTTATATAAATTAAATTTATGTCTTATTGTTTCTATCAAGTAAATCTCCTATTTGATATAACCAATTTGATCTCTTTAGACAACATATGGATCATACTTTGATCGTTTACATAAATTTTTCATCAAAGGAGTAACTTTGATTCAATGTTGGTTGTGACTTATAAGTCCCACGTAACGTTATAATTCTTTCTTCTGAAATGGTAAGTTGGTGAAAATTTTACTCTCACAGTTGATGATTGTAGACTTTATAGATCCAACCTAATAAATAATTGACAAGTCATGATAAAAGAAGAAGAAGAAGAAGAAGATAGATGTAGGACCATCAATAAGTAACTTCCATTTCACAGTTTCAGCTTTGGAAAGTAAATGGACAATGAGAATAGAAAATGGAAAACAATCTAACCTACACTACAATCTAAAACTAAACAATCTAAACATGAACAAAATCAAACTATAATAGAATGGAAAGTGTTGGTGTGATTTTTTTGTACACATTTTTCTTGTGGTGTCCACAACCACAGAGAAATATCAACACAAACTTAGCTGTTTTGAAGGGCATGACCTAGTTGGAAAGCTAGTGAATTAGGTTACTTTTCTATGAACACTTTAGACAGAGAGATATATAATAACTTTCCAATTTGGTTACCCATGTGAAGACCAGAGCAATTCACCTAGACCTACTTTTCCAACTCCTATGTTTTCTTGTACCATAAAGAGAAGTTTGTTCTGTATGTGAAACTAATTTTGCTAGGAAAAACCTCAAATAGGATATGGTGGTTGTTCATAAGAAAGCATTGATGAATGTCTTCTTAATCACTCAAAGATTTATGGCTAGTTGTAGGATTTTGAAACAATAATTGAATTTGGTGGATGTGTTAAGAATGATATGTAGATTGTAAAACAAGAAAACTAACACTTGCACAGTTACTTACTCTTATTATGGAGAAGGATGTGCTTTTGCTACAAACCAAAGTGTGGTCCATTGTGGTTGCTAACATATGCATATTGTCAAAGCATGAAAATGTAGTTTTGTTAGACATATTTGAAAATGGAGTTTTGTTAGACATATTTGAATTTGTATATTTGAAAATGTTTTTTGCTGCCTTCATGTTGGAGTACACTTGAACAAATTTTAAACTAAACATCTCTGACCATCATATTTACTTAAGTAAAATGATATTTATGCAAAACAGAATCACACAATTAAATTAAATGAAAAAAAATGTATGACATGAAATTAATGGTAATTTATTTTAATTCCTTTTCTTGTGCAATGTAATTGATACCATTTTTTTAATATACATCAAATTATTAATAATTTTGTAAGATAAGATTTACACTTTACATTATAATAAATTGATTTTATTTCTTATTGATTGATATTATTTATTATAATAAATTGATTTTATTTTTAATTGATTAATATTATTTTTAATCGATAGACTTATAACATCACATTAACTGGTAAAATAAATAAGAAGCTTTATTTTTAAATTTTCTAAAAGATGGCTTTCATATATAAAGAAAAAACGTAAATAAAAGAAAATGTTCACTCAGAATGGGAATTGAAAGAATAAGAAAAGGTGGTGAACATCATGATTACTCTACAGCCTGCCATAGTGCCATACAGAATGAAGGAACCTAAAGGCCATGAAAATATTTTCGAGAACTTTTTCAGAAATATCAAATAATCATATATCTAAAAAATATATCATAAAATGCTAAACATATTTGTATAACTTGGTCCATTATTGAAGGATTCATTCATGGAAACTTCATTAAATGTAACTCCTCCAGTTTATATTGTTATTCATTAATCATTGTAAATATCGCAAGTCATAATATCAAAATGTATACAGTGAATCGCTTAAACAAAACAGTTCATGATAATTAGGATTAAATTTTCTTCAAAGTTTAAGACATGTTTAGATTACAATTGAAATTCTTGAAAAAATATGCTTTAGAATAAAAGATACAATTTTTTAAAAATATGTTTAAAACGTATTTCCAAATTTGAACTTAGATATCTGAATCTAACCTTAAGTAGTTGCATAGGACTATTGTCCCAATTATAGTT
Source organism: Vigna angularis (assembly GCF_016808095.1). Taxonomy (NCBI): domain Eukaryota; kingdom Viridiplantae; phylum Streptophyta; class Magnoliopsida; order Fabales; family Fabaceae; genus Vigna; species Vigna angularis. The sequence goes on along the minus strand of NC_068977.1, from coordinate 33,073,372 downwards.
ACATTTTAAAGTAACACTTTTAACAATGATGTATTCAGTGGAGGTTTTCATTTTAATGCAGACTGATTCAACTAAACATCATAAAGAGTAGTTACTTATTCATATAATTTCTTTAAAAGATGGAAAAATTGTTATTGGATAAATATATCCATTTGTAATAAAATAATGGGGAAAAGATTATTGAAATGTTAGCTCTTTGTTGGAGAAATGACAAAGAGTGTGGTTTATGATGTTATCAGTGAATTGATAATACACATAAAAGTAAATGTAAGTTGGAAGAGTATGAGCAATTATATTCAAAGTTCTTTAATTATTTGCACAATTTGAAATGATTTTAATTCGTAAAACTTGACTTTAGCAACATGAAGGAATTGACAACTACGGTTTTTTATTTGAGTAACAGAAACTATAGGTTCTGAGGTGGTTGAATTATTAAAGCGATTTGCCTATTTTGGCTTTTGAATCATTAAACGGAATTCTAATTTCAACTACAACTTAGATGAAATGGTTGAAACTCTACTACAAAATATGATTACATTGGATTTCCTGAAGATAGATAAAAAAATGGAGCAGAATATTTCTCAACATTCTTATAGTGGGAATTGGACTGACCATAAACAAATAAGTTGTGGGGACATATCTTAATCATATGTATATATATATATATATATATATATATATATATATATATAAACCTTTCTGTGTGATCTCCTTGCTAGCTCATATACAATACAACTGTGAAGTCTCTTACATTTACAAATGAGAGAGGAGGGAGAAAAAGAGAGAACCTTAACACAACAACCCCACTAATGCTAAAAAAAATGGTAATTGTTAAAGTTCATAATGATTGGAAGTGACAAAGTTATATAGCTTTTGAGTGATTAAATAAGGTTAAGGGGCTTTAGCAGTCTGTCTTATCTCAGTTGAGATGGGAAACTTTTGCATCAGGATTTGTCCAAACCATTATTTTGCCAGCTATGTACTTGGTGCTTTGATGAGTTGTTCATGTTACAGGTAGTGTTTCCATTTGTGTAGCTTGATTGACAAGACAAATATTGATGGATATTTATTAAGAATCCTTAGTTTGCATTAGTAAATAAATTTTTTCAGGTAATCTAATGCAGAAGAGGTACCAGAATACTAAGCAGTTATGTGTGGAGAGGTTCAGATGCAGCTTTATTTCAATGAAAGTTAATATATAGTACTTGGCCAAATCATTATATGCACAATGAAGAGTTCTCTGCACCTCACCTTGTAGAATGTAGACCCAAGGCCAACATTTATGTGCCAGATTGTAAAGAAACCTAGGTTACATTGGAGTTGATATTTTATTTTAAACTTTATTGAAGTACTGAACCCCATTGACAACTTTTTTTACTGCATGTTTAGAATCCCATTTAAATGGTCAAATTTGTTTTGAAATATCAGTTCATATAATTTTAAATAAATATTTAGAACATGTTTAATTTTAGAAAGACAGATTGATTTAAATCAATGTTAATTTTGAATTAAGACGACTGTAAATAGATAGTGCAAAGCATGGAAAGACTTTAACTCATTTGATTAATGAATTTAGAAATAAAAATACCAAAGACATAATAACAATTTACTTCAAAATCCATTCTACAAAACTTAATTCAAAATTAACTTTACAAATGCGCACCCAATCAATTCCTGAAACTTAATTGACACTTTGATAAAGCTAAAAAAACAGATTCAATCATATATCATCGTGATAAATATGTTTCAACAATGAGAATTGGAACACTAGTCATCGCAATTTAATGAAGCAGTTCCTGAATGCAAACTATAAATTTTACAATTTCGTCACATTAAATCTTCAGCCAACAAATTCAGCTTTGATTAAAAAAAATGTTAGTAACGGGAACAAACTAGATTAAAAACTTGACAAAAAATTACCAAATCCAAATACAATATAGAACAATGCTAAGCAATCACATAGTTATTAACTTTTTTCCCGACTTTCTAGCAAGTTTGTGATCGTTAAAAAGGATTCACAATGCATGCCAACTTGAAGGGAAAGTTTCAGGGCGCCTTGCCCTGGCCTGGCTACAGTCTTGGCTCCAACAGAATGTTTCAGGGGTATATAGAGCTAAAATAAATAGGAGAGAATTTCAGAAGAAAATTAACAATGGTTTGGGGTGTTGTGTAGTGGAACTCATCCTTACTCTACTCTCAATTCTGGTCTTTTGTAGTTTGAAAATAAGCTCAAACTAAACCTTTCCCCCCTTTGTACTTTCACATCTTTCCACCAAACATCAAGGCCTGAACAATAAAAACCTTTCCACCCCTCCACTTTCACTCCCCACCCTAATTTCTACTTTTCTAACCAAGCATGCCTTTAATTTTTTTTCAGTGTTCTATTTAAGGACTCAGGTCTTTTCTGAAGCATCGAGTACTTAGACTTTGCTATCAAGGCAAAAATCCAAGTTACAACAAAAGCAACAAAAGCAACAAAAGAGAAATTAAGGACAGACGGTCTTTGGTCAGCATATCTCCGTATTAATGCTGATGTATCCATGCTAATTGAAGCAAACCTTTCATCGGACTGTCTTCCACTGTACATAAAAAGATTATTAAGAGTCTTACCTATGTTATTCATGAAGGATGGTAGTGTAGATTTCTTACTTTGTTTAAGATAAATTACCAAAGTCCAATTCTAAACATTCATGTGAAATTATTCATGATTGAATTATCAGCATTTGCACATATACCACAACTGGGATATACCTTAAGAAGTTCTTGATCGATCCCCATAGAGAGTCAACATTTTTTATTCCCTTGCTTGAACCATCACCCCTCGGATCCCTCCTCTTAGTGAATTCATTGAACTTTCCTTTAGGTATTCCTGGAAAGCACAGTTAAAAAAGAACGAACAATTTTTCTTGTTCAAATATGTTCAGCATAATTTTAATCTGTTATACATTTTTAATTCCAGAAGTATCGGATTATAAAGAACTAATACCATTGTCACCCGAAGACAGTGAATCCCTTCTGTTAGAAGCTCTTAGTGAAGCTAACTGCTCAACAAGAACACGTTGTGTGCCACTGGTACAAGCACAATTTAAAGATAAAAGGAAATGATAACTAGCAGAAACTAAATATAAATACACATTTACAAAAAACAAAAGTATTCCATTACGCAGAAAGCATTATGTGTTTTGTAGGCAATAGACTTTGAAGTAAATATGTTCTCAATATTCTCATGAAGGAGAATGATCATTGCAAACTGCAGATCAGTCTACTGTAACTGTTGTAATTAGAGAAAATATCTTTAGAATCTTCCTAATTAGAGGAAATAGATATATAATCTTTTATTTTATTTTGTTTTCCTAGTTTCTCTATTTCTCTTTTTAGGAGAATTAGATTATTACAAATAGAGGATATGAGAATGTATTTTTCATGATTGAGAATAATAAATCAGTCTTATTTTCAACTGTAATTGCTGGAAACTGGGATTATAAGACAAGGAGTAATTTGTTCTCCAATAGCAACGTTAAATGAAACCCACAGAAGTGCAATAAAGGTTCTGGCCTCTAATCGATAAGGAAATAAAACAGGAACTAAAAATTGCTGCCCTTGGCAACCTCAATCGAAGAACAAAAACTAAGAAATTTCCAGTACATGCAAAGCTCTACAAGACAATCTGGGATGAACTTTTTCTCAGGGGATATAAGAAACAATGCTAAGAAAAATACAGACCTGATATCCTTTGGAATAAGAACATTCACAATGAAGTAATGATTGCCTCGGACAAATGGTTTATTCATGTCTGGAACTCCCAAACGTGACAACTTCACTGAATCTCCAGGTTGAATCCCTGAAGGAATTTGAAGATCCCGTAAACCTTCAACTGTTTCAACCTGAAGTCACCTCAGTTTGAAGTTAAAAAAGCCTTTAAAGACACAAAGGCTACAGGATATCCCTCAATGTCATGAATAATTTCACTGAACTATTCTTAAAAATGCAAACAGAACTTAAAATTGTATATGATCTCTGCCTTTAAGAACATAAATGAAATGTCTCAATATTATAATAGGGACTAGTTCCTACTTGAAGTACTAAGTATAACGCAAAAACAACCTTCAAATACAAGTTAGGATATTCCTTATTTTATCAAATATTTAAACTCTTTACTAAGCTTGAAAGGAACTACAGAATGATTAAACTTGTATATTAGCACATCTTAAAAATGGTAAAGTAATATTATCAGATCCTAATAGATCATAATATATTAAGTAACAATTGTAAACTAAGGGTGAAAATGGACTAGGCTTGGCTAGACATTACAAGGCATAAGCTTGATATATCTTGAAGGTCTATTATTTACAAGCCTATTTATAGTATGGTCTGAGTAAGCCAACCTCTAAAATGAGACTAAACTTACATGTAAGGTAAGTGACTAAATCTCTTAAATTAAGTCCATAATTTCAAATCATTACAGTAAAAAATTAATAACTTCAAAAACTTTTTTGCATGGTCAAAAGTAAATAGGTTTTTGAAAAACTCCAGGCTTAACATGGTATGCTTGGAGTGTACAGGGCCATAGGCCAATTAACAACTTGACCTGTTTTCATTCCCAATGGAACTCACCATAAATACTTGCTACATGAATACCGATTTTTCTCCGCAAATAACATTGATTTGAGTCAAAATAATAAGATATACACTTAATTAAGGACCTCATTAAACAACATTATGCATAACTTTTGTTGATTATCATGGCTGCGAACAATTCTAATAATTTGTCTATGGTGTGCATGAGAAGGTAAAACTGCCCAAAATGAATTTCCTAGACTGGTAAATAAATTTTAGTCTTAAAAAGTGGATTTTAAGCCTAACTTAACTATATAAAACCGGTTTATAAAGTAAAGTTTGTATCCACTTATATACTAATATTTTAACCATATTTCTAGTTAACGTGAGATCTCCTACCTACCCCCCTTACACCAAAGACTAGCATTTTAGGCGTGAGACTAAATATTTGTGCATGACGCAATATGGGATTGTCTGATAGGCCAACAAACCATGGTATGATAACATTGATATAAATCAATAAAATTCTTGCCCTTTATTATTATTATTATTATTAAAAAAATTCCTTTTATCTGAATATGAAGCAAATAATATTTTTGCTAATTGTAAACAAAATAACAATGATCAAGTTCTAAAATAAGCACATTGGGGGTAAAGTACAATATAAAGTTTATACCATTAAAACAACAATTCCTACTTTATTTCCCATGGATAGGTCTACTCTACCTTTAGCCAATGTTTTACTCCTACTGTCTTATATCAGACACACTAAAAAAAATGTGAAATCCACATCCAATATCTAATACCCAAGATGCAAAAGTGGATGTTTCACTTCCCTATTTCTCATACTCTTTCAAGGCTCATTCAAAGTTTCTTTTTCAATGTCCTATTTGCCAAAGAGAAGATAAGTTATTTCTTTAGCCACTCATGCCATTGGCTTCAAGATACAGGTGCAAATTTTATCTGTCTTTTTCCCTTTAGGCTATTCCTGGGCTTCCTAAGCTTGCATCTTTCCTCTAGGAATGATTGTAGAAAAATATCAAGAGTCAACTGTTGGCCTAATGAAAACCCAAGCCTCTCAAGGTATTCAATCATCTGCCAGCTTATATTGATAAAGGAACTTTGATAGTCAAACCTCTCATGACATGCTTTCCCTTGGTAGTCTTTTCAAGTGTACTTTGTATGATTATTCTCATGGTACTTTTGAAACTTCCTATTCACAATGACCATCATACGACATCTAATATCAAGGGTGGCAACTTGATACCTTTTACGAGCATATCTTTGTCAGCTCTAATAAGGGCATTTGAAGTAGATACTTTGGGAATAGGCCATTCTAGGACATATAACTTTTTCTGACTGTTAGAGATATGATATGATTTAATACAGACGTCTTACCAAATATTTTCCTTTATTAGATATTGATTTTCTTCCTTATTACTGGATATTTTCTTCATTTTAAATAAAAATACTCATATATGTATATAACACGGAATTCATTGTATTCCTTCTCGGTCTCTCTTCCTTGAGTGTACCATCCTCCATGACCTGTTTTGTCACTAATCCTTTCAACAATCACATCTAAGGACAATCTTAAGATTTATGTATCATTCTAGGAAATTTGTTCAAGACAAATTGTTGTTCTCAAGGAGTGATTACAATGACAAATTATTAGAATTGCGTGGCCAAGGTAATCTATCAACAAAAAGCATGCATAAGTTGTCCTATAATCATATTTAATTAGGTCTTTTATTAAATGTATCTCCCATAATTTTGATTCAGATCAATGACCCTCAACATTGATTTGGAGAAATCCTATTGATTGATTTCTTTAGTGGGTCAAGATCCATATTTCGTCAAATATTAGTCCAACTCTAGTTGATCACTTATGAGTAGGCTATTTAGGTCTAAAACAATTTTCAATTGTATCATATACAACTATTGAATGGTTATGTGCATAATTAGTATTCTAATTCAAATTATGAGCTAAAGTCAGTCAAAAGTAATACTAGTTTTTAATCTTGTTGAATTTAACCAAGTTAAGTCAATGTTGGGGAGAACCACTCTTACGGCTGGGCACAGCTCCAAGAGGAGTTTCATATCATGTGGTCACCAGAGAAAAACGGAGGAGGTTGGAGAAATTAGGTAGTGGTGGAAATCACTTACTCGCCAGACAAGACAGGCAAAGCGGGATCAACTTGCTTTGGCACCAACTTAAAGAGAAAGAGTTTGAGAGATCTTATCTTAGATCTGTCTACTTATTCAGATTCATATATTTATAAGGATCGGTTGCTTACAACAAAAGCTTAAGAGGATATTAACGATGATATTGAAGTCTACATTAGATCTATTGTTGGGCCACCTACATTGCTGCGCTCCAAGCCCATAATACTATGTGTGAAGGGATTGTCTTGGAAAAGTCCCATAATAGTGGACCTATGGTCACACCCAGCCTGCCTTAATTGCAACCTTGATGGGTTTGCTTAGTCTCACAACTCACTTTACGAGCCAACTTAGTGAATTAAATTACCCCCAATGTCCAAATTCTAGGTTAATCAATGTCAAACCAACTAACCAAAGACAACTAAGGATGTGATAGGCCTATAAAGACTCTAATAAAGTCCTAATCAAATAACTTATTGCAATCCTTAAAGTAGGGAAAGATCCCTTAAAAAGAAGAATAAATCTCTAAATAACACAATTAACATAAAATCCATACATAACATAATTATCCAATGTGATTCTAAATTTTGCCCCAACAAATTTATTTTTCTTACGAGCGCAAAGAGGGTAATTGATATTACCTTTTTAACTGACCCCAATATTGCATCTGTGAAGTCAATGTTAATCTTTGAGTACAAATGAAGACCCTCTCTCCAAATTCCTTGCTTTTCATCTACATGCAGGACAACAAAAAGATCCCCAGTAATTTGCCTGAAATAAAATGTGCCAAATTAATAGCAGTTAGATAAGTTAAACTTTCAGTGAATCTCACCCATCTAGGTTGCCAATAAAATATTTTTTTGAAAACGAGATTTAATTTTATTTAAGTAACTTCTCGTGTCTCAAATTAAGTGATATCATTTTTTATTGAGACACATGATAATCTGGAATGCTTTTGAGGTAATCCATCATTAATAGATAATCATGGTATCAGCAGATCTGGTTAATCTAGTAGTAAATTGATAATTTAGAATACAGGAATGAAATGGGACAATTAATCAAATTGGTAGTAGGAAATCTTTGGGCCATTCACTTGTGACTTTATGTAAATGAGTTGGCGAGTTTGCTTAAAACTGTGAATATGGACAGAGTAATTACACATTTAATGTTGGCAAGTTGACCATCCAGATGTAGAAACAATTTCATATTTACTTATTAAATGATAATAAAGTAGATGCTTCACAGTCTTTAATGCAAATCTATTTTCTCTTTATCAAACTGACTAACCAAAGTAGAATTCACCCAACAGCTCACTGTATAATGAAGTTGAAACATTGTTGGAAGTGAAAAATTCATAGGAATCCTTCTAACCTCTTTTTATCAAAATTCCCTTGTCCTTGAATTTGCATTGTGTCTCCATCATTGACTCCAGCAGGAATGTCCACTTCGATTGTTTCTTTGGATTGCACCTGACCACTGCCATCACACCTTCGACAGTGATCTGTGATTATTTTACCAAGGCCACTACACTTAGAGCAGGTAGAAACCTGAATATCGCATGTTACAAATATCACCATGTTATGTCTCAGGTAATATAAAAATCATTGGCAACACAGTCACTCACTAATTAAATCTATTTAATTTAGATTACCTGAGACATCATTCCAAAGGGTGTTCTCTGACTTTTCATTTCTCCCCCTCTGCCACCGCAATTTATGCATTGCTTAATGCAATTCTTTGATTTGGCTCCTGTACCATCACAAGTGTCACATGTCTGAAAACAGGAAACTTCAATCTCCCTTTGTGCTCCAAATATTGATTCTTCAAAGCTCAAATTAAGGTCATATCTTCATGACAGAACGAAATAAAGTTAATGCCAAATTTTACACACATTTGTTGGAATCAAATGAAGGTCATATTTAATGGCATTTTACAGGTAGGAACATGCGCAATATCTTCCAGGGGCAATATATTCTAAGTGCAGACAAACTTTGACCATCTTCTTTCATTTAAGTGATTTAAGTGATTTCTACTTAAATCACTTATATTTGCTGAGTATTCATTTAATCAAATTATAAAAGCACATTATACTAAACATCCACAGACTTTCACTGATAATTTGTTACTTACAATAATATTCCCTTGAGTAGTTATTTTATTTCTGTTAACTTTTCTCCAGTTCAACAGTTGGACATTTGGATAATTTCTATCCTTTGCCTGTAACACTCTTTTTTTATACATTATTTGTAATCTGAGTCCTACCCATGTTTCAAATTTGTGATTTCTTTGTAGTTACGGCCTTAATGAAAGCTAAAAAAAATTCCCATCCTATGATACACAATAAGATCAATACTAAAATCCAGTTGGAGAAATAGTAAACCCTACAAAACTCTATTGGAATCTAAATTCAGACACAAAGCAGTTTGATAGTGTGTTATCTGGAGTTTTGGGAAATAGGGCAAAGACTGTTCAGTGCTTACTGTTACTGGATAACCAAGTTTTTTCTTGCAGCTAGCGAGCCTTTTTCAATAATCAAGTTTAGAATTCTTACAGTAAAAAGTGGTTAACTTTGTGGATTTATAGTGCTTTCTTGGAAATTAATTGTACAGCAGATAACTTTGTCTGCCTGCTATTTGGCACTTGACTCAAGGTATTTTATAATTATTATTCCAAGTGATTTGAGAGATTCATTGTGCTAGTTCTTCTTTATCTTTTATTTTATTTGATTTTGTTTCTCGACAACAACTCAATGCAAGCCTTGGTCCAACAGTAATTTTGTGCCTTCGTGATCAGAGTTAGTCACAAGTTGAAATCAAAAAACATCTTTTCATATAAAAAGGTAGGCTGCATACAATGACCCTTTCCCATTTCTTCATGTAGTGAGGAGCTTATGACACTGGGATACGTTAGTTTATTCTGGAAAACACCTCATCCTTCTGCTGGCCATTCTCTTATCTTCTGCTAGACAAAATTCTTCTAATTATACACAAGGGAAGAAAAAATCCCTTTGGGTAGGAGAATGCTCAATAAGAACAAACAAAATTTTCAAAACTCTCACTCATAATGAGTCCAGTAAATAGTTAATTCGCAGAAATTAATCAACATATTGAGAGGATAGTTACCGAATATCATGACTATGGTTTCTCTTGTAACCAAAATTGAAGTTGATGCCCCCTGCATCACCCTCTCTAAATATTCCATCAGAACGACCAAAGAATGTATCAAATAAATCAAAAGGATCCACCTGATCAATTCATAAGCCATCAACAGTAAGTAATGAGGTGGAAAAGGAAAAAAAGGGACATGTGATACTCCTGTATAAATATATCATCATATCAAAAGAGTCACCAGTTATATTGAGATTGCAAAAAGTGAAAGACATGAATATGCACACACCCCTGGAGCACCACTTGACCCTCCATTTTCTTCTTGAAGACCTGACTCACCAAAACGATCATATAAAGATCTTTTCTCCTCATCTGACAGGACCTATAGTCAAAACTTGTCACCACAAAAATAAAAAGGGACAGATGAAAGTATATTACATATGCGGTTATTGTCCCTGAAGTAGTATATATGAATTTCATTAATCCAGTACTGTATCCCAGACAGGTAAAGATTACAATGCCAATGTTCAGATCATAAAAGAGTAGCAGGACAGATATTAAAAAATTAACAGTGCAAAAAAATGTAAAATAAGCTCCTTAGTGAATTAAAAATATGTCCTGCCTGAGCAAGCATTACCAATGATAGAAAAAGCATCATTCTAGGGCAAGACTTACCTCATATGCAGCACTTATTTCTTTGAACTTCTCCTCAGCCCCAGGGCTTTTGTTCATATCTGGATGGTACTGATCCCAAAAATTAAAAATCAAACAGTCAAAAATCAATTCTTCAAAAAGACTAAACTGTTTGATAAAGTAACATCGACCATTTTTCATCTAACATGTCCCCAGATACAAGAGCTCTTTGAGGTTAAAGTGGGGACAATACTCAGGCTCATGAAGAAACATGAGCCTATGTATTGTCCATATGGCTTTAAACTTTCATGAAGGAACATGCTAGAAACAAAAATTGAAGTCTAGACAACAAGGTCATAGAAGCTCCAACATGTCATGAATCAATACTCCCAAAAGCAAGTTGTTGGGTGAAGGCAATAATGGTTTGTTAAAAGATGCCAGCAACATTAGCTGCAATCCCTAAAAGTGTAAGCTGTTGGATGAAGACGCATGTGTGATTTGTTAATTGCTTTCATCATACAACGCATTGTATCAATGACTGAAATGAATAATTACAAAATTTTGTAAGTGGCACTTCTTATTCAATGAATTTACTATTAATTTTGCAGTTTCAAAAAAATTTTATCCAATAAAACGTTATTAATAGAAGGTGTATAAAAGAGTGTGTTAGAGAGTATATTACTAGCATCCCTCATGCATGGCTTTATAATAAAAAACACAGCCTTAAGTTGTATATTACTGTAACTATGAATGCACCAAATCACGTATCACATTTTCATACAAGTACTCAGAAATATCAAATTACAACTATTAATGTCAATAGAACACCTAAATATGCTGAGTTATGACATGAATTTCCCATAAACATAACAACGCATATTCCAATTACCCTAGTTTGCTCCATTTTCCCCAAAACCAAACACGACCCATTAAAATTGGCACGCAAACACGCGAGAAAGTGGGAACCTTGCGCGCCAGCTTGCGATAGGAGGCCTTGATTTCTTGCAGCGAAGCGCTGGGGCTAACGTTCAAGGTGGAATAGTAATCGGCCCCTGCTTTGGCTCTGATCAGCGCAGCACGCGAGCGATTCCTGGTTGCGGAAAACCCAATAATTGGGTTCTGAATTTTACGCAGGAGGTGGGAACCGAATGTGGCAGCAGAAAGAGTGGAAGATGATGATAGAGATGCATTGGTAAGTTTAGTGAGTGTGGAAATGGCATAAGGAAGCGGTGGAGTAGTGCGAATCAATGGCATGGGTACGGAAGAAAATTGATTCGGAATGGACGAAAGGACTAACGACAATGATTCATGAGAGAGGGTTTTAGAGGGGTTAGGGAGATAGAGGTGAAGTTCATTGATACTCTTCCATATTCGATAACAAGAAAAAAATAAATAAAAAATGAAACTGATTTAAAATATAAATAAATTTTAATCTAATTTTATTATATCTGACGATTAATAATCAAACTGAGTGAGTAACAAGAAAATATGTATGGTTGTTTAGTTGGATACAGGAATATAAATTAATCAATCTTGAAAGTTAATTAAATAAGGAGTAAATGGTTGAATTTAATATAATAAGTATTAAGATATTTTTATTTTTAATATCATAAAAAAATAGTTGTAAAAAATGTTATTTTATTAATTTTATTTTTACTTTATTAATGGTCGAATAGTTTTTAATAATCAATCTTTAAGAGAAGGTTAAATTATTTATTTTGTCCAGAGAAATCTCAAATAGACAATTTTCTTTTTATTTTTATGCGTTTCAATTAAGTTTTTATTTTGAGAGATTTGATACCATCTTCTTGTTGTACTAACAAAGTTAAAGTGATGTTACGAGTTTTTGGCTTTTATGATTTCTTTTGATCTTTTTAATTTAAAAAAAGTTGTTACATGTTAAATTAATAGTGGTTGGGATACATGTTACTTTTTGTCATGATTTTAGTTTGTATTTTTATAGTCTCGATTCTATAATTTTTTTTAAATGGAAAAATTCTGTTTATTTCTAAATTAAAATCAAATTTGAAGATAATTGGGAGCATTAATTACAGTGTTGTTATCAATAAAAGGTTTAACTTCACATATGACTAAAATTCGCTTAGGACAAATGCCTTAATTATTGAATGATTTATCGTTGAGCTAGGCTTGGGTTCGACGTCTATAACTCATCTACAAATACCATCCACATGACTTCTTTTGTTCAGAACTGTTTCTCTATTGAACACATTAAGATCTATTTTTATGTTTTCTAAAAGATTTTTCTTTCATTCAAATTTCAGAGCATTTTTCTTCTTCAAATTGTAATTTGCCCTCTTGAATTGAAAGTGCACATTCATCTTCAAGACTCATCTATATGAAGGTTCACTTTCAAATTCGAAGAGAGCTAAATGTGTTTTGGAAGATAAAAATGTGATGAAATCTAACTAAAAGGAGAGTCTTCAGAAAACTCAAACCATGATTCACAATATGTTTAATGGTGAAACAATTTTAAGAATTATCACTACCATTGCATAGTTTGATCTAATATAGTCTAAATGTTTATCATATTTGGATGATTCATTTTTTAAGTTTTCTTGAAGTTGTTTTTTACAATCAGATTTCAGAGCAAACTGATTCATTATGTAAAAAACAACTTCAAGAAACTTAAAAAGTAAATCATCCAAATATGTCAGTCGTTGTCACGGGCCGACGTCAATATACCTCGAACATTGAAGGTGATGAATGTTTACTCCACTTTAGTTACCAATACAAGTTTACGTCAAAGTATGCTAGGGTTTGACGTCAATTATGTCAGGGGATGGGGGCAATTAGGAGGAGCAGTAATTATGATGTTGTTACCAACGCAGGTGTTGATGTCGGATACGACTAAGCTTCAACGTCAATGTTGCTTAGGGAAAGGGGGCATTTGGAAACATTAATTACATTGTTGTTACTAACTAAGGGTTTGACATCGAACTAGGCTGGGGTCCGACGTCATATGGGTATGAGAAAAGGGTAGTTGAGAACATTTATTACATTGTAGTTACAATGAAGGGTTTGACATCGAGTTGAGAAGGAGTTCGATGTCAAATTGGTTCAGAACTCATATTCAAATACCATGCACATGACTTACTTTTGTTCAGAACGGTTTTCCTATTGAACATATTAGGATCTATTTTTATGTTTTCCTGTAAATTATTCTTTTTTTTTCAGATTTCAAAGCATTTGTCTTCTTCAAAAAGCAACTTGTTGTCTTGAATTTCAAAGTGCACATGCATTCAGTACTCATTCATCTACCAATGAAGGTGCACTTTGAAATTCGAAGACAGGAAAATGAGTTTTGGGACATACAAATGTGATGAAATCTTACTGGAAGGAAAATTTTCAGGAAACTCAACCATGGTTCACAGTATGGTTAATGGTGAAACGATTTTAAGAAATATCACTACAGTTGCATAGTTTGATCTAATACAGTCTAAATGTTTATCATATTTGGATGATTTATTTTTTAAGTTTTCCTGGAGTTGTTTTTTACAATCAGATTTCAAAGCAAACTGATTCATTATGTGAAAAACAACTTCAAGAAACTTAAAAAATGAATCATCCAAATGTACGATGTACGAAATGGCGTGTACATTGTCAGTGGTCGACGTCAATATATCATATGACGTCGAATAATTACTTAGTCCGACGTCATATACCTTAGAGGATTTAAAAAAGAAATCCATTTTTTCAAAACATAGGGTAAAAGATGAAAACAAAACCAAAAGAAATACATTATAACAAAAGAACCAGAAAAAGAACCACGGGTTATGTAAAATGGAGAAGGTTTTTGAAATACAGATTTGTTAACTTTTTTCTCTGGATTTCTATCATACCTTCAAGTTTTACAAAAACTTTTCATAATGAGATGAACCAATGACAAAAAAAAAAGTGTCTTGCTTTTGTGAACTTAAAGGAATTAATAGAAATTCAGAGAAAAAAAGTTAACAAAATGATTATTGGTTACGAAAGCTCTGTAAAAGTTTTGTGAATGGAGGTGTAGGGTTTTCAAAGGATTGGAAACTTTATTTAAAGTGAAACTATAGGGCAACAAAGGAGCCTTTCATATTCATTTATTTTGGTATGGGTTTGTTGTTGCCTAAGCGAACGTTATATTAGTCAAGATGCAATTTAACGTCGTTTATGGGTATCGTCAGACGTCATTAGTAAATACATATGGGTTGGGAGGCCTAAACGGCGTCTAATTATTGCATTTATTTACAATCATATCACCGGTCATTTTTAACGTTGTCTATTTTGTTATTAGATGTTGAACGCGTGATGTTATACGTTGTTTTCGTACTAGTGTATATCATTCTCAGTCATAAGCTAGATTCTCAGTCATAAGCTAGATTGACTAACCGAACTTTATCTAAAGTCTCATCCACCAAAAAATTAAGACTGACAAAGATTAATATCATATATGTTAGAATACAAACAAAAATCAATAATAAGATAATACAAGAGATAAACGTAAATTTATATACGTATAAAAATATCTTTATTAAATTTTTTTTAAAGTAATAATAAAAAAGTAAATCCTGAAGACTTGAAGTAGAACGGATAATATCTTACTACGACCAACCTACAAAGACTTGGCCTAATATCTTACTATTGTATTTAAATATCTTACTATTGTATTTAAATTACTTTATCTGTTAACTTTTTTTAATTATTCATTTTAAAAAAATAACCTGAATAGCCCCTTTTTATAAATAAATTGCGTAAATATGTACTTAATTTTCTTCTTGTCGGCTTTTTCTAGAAGGCTAGAACCGAATGTTGTGGTGCAAATAAATAAATATTTCGTTTTAATTTTCTGAATTGTTATTTTTCTTGGAAACTGCATAGGCATTCCTGGACTCAATAGTTTATTTCCAGTGTACCAGAAAGTGGCTATTTTTTTAAAACAAATTAGGTAGTTAGAAAATATATAAACATACCTTAAACACCAAGTTTCAATTTGCATAAACAAAGTTGGTCTAAGAAAATATTGTATCATCTAATATTAAAATAAATTAAAGTATGTACATAGTAAATAAATCCTCAGTATTTTTTAGAGAGAAATGATTAAATTATTCAATAGATCTTGAAACTATTATTTTTTTAGTAAACTTAATTATTTTTTCAATCGAGTCTATGAATTTGTTCTAATATATCTTGCTGTTTAATTTAGAAATATATTATATTGATAAAATTAATGCAATAGCTAGAATCTCATGACCATTATTCAAATCCATATCTTTAAAAGTTTAAGCTTCCTAGTTTTGCTGTTTTCTTCACATGCCATTACTATTTTATTCTTCTAAGTTTCATTGTTACTTGTGAATCAAACCATTGAAAAGTTCTTCACTTGGCCTTCAAAAGTCAATGCCTCTCTCTGCATTTGCATTGTATTATGTAAGAAAACTCTCAGAAATAACCTGAATCAGTGACAAAGCCACACCAGAACCATCAATGGTTAACTCCTTCAAATACCCTTAGAAGCAAAAAAATTGTTAAGCCATCTTTCACCAATCACCTTAGAAACCTTAGAAAATCAGTGACACCATGTGTTGCAGAGACCGCTGCATACGTTGCATTTGCTGCACATTCATCACCCTCGTATTGCTGTTCATAGTTTTCTCAATCATCTTCTGGATAATCATCTCTCCATCAAACGTGAAGTTCCATGTAACTGATGCCTCCATCACACAATTCAACCTCACAAACAACAACACCTTGTATTACAACTTCAAGGTCAACGGCACAGTGAGAAACCCCAACAACAACATCGTAGTGTACTATAGGAGGATCAAAGCGATAGCTTGGTACAAAGACAATGATTTTGGTCGGGTAACCTTAACACCCTTTGACCAAGGCCACAAGAACACCACCGTCCTTCAGGTATTGTTTGAAGGGCAAAGTTTGCTTAAGCTCAGACGTCAACAACTTGGTGAGTATAAAGAAGAGACAAGTGTCGAGGTTTACAATGACATGGCTGTGGATTTTGATTTCAGAATCAGAGCCAAGTTTGGAAAGTTCAAGAGTAGTCGTTTCAATCCTCCCATCGTTCAGTGTCGGCGTTTGAGTGTTCCTTTGATTTCTAAGGGTAAATCATCACCTCCTTTTAGCGTCAGAAACTGTAGAGTTGGTCGTTCTTTCTTTGTTGATCGTGATGCTGAAGCTGAATGAAACTTCTATATATAACACCCTATATTGTCAATTAATTTGTACAAATTTTTTCATTACCTCATCTGCAAAGTTATCAAAAGTGTTACATGTTTATCTATATAAATATAGAAACAGACATAAATATATAGTTAATGCATAACGAAAGCAAACATGTATATCCAAATAAAGATTAACCGATTGAAAGGCAAACCAAATTTTTTCATATTTTTTTTTATGTAATTTTAGAGGTAAAAATCCATTATGGTGGCTTTCTAAACTTGCCTATTTTATGGAGCACTTTGGTTTGCATCATGCACACACGCACCCCATTTGCATAGAATTTGACATGGATTTCACTTGGCCATAAACTAAATGTATGACCAATCAATTAATCTTTATCTTCCTATGATGTTTTGAAAAATGTTAATGAATGATTTTCAAAGTACATTATTATAGAAATTTTTTTACACCAGTTAAAAAAGATTTTTCATACCAATTTTCGAATCAAAATAGAATAAAAAAAATATAAAAACTATTCAATTTTATACCAATTCTAGAACCGATATAAAAAGTCCATTTTTATACCATTTTGTAACTGGTATAGAAAGTTCGTTAAGGACAAGATAAACTTGTATATGATCCAGATTTTTTATACCTTTTCGTTAACTAACACGTATAAAAAGTTTGACATTCTATACAGGTTGGAGTGCTAACTGGTATAATAAGCTTAATTTTTTATACTGGTTAAGGCCTCAACCAATATAAAAAAAAATCTTAACCAGTATAGAATGTCACTTTCTATACTGGTCCAAACATTAATCAGTATAAAAAGTTTCACTTTTTTTAATAGCATGTTTGTATGTATTACTTACCATATACAAACCTGCATAAAATTTAGACCACAACAGTCTAAAACAGCCCAAGATAGCATATAAAAGAAACTAAATAATGACTATACTTTCTACTATTTACATATAAAATAATCTCATCAAATAATGAATACATCTAATATTTACACAAAACCTCAGAAAATACCTAATATCATCTTCAATAAACACTTAAAAGGAACAAAGCACATTACTTATGAACTTCCTTTAGGATCTTTTGCTCCATGAGAGACGTGTCACCGAAAATCTACACAATAAATAGTTTGAGTCAACTTATAGTAATAAATACTTAAGATGTTAGTTATAAAATGTTCACATTACCAAATTCCATAAGTTAAGAACATTTGCGGATATGATTTTCTACATATGCCTCATCACATAATATTCGCACTCAAAGCTCTCCGGTTGACGTGAACACTACAAGTTAAATTCATAAAATATCATAAACTTTATAATTGTATTTCAATAATCTAAAAGATTAACTACTTATAGTTGGCGCAATGAACTCCAACTTCTTTCTAGAGGTGATATGTGTTCTTTACAACCTCAAATAAGTCTCAACAGTCTGTAAAAGTTAAATGTACATTAAAATTTGTGCTCAATATAAAACTTAGTAAACTTAATTATGTGTACACATCAAATAAATTATTAAAAACTTATTTTATTAATGTATTTTTATTTGTCAAAATCTCAAGTTTCTTGTGTAATGAACACAAGAGAACCACGTGTTTGTGTCAAATAAGTTTTACATAAATAGAATTTAATTTATAAAAACATACTAATTGGGTAAAATTAATGTTAATGAAAATAATCAATTATTGTTTGAATTAATCTATGCATTTCTCTTCTCTTTTCTTCATAATTCTAACTCAATCAATGTTTAACTTGAACAGGGACCATACTACTGTGGAGTTTGTGCTGATAAAGCCTATGGTCGTGATATTGAAGATGCACATTACAAAGCTTGTGTTTATGCAGGAATTAACATTAGTGGCATCAATAGAGAGGTTATGCCAGGTACAATCAGAAATTTAAATACTTAAATTGTAGTGACTGATAATAGTGTTATCAAAGCATTTCCATGGTGTGATTTAATGAACAAACTTATCTTTTTTGGAAAACTAATGAGTCTTCTATTTATTACTACAATGTGATTGGCTTTCATTAAAAATTAAAAATATTTAATAATTTTATGCTTATTTTGTAGAGGGAATTCCAAGTTGGTCCTTCTGTTGGAATCTCTGCTGAAGATGAAGAGTTATATATTTGAGTTATTATTGTTTGAAATGTATGATTTTCTGAGAGATGTAATGAAAGAGGGTGGTTATGGGGTGATTAAGAAGGCCACGGAAAAGTTTGGATTGAGACACAAAGAGCACATTGCAGGATATGGAAAAGGTAATGAGAGTCGTCTAACTGGAAAACATGAAACTGCAGACATCAACACCTTCTCTTGGGTAATTCATCATCTTTTGGTATCTTATGATGTTTTATGAGATTAGCAATTAATAATGGAAACAAGGATCCTTATGTAGTCACCTCCATGATTGAAGAGACCACAATCCTCTGGGAACCATGAACACGTGTTTAGACCACCCAAGGAATTGTTGTTTCCTGACGTCTTTTAAGCCTCAGTTTGTCCTTTGTATGTTTGAGAATGACTTCACCAATAATAACAAGAATTGATTCTTGAGTTCACACTTTAGACATGTACTCTTATATTACATTAGTTATTTTATTCTAACAAATTTAGTGAGGTAAAATAAATTAGGCCAATTACAGTGTTCTTATCAAAATGCCATTTGCCTTTGACCTATATAGATGAATTGGGCATGGTACATAAAAAAAAATAAACAAGATTAAAATTGTATATTGAATTAAAAATATAATATTTCTTTTTTTCACCCATCAGTGGATTCTGGACTTGGAATGAATGGATAACTTGTGTCAAAAAGCTCAATAGAATATGACAAAACAAAGTTTGATAATAAAATTTGAAGTTTATCTGTAGAACATGATACGCCAAATGTATGCATAAATGAACTGTTTGCTCTGCTACACAATTTTATTTTGTTCATATGTGCAGGAAATGATTAAATGAACTTACCTGCATTCCAAGAATTTAGTGAATGAATATTGTGACTAGTTTTAAGTCTCTGCAACAGATTTGACTATGTTTATACACAGCACGTGAATTGGAGTGATAAAACACTGTCAGATATATAAGACAGTAACATATAGGCTATCATAATAGATGTAAACTATATATGCAAGAAGCATAAAAAAAACATATCTAGAATATGTGGGACAGTCCCAGACTCTTGAAGTCCACTTCTCATAAAAAAAAGACAATTTCACACTTCTCTTGAAGTCCCAGTCTCCCAGGGTCTATCAGGGGACTGATACAGCAGACAATTTCATACTTCTTATGCAGATTATAATCCCACAAAGAATTGTATCTTTAAAATGCCACCTTTTACTGTTTCTTATGATACAATGTTAATTTAATTGCAGTTTTCTTATGAAACTATCAATTGGAGGCACCTCATAACTTAATAAAGTGATAACAACTCAACTATTTTGGAATCATACACACACGAAGGATGGTGTGATACTGTAGGATTTGTTGAAGAAGTTCAGGGTAAAATATTCAAGAGACTGGATCCTGCAGCAAAAGCCAGAAAGTGTAATGGCATATGCTACAACTTGATAACAAAATATTCAAAACTTCAAGGTAAAAAAATTAGAGTTGGAAGAGACACAGAAAAAAGGTAAATGTTAATTTGAGGACAGAAAGCCTGCTTCTAACATGGATCCTTATGTTGTCACCACCATGATTAGCAATTAATATAGTAGACAATTTCAAACTTCAAGGTAAAATATTTAAGAGACAGGGACGCTGCAGTAAAAGCCAGAAAGAGTCATTGCATATGCTACCTATAACAAAATATCCAAAATTTCAATTACATGGATTTACCGGTGGGCCCTCTTTTCAATGGATTGAACCTTATTTACACAATTTGAAACTTGTCATGACTTATATCAATATCAATAAGATAATATAGTATGATAGTACACTTCCTCAATTACTTAAGTGGTAGAGAACCTCTAGAAAGTTAAATAAACTTGAAAAAAAAAAACCATTAGAGTTTATGGAGGGAGGTCAGGGTTTTGGTCTTGACAGACAATGCAATGCAATGCAATGTAAAAAAAACAGTTAAAAATTTTCAACTCTTCACATCCAAATCGTAGCAAGACAAGCATCAATTGCGTAAGGTCACACTTCTCTGATCAAACAGACACAACATATACAAACCATTCAAGTACAATATGTAGCAAGACATAAATGTAACTAAATACAGAAATGAGATTTCACCTTTTATCATGTCAACAAGCCTCTAAATATCATTTCACGAAGAAATGTCTCTGCCTTATCATTCTCATCCCTTCCAAAAAGGGTTGTAATCATTATTTCGAAAGTTATTGCATCAGGTAAGCAGCCATTGTCTTCCATTTTGGACCATAAGGTAAATGCCTCATCAATTAAACCTTTTTTACAAAGACCATTGATCATAATAGTATAACTATGTACGTCTAAAGGATAGCCTTTAATTAAAAGATCTTGGAAGGTCTCTTGTGCCTCCTCAAGTCTTCCTCCTCTGCACATTCCATCAATAAGTGTGTTCCAGATGTACATATTTGGCAGGATTCCCTTTTCCATCATTGTCTTGAATAACTCAAATGCCTGGTCTAGATGACAGTTTTTACATAAAGCATGTATCAAGCAATTGTAAGTGATTAGATTTAATTGTTGATTTCTATCATGCATCTCATCAATAAGATCCCAAACATCAGCTATTCTCCCAGATTTGCAGAAACCATCTATAAGAGTAGTGTAAGTCACTGCATCAGGAATCATGTTCCTCTTGTGCATTTTCTGAAAGAGATTCATGGCCTCATCCACTCTTTTACTCTTACATAATCCATTAATCATGATACTGTAGCTGTAAACATCAGAAGTTACTCCAATTT
Source organism: Vigna angularis (assembly GCF_016808095.1). NCBI lineage: Eukaryota > Viridiplantae > Streptophyta > Magnoliopsida > Fabales > Fabaceae > Vigna > Vigna angularis. The sequence goes on along the minus strand of NC_068977.1, from coordinate 33,051,816 downwards.
GGGTCATAGCATTAAATATGTGTTTAGCACTTTGCACCTGGTTAACTAAAAAATTTCCATCCATCAAAGTGCTAAAGGTAACAATATCAGGTTTCACACAAGCTTTCACCATCACAGTTAGCACATTCTTAGCTTCTTTTATCTTTCCTTCCTTACACAAAGCATCAATCATTATATTATAGATATAAACATGAGGCATGATATTATTTGATATCATTTTATTAACCATATCATAAGCCTCTTTTTCATGATTATCTTTGAATAGAGAGTCAATTATAGTGGAGTACATTACCACATTAGACTTACATAATCCACTTTCTATTATTCTGAGCAATTTGATGGCAGCTCCGGTTTTTCCTACCTTGCATAAGCCATTGATCAAAATCCCGTAACTAACCTCGTTAAGTCGAAATCCTTGTGCAACTACCTTGTCATGAAAGGTAAGTGCTTTCTTGACCTCACTATTAAGACAAAGACCTTTCATGAGGGTACTTAAGGTTATGACATTTGGATGATAACCAAGTTTGAGAATTTTGGCAAATACAGAGAAAGCGAAGGTCATTTGATGTAAGTGGCAGAAACAATTGATGACGATGTTGAGTATGACAAAATTACTCTGAATACCCTTGAGTTCCATTTGCTTAAAAAGGGAAATAGTTGTAGAATAGTGTTTCATCCGTGTAAGAGATCCCAAAATCTGCCCAAATTCGTAGATGGGAGGAACAGGACGCATATGAAACATGCGACGAAATTGGGAGACCACGTCGTGAACATTGTCATGGTCAGGTGAAGGAGGCTGAGAGTGATAGTGTAAGTGAAAGGAAGAGAAGGAAGAAGGGTTTGAAAGAAAAGGAGAAAACTTGGAAATGGAATAAGAAAGAGAGAACCTTAACTTTGATATTGGGAGTGACATTGTTAGGTTAAAGATGAAGAGGAGTGCGATGCTGTGAGGAAACAAAAGATTGGGTGTTAGTGTTTCTCTAAAAACACACAAAGTGATAGAGTAAGTGAAAGGAACAGAAGGAAGAACCTTAACTGTTAGGTTAGAGAGGGAGAGGAGTCCAATGCTGTGCTGAAACAAAAGAGTGGGTGTTAGTGTTTCTCTAAAAACACATAAATAGATTTGAATTTTCTGTTTCTCACGGCATCTCTCAATCCTTTATATACTATTTTTTTAAAATTTTGTGCATTATCTAAGATTCATACTTATTTTTACATATAATAAATAGTTTTAGTTTATGAACTATATTATAATTAAAATATATGAAAGATGTTTTTAAGAATATATATTAGATATTATATTTTATATTTTGTAATTGATAATTTATATTATGATATAAAGTTACTTTGAAATGAAACTAAAATTTATAATCAACAGAGAAATTATATATACTGATAGAGAAAATAGATAGATAAATTAGATAATTATTATTGGATTAAACTGTCACTATATGAAAAACATCTTGAAAACTTTACTGATGCAGAAAGTACTTTAGACGTATGTTCTTTTGACTTTTTGACATCCGATCTCCTCCCGACGTCTTTGTGGGTAACGTTAGTCAGACATCGGGGGTACACATCGGACGTCTATCAGCCCCGACGTCTGTGTAGACGTCCGATATATACCCCTCGGACGTCCACATAGACGTCCGATGTGTACCCCCGACGTCTATGTAGACGTCCGCTGTATGAGCCCTGACGTCTACACAGACGTCCAAGGTGTATCCCCCGACGGCCATATGCCTGAACGGTTTTGTACTAGGGATAGGGGTTGGACGTCGGTTCGTGCACTACCAGACGTTTATAGACGTCCGTTAGTGCACTAACCGACCTCTACTGGTACTTTTTTTAAAAAAAATTAATTTATTTTTGCAATAAAACCACACCTGAAAAGCAAAAAATTGTCCCAGAACAATATAGTATAATATATATATATATATATATATATATATATATATATATATATATATATATATATATATATATGCGTTTCATATAAAGAAAGTTCTACTTAATGTAAAAAATAATCCACTACCAAAACTATCAAGATATAAACTTAAACTAAAACTAAGCAATGTTCAACAACAAATAAAACTATTTCTAACTCCATATTTGCAGAAGATAAGCTGTCCACTCCTGCCTTATCTGCCTAATTGTGTCCTCTGGTATAGGAGATGTACTCTTGAAGCACTGCAAAATTGAAGAAAGATTCATTATGGTTTCATATATGTTTGAAGATGAATTTGATTTGTAATGTATTCAAGGTATACATCATTACCTCATTCCAGTCATCTGTAATGACAGCTCGAATGATGGTCTTAATCCAACACATGACATAGAAGCCATATTCCCATGAATCTAGCTGCTGGTTACACTAAAATGACAAACTAAATAGTTAAGAATTTAGATCATTCAATAACATAGGAAATGAATTAGAACTATAAATGACTTACAACCTTTGGATACAAAATTTGAACGAGTTGACCTCGAGATTTACCAATAACTCTGTATAGATTGAAAACACAAAGTAAAATTAATATAACTATATTTATCATAAAAGTTTAAGGTGAACATCAAATTCAAAGTCATTTTTGGAGAAACACTTACCCTTGAAGCATTGTTCTCAAGTCATTTTTCATCTTCCTATGCAACAAACAAAACCATATAATTTTACATTGTTTGGAAATGATGACCATCAGCTGCCAGTGCGACCTATCACGAAGGACAAATAGTTATTTAACTAATTAAGGAAACTTTAATAATGAACTTTTACATATAACAACACCTACCTATCAATGTATTGCATAAGGTATACGTCTCTTTTTGACTCATCCATCCATGTTTGCAAATAATGTTGTCTGTTTTCAAGTGTGTTACTAGAAGGTTGAATAGTCTGAGGTTCAACAAATCCGTACATGGAAGACCGACCTTGGTCTACAACGATTGTGTCCATGTACCTAAAACAACAAAGTTAAGTTGTTAGAAACTATAAGAATCTAAATAAAAGTAATATGAAAGACAAAATTAACTATCTTACATGCACCACAGTTGAATGATGGAAATATTCAACATCCTGTCTCCCCCAATCACCTCCAATGCATCAGGCAATGTGATATATACTGGCACAAGGGGGGGAAGACCAAATACTCTCAAATCCCAGTATAGTTCTAATGGTGCTTTCTTCAACCTGGGTAATCTTGTCATTAGCTTTGATAGAGGATCATCCTCCGCTTCAGCCATGTCATCATCTTCATGTATGACTGTATCATGAATCGGCTGCTTCTGAGGACGTGTGAACTGAAGATAAGAATTTCATCAAAGAGTTATCAACAAATATTTGAAGAATAAACATAGAAATACTAATAAAAAAGACATTATACCTGTGGAGTAGCGATGTGTGACATGATCAATGCTCTAGGCCAGGCTATAAATGATCCTATGGCCTCCCCCAATAAATTAATTTCTGGAGTGGGTACAGGCACCTGAGCCTGGGGATCCCGAATCTCGTCAATCGTCACACGCACGTGATGGGGTAATATGGGAACACCATGAATAGTTTGCCCTCCCTCAAGCACGCGTCCGACAGCCACAATGCGTGGGGGATCCCCATCAACCAACAGCTCATATTGACCGCTATACTGAGTAGGTTCTACAGCAGAGCATGATCCTCTAGTGCTGACACGAGGTGGTGTGGGAGTTTCAGCGGTCCCCATGTTGCCTTGCATCATGGAATGCAGCTTCTCTTCAAGCGCTCTTTGTATTTCTTTTTGTTCTTGTAGTTGCTCCATGAATCGTTGCTCCATTGATCTCATGCTTTGGTTGAGTCTTTCCTCCCACTGAAGGTCCATCTGCCTCAGTGTCTCCTGACTCATTGATGTTGTGGTTTTCTGTGTAGGGCCAAAGTAGTCAGGAAGACCAATCGCCCTAGCAACTCCACGTACACGTCCTGGGTGCTCGAGCTTTCCAATGGCCATTGTTAGAATGTCGTCCCTACCTTGGCCAGCAAATGTTCCCTGAGTCTGCTGCTCAACCAACTCATCCTGCACATAAAAAGACTAAGTTACTTAGAAGACATGTTGTGATAGATACACAATCAAACAATGTTTAAAATTTGAACTTACAATTCTTTGTGAGATCAAGGCAGCTGAGGAAGATGTCATGTTCCCATCAGATTTAGTCCGAGCAGCCTTCCACAGCTCGTACCTAGCAGGTGCAGGTGCAAGGTCCGGCGACTCAAATCCCAAGGCATCTAGTTTTGCATAACCACCTCGTGATAACAAGTGTGGTGCATCGTTTAGCCTTTGTCTTTCTTGGGCAGCTAACCTTTTACCCTGTGAAACCATGTATATAAATAAGTGTAAAATCATAAAAACTCAATGAAAGACTTTTCAGATGTTAAGAAACATACCTTTCATTCGTCAGACTCTCTAGATGCACGAAACTGTATCCAGTCCTCCTCTGTGAAGGTATATTGCTGACATGGATTTTCATGTTTCCTGTCTCCAAAGACATATAGTCGTGTCAGCCTTGTCTTGAAATCCCTCCATCTTATCGCTATATGCGATAACACTTTCTTTCTAATTTGTATTGTGTTTGGAATATCATAATGTTGCTGTTTAAAACAAAAAACATGTTATTGATAAGAAAACATGAAAGAAATAAGTATATCAAAAATCTTTTAAGTAAACATACCTGAATATCTTGCCATAAGAAGTTCTTGTCGACCTCTGGGACGTCATCCCAAGTTGCATGAAGGATAGAGACATGACTTTTTGCTAACTTACCCAGATAACTCCTAAACCTATCAGCATTTGGCCCTGATGGATGACCTGATCTGGGGTCGATGTCAACATGTCTCCTCTGCCCATCCACGCGTCCAGATGTCACATCTGGCAATCGTGTGACGCCTCGACCACGTCTGGTTTGTCCCGATCCTGAGTCTGAGGCCGACATACCTGAAAAATTATACAAGGTTAGTAATAATTCAATTATGATGAACATACATATAAAGTCAATACAAAAAATATCACAACCTATTAAGATATTGTTTTTTCCCAAATCCCTTCATTGTGATCACTACGAATTGCCTGGATGACATCGGCAATGTCATCAACTGGGTCTTCAATGGGTCTAGATGCAACAGATGTTGTCTCAAGTATATCAAGAGAATCGTCATCATCATGTCCATGCATGTTTTTTCCTTCTAAAACCACTGACCATTTTTTATTCGCTGGATCATTTACTTAGAATATTTGTCTTGCTGTTTGAAGAGTTAACTTTTTCAGCCTCTTAAACGTCCGTTGGAGGGGCCCCGACGTGTATAATATTATAGGCGTCTCCCCCCCCCCTCAACGGACGTTTAAGTTGCTGACATGGTAGTTGAAGAGTTAATTGTTTCAGCCTGTTAAACGTTCGTTGGAGGGGCCCCGACGTGTATAATATTATAGACGTCCGGCCCCCCTCACAACAAACATCTACAGTCCCACTTATTTACGGATATGCCACCGGTCAATTATTTACGTTGGTGTTTTTGTGGATGGACGTCTACTGGGTGACGTTAATGGCCAATTCTACACTAGTGCTTGAAACAAAACCATCCCTTAGAACTCTACAAGAAAATGGAACTCTAAGTAATCGTGTAACTGGATGTTTATCTAAATGGAATATACAATTTCAGGTGCTGGTCTAAAGAAACAAAACAATAAACTAAAACAATCTAAATAAGCTACTAATATTCATAATTAAAACTGCAAATTCAAAAAGCAACATAGTAACTATAAACTAAAACAGAAAATATGAAAGAAAGTAGTAAAAGGAATCATCAAAACAGTCTTCAGAGTCACATCAAATCTATAATGCAATTAGATTCTTAAAGCTTTTAAATTAACAAATAAATGAAAAACTACAAAAGTAGCAATGTTCAGATCAGCTAAAGAGAATTTCAAATTAGTAAAGCAAAACAGTAAACAGAAAAAGCAGAATTATCAGCATCAACACTAAGGCTAGTGAAAACTGCTCTAGGAACACTATTAAAATCATAAACAATAAGAGTATCTGCTCCAATATGATAAACTTCAAAAATGAAATCAGCATCACATTAATATTAGCAGTATTAGAACTAAAATCCAAATCTGCAACATAAACTTTCAATGGCAAATGCTGAAGCAAGAATATTAAAATGAGAAGAAATTTCAATTAAATCAATAATAGCAACAGTGTCAGTAATAAGCTTCCTAAGATCACAACATATATGATCAACAACATAAAACTTATGATGAACTCTTTCAAAATCATAACCTGATCCCATTGTTTGACGTGTATTGGTAGATTGTCTAATCAATGCATAAAAAACTCATTTAATGTAATATGTATTGTTAGACTCTTCCATTAATATGTATTGTTGGATTGTCTAATCAGTATATAGACACACTTGTATAACATGTATTTCTATATTTGTCTAATTTGTGTATGTTCATACTTATGTAGTGTGTATTCTAAGACTCATTTAATCCGTGAGTGAACAAACTCATCTAATGTGTATTAATAAATTCGTTTAATCAGTGTAGACAAAGGTTTTTTTAGTGTTTGTAACTAGACTTTTTTTAATCGATGTATGGAAAAAGTCATCTAATTAATGTATGTTCGAACTCGTTTAATGTTTATTACAAGACTTGTTTAATCAGTGAATGGACAAACTCATTTAATATATTAACAAAACTAATATGATTTGTGTATGAATAACTTTAGTACTTTTTAACTTGTTTGATTAATATATAAAATTACTTGTCTAATGTTTTTTTGTTATACTCATAGTAATAATATAAACACACTCGTCTAATATGTATTACTATAAAATATAATCAGTATATTAACAAATTCATTTAACATTTTCTTTCTATCAGTGCATTCATACACATGTTATGCAACACTTTTGCATCATGCATCACACAGACCCCATTTGCATAGAAATTAACATGGATTTCACTTGGGGGCACAAATTAAATATATGATCAATCAATTCTTTATCTTCTTCTAAAGTTTTGTATAATGTTAATGAATGATTTTCAATGCAGTTGGAACATTTGACGTGGACATGGTCGAGCTTAAAATGTCAAAGATGGAATACTTAATTTGTGTAGGGTTTTATACTAAACGCGTTCTACGCAAAAAAATATTGACCCATTTACACATTTTTTTATGTTTTTTCAAATGAATTTATTCTAACATAATAATCCATTATACATATGTTTATTAAAAAAAAATTCAATTGTATTTCAAAGTTTATTTTTCTATTTTATTAATTAAATTATTTTGAGTTATTATTAAGAAATATTTATTTTGGAAGCTAGAACGAATATTTGGTTTCACTTATTCATACCTACCTCCATATTAAACCTTTTTATCTATTATATATCAGGAATTTCTACAAGGCCTAGCTATAACATTTATTGACTTAGATGGGATACATGTCAAATTTTTGCTAATGAAATTTTGGAACTATTGCTCGTAATAAAAAAACCAATAACCACAAACTCTGAATCTTAAATATAGCACAAATAACAAACTAAGTATTTGTGACCAAAAACTAAAATGTTAAATTAATCTCCAATTTTTAATCACAAACCAGAGTAGAAAATGGATCTGCAAAATGACAACATATATTCCTAAAACTAGATGGTATATATATATATATATATGACCTATTAAATAATGAAAAACCCCTTTTGTTTTCTTACATAAAATATTTTGTACTTTCATCTCTCCATGTATTTGTTAACCAAACAATTGAAGAAAAGTTTTTCTTTAGGATTGTTTCTCCTTCTGCTTCTCAACATTTTTCCTTTTTTTTTGCATTTTATAAAATTTTAAAACTATCTTTTATATTTTAAAAAAATATATATTTTACTTTTTCTTTTACGAATTTAAATTTTTTTCAACAATTTTAAAAAAGATTTTTCAACAAATCTTGAAATTCATTAAAAAAAATTTCAATGAATTTCAAAATTTATTGAAAAAAAAATTCAGCTGCAAAAGTCAATGCCTGTCACTTGTATTTTGCAAGGAAATCTCCAAGAAAAAGATCAAGCAACAGACCATCAATGGCAACTGCTACAAATACGCTTATGTTCATCAACCACTTACACCTAATAATCAATCATCATGTGTTTCAAACCACGCTGCGGCTTCTGCTACATCTTCCTCACACTTTACACCCTTATGTTCATGTTCATGTTTTCCTTTATCCTCTTCTGGATAATCATATCTCCTTCAAGTGTCAAGTTCCACGTAACCGATGCCTCTCTAACACAGTTCAACCTCACCACAAGCAACAACACCTTGTATTACAACTTCAAGGTCAATGTCACAGTGAGAAATCCCAACAACAACATCATAGTGTACTATAGGAAGATCACAGCAATAGCTTGGTACAAAGATAATGCTTTTGGTTGGGTGAGCTTAACACCCTTTGACCAAGGCCACAAGAACACCACCTTCCTTCAAGCAGTGTTTGTAGGGCAGAGGTTCATTAAGCTCAAAGCTAAACAACTTGGTGAGTATAAAGAGGAGACAAATGCTGGGATTCACAAGGACTTAGCTGTGGATTTTGATCTTAATATCAGAGCCAAGTATGCAAGGTTCAAGAGTTCTCGTTTCAATCCACCCATTGTTCAGTGTCGTCGCTTAAGAGTTCCTTTGATTTCTAATGGCAAATCAGCATCTCCTTTTTCTGTCACCAGATGCAGCAGTGCCTATTTCTTTTCTGATCGTGATGCTGATGCATAGAAGAAACCTCGTATGAAAACTTAGTTTTACATACACAGTTTTTCCATTCACAAATCTGCAGAGATTTGTAAATTAAATGTTACCAAGATATATCTATGTATACAAAGAAAAATACTGTCATGTGTACCAAAATAAAGAAAATTTTTCTTTTGATGTACCACTTTGATTTGCTTATGTAATATTCTGTTGATCTCCTACTTCCTAGTCTGTGCTTGATCACTATGTTTATTTATATAACTTGAGCATTGTCTTTTCTGGCTTAATGGAAATTCATATGGCTACTGTTTATATAGAATTAAGTTGACATGTTGCTTAACATTAAAGATCTGTAAGACATTAATGAATGGTTTTGGAAGTTAGAACATCTGATAAGGACATGTTGTATATTGTGTTTGAAATGTCAAAAGTGGAATAATAAATGTATTCACATTGGAACCAATCGGTGTCTCTTGCTAAGCATTAATTGAACTATATTTTATAATATTTTACATCTGATTGTATTTGAATTTTATATTTAAATATTAATTATTTCTTTTTTTGACAATAATGGCGATCCACCTCATATATATAATTTTACAATAAGAGCTCTTAAATTCTTAATTATTTTAAAAGTTAATCACAAGTCCTTATCTCAAAATATTCTGTCATATAAAAAAAGTGTACTCAATTTTATTCTTGTTTCAACTCTGAACTGAAACACCCACAGGTGATGCTAATTAATATGAACACTAAGAGATTCTAAGAGGCATTTTCTTTTATATCTTTTTTATCTATATTCAGGTGCCTAATTCTTACCTTATTTTTATCATGATTTGTATTTTCAAGCATTTAAACAGAAAACAGAATGATTCAGTGTTTTCTGCATAAACATGTAAAAGCAGACAACAAATTAAAAATAAGATGGAGTTGTTGTAATTAAAACCATATATACATGTTTGTAGAGATTAATGGTATCATACGATCTTCTATCCACTAAATGATTAGGTAGTGGTGAGAATGGTAAAAAATCCTCTTATGAGAACGGCTTCAAAGGTTTTATGACTATATGAGGGATTAATTTTGTATGTGATAGTTCGAGTGGACAAGTTATTTAACCATCACAACAAGTGCATAGTTTCATCATAAATTCTACTCACTTGTACTTATTTGGATAAACTAGTCTAGAAGAATCAGATTGTATGTATAATATTATGCTATTTTCATGGTTTCTCATATTGTGAATATATGTATTTTTTAGCTAACTTACCCTCTTGTTTTGTTGCTTCTGTTGTTTTGTCTTTTTTGGTGTAAACAGAACAAGATATAGGAGTGGATGCATCTTTGGATGTGTTTTTCTGTTTAATGTATGGACGGACTTATTGAGTTTTTCTGTATTGTTCCTATGTTGTGTTTGTAAAATACATTAATAGACACTAATTTTGATGTTTTAAAATATATTAGAAAGAGTTTTAGTATAATGCAGAAACTACTCATAAAAGAGTGAGCATGATTTTCTATATGTACAAGATGCAATGATCTGTAAAATGATTTTTAATGCATGAAAATTATGTCTGAACACCTAAAATGCATGACAGTATGCAAAGAAACATGTTCTAACAATTAAAACTACCTAAAACAATGCAGAACAGTGAATTACAAAAGTGTTTGATAAAATGTCACAGAGAAAACCTAATTTCCATAATGTGTTCGACAAAATCCCTAAGAGAAAGAAAACTACGAATTATGCAATGGAAATTCTTCGAACATATTCATATACCTAAATCTACTAATGCTATGCACGAATAACTGTCTAACAATGTAAAATTCACAAAATCACGGCTGAAAACCAAATATGGCAGCAAAACCACTGTATTAGGGTGACAACACTAATGACAGCAAATGCATAATCTGATTTTTTATGTAGAACTGAATTGAATGGTAAAATTCACATGCAACCATATGTAAATTCATCCTAATTAACTACTGGAATGAAGAATTTTAACAATATAAAATGCAGAATTAAAATTCCTAATTCTAACCAAGCATGAAACCTAAACTAATAGAATTAACTAACTAAACTGTAAAAACTGGAAATGAACTTGAGAACAGGATCCAATTGATTAGAAAGCATTGAGACATTAAAACAGTAGTAAAATCAAGTACCGGAATGTAAACAGCGAACTAGAATCAGTAAAGTAAAAGAACAAAATCTACGAACTAAAATCAGTAAAGCAAACATGTTAAAAGAACCAAATTATCAAAAAGTAAGGGTTGAAATAAACCAGCTGCAACTGAAAGGAGAAAATAAGAGCTGGTAGCTATACCTGCAAAACAGAAACAAGGTTAACAACTAAATCAAAATCAGAAACTGGTTAGAAGGTTAGTAAAGAAAATTGTTAGTAAACATGTTAGTCAAAATAAAGTCAGCAAATTAAATCTAAATCTGAAATGAAAATAGCACTAAAAAATAAAAATAAAAGCTACCAGGTAAAACTAACTACTCAATCAAAACTAGCGCAGAAAGTTTAAAACAGCAAAAAGAATCAGCAAAAATCATCTATTAAAACTGTAATCATAGTAAAATGTTAGTCAAAGCTAGCAAAAAGTAAATGCAAAATCAACTAATACACTAGTAAAAACAGCATACCAAAATCATACTAGGTCAGAAAAGTTACAAACTAGTTAGTAGAAACTCAAGTTGCTAATCAAATCAAAAGAAAAACTGGTTAGTACAAACTAAGTAGCAAAGCAAAAATCAAAACTACACTAGACTTATCATACTCATATACTAATCTGAAACAGAAAATGAATACCTACTACACTATGAAACAGCAAATGAAATTCTACTCAGTGTTCTTTGTTTGAGTATGATTGAGCCATCCATTGGTTGGATAGTTTAAAGCTAATTTTTTGAAGTGTGAAATAACTTAGTTTTTCTCTTCCTCGGATCTTATTCATAAGTGTGTCTCTCTTTAATTTCCTTACACCTATCTACTAAGTTAAATTTTCAAAACTTCATATACAGATCAGTTTCCATTGACCAATGCTCTTGTCGTATCAGAACAAAACAAATACTCCGAAGGTGTCTGATGTTTTTGTTTTGAATAGAATATGGAAAGTGAGAAAGTAAAAACAAGGAAAGAAAAAAAGCAAAAGATGAATTATGCGAAAGATATTAGAAATTAATAGAAAGTGAGATAATTTTATTTATTGTTCTTAATTTTCTTTAGTTTTATTCACTATTAAAATTTTATTTTGGAGGAAAAAGTTATTTGCCTGAAAATTCAACAATCACCGACGGATTTATTACTTTCTATTTGGAAAAGCTATTGTATAGTAAGATATTTATTGGATAAAATATTTTAGATATTTTAAGCGGTTAAGATATTTATGAGTAACTAACCAGATTTTTAGGTAAGGTTATTTTTATTGGCCTATAAATACAATGACAGGGCAAAAGTCCTTTCCACTTAGGCCAGAGGAACTCTAAATAATATTCTACAGTGATAATATAATCACTTTCTTGAGAGCTGAGGCTCCATAACTCACATCTGACTTGAGCGTCGGAGTATCTTCGCAGGTACCTCCCCCTTCGTTGGCGAAAGTAGATGAGCGGTACGAGCTGAAGGAGCGCGAACGACAACAATGGAGGAGAAGAGAGCGTCCCAGACATTTAGAAGCAACAAAAACACACCGGACAACATTTACACCAAAACAGCTATTAAAAGTTCAAATTCTCTATTGAATTTTTTTCTTCAAAATCATACACTGACGCTAGTGTTTTAGTATATATATATATATATTGAAACATAGTTTAAAGGCACCACAAAAGAATAATACAAAAAACAAAGTCCAACAATGGGTGTGCTGTTTTTTTCTTACTGGTTTCTAATGAGTCTTTAGTCACAGATATTAGTAAGATAGATAATTAAATATTTTTATTTTCTAAAATAAAATAAAATATATTTTTATTATGATTGATATTTTACAGTTTCGATCAATTAAAAAATACATTTTTTATAAATGTTAGTAGGAAGTATATTTGCTACCTTTTTAATGAATAATCTTGATTGAAAAACCTAGTTCTGTATTGATAAGGGTGTCATATGTAAGGTTGGTGATGGGGAAAAAATCGTAAGAATGAAAACATGAATAGATTAGATAGGAATAACAACAAAGTAAAATGATAAAAAGGAGATCTATACTTAATTTTGTGGAACAATTACAAAATTGTGCTTTTAGTTCTTAATAAATTCAAATGAAAATTTAAACTTTATTTTTTCTCGCTCGAGGAAAAATTGATATAACCCTAATATTGTTTACAAATTTAGGATCACTTTCCAAATGGAAAGATAACTTCCATTTTTCCTTCCACAACATTCTCACACACAATCATTCATCCAACACAATAGTTGACCCTGTCGTTCCCTTTACTTTCCAAAAACTCATTCATATTCCTCATCAACATCCATTGACCGGCACCTCACTCATCGTCTCAAAACAAAACAAGTATGTGATATTTTTTCCTTGGACGGTTTTACCCAAGAGACTTGTCTCTTACATCTAAAAACATCTCTTTGTTTTGGAGTGTAAGGTCGAAATCAATGTCTAACGTTTAAAAAGTAGTCTAAGAGATCTAGAAACTTGTCTTCTACTTCAAATCTCTTGGGGAGAATGTAAGAACCTAGAAAATTTAATTTATAGAGGGTCAAGTGTTTCATGTAAAGACGGAAAGGAGTCAGCCTTGGGAGTGAACAAGTGACATCAGATAATGGGACCGAGCATTTAATAATAAAATAATATTGATATATAAATGTCGAATTCAAAGTTGGTTTCATTATCTGAGAAACCATTATCACTCTCCAAAGCTCTGTCCTCTTTTCTCCTCCTTCTCTCTAAAAAAATCTCTCATCTCACCTCATCTGATCTACAATCAGATTGTGCCTAAGTCATCCTGGTGTCAATATTTTCTTATTCACCGATCAAACTTGTGTTTTGAACGGGTAAGTTTCGTTTCTTGAGTTTTTGTGAAAATCTGGAAAATTCTGCCACATGCAAGGTAGCCCTGCTGGTTGCATGTGTTCTTCAACCTTATCTTCTCCTTTCTAACTTCATTTTGGTCTGTTGGATGGTCTTTTTTCACCAATCGGTAAACTATAGGTGTTTCTAGGATTTTCTGGTGTGAAAGCAATTTCTGGAGAAGATAAACGTTGTTCTATTCGGTCAAAGAGGTAAGGGAAGCTAGTTAATTTAATTATGATTTACTATGTATGAAAATACTGCTTGATGGTTCTGCATGTATGTGAAATTGAATGATTGTGTGTTCGAAATTGTTAGTGTGTGTTGTGTTCATATTGAATGCCTTTCTGCATAATTTTGGTTCATTGGTCGAGTGAATTGTGAGGAAGTGTGGTAGTGAAAATGGAAAATTTGTGTCTGTTATGAGTTTGGCTTGTATGGAAAATCTGGTTAAGTTATTTAATATTTGTTAGAACCCTTAAGTCACTCAAATTGTACCAAAACTAGAAAATTTGATGTTCGGTCCTTGAGTTCATGATTATACAGAATTGACTCTCAAATCTGAGATGAAACTCTCTTAATGATGTTAGAAAGGCTTAGATACTCTTAATTAATGTGTATAGATATGGATGATACAAGTTTGGAGGATTAGAAGTTGGGAATAATACAGGGAATTGGTAAGGATTTGGTGTTGATCATAATTCTGCAGTCATCAGAATTATGCAGTTCGCTGAGGGTCCTTCATTGACCGTTCGGTTTTCTCTGGTGCTTGGTCTTAACTGAGTTCTGCTATTGTGGATCTTCAGTTAATGACCGATCGGTATTGTGTCAATATTCAATTGAATTTAGTGCTCAGTCTAATCATAACTTTCGGTCTTAACCGCATTCGACCTCTTATGGATCTTACCCATTAATGACCGTTTGGTTATATCTTAATGTTCGGCCTAAGCTATGGGTGTTTGACCTAAGCTATAGGTGTTCGGCTTAAAATATAAGTGTTCGGTCTAAGCCATAAGCGTTAGATCTAACTTAGTTCCTAGACTGGTTGTAGTATTCGGTCATGTTGTGTACTCGGTATCTTATAGTGGTCGGTTTTTAAATATCGCTCGACCATCTCTTTAGCCATACCTGTTATGGACCGTTCGCTCTTGTTCTTTAGGTAGTGAGAGATTGTTCGGTCTCCAACATTCATAGGGTGTTCAATATTGTTTATATGTGTTTGGTGATTTTTGTTCGGGATATATTTATATTTATTTCAGTTGCTTTAATGGCTTATGTATGCATTATTATAATGATGTCAAAGCGAGAGTATGATATGATATTTGTAATATGGATGTGAAAGAGTATTCCAAGGAGGAATGTATCGTGGATGGTTATTGAATTTTAAAGTATAAATGTGGGTATCGTGCTAAGTTGGCGTTCATCCTGACATTCTAATGGTCACCGAGTCTCAAGTAAAGAATGGTGAGGCAGGTGGTGAGAATAGTAGGAGGCTTGGTCGCGTGATAGCTTGGGTTTCCAGCTAACGGACAAAACTCATGTGGTAGTTTGGGTTTCCAGCTACAGTGAGGGATGAAGGGCTAACCTCGTGTGGCAGCTTGGGTTTCCAGCTATGGTAATCGTAAGGTTTTCAGGTTACCTCCCACGAGTGCATGAACAACCATAGCTACATATTCATACTTGTCCGGACGGTCAGAGTAAAGTGATCGGTCATAACATGCTTATATGATATCTATATGCGTATAATTATATTATGTTTGTCTAAATTTCATGTTAACATGATTAATTAAATTACACTAGCTTACCCTTCTTTTCTGTCTTGTCTTGTTTGTCTGTTTGGTTTTCCTTTGCAATGATCACCCTGTAGGTGTGAGTAGAGTGTGAAGAGTGTCGTCTGAAGCAGGTGTTGAGCGAGGAGCCTCCAACCTCTTAGTTTAGGACCATTCGGTTTATACATCGCTTGTATAACCGTTCGGTTTGTTCTTATGTTTTGTACATGTTCTATCTTATTATTATGTGATGTCTCATTAATGTAGTTCATATATAATTTTTGGGATGTTACACTTGTAAACTCGCTTCTAATATAAATAAATATCAAATCTTGAGCAGTAATTTTTAAAAAGACAATTATATATTTAAATTAAGCATAATTTTAATATATAATTTTTGTATAAAACTGATAAACTCCGTTTTCTTGATCACAAGGTAATTATTTGTAAGTTACGTAATTAAAATATATATATATATATATATATATATATATATATATATACTGAATCTGTATTCTAAAACAATACTATCTTTAATCACCAATAACACATTGACCTTAAAAAAACTAAAAAAATAATAAATCTATGGACAGAGTTAGAATATGGAGACTAGCCCCACCCATATAAGGTCTATCACTATATATAGGAATTGTAACAGAGTTGATGTTTTCCACATCATTTTGGAAAGGTACTTTGCAAGCATGATTGATAATATGAAATGGTGATGGCAACATCATTGGCTTCAAACCCATGGCCATCCATAGAGTGAGAGATAAATAAATAAATACCCATCTCCATCTACCTTTTAGGTTGGCCAATAAGAATCATGTAATAATGTTACCTTATCATCTCATTGCTTGACCTAGTAGCATGCTTTGTCCTTTCTTATGTTTCATGTTTTCATCACTCATACAAAGAGTACCCTTTTCCTATACTCTCTCTCTCTCTCTCTCTCTCTCTCTCTCTCTCTATATATATATATATATATATATATATATATATATATATATATAAGTGTTTCATTTCATGTTATTAATCATAAACTTAAATAATTTGTAAAAATAAAGTTTTCCAATTTAAATTAACTTGTAATAATCCGAGCTGGCCGGCCTAAGTTAAAAGTCTTACCTTGTGTCTAATGATTTTTTAATTCGTGATTTTGTTTTTCATTAAAAAACACAACTTTCTCTCACTTCAGACTTTGAAAAAAATGACAAGAAGCTTCTTAGGATAGTTTCAATGTTTTACAGCAGAAAGTGGTAATTATGGTAGTTATAAAAACGCTTTAATAAATTAACTGATTAGGACTCTGTTTGTCTTAAATATGTTTCCTTGTTAAGAAATTGCTAACAATGACATTGTCATAGAAAGGGGCTATAAAGAAACTTTGTAATTGATTGTGCTTAGCCAAGTATGCACCCTATATTATGATTCATTTTTTTTGGATGAGAAGTTTTAATTAAATATGATTAGGAGAAAGTATTTCACTTTATTTATACTTATCATTTTATTAGGAAGAGATTATCAAAAACAAATTTAGGTATATTCTCTACTCAATCATTGTCTTTGTGTTCTCACTTCTCAACTCAACCACTCTATCTTTACCTAACATAACCACAAAAAGGTTTTGCCGCAAAGATTCCATAGTTTGATGCTATTCAACATAATAATTGGCTTCAAAGTCTTTTGTGTTTGGTTCATCACCAAAAATAGCAGAACTCATTTTGTGTAACATCAAATGTAATTTTATTCAGTTTATGCTTATAAAATTTGCTTCAGTTTCTGAGACCTCATATCAGATCATGCTATGCCCCTACTCCATAAAACACTTCCATTCAAGTTGAATCATTGAAAAAACATTAAAAATTATCAAATGAAGTGTTTGATGCACTGAGGATCAGATCAGAGTTGAGCCAGTGATGTTCCTATCATCATAAGTTTATTTAGTTCTGACATTTTACAGTAGAATACAAAAGGTTTAAACTTAGCTACACAAACTCACCAGTCACACAATGAATGGAGAAAAGCTGTTGAAGTCTCAGATATGTGATAGTAACAGAAGATAAGTGTAGTGTAGTTTTCAGTCACAAGATGGAAGTTACTCTCTTTTTCATTTTTTTGGATACAGGAAGAATGTGTTCTACACAAGACCTACACATACATTACATTAGAAAGAATGAAATGAATCAAAGAATGAATTGATTTTGTACATCTACAGCTGATTTCTATGGCTAGATCTCAACTAAACCCACTGCAAACTCAGCTAAACTTTCAAACTATAGCCAATTTGAAGACAGAAACAAACTCAAGGGAGAAATTGCAACCTTGAAAATCAGGTTTCTCTCTTCATGGCTATGATGTCTCAGTTTCTCTTCCACTAACAGCTTCTGAGTGCTTCTGTTTTACCACTTAGTGGATTCCAAAAGCGATTATCTGCCACATCCGTGTTTGGAAAATCGTTGAGAAGTAAGAAACCACCTTGGAGATGCAAAAGTTATAACCTACTACTTCCTCTCTAGGCGTGAAAAATCACATCTGAAACGTTAAACCAAACACCCCATACATAATTTACAGCCTACTCATATCCACATCCTTTTGCAGCTGATTTTGCCTCATTACCAACACATCCAAAGCCTCTTTCATCCAAGGATAAGGACATATTTCTTTTGCCTCAGCCACAGTCATCTGCATGATGCATATCAGTTAAACATTAGAACACTAACAAAATCAAAGTTAAATGACTAAGATATATTGCTCTTGAGAAAGTGAATTTGACAACTGAAAAATAGGTTAAACACTTACCCATCTGCGTTTTCTTGTGTTCATCTCTGGCCAATTATCCAATTCCTTCTTAACAAGCAAAGGGAACATGTATCCCTCATGCATTATGGGTTGCCGTTTGCTCTTGTAATACCATTTACCCAAATTATTCTGCAAGAGAACAAACAAACACCACACATAAGGTAAGATTCAAAGACACTATTATTTAAGGGCTGAAGAAAAACCCAATCTAAAAAGTACTTGCTCACACACACTTACCTCAACACTGCCAATAACCCCAGCTTCTTCTATAGTCTCTCTTAGAGCAGCTTGTTCCATGGATTCATCAATTTCCCAACCTCCCTGAGACCAAATAACACTCTAACATCAGTAACAAGATCAAAAAGGGTTGAAATGAACCAAAGTTAAGCTTCAAAACAATACAAGATGTGGAGGAAAAATCAATACCTTTGGGAACTGCATTCCATGGCCTTTCTGAGCACTAATCACAAGAACCTCTAACTCCTTATCTTTTGTTCCATTGTTCTTGTATCTATAAGGAATGCACCTGTTCATTTCCAAAAACACCCCACAGAACAAGTCAGCTTAACAACTCAATATACACACAGAAAAGGACAAATTTAACTTCAAACCCACCAAACCAAAAAAAATTATTATTTACAAAAAATGTATTTTTTTTCTGCCACCGGCCATCAATGATTAAATCAAAGACACGCTTTAAACCCTCTTCCAAAACAAAAAACAAAAAGCCCCCAATTGAGAAAAAAATTGAAAATTTCAAAGCGTGTCCACCATCTTCGACTCTGGGATGCTGGTAAGTTTGGTTATTTTTTTTCAAAATTAGTTTTTGTTTTCTGATATGTGCTTATCTTTCCATTTCTTTCATTTCAGTTCTTGAAACACTCGTTTCAAATATAACTTTACAAATTCAACAAGTTTAAATTAAAACCAGTCCCTGGAAAGTGTAAAATTACTATGGGAGAAACATTTAGTGAGAGAAAGAAAGAAACTAAGAAACCCCTAAAAATCAGAACTTGATGAAACCCCAGAAGAAGAAACAGGAAGAAAAAGGCATGGGAAGGAACAAGAACACACCCCACAACTTGGCGACATCCTTGGTCATAACGCTGCAAATGCCTGCCAGTACGAGGGGACACCAGAGACATCATGTTCTCCAACTGCTTGGGAAACAAATCCTTGGAAACTCTCTTGGAGAAAAGAAAAGGGTATATGAATTTGCAAGCCAGATTCCGAGAAAGGAAGAGACCCATAACGCTAATCTTGTTGTTGTTGGAGTAGTGTTTGCAAAGTGGAGTAGCGATAATAAAATTAAAGGGGAGAAGAAGATGAGAAGAAAGAAGCAACAGACATGAATTATGGTATGGGACAGCCAAAGAGGTTCTTTATATATAACTATCTGTTTGATTCTTGGGTGGAAGATGTGTGTAAAAGTGTGCGCGTATAGATAAGTACAGCGTTCAAAAGACACAGCGCATGACCGGTACGTTTACTCACGCGCTTTCTTCAATTGAAACGTTTTTTTGGGGTAATTTCTTTCTTTCTTTTTTAGGTAGAAAATTCTAAAAACGTTTGAGGGTTTCAAATTTCCACCAACCAGTTTCTTCTCCCACGTTTAGAAACGCTCTCTTTTCTCTTAATCTGTACATGTGATAAGTAGTTTTATGGTTTGTTCATTACAAAAGTAAATTACTGTAATAATTAATTATTTACCATTAGGCATAGATATTTATAATTATTCTTTAGTTTACATATTTTAGTGTTCCTTTTTAATTCTCATACTTGTTCTTATACACACAATGAGCACAATTATATGTACTAGTTATTATAAGAATTAATTAATAATTTAGCTTTTATGTTTTTTAATTAAATTTGTATATTGTAATAAATATTAGTTAAGTCTTTGTTTTTATAATACTTTGAATTAAATTCAAAGTAATATCGTATTTCAGTCTTTATTACATGTTAAAATTAAAAGAATTTCAAAATAAAAGGTGATTTAAATATTTACATGTGACAAATTTACATTTGACGTTTAACATCAATTTAACATCAAAACCGATTATATTTATTATAGAGAAACTTAATTAAATAAAAAAAATTAAAGTAAAAAAAATAAATATCATTACAAATTAAAGCTTATTATGATTTTCATAAGTTTTTAATTTATTACAATATTATCAAATAATTAATTTCCATTAAAAGAGTATTTAATTAAAAACATAAGGGTATTAGAAAAGAATAAAATAAAGTAAATTCATACAAAAAAAATAAGACAGCAAGTTTATATGCTATTACAATATGGATTGAAAGTTTTAATTAGTGAGAAAGTTTTTTACTAAAAATTATTATATATATATATATATAATTATAATGCAAACTCAATTATATGAATATTTTTTTAATTTTTAATTAATTAGTTAATTAATTAATTAATATTTCTAGTTAAGTAAACTAAAATTATCATTACATTTTATTATAACTAATAATTAAAATTTAATTATAATAATCAATACATTAAGTTCTGAATTATTTTATATTTATATGGTTTAAATAATATAATACAAAAATTTATCTTTAAAATTTTTAACTTAAAAAAAATATAGACTGCACCACATTTTGGTAGGGTTAACATTTACCAGCTTTCGGAAACATAGGTGTAATATTTATTTTACGGAATTGACACAGTCAGATTTTTTTTTTTTTATAGAATGCGTTCACATCGACTTCATATAAATAAAACAGAACGATTTTATATTTAGAGAACCTAAGTAAAAAAAATAAAACAAAACTATTCAAAAGAATATTATATTTCAAATTAATTTTCATATGCATAAAAATAAGTTTCGTATAAACAACAACTTATGTTTTAAACACAGGGATTAAAATATTTCTTTTCTAGAAGAAACAAACAATTTTTTTTAAAAGTAAGCAACGTGTAAGAAAAATATATAATTCTAATATTTTTATATTTAAATATGATATAAAAGTTTAGTTATGTAATTTACTTATAGTTGTTAATAAGAAAAGTTCCAATATTTCAACTCCCTCTTATGTTATGTCACAACATTATCTTCCATTTTTTTTATAAGTACACACCCATGTTTAGCACTTATCACATGTAAATCCCCTATTAATTAAACATGATCACGCAGTAATTATGATTTTGAAGAAATGTAGATTATAAGGTGGAAATGTGAAGATTATAAGCAATTTATTCTTTGGTTTAAAATGATAATTTATTTATATAATTTGAAGAAGAAAAAATATATTTAAAATAAGAAAAATTAATAATTATTTTTTATAAAAATTTTATTATTAATATTAGTAGAAAGAATTAAACTCACAATTATTTTTTTACTTTTTCTACCAAGTAGATTGATTTATTTATTTTAAATTAGTGTTATACAGTGATTGTTGCGAAAATGATTAGGGTTTGTAAAATTGTTGCATGATAATAAAAAAATAGAGAGAAGAAAAGTCACAAATTGAGGGCATTGGTGAGAAAATGGAAGTTGGTGTTCTTGCAATAAAATAATTAGAAGGGTAAAAATGGAAGAACGTGTTCAGAAACAGAAGTATGGTTAGGTTTATGGTTAGACGCGGCTTGTGAATGAAGGGCCGCTTTCAAAAAGTGAAGTGGAAAGAAACTCACTTTGAGTTGACAACACTTCCTACCCACACGCTTTATGGTCCGGAGATATCTGTTTTTTTTTTTCTTCTTTTAATTTCTGATAAGAATAATGTTAACCATCTTTTTTATAATTTTTTATTATTTGATTAGATTGAATATTTAAAATACACCAACCATAAATTATCATATAAACAGTTATAAAAAAATTATTAAAAAAGTATTTTTTTTTATAATTATAATTTCTTTTCATCAGAAATTTATATTTTATTTTAAAGAGATTGTAAAAAAATAACACAAAAAAGTTTTAGAAAACTCTATATTTGTTTTCGTATTCATTTGGAGGATTAGGATTTTATCATGTTAATATGGATTTGAATTTGAATTCAAATGTTTTAAATCAATGAATATGAGAAAGTGAAAAATGAAAGAAATAAAAATGGAAACTATTAAGATCATGTTTGTTTACAATAATAAAAATATGTGGAAAATTTTAAAATAAAAATAATTGGAAAATGAGATCAATTTTGTTTTTAAACTTTTCTTACAATAATGTGATGAAATGCAAATAAAATTTCAAAGATTAATAAACATTAATCGATTTTTTATCTCAATCATATATATATATATATATATATATATATATATATATATATATATATATATATATATATATATATATATATATATATAAAAGTTGTTTCGATTCCAGTAATATGTTAAGATAATATTGTTAAAATTAATTATTATATTTAAACTATAGTCTCCTTTCAAATTTTATTTTTATCATTAAAATGTCTTAAAAAGTTAGAGAATGTAAATATATTTAAATTGTTTTTAATTTTAAATTTTAAATTATATGAAATTATTAGACTGAAACGTATTTTTTTATATTTTACAATATAATAAAACAATAAGAATGAAAATAAAATAATAAAAAACAGGATAAAATTTAATTTTTTATCTGTTGAAATTTGAGAATATCTTTTATATTAATTTGAATTTTATTTTCATTGTAATTATTTTAATATCAAATTACCTTTTAAAAAATACTTTATATATAATTTTTTTCTCCCCTTAATCCAATCATCTTATTCTTTTATTTGATTCCATTCTTTCCTCTTTAATGTATGGTCTTTAAAAAACATAAATAAATAAAAAAGTAAAAGGAAATAATGAGTTCAAATTAAATAATATAAAGAAAAACAGAAAAAAAAATATTGATTTATTCTTAGATTTTTACTTTTTATTTTTCACTTCTCAAACCATCCAAATAAAGTGATGATGAGAACTTTTGTTAACATTGTAAGTCACTATATTTAAGACATCTTATTATTGGTTTGAATCTCATGATTGTGTCGTACAAAAAATAACTCTTAGTCACCCTACCGGATATACATGTACACTATTTGAACTTCAGCATCAACATCTCTCGTTTATTCTCATTAATTATTGAATATCTAAAAACTAATAAGAATTTATCTAAATGATTAAAATTGTATTTTAAAGATAAAATATTTAAAAAACTTAACCACATAAAATAATTATCACACATTTTTTTCCTAAATCATGTTAAAGAATAATATGATGACACACTTTCATTTTTATTTAACATATAATACAAAATAAAATCGTTATAAAAGAATATATTTTTAAAAATAAAAAAATAATGTAAAATATTTATATATGTTAAAATGTCATTTTTTTTTCTATCAGGTTTATTTTTTCTTTTTTTTAGGAACTAAATAGACGCAGTTTTGTATACATTTATTGACCTTTCTATAAAAGAAAAAATATGAATAATACAGAAAAACTACACCACTCGTCCAAGTCTCTGTTTCGTGATTTCTCGTCTGTCCAAAATATATCTAATAAGGTACGACTCTACAATGACGTGGTACAGAAAATAAATAAATAAATATATATATATATATATATATATATATTTTGAATTTTTTATTATTTTACAGAAAATACGAATTTCGTCCTCATCGTGAGTCCACCGTTTTCAAATGGGAGGAGGGATGTGTTTTTCATGGTTGTTTCTTGAACAAAACCAGCAAATTCACTGCACACAAGTTAGTTTGAAAAAAAAATTGCAGAGAAGCCATGGGAACTAAATTTATAAATTTACGTGAACTTTTAGGTTTAAATTCCAGGGTTAATGTAAAAGAATTATTATTTTTTTACTTTTTTTAAATAATTTTTTCTTGCTGTATATGGCTCTTCATCCACCATTCGAGTAAGATTTAATGTTGGACAACACAACTAAACCAGCAGCAAATTTAGTGCACACAATTTAGTTTGAGGAACGTGAATTGTTTTAGGATAAATAATGATACAGTAACACATTTTTTTACTTTGATACATACTATGAAAATAAAATATTAATAATAATTATTAAATAATTTTTTGCAATTGTTTTAAAAACTAATATAATATGTATAAAAGAATTTATATGTGTGAAAATATCATTTTTCTTTATTATAATCCATCAACTTAAAAAACATGCAGGCGCGGAAGTTAAACAACTTTCAATCTCATTAACAAATTTGTATTGATGGAAGAGTTAAAATCTTATAATATTATAATTAGAAGGCTAAATTGATGTAATTAAAATTAATAGACAAAAATTGTATGATTAAGATTGATAGCTGATTGGTCGGTACTAGTAATGCGCGATACAGTAAAAAAAAATTAATTTTCTTGTTGTCGCCTTTCCTCCTGATAGTATCCGTATTTTACTTGCAGACGTGGATACCAAGGAATATATCTAATTTAAAAATAAATTTATTTTAAAACAAATTTTTAAAATATAAATATAAATAAAAGAAAATAATTTTAAAGTACAATTCAAATTCAAATAAATTGCTCATTAAACTATTAATATAAATAGGTTTAATTACTCTAAAACAACAACTTTCTGAGTTGTGTTAAAATATAAATTTTAAAAATTAATATCTTAAAAAGAACTTAAATTTTAAAGATTTAAATAAATTCAAATTTTAAATAATTATTCAATGATTAATATTTTTAATTAATAATTTTATTTCAATTACTTGAATTTTATTAAAAAGATACTAAAATAAAATTTACTAATAATTTTTTTCAAGTATTTAAAATTCAAAATACTATAATATTTATATTTGTTTCATAAATAAACCAATAATAAAATACTCTTACTTATTATTTATAAATATACATTACAAATATTCATTTACTACTGTACCGTAGGGTCGGACAACCTTGAATGTACGAACCGAACAACCTTAGAATATGTGAGGTACTCAATCAATACCAGATGGTTCAGTCTAATAATTAACTTTTGGAGATTAAAGAGTACAATAAGTACTCATTAAAGGTAATGGGTCGAAGTTGAGCCGAAATTAAAGGTTTACTAATATCAAGTTTAGGGATGACAACGGGTCGCGTCGGGTACGGATAGTGCCTACTCGCAACCCGATCCGAAAAAAAAATCCACCCGTTACCCGCATGGATATTTGCTTAAAAAATATTCGCGGATATTTTAAAACTCACGTATACCCATGGATACCCGCGGATACCCACAAATATTTAAAAAAATATATTTTTATAAAATATTATAATAAAACTTAAATAAAATTACAAAAAATATATAAAATATAATATATATTAAATTAAATATAAATTAAAATTTAATTTTAATTATATTTAATCTTATAAAATATAAATTAATGTTAATTTTAATTAAATTTAACTTAATAAAATATAAATTAAATTTTTATTTTTATTTTTTGTGGGTAGCGGATATCCGTGAGTACGGATAGTATACTACCCGCACCCGATCCGTTTATAAGCGGGTATTAAAAAACCCGCTATCCGCAACCCGCGGATACCAACTATCCGTTGCGGATTTTCTCCGCGGATATTCGCGGGCACAGATTTTTTTGCCATCCCTAATCAAATTCATCTCAAAAACTATAAATAAAAGGTCAAATATAAGATGTAGGTAATCGCATTTACTGTGCATTTAATACTTTAGCTTTGACTCCTATACGGATGATTTACTGACTTAAACATCAGAGAACCTTTGACAGATACCCCTCCGAACGATTGGAGTGAAGACGAAGACAAAATAAGGACATGACTTCTTGAACAAACTTAGAAGGACATGACTTCCTAAACAAACTTAGAAAAAATTGTATAAGTGTTAAGAGTTACTTAACCCTATACACGAAAAAATAACTTTTACATTCAAATATCAAACTTTTACATTCAAATATCAACTTATCCCTTTTGTATGATTACACTAACCAAAGTATCCAAAAGTGTAATTGAGAAGAAAAAATATCATTAGGTAAAAGTAGCTTATATAACTTTAAATTGTTACTTGAAAATCTAAAACATAAATTCTATATATTGTAAAGTTTAGCTACATGAACTTTGTCTCATTTTTAAATAAATAAAGGCATATATAAGAGTAATTTTTAATAAATGGCATATGGTTAGTAAATTTATATGAAATATAAATTTTATATATTATACAGCAAAATAAAAATTTATATCATTATAATTATCCATGATAAATTCTATTCGAATTAAATAGTTCTTATTTTGAAAAAAATATACTGTCAAACTTTGATTTCTACATTCATCAAATAAATTTAATTATATTATGAGTTCTTTATAAAAAGTTGTGTATCAAGTAAACTTTTTATGTTTTTCAATTGGATATCTGTCATTCCATTTTTTTATTAACTCAGTAAAACAACTACTATCTTTTTTTTATTATCTGTTTTTAGAAATGTGAAATTTGATGAATAATATAAAATAAAATTGTAATTAATGTCAAATAATAAATATTTTTTATTATTTTTAGAAGTATTTTAGATAATAAAATATTTTTAGTATGACAATGATGATCATTTTATGCTTATAATGATGATGTGAAAATCATCATAAATATAATGATCTATATCATTTATATTAATAGGGGTGAAAACAAAAATCTCTTAATCATAATAAGCAATGATATGAAAACCATTATATGATAACTTACCTTACTTATATTAGTGGTAGTAATGATAATAATCACTTGATTTTTTAAGTGACGATACAATTGGTAGCATTACAATTTCATATCTAATATATTTTTTATTAAAATTTTAAAAACTATAAGATTACAGAAGAAGTTGGGTCTGACGAGCCGATCCATCAACCCATCCAAAATGGGAGTTGAAAATTTCAACTCGTTAATTTGTTTTGATCTAACTCGGCCAGTCCATCAATTTGATGGATTAGTCACTTGACTCATTTTTTCAAATGAAAATTAAAATACAAAATAAATTAAAAGATTAAAATTTCTATATTATACTTTTTAAAAAGTGTGAATACTAATATTTTTTTTAATTATATTTTTTAAAAGTGTAAATAACAATATTGTAATTTAATACTTAAGTATTAAATTCTAATTATTAGTTATAATAGAATAGTTTAACATGTAAATATATTAATTATTTCAATTTATCTAATTAAAAACGTTTAAAAATATAAATATTATAAAATATGTCAGAACCATTAAAATCAGTAGTTAGCGGAAGACAGGTGTGCAGAGCTGAGTGGCTGATCGGTTTGTTGACGGTAGTCACTTATGCATGCATCTTCTCTCTCTTCAAACTTTCAGAGTTTTTCTCCTCCTTCTCTCTACAATTCTCATTCTTCTTTCTACGAATTCTCATCTTTTTCTTCTTCCGATCATCATTCAGGCAACGCCTGAGTCTTCCTGGTGTTAAGGGCTTCACTTTGCACCGATCAAGTTGTTGGTTTGAGCTTGTAAGTTCATTCATCTCTTAGCACGGTTGTTTTCTGGCACATGCAAACCAAGTTTCTGGTTGCATGAGATTATTATCTTCTTCCATGAAATTCTGATAGCAATTATGGTCTTTTATATGGTCTAGTTTCGTAAGCGGTGAACTCTAAGTGTATAAGATTGGTAGTGGTGAGCCATATACTGCAACCGTGATCGTTCAGCTGGGTTTAGAGGTAAGGGAAGCTTGTAATTTAATTATGATTCTCTGTTTTGAATGTTGGCATGTTTGTATGATGTTTTGTTTAGTTAATTGGTTTATATGAATTATCAATGTTGTTGTATGATTGTCTGTATATGAGTGATGGTTTATACATGGTGCAAACTGGGTATGAATAGGGTTTGAGCTTAATCTGCAATATTTTGTAATTGTCTCCGAAAGTCAGTCTTGACCGTTCGGTTTTCTATTGGGTATTCGGTCTGGATTGGATTCTCTTTTTGTAGAGAGAATTTCAGTCAATGACCGATCGGTGATCTATTGAGTATAATTGAAATTTAAGAGTTTGATCAATTAATGGTTTTCTATTTTTCATTGAATAGTCAGTCTAGTTAGGTTACTCTACAGATAATGTAAGTCTTTGATCCTATAATTATTTTTTCCAGTTTATAAATAAGCATTTCGTATGTTAGTGTTTTTAACCAACTTATACTTGTTGTGTAATTTTAGAGTGCTTAAACCAAGCGCTCGGTCTCAGTAGTGCTCGGTTTCGATCTAAGCGCTCGGTCTTATAATATATTCCGTAATATATCTGCATTAGGTATTAAGAGTGTTCGGCCAAGCTCAATAGTGTTCGGCCCTAGTTTGTAGTGTTCGGTTTAAACTCTTAGTTCTCTGATAAAAGTTTTCATGATTTTCGGTTAGGTCTAATTATATGTATTCTATAGTATTCTGTACATTCTTGGAGTTCTGTCTAGTAAAGACCGTTCGGTCCTGTTCTGTGGACAAGTGAAAGACTGCTCGGTCTTACACTAAGTGTTCGGTTAGGTTAGCCTAAAAAGTATTCTCTCGTTCGGTCTTGCTTCTAAGATTGATGTTATCTCTTTCAGTTCTGTTCTAAGATGAGATCTTTTTTTCTTGGTTCGGTTTGATTGTATTGATGATTAAGTATGATGGTATTTAAAGTGTGATATGAATGGAATAATATGGATATGAAGGAGTATTCCAGGGAGAAATATCTCAGGATTGGTTATTGAATGGTAGAGTATGAATGTGGCTATGCTTAGCTGGCGTTTATCCTGATATTCTGTGATTACTCATTCTCAAGTAGAGAGGAGTAAATCATGTGTGATAATGACAGGAGGTCCTAGTCCATAAGGTGAACTTGGGCGAGGTATAACGGACTAACCTCGGGTGGCAGCTGTTGAGGGCATCCTAGCTACTACATCACCCGGGTGCACAAACGTCGTAGCTACACAGAATTCATACAGTCCGGACAGTCAGAGTAAAGTGGTCGGTCATTGCATGTATTACCTTTCGGTTATTGTGGGAAATGTATGATTGGTTGTTGCATGATTGACCTATTGATTTTATTAAATCTGAGATTTTGTGTGAATTATATGTTTTACTGGATTAATTAAATTACATAAGCTTACCCTACTTTTTTGTCTTGTCATGTTGTCCGTCCGGTTTTCTTCTTATTGCAATGATCATCCTGTGGATGTGAGCAGAAGGGGATGAGTGTTTGCTGGAAGAGGCTTTGGAAGAAGTGAACGTTAAAGTTGAACCATAGGACCGTTCGATCGTTAGAATTAGTTTTATTTTGTATAATTGTTCGGTGTAAGCATAGTTTTGGAACCGTTCGGTTTAGTCTTTCGTTTTGTAAAGTTTAAATTCTGGAGTATTGTTGTAAGGTCGTTCGGTCATAAACGTACCATTTTTCTATCATAACTGAACTTTAATATTGTTAATTGTGAGTATTTTATGATATGATTGTACGCTATATTTTTGGAATGTTACAAAATATGTTTTTAATATTCACTATTTATATATATATATATATATATATATATATATATATATATATAAACTAGTTTTGAAAATAAAAGATTAAATAAAAAGTGAAGGGTTAGTTTGTTTAATCCGTCAATCTGTCATGTAGTAAATTATCATTAATGACCGTTTTATTTGATGAGTTAATCTTATTTGATCATGTTTTCTGTATCAAAATAGATAAATAATTTTTTAGAATTACTTGAACAAACCGAACCTATCAATTTTGTTACCTCTAAAAAAATCACTCATCATTTTACATTAGATATCATATCATTTTATATTAATTATAAAATCTCATTTTTATCATCAATGCATGAAAATAAATAAGAAAAATAACAATCATATACAACAAAATATTAAATCATAAAAATCAATTAAAAGATATAAAAGTTAAACTGCCCAGAAAAAAATGTAGTTAAAAATATCTAAATTTATATTATATTAAATCAATGTTATATTATACTATATGTACGTGTGTATGATCTATCAAAAATCTAAAAACGAAGTTTTTAGAAAAAGAGAAAAAAAAAAGTCATGATCCTTCACGTGGGTGGATATCTTTGGGGGTATGTGCATTTATGAATGTACCATATAGAGGCACGTGTGTGTTATGTTTGGTACTTCATGGTGAAATTTAAGTTTTCAAAATCATTGGACAATTATTGAAAAATTCAACAATTAGTGTAATGACCCATGTACTATATAAATTTTATATTCACTTGACATATAACTAAATATTAATAGATGCATCACTGGAATAAATTTTAAATTATAATTATAATATTATAAATAAATTTTAAATCTAAATTAATATTATAAAATTAATTTATAAATTTTAATTTGTATTTATTTAAATATTATAAATTAACCTTATTTTTTATTAGGTAGAATATTTGCAAAATAACAACATAAATAAAGCTAACAAGAAAACTAAATTACATATTAACCTTACTATCCAGTCATAAAATACATTTATGATAAGATAATAATACTTTAATAATATTATTTTATAACATTTTAACATCGTTTACGTGTTATTATGTGATTGTTTATATAATTTTGGACTAATCACACAATGATATGTTAAAATGTTGTTAAAATATTATTATCGTTTATGATAAATTCGATAGCCTTAAAATGGTATTAACCGTACACTTTTATTTAATAACAGCGAGACTACTAACAGTGGATATGCCTAATTTTGATTTATAGAAAAAAAAGTATGAAATAACTGTGTATCATAGATATGAAAAACACATTTAAATAAAAGTGTTATAGAAATTAAAAATAATAATTTTAAAAAGTGATACATTTTTAATATGTTTGAGAAATATCAACTTATTTTATCATTTTAATAAGATGGAATTAATATTTCTATTAAACTAAAAGCTATTCGAACTCCAAAAATAAATATTGATGTGAAGCAAGATATCTTCTTGGTACAAACAATTTTCTTAAAATTTAAAATGAATAATTCTGATAAGGAAATGAATTGTGTATTTTTTTTCACAAAAAAAAAATTAAATATTATTTATCTTAAATTGTTACACTCGCATGAGATATTGGTGTACTTATTCTATTAAAACCTCTTTTAATTATTTTAAAAAGTAAGACTACTATTCCAGTAGGGTTTGGAGATCCTCGCTAAAACACTCTTTGTTATACTGAAGACTGGATGGGCGTTGAAGACCGGACGGACGTTGCTCGCTCTCCTTCCTCCTTCTCCAAGCCAGGCGGACAGACACCATAATTATCTTGAATAAATTCACTATTTCTTTCTTTTCCGATCGCCTGGAAAAAGCAAGATGTTTCTTTTATTCTTTTTTCAACAATTTCTGATCTCTAGTAGACCTATCAGTAGGATTCGAACCCAGATGAAGTTCTGACCATCTGTCAGAGAAAAAAGAACGAGTGACTCTGTATCAATGGAATCTCATCATCCATACATAAGAATTGATGTGGTATATTCAAATCATAACATATGAACAGTCAAAACTAGTATTTTAATTGAGACTAGAACTCATAGGAAAGAAAATAGATTTATGAATGGAATAAAATATGCAGTATTTACAGACAAAAGTATTCGATTATTGGGGAAAAATAAAGACACTCCGGCGCTCAAGTCAGTAAAATGATCGAATGGTTGGCACCGCAAATAATGCATGTGGTGTGCATAATGAGCAGTGTGGTCCAAAAATCATACCTAAGACTCTTATTTATACTAGTTGTGATGAGTCTTTACCTTTCGCTGGCCTAATGATGGCTCAATCAAACCTTAATCTGCATTAAGGGCTTAATGAGTCATTATCAGTTGACACAACCTAGGTGGACGACCATGGACAGACGTCTTGGGAGGACGGTGAACGACCTGGGAAAACGACCATGGAAGGACTATACGGGAGGATGCTATGTGCGAGGATCGTACGGATATGCGGAGAACCGTACGGTACAACTACCTTTTTTATTGTTATCCACAAAAAAAATAAACAAAAATAATCTACAATAGAAAGAAAAGACTGTATTTAATTTTTCTTAATTATGGGGAATTTAGCAATAGAGTTGAAACAACAAATGTAGACATCATTTTATCCTACATCAATTAAATTCAGCCAATTTTTGAAATTGAGTTTATTAACCGAGAATGTTACACACGCACACTAAGGATATTCTTTGACATGATTAGAGGCAAAAACTTTTATAAACACATGAGATTACTAAAGTGGATTTTATGTTTCTCTACAAAGTTTTCTTTTATATGTAGTAAAAAAATTTGACTATTAACTATATATTGAAGAACTCACTAACTGTGGAATCTTATTAATATGATCATTTAAGAATTGATAAGCTTATTTGTTTTATATGATTGAGTTTTTCTTAAAGAATATACTAAAATAATATAATACTTATTTTGACATTTTCCGTGAGGATCCTGTTAAAACACAAACTTGCTTGTCGAAGACGGGCGGGTGATCACGAACGGTAAAGGCTGGCTGGCGGACGCGTGAAGAAGCTGCTATGGATCGGGCGGACGCCTTCTCTCCAGCTGGCGGACGGTCGTTCTCGTACGTCAAGCACTGTTTCCCACTCCAAGCCGGGCGGTCGTCCTCCTACTCCTGGCGCTGCTCCATACTTCAAGCCGGGGGGTCGGGTACCTGTCAAAGGCACTCTGACGCTCAAGTCAGTAATATGACAGAGCGGTTTGTGATGCATGTATGTATTGCATCGTAAGGAATCTGGTCTAGAACTCATACCTGGAACCTTTATTTATACTGATTGTAATGGGCTTTTTCCTTTAGTGGGCCTGATAGCGACCCTTTTACCTTTAGTGGGCCTGATGACGAACGACCAATCACACCTTAATCTTCATTAAGGGATTTAACGAGTCATTAGTGTTTAATCGCGTAGTCGACATAGTGAATGACGGTCGTGACGGCCGGTCAGCAGGGTGACCGGCCGAGGATGTCAATCTTGGGAGGGACGGTCGAAACGGCCGACCAACAGGATGACCGACCAAGGATGTGAACCTGGGAGGGACGCTTGTGGCGGCCACCCAACAGGATAACCGGCCCAGGAATGTCAACCTGGGAGGGACGCTCGAAACGGCCGGCCAGCAGGATGACCGGCCAAGGATTTGAACCTGGGGGGGACGCTTGTGGTGGCCGCCCAGCAGGATAACCGACCCAGGAATGTCAACCTGGGAGGGACGCTTGTGGCGGCCGCCCAGCAGGGTATCGGTCACGATGGATACTCGGTCGGTCGGCCTGGATGAACGACCTTGGCGGGCCGCTCGATCTTGATGGTCGACCTGGATGGACAACCTTGGACGCTCGGTCATGATTGTGAACTGGGTGGGCGGCATTCGTTTAACCGCTCGCTCGGTCTATGTGTCAGGAGGACCATCCGGTACAATACTAATAAGATGTAAATTAAAAACTTACTTATTATATGATTGAGTTTTTTTAGAAAGATTTGTCGAAATAATACAATACTAATATAAATGAGTTTAAAAACTTACAGAAGATATTAACATTACATTAAAAAAATTTAAAAATAATGTATTTATGAGTTTTTTTCTCTATAAAATATCTAACCTTTTCATTTTTAATCTAAGCTTGAATATTATTTTAATCTTTATTTTCGTATAAGTTTATTTAATATGGTTATTTGATTTTGCATGTTCAATAATGTTTCAATTTTGGTTATTAAGGTTTTTAATTTTTTTAATTTAAAAAAATTGTTTACGAGTTAGTATTATATCATTTGTGAGTGCGTTATATTTAATCAAGTCACAATTTTTTATTAATTTTTTGTTCAATTTTTAAATAAAATAATTTTGTTTCTTTTCAAATTAAGATCAAATTTAATTTTTATATAAATATTGTACTGAAATTTAATAAATATAAATAATATAGATAATACTGAAATTTTGTATTATTTTATTCTACAACTTATTTCGTTTAATCTATAAAATTTATAATCAACAAAAATAAAGACCAAAATTGTATTTAAATTTTTAATCTATAAAATTTAAATCCACACTTATATATATATATATATATATATATATATATATGTATATATATATATATATATATATATATATGTATATATATATATATATATATATATATATATATATATTAAAAAGGGTTATTTTCACTTTAGTGATATTTTATCTTGGCAAACCTTGATGCCCCACCTTAAAAAAAGAAATAAAAAAAAGTACATGATACCATTTTTCTTTTTCTTTTACTCTTGTGATGTTGATTGCTGATCTTGAGTTTCGTGGATCCAACTCAGCCAACTTGAGCCTTTTTTTTTTTTTCTTTTTTTCCTCTTTGAAATGTTCAACCTTAGCCACTTCCTATCACAAATGGAACCACCTAGGGTTTCTTAAACATTCCAAGCACATACCTCCATACATGTAATGCTAGCTTTAGGGCTCCACAATTGTTTTTGCCCTTAAAGGCTCCTTAAAATAGGGTATCACATATCTTTGCCATCTGATTTTCTGCCCATAACTTAATATCACCCTTTTCGAAAACATCTTGAGATAATGTCATGGGGATCATGCAAGATAAGACCAACTTTAAGCATGTAGAAATCATACTACAAATGCAAAAAGATAGACTCAAAATTAAATAAATACTCCTTCTATCTTCTTTTGTTTGTTTTTCAAGGAAATGTATACTTATTAAGAAAATTAATAATGATGGAATGATCATAGATTTAACAAAGAATGAAGAAAGGTAAACATTATATAATTAATTTCTAAAAACTTAAAATTATAAGAAGAATATATTTCAAAAAGTGAGATAAATTGAAAGCCATATATTTACACTTATTTTATTTCCAAATTAAAATCTAAAAAAAATAATATCACAACCACCCTAAAACAAGACCTAAACTTGAAAGAGACGTATGGTATGAGCCGAATTGTGTAATATTAATTTATTTGACTTTTATGGTCATTGTCTCTTATCAAGAAAAAGATGCATGATTGTTCAATATTGTGAGAATTAGAAAAAAAAAATATATGCAAAATTCCCATTAAAAAAAGATTTATTAATCCATGGATTTGGATACATTGTTAATTTCAGGATTGGTTTCTGGGAATCCTGATCTCACCATCCAACTAAAATAATTGATATGAAAATTGACAAAAAAACTTTTAAAATTAAATGATGATCACAATATATTTGTTGTTTATAAAGGGGTCATATCTAGTGGCAATAATGGAACTTTGGGAAGAAAGATTAAAACTTTAATTAGAAAAAGAAGTTTATGGCTTTGTAGTGTTCCCCATGCATGTGTGTGGTGTTCTTGGGAGGTAACATGGACCCATTCCTACCACTTTCACTTGGGACATTGAAAAGATTTTCTGCTTTTTTATAGGATTTTGATTCCTTAATCATCATCTTCTATCAATCATACACCCTCTCTCTCTCTCTCTCTCTCTCTCTCTCTCTCTCTCTCTCTCTCTATATATATATATATATATATATATATATATATATATATATATATATATACCTAGAACAATTTATAATTATTAATTAGTTTATTTACTTCTATGGAGTGTGAATGAGTATGAAAAATCATTGAAGAAGAATGGACAAAAGATAAAGGTTTATAAGTGGAATATAACTTATGAACTTTCACAGTTTTGTGGAATTTTTTTAAATCTATTAAATATTTATCTCAAGCTGAATTTTGGATTAAGCTGTTTTTGTTTTGGGTGATTTGAGAGGAAGGTATTTAAGAGAAATATTTTTTTTTTGTTCTTGTAGGTTCTATCGTGTTATATTTAATTTTTCCCTAATTTAACAATGATTTTGGATGAAAAATATGCATGGGGTTGCTTAAAAATGGAATATTTGTTTAGTATATTTTTGTAAAACAACTAATTAAAATGGAAAAATACAGTTTTTTAATTTGATATTAAAAAAAATTATAAAATTTGTATATTTTTACTCTTTTTTTATTCGCTTAAACAACACACTTTATTTTTCTTTTATTTATGTAATAGAAAGTGATAATATTAAATTTTATAAAACGCCCTTAAGAAGGCACATTTAGCTTAATTTTTTAAAGGTTTGCTAATTATTTCTATCGTAAAAGATGTTAACGATGGTTATTTGGCATCATACTTGTAATTTACTGAATTTCTTTTATGAGTTTATTAAACGAGTAATATAATGCATGTTATTATAGAAGCAACGTGAAAGAAAATACTTTTGTTAAACTTCTCTTTCTTATTACTTCCTTTTTCATTAATATTAATTAAAAACGAAGCAACAGCAAGAATGTGAACGAAAATTTTATAATAATTCCTAGTTCGACGTAAACAAATTAAGAAGAAAAGTAAAAATATCACGTCAAAGAAATCATTAAAAGTCAGACTTTTACAAGGGAGAGATTAATTTATGAACTTACGTGAGACATTGCAAAAACACTATTTTTTTTTTCTTATGGTTCTGCCAAGTATGTTAAAACAGGTATGAATTGGATTTTTAAATATTCAATTCATACTCAACTTAGATCTAAATAATCACATTTTGGATCTAAGTATATTTTTGTAATATAACTAATTTAAATATTTTTAGAATCCAGATCTAAATATTTGAATTAAGTTTTAAATTTAAAAATTCTTTTTTATAAAAGAAATTAAAATTTAACTTTGTACCACATGTATTGTTAATTTGATCTAATTTTCTCAACTTTTTATTCAGTCCAATCAGTTTCGACTTTTCCTTTTAGTTCATGCATTTTGACTCCTTGTTCGTTTCAAACCATCTTATCCTTCAACTTAGATTAATATGTTTCAACCTTTGGTCTAAATCTGTTGTCTCAACCAAATTTCGATTAGGGTAAACTCA
Source organism: Vigna angularis (assembly GCF_016808095.1). Lineage (NCBI taxonomy): Eukaryota > Viridiplantae > Streptophyta > Magnoliopsida > Fabales > Fabaceae > Vigna > Vigna angularis. The sequence goes on along the minus strand of NC_068977.1, from coordinate 33,014,618 downwards.
ATCGAATTCAACTAAATATTGGCCAAGTTGACTCAGCCGAATTTTAGTTAAGGTCGACTTGGTCAAATTTGGACAAATTTCGATAGGGACCAACACGGCTGGGCCCGACTCCACCAAATTTTGATCTAGATTGACTCAATAGAATACAACCAAAGTTCGGTTAGGACTAACTTCCCGAATTCAACCAAATATTGGTTGGGGCCAACTCGACCGAATTCGGTCAAATTCTAGTTAGCTGTCTAAGGTGAGTTTTAGTCGGGGCCGACTTGGTCAATTTCGACCAGGGTTGACTCTTCTGAATATAAACACATTTTTGTTAGGGTTGACTTGACTGAATTCGACCAGATATTGGATGGGGCTACCTTGGCCAAATTCGGTTGAATTTCGCTCTAGGTCGAGTTTGGCCAAATTTTGGTCATTCTCGTCTTGAAAAAATTCAACCAAATATTGATCGAGTCGATTAGATCGAAATTTGGTTGGGGTCGTCTCTTTAAAATTCAACCAAATTTTGATCGGGACCGAATCGATCGATCTTTGGCCCGAGTCAGCCGGGCTCGATCATCATTCTGGACTAGTCCATCTCGACCTTCGACCCAAGCCTACCAGACTCAATCATTGGCTCATACCGTCTAGTCTTGACCTTTAGTCCAAGTGGACCTGTTTTGATCTTTAGTTCAGGTCGGGTCAAGTCAACTGTCCAGGTCGTTCTGTCTCAACCTTTAAACAAGATTAGTTGTCTTGACCTTCAAATCAAGTCGAGTCGTCTCAACCTTCACCTCGAGCTGGCCCAGACCTAAGTTTGAACTTGAATTTTGACTGACCCAACTCAACTTTCGACTCATGCTGACCTAATCTTGTGTTTGAACCAATCTGTCTCAACATTTAGTCTATACCAATCCGTCTCGACTTTTATTTTAATTAATCAATCTCAATTTTCGGTCTAACAACTAAATATTTACATTAAAACTTTGAATTTCCATATTTAAAAATCTGGATTCAAATAATGGATATCCAATTAAAAAATTATAAAATGTAGATCATATTAAAATTCAAATGGAATAAAATGGATTTTAAATTGGTTTGGAAAAATATGAATGATATTGAGAGAAAGTGGATTTTTTTCCCCACCCCTACTTGAAACATTTCTCCTGGACACATTTTTATGGACAACAATTTTAGGTACAAAACATCGATCTTTAATGGTCATTGACAGCGTTCTTTAGCAATGTTTTATTCTAGAAGGGAAAAAATCGAATTTCCTGCAATTTGTTTTCCTAGAAAATTATAATGGAAACAAGAACATCGCCGTAAAACGAAATCGACATGTCATAATCGTTTAGATTTTGTGTACCAGTGTGTGAATCTTTGAAATTAACTACACAAGTTTTCTAGAAATACATGTGAAGTCTTTGAAACTACACAGGCTTTCTAGAAATTATCATTTTTTTTTCAAGTTAAATAAATCCTAAATGATAGGTGAAAGGCCTTGACTTGGTTCCTATTGGTTCCATTTTTCAGTTTGAAAATTGTAAATGTTGGGAGAAATAGAGAAATAATTTTTGTATTTATTAATTTTTCTGCATATAATCTAGAAGAGTTGATAACTTTGGCATATTTTGTAACAGCCTTTGACTATTGAACCACGATGTTGTCTCTGTTTAATCTTGGGGCATGGATGCATCATTAAAATTTTGATAATAAAAACAATTATAGGGGTAGATTATTATGGAGATAGTTGAGCAAGGAGATTGAATACGTATTATATGTAAATATATAATATTAGATTATTAGAATTAATATAAGGTAATAAAACGTAATTGAACATTTTTTTCAATATGATCTATATAACACATTTTATTTGGGATTTTTAAAATTCTACTTACAAAAATTCTATAAAAGTCTAGTATGATTATGACAAAAAAGTACTTATGTATGACAAGTGATGTTCTAGCTCACTTGTTTATTAGATTTTATATGCACGTTTATATTTCTACCTTGATAATATCTAGTAATTTTTTTATTGTATATTTTCTTAAATTCTTAAGTAATTGTAATTATTTTACGATTTATTGTTTTTTTTCTAGTTTAGTGACCTTTATGATTTTAATTTGAAATTTTAATCAAGTTGATTTAAACATTATTTTGGTTTTATATTTTCATTTAAATTATATTAAATTTCTTTTGTTGAAATGTAATCAATATTTTCAAGTTTTAATGTGATACTTTCTTCAATTTGTTTTCATCAAATCTCTTTAATATAGACTTGTTTTTAAAAAAAATCCATTAATAGTGTACAAGGGTTACATCAATGTTCATTGTGAAAAATCAATCATCTTCCATATAAATAGTCATAAAAAAATTTCATTATAGTCTAGGTGTATTATAAATTTGATTTTCCTTAATTCTTAAATTATTTTAGTATTTAAATTAAAAATCTTTATAAATTGTTAGCTTAAGAGAGAAAAAACAGAAAGCATACAATTTTTACTTTATTTTTAGTTTAAATAATTTAATTTTGATTATAAAAAAAATATATGTTTGGTTTAGTGGATAAGCCAATGACCCATTATAACGAAAAATCACAAAAGTATAATTTAAAAGATAACATATATGTCTTACTTCCAAAAATTATTATTAATAATAATAATAATAAAGTAATATGATAAGTTTTTGTGTATTAATTGACTTAAGATAAATACTAATAATGTAATTAGGGATTGTTTTGATTTAATTTTATGTGTTGATATTTTTAGAGGAAGTATGAGTGAATATGTAGATAGTTTTTAAGCTTTTTTAGGAATGTAAACTTTTATTTATGTCGAATTTATGAGATCCATTTATGCATTGAAGCATTTTTGGAGGGAAAGTTTTCAAAGGCTTTGATTGGAGAGTGATTCTTCTGTACTGTGTCATGGGTTTTTGGATTAACTTGATACAATCTTATCCAAGAAAGAGTATGATCTTTCTGAATTTGATTCCTCCTTATATCCAAACAAAGAAAATCAAAGAAAAATGTAGAATAAGACGATGAGAGACATCACTATCTAACAAATTAATAAGTTAAGTGAAATTTTTTCATAAAGATGTTAAGTTAAGTGAAAAATTTCTCTATTCTTTCTTTTCTCTCTTGCTTTCTTTTTACCCTCATCTTAATTTGATCCTCACAAATCGCTCTAGGAGATAAAGGGGTCAAGGACACCTTGTGGCTTTTAAATAAGAAAGAATACTTATTAGTTAGACCATCATGGATTACCTTTATATGATATCGTCAAGGTCTTTCCCACAACAAGTGACATGCCTTCATAGGTACCACATCACATATTACCTCATCGACATATTTACCTATAGAGAAAGCCATGTTCACCTGTTTATCCACCCCCAATTCTCCACCCTTCCTTAACCATTGCAAAGCATAAGAACTAGGGGTGTATAGATGTCACTAAGTCAAGCTTTTCCATTAGCTATTTACTTGCTACATTTGTACAACTTCCTCCATCAATGAGGAATGAACACACCTTTCTCAAAACCATACATCTAAAATAAAAAATATTCTTTCTTTGGATCTCATCCTCCTCTTTATTGATACTACCCAACAATCTCCTAACCATCAAAAGATCTTCCTCCAAAGATGGTACTTCACACTCCTTCTTCATCCTCACTTAACCATTGCAAAGCATAAGGACTAGGGATGTGTAAATGTCACCAAGTCAAGCTTCTCCACTAGTTGTTTACTTGTTATATTTGTACAACTTCCTCCATCAATGATGAATGAACACACCTTTTCCATAACCATACATCTAGAATGGAAAATATTTCTTATTTGGGTTTCATCCTCATCCTTATTGATAAGACCCAACAACCTCCTAACCATCAAAGGATCTTCCTCCAAAGGTGGTACTTCACACTTCTTGTCCTCCTCATCACTGCTAGATGATTCACCAGCTGAATGTCCACTGATATTCTCCTTATTTTCTAACAACATCATAGTTTTCTTGTTGGGACATTCAATTGTCATATGTCCTCTACCCAAACATGTAAATAATATTTTTGAACTAGAACGTAAAATCATCATTATGAGAAATTGCTTTATCATTTGAAGACTCCTTCTCCTTAGATTTAGGAATGATAGAAATAGCTCCCTCATTCTTATTTGTTTTTAATAAATTTTATTTGATGACAAATGATTGATGAATTTTGGAATATCAACCTATTTAAGATATCAAAGTTTAACGTAAGCTTAGTTGGAATTAATATTATTATTCATTTTTTTTTTCAAAATTATATAAATAATAAATAAACTAACCCAAATCATAAAACATACAATGGATAAAAAAAATTAATTAGTTTGAACAACTTACTTATGAGATAAACTCATCTTATTAAAACAACTCAATTCAAGACGTTTTAATAATATATATATTATGTAATTTATGTGTTGTTGTTATGCTTACACAAAATTAAAACAGTATATAAATCACTAAGAGAAGAAAGTAATAAAATTAAGATCATTCCACTAGTATGATTCGTGCTTACGTATAGTTAAGAGGTTCCAATTATTTCTCATAAGAGAAATAACAAAAATTTAACTATAATTATTATACAATGAAGAAACATTTTTGTTTTTCCTAACTCTATAACCCGATATGTTAGCCCAAAATTAGAAAGTAAAGTCTAAGTTGTCTACTTCGAAATAAAGTTGAAATCATGATTTAGGTTTTGCCACTAAGATAAAATTTAAAGCATATCAATGATAAACAATATAATATAGCATTTTAAATTTATGTTTGTTGTTTTATAATTTCCCAGTGTTAGACTTAATTATTCTAACACTTTAAACCACTTTCACATTTACATCTCTATCTTTTAAGTCGATTTTTAATTTAATGAATCCTTTTTGGCCTTGTTCTTTTATTGTATATATTTGTTAGAACTTTTCATTTGTTAGTCTTTTATCTATTGGGATTTCAAAATTTTCGTTAAACTTAAGCTATAATATCATATTACAATATTATATGCAAACTCTTCTCTAGGAATAATATAGAGAAACATGCTACAATCAAGCATAAAATATTTTATTTTACAGAAAAAACAAGCATTGAACTTAATAAAAACAAAAAGATAAAAAAATTGTTACGACTATTAAATAGTTGTTCTAGGTAGCTGAAGCACTTAAAACATCAAAATTGAAGTTATTTTTTTAACTAATCATAATAAAAAATTAACCGTGTTTAATTTTGCCATTAAATCATATATATTGAACTTGTAAATGCATTTAATAACTTACTATATTGAGTCTTTGTAGTTGTAGCAAATTTGTCGATGGCAATGTAGAAATGAACGAAAAGTCTAAGACATTATCTTTCCAGATTCATGCCCTGTGTTATATTTTTCTCCCTTTCCAAAAAAAACTTTAAGAAAATGTCAATAATACATACTGTATTCGGTGCTTATCCAAAATAATCAAACACTATTTTCCACAAATTATTAATATTGCTTTAAAATTACATATGCATTGATACAAAATTATTCAATAAGTGAAATTATTGGATATGGTTATATGGAAACATTAACATAAATCATATTTTGCTCTGGAAACCTAACCAAAATACTAAAACTAACATATAGGTTATTTTAATAATCATGGTACAAATTATTTATAGTTGAAAATAATGGTTAATGAAAAAGAGTTATAATTAAAGACCCAAAAAAAATCTACTTAAATTAGTTGTGGAGTATTTGAAATTTGTTACCCATTATTAATTATAGGACAATTATATCTAAGATTTGAATAAGAAAAAAAATTAAAAAAAAAATTACAAATGTCACTCTCAATTATAAGATTAAGTTGACATAAGTTTAATTCTCACATCTATTAAATCATTCACAAATTTTTATAAATTTTATCTTAAAATTTTTCTAATTTCATTTCCAAATTCTTTGAAATGATCCTTACATTTATCCTTACTCTCTTACAAATCATCTTTACATAATCTTAATGTTATAGAAAAATAAAAATAAAAAACGCTTTCAAATAAGAATATTTATTTTCTAACATGATCTATTTCATATGTGACATCCTTAAAAACCCGAAGTATTTGACTAAAGTAAATAAGGTAAAGGTAAAGCACTATTGAAAACCCTAATACACAAAACTATTTGTTCCATAAAGACAAAGTCCTGAAAAGATAACATGTGGTGGTATTGCATTACAGCAGCTGCAATTAGTGTTGTAGATAATGACCACTGAAAAGTGTGGAAGAAGCACGAAGAGACTTGGAAAAACAAAAGGCTATTATTATTATTGATTAGATAAATTTGGAGAGGAAAGTGGATTTGAGAAACCACAGCCGAAATCCAAACATGTCAAAGTCCATGTCCCAAATAACGTTAACGTGTTGATGTAAACGAGGGTTGACGTGGCTTTGCCCAAGATAGGGATCAATCAATCTAACACACTTTCCACAATGAAGGCTACTTAGTGGACCCCACCTCTTCATATATTAAAGGTCCATGAACTCCATACGTGTTACCATTAGATTTTTTTTTTCATATATATATATTTTTTAAATAATTATTTTATATCTAAATTATAATTTGATATGACTTTATTTTAAAATTTGCATATGACTTTGGGTAGGATTGTGGATCACGGTCTCTTCCTCAGTTATGTATGAAGCTTGCAGGAGAGCATTATGACTAGATGCTAATATGAATTGTGAAGGTTTTGCAAGAAATCTAAGTTGTTCAAAATCAAAAGAATAAACACTTTTGAAGCTTAACAATTTTGTTTTCGATATCTTAATACTATTATTAGTTTTAGTATCATTATTAATTCTATTTGAATTAATATTAGTATTAGTATAATTAGTATTAGTATTAATATTAATACCATAATCATAATAATAATAATTATTATTATTATATTTAAATAAAGTCAAATTTCCACACATCACTAATCAATTATTATGTTAACTATATAATTTTTAATCTTAATATTTATCATTCTAAAAATAAAAATAATATCTTTGATTTCATATGTGAAATCTTTCAATGCGTTTCTATTTACAAATGTTAACATAAATTTAATCATTTTCATTCTTTACTTATGTTGAGTTTTTTCAAAATAGGTCTCTATTTTATATTTTTCTTCAATTGAATCTCTAAAAGGGAAAAATCGTAACAATTTGGTTTCTGTCTTAAATTGGATTAACAAGTTAAATTTAAGGTTAGTTATCGGTGTAAGTTGGAATAATTAAATTACGTGATACAAACATACATGTTATATGGAAAATGTCAAATTAAAAAATTAAGGAAAAGGGTTTCTAAAAATTGAAATAAAGACATCACCAGATTTGGGTTCATTAAAAGCTGGAAACGCGAGGGTTCGAGATTGGAGACGCAACCATTGAGAAAATGATCGTTACTGGAGAGAGTTTTAGCGTAATTAGGGCATTTGTGGTTGGAATCTAGCATTGTTCGTTGAATCACGAGCTTGGAGGTGAAGCGTGAAGTCGTTCGACGTGTATCGATAAGTGGTTGGAGGGGAATTGCATCCAAGGTTAATATGTAGTATTTAGGGTTTTCTCAATATTGTTGTATGCTTTTTGTAGTGATAAGGGTTTTCTTAATATGTAGTATCGGTAAGGGTTTTCTCATATTGCTACAGAACTCCTGTGTATTTCTTTTTTTTTTTTTTGTGCTCAAAAAACATCATAAGATACCAAAAGATGATGACTTACTTAAGAGAAGGTGTTGATGTCTGCAGTTGCATGTCTTCCAGTTAGATGTCTCTCATTACCTTTTCCATATGCTGCAATGTGCTCTTTTGTGTCTATATCCAAGCTTTTCAATGGCCTTCTTAATCACTTCGTAACCACTCTCTTAACTACCCTCTTCTCTGATGGACTTGGTGCTGTACTCACCATTCATTACATCTATCAGAAAATCATACATTTCAAACAATAATAACTTAAATATATAACATGCATATATCTTACGAGTCCAAATTTGTTATGCTTTTAGTGTTGTTCTTGGGCTGTATCTTTAAAAATATATTGATTTTGATATATTAATATATTTTGAAGATATACCAGAAAATTAATACCAAGAACTTGGTAAAACATCCAGATTCATATATTACCTGTAGTTTGTCTCCATTCCAATCTCCCTAATACCACAACCTTGAAACAATATATAAAGTCAAAATATTGAAATAATTTAATGATACAATTAAGATCAATTATTCTTTTATTATATGATTCAATCTTTCTACCAAGTTATCAACAAGTTTTACAAGAAAATATCTAACCGGAATATGCTTGGGATCAAATGAAAGAACAACTCCTGTCAACTCTGTAATCCAGTGTAGAATATATAACAACATTTTATCAACGTTTTCATTGATTTTCAACAATCATGTTCATCATTTATGATCCTAATAATAAAAAATTAGTGAAACTTTTTATTACCTCCAAAATGTAATATTTAGATGCATTTTTTGCTAATGAAGTTGAAGGAAGCAAAGCTTGAAGTCAAGTTCAAATTTTTGTTTGTAGTAGTATAGTAGATATTTGATACTCTTCAAAAGTACATTTTTTTTTTATTTGGCTTTTAAGGTCATGCTTCAGTTGTGTCAATTTTATAATGTAACACCAACAAATATATCCCAATGCATAGTTCCAAACAAAAAAAATGGTAGATACTTAACAATAATTAGTTATCATAGTGTCCATGTCTACCATGATAACAGCATCTGCATCTATTCATATCTAAAATTTTAACCTCAAATTCATGTTTCTCTAACTTTTATAATATGGACTACATTTCACAATATGTTAGTATTTTATTCATATATATACATGTTATTTTGTTTGCACTTTAACTCATTTTTTCTCGATTTCATATGGTCAATACCTTTTCTATATTCCTGTTTTAAGTTGTGTATATCTACATATCTACAGGTGCTTCGATTGAAAAATTTTAATATTAACTTCGTGTTCTATTTATTTTGTACAAGATCCATAATGCACAATATGTTTATATTTTAGTTTAACAAAGAAGGTCTGGGTATACACATTTAATTTTAATACAATATATGACTCAAAACTTTAATTATAAATTACAATTATACAACAATATTGTACTCGTACATACACAACAATAGTTAGTTATAAAATCTTAACCTCAAATTCATAATATTTTAACTTTTATAATAAGAATTACATTTTACAATAGATTGTTCTATACTTTTGTTTACATTTTATTTTAACAATTCCAAATTTATTTTTAGAAATAAAAAATATTTCTAGATAGTGCAATTTGTAAGTCAAAAATGACTTTTAAATTATGTAATCTGAAAATCAATTATTTTCTTAAAAATACTTTTAGAATTTATAATCCAGAATCTGAAAGCTATTTTTCTCCATTTTTTTAATTTTTTAATTTTTTTAAAGTCATTTTTTACTTTTGAATTACGGTTTTGACTATCAGATTGCATAATTCAAAAATTATCTTTTGCTTTGTACTAGAAACAATTTTTTAGAAGAAAAAAAATTATTTTTAGATTATATAATTAAAAAAAAGGACTTTCATGTTGTACAATCAGAAAAGCTTAATTTAAAAATCATTATCATTTTTTACTTCCATTTTATACAATCTACAAAGAGTAAAAATGGAATTTTGTTTTGCGCAGGTGGAATTTATGGAGGTTGATAAAGAAGGTGTCTGTGAGAAGTTATATCATGCAGATATATTCACATCCTCACTTTTTTATAATTATAAAACCTGATATTCAAAGGATACTTTTATCCAAAAAAAATTTTAGAATGAAAACAGGATGCAAAGAGTAAAACAAGAAGCCTTAATAAAATCAACCCTTGTATGGTAATTTGAAAGGAAAATACATTTTTTTTTTCTTGCGTCTCCATAACTTTTTTAGTGCACCTCTCCCATTTTTTTATTATATAATTCAAAATTTAAAAATGACATTTGAATAACATAATATCGAAACCATTTTTTATAAAATGCTAACTTTTGGATTATATAATCTGAAAATTCAAAGACTTCCTATTATATATTTTGAAAATTATTTTTGACTTTTGAACTGTACAATTTAGAACGTTTCTATTGAAAGAAAAAATAACTTATAGATTTTATAGTGTATAAGTCATTTTTTACTTTTAAATTCTACTATCTAAAAACGGTAAAATAGAAAAAAATAATAGCTGTGTAGAAAGAAAGTTATTGAGGTACGGGAAGAAACTGTCAATTATGGGTCTGCTATTGTTGTCTTCCAGCCCAAATAGGTCTGTAAACTGTGACCCAATAGCAATATAATGAAAGAATAAACTATAATATAATGAGTGTTGCTCCTTCCACCACCACCACATTGCTCCCTACACTACTCTATACCTATTTTGTCCTTGTTATAAAACGGATATCAATATCCGTTTCACCTTTAACGGATGTTGGCATCTATTTATATATTTTATATTTTAGTTTATTATTTTTATTTAAAAAAAAAAAGAAATCTTCAATGGATGAGACACATCTGTTTAATAGATTTTTCAAAAATATTTTAATTATTATTTAAATAATAATACATAAACTAAATTAATAATAATAATTTTATTAAATTAAATAAAATTAATTTATAAATAATTACATAATAATTTTAAAAAAACTAAATAATATTTATATATTAATTTAAAATATAATAAATTAAAAAAACTAAAAACTAAAAAAAAAGAAAACTTCACGAATGTAACATCCGTTTTAATAAATTTTTTAAAAATATTTTATTTATTATTTAAATAATAATACATAAATTAAATTAATAATGATTATTTTATTAAATAAAATAAAATTAATTTATAAATAATTAAGTAATAATTTTAAAAAAAATTATATAAATAAATTTAAAATATAATAAATTAAAAAAATTAAAAACTTAAAAAAAAAACTTCACTGATGTCATCACATCTGGTGGTACATCCGTTTTAATATTTTTTTAAAAATATTTTAATTATTATTTAAATAATAATACAATTGAATTAATAATAATTTTTTTATTAAATAAAATAAAATTAATTTATAAATAATTAAATAATAATTTTAAAAAAATTAAATAATATTGATATATTAATTTAAAAAAAAACTTCACGGATGTCGCCACATCCGTGTGGCACATCCGTTTTAATAAATTTTTTAAAAATATTTTAATTATTATTTAAATAATAATACATAAATTAAATTAATAATAATTATCTTATTAAATAAAATAAAATTAATTTATAAATAATTAAGTAATAATTTTAAAAAAATTAAATAATATTTATATATTAATTTAAAATACAACAGAAATCTAAAAACTAAAAAAAAAACCTTAACGGATGTGACACATCTGTTGAAGAATTTTTTCTTCAACAGATGTCAACATCCGTTTAAGAAAAGAGGTGGGGATGTAGAATATTTTAAAATATAAAGGATAGTTTTGGAATTTAAAAAAAATGTAATGGTGCAAGAAGCAATGTGGGGTAGTGTAGGAAGTAATCCTCTAACATAATTTATGAAAATTAAAAAAAAAAACTTACTAAATAGTACAGAACAAATATTTCCAATTCTTTGCGGCCCAATGATATAGTTATCAATAAGTGAGGTTATTGCCTTTAAATCTTGTTTTACTAAATACATCTAGATGAAAATTATTTTTAATTATCTATACAATTAATTATTGAAATAATTCAACTAAGCAATCCTTTTATTTCTTAAGATATGATTTTGTTATAAAATAAAGTGTTGATATTGCGAAAGCTAACAAAATTTTAAAATTCTTATTCTTGATTCATGAAAGCTATGCCGAAGATCTTGGTCCATCTGTTCTAAGATTTTTCTTCTTCTTCTTTTGCAAGTTGTGATGGTTGTGAACGATGAGTTGTTATTGATTTTTTTTTTCTACAAATATTGGGATTTTAGGTCCATCATAAATAACCTTTTCACTTATAGGTGTTTAAACTTTCACCAAAATCAATCAACTTACATCTCTTCAAACTTTCCCTCTCACGTCTCTAAATATCTTCTCTTTTTTCATTCTTCTATTATTCTGGATGTATTTACTATTTAAAAAAAGAGTTTATCTAGTTAGATTTTGAGTAGCTAACAATTTTTGAAAAGTTTCTATGGTATCTTAGAAGACTTGCGTAATACATTATGAATACGTATCTAAGGACAATGAATTTACATGTCTCATGAATTAAGTTTTGTTTGTATTTTTGTCAATTTTTATAAAAATCTTAAAGATTTATGACTGACACAAACAATCCATATCTGGATAATCAAAACATTGTTTCCGTAACTTAGATAGTCTTCCAGAAATCGTTCTTAGATAATGTCAAAAATTAAGATCTTTTCTGGATAAAACTTTTGGTGATGGCAATGTGTCTACCTTATTAGACATGTATGGACTTATTACTGCTATCTTATCTTCAAAATCCAACTCCAGTATCCCTTCAAACCAAGTTGAAGATTGGATTCATACAAAAAGATATATCGACACAATTTCCTTAGTGTATTGTCTAATAACTTATTTAATGTGTACGCGTCAAAACATTTGAAATTCGTTGATTTATGAAAGCTATGCCGAATACTTTGTTCTAACCGTTACTATATTTCTTTTTCCTTCTTCTGCAAGTTGTTGACGTTGAGTTGTTGATTTTTCTTTTCCAAATCTCTGAGATCTTTTTAAGTATATAAAACATATTTTGATTGTAAAAACATTTCCTCCAAATCCATTAAGAATAAATGTTTATATAAATTATAAAATTCTAAATGTTACTATGGGCATGAGTCCGACCGATCGGTAAGGGCTACGATGAACCGAGCGGTAGACATTCAAGAAAACGTCCAGCAGCCACTCGGTTTCGACAACTGTTGGACACAGTTGAGCAAGCAATTAATGACACGGTTAAGGTTTGCATTAATGATCATTAAGAGGTAAATTAATTGGTCAGATTCCTTTAAACTCTATAAATAAAGGTTTATTCTCGAGATAAAAGGACTTTTGATTTTTAATTACTTATAATAGACTTACAGATATAAGTCCTGACTTGAGCATTGGAGTGTCTTCTGTAGGTCATTCCCCGTTCGATGCTTAACATTCTGAAGGAGCTAAAAAAGGATATTCAGCACGAAGAGTTACAAGACAAGACAATCGGTCGACTGTGACACAAGCAAAAGTACCTTCAATATGAGAAGATATCTCGTCCCATTTCAGCAGAAACATTAACTAATATATTTCATTATATTTTTAGTATCATTCCAAACGATACTTTTATGTACAAATGATTTTTATATAAATTATTTTAAACTTTTATGATTAATTCTGTAAAAGAATAAATCAAACGAACCTGAGTTTGCTTGTAGAATTAGACAGTAAAAGTTCCTTTAGATTGAAGTTTGGCTTAACTTGAAGTTTCATAATAGCATGCATGCCACTCAATCAAAATCTATCCATCATCTTTTAAATCACCATAATAAGGCTGAAAGATAAAACGTTAATTTGAAACAAAATAATTAAGGTTCTTTGACTATTTTTCAAGGTCATTATTATGTTGGTTTGAAATAACAATTAATTATATTCATCGCTAATATAATCAAATTGTCTGCTTTTGACATTATTTTTTCGAGGCTGCATGTAATATATTAAAGTATTTTTATCATTTTTTCGCAGGACTTCAATTTGGAGAAGAGATCACATTATAATTGCAAAGCTCCTTTCCACTATGAAGTGGTCAAATTATCCCAAAAAAGAAGATACCATCTTACTATAAACCACTAAGAAGAAATTTCAAACTTTGATATGGGGATTCTTTAAAAAAAAAAAAAAACTCTTTGTAATTTTTTTCTACCATTTTCTCCACGTTGTTGTTTCTCTCCTCCACGTTTAAACTTTGTTGCTAAATTAAATTTAAATGTGTTTAAATGAACTTTTTCACCAATCCTTTTATAGTTTCAGAAGAGAAAAAATGAAATTAATTTTTTTATATAGAGGACAATTTATTTAGGTATTATTTAACTTTTAAACCTTTTACGTATATCTTTTTTAAATTTTCATTTGTGCATAAGTTAGTCTATATAACATACGAAACAATCATTTTTCTTTTCAAATTTTCTTGGACTTTAAAGAAAATCGTATCATTATACTCTTAATTTTTGGTTTCTATTCTAAAATGAATACCAAAAATACGTAAGGTTGTTTTTATCATTGTTGAAAATATTAAAAAATAAACTGTAAATTTAATTCAATTTTATAAAACTAATTTAATAAATAAAATAATAAGTTTAACAAATTGATATACTCAAATTTATAAAGCTATTATTATAATACATATTAGAACCATAAGTTGATACGATTGAATTTAATTATGGATCATGGTTACCTAAAAATTCAACCTCAAAAAAGTGCACGTGGCATGGTAGTGGTCATGTGGATGAATACGAATATTTATAAAGTGCACGTGGCATGCATATTTTGATTAGTGGATGAATTCGAATTACCAATATTGAACGTTGATTCTACGACCAAAGAAGGTTTTGAGAAACGTGAGTAGCGGGACAAATACGTAATTTCACGACACTTGTAGTTGACTGGAACACCTGCACCTACACGTGTCTCTTTCTAACAAACTTAACTGACTCGGCCACCAAAACCGTTTCAGTTTTTCTACCATGATGTTCCATTTCGTGTTTTTCTTTTTCTGTTCAATTCGAAATTACTACAGTACCCTCTCTCGTTCTTCTTAATCTCTTTGACTTTCCTTTCCACGTGTTAGGTTTTGATCATGTGCATTTATTTTCGTTCCCATTTTTTCTTTGCTGTCTATGCTTTGTGTTCCAACAAATATACAATTGTAAAATGTCAATGTTTGAATTACAGAGTTCATGATACAAATTAGTCTTAAAATTTATTTAACTGTTTAATTTTTTTCCTAATCACTATATGTTTAATTAATTAATTAGTTTTAAACCTTTATAATTAAACCGTTAAATACCAACTCACTTTTCCTATGAGGTTAGAGCCAAGATTCTTGTTCTAGAAGTTCATTCTAAAGCCACCATTGATAATTCTGCAACAAAATTCCTTGAAACAGACCCTAAAGATTCTTTGTGGCATTATAGTATATTTAACTAAATTTAATCTTGCAAACTTTATTAATTATTATTTTATGTTGTTCGGGTTGTCCCCACCCACTTGATCAGCTTAAACTGTGGCTAATTTTAATTAATAATAAACTTGTTTTAATACATTCAATAAATAAAATCAATAACAATTTTAATTTTTCTTTTTTCTTTTTAATTTTTTAAAACATCTTATTATAATAAAAAATTTAAGGTTCAAATACAATAATTAATTCTATCATATTATCTCAATAAACTCAAAACAAAACTAATATAAAAAAACTTAAAAATATATGAATTAAAAGAAAAATCGTGAAGAAGAAGCTATTTTTCAGGAATCACTCTTGCACTGGACCAAGAACTCAATTCGGTTGGAATGACGGAGTTGTACAAGAAAGATCCTCGTCCTTAAGAAGCTCTTTTAAGAAAACATTGAAGATACTCTTCAAAAGAATTAGCACCAAGTAAAATATTTTCATATCCAAAATTATAATTATTGGAAATCATATGAGAAACAAATTTGAATAGTTATGAAATTATTAAAAATTTTGTTAAGAAAAATTTTGTAAAACTTTTATGAAAATAAAATTTTATGTTTGATGGATTATTAATCTAACTTAAAATTTTTTCTTTTATTTACACTTGAATTAGAAGACTTTAATTATATTTTTTAAATTAAAAAAATTATAATTAAATAAAATAGTGAACTAATCATTTAACTTATCAATTCATTGTAATTGTGATTTTAATTGTAATTGTAATTAAATAAAATTGTAATTTTTTAATTTATTAATAAATTAATTAAATTAGATTGACTCAACCTAAAATCCATCGTCAAAATGTGAACTTTTCAAGTTTTGGAATAGAAACTTTGCATTTGGTATTAGAACTCCAACTCACAGACACAAATGAACAAAACAGTGGTAAGTGGTCAAACTCTGACCCTATCTATGAATATACTCAATTTTATTTTATTTTATTATATTTCAACACACAGAACTATAACTCAATTTCATATTATTATGATTATTATTACGTGATATTGACCGTTCACTATTATTATTTTTTACTAGCAAAAGAAAATGACCACTCGTGGCATAGCATTAATGCAAAGCCATCATCCAATTTGGCAACTGGTAAGAAAAGGAATCAAATCCGAATGGATATATTGATAATTATCCATTTGATTATGGCCATATAGCACCATGATCGACCCATCCACAAAAAATACACACATATGAGAAGTTGACAGGAACAGGAAACAAAAACAGCACATATTATTCAACCTTTTCAACAGAACTTCATGATGCATCACACCCAAAAACCGAACCAAACGTGACATAAAAAGTTACATTCACAACTTCAAAACAGCACAATGCATAATTATATATTAAAGTAGTTTCTAGTTTCCCACATGAGTTGCCACAAGATTGACCCCATCAAACCAATCCAACGGACAGGAAGAGCCTTAGCAAAATCTTTGGTCACGGTGAGGTGTATAGTGTCAACGACACGGTCCAATTTAGTCATCTTCAAAAAACCAATCCCATAAAGATAGAGATTTCCCACCAAACTTCCCTGTTCTCTTCTCCCTTACGTTTCAATCTTGAATTCCCTTTGAGTTCACACTCACAAATATATATATATAGATAGACACGCTTCTGTTGTATGGTCCATGAGAAGTGTTTTTGGTGTTGTAGATTGTAGATTGTCACGTGTAGAGAAACAGAATTAGAAGGATAGCTAAGAAACATTTTCGGGAGAAGCTCTTTTCTTTGATTGATACAGAACATGGAGAACATGAAGATGAACAAGGATGAAAGATTTGCACAAAAGGGTGTTCCAATTCACAGCCAGGTAATGAAGATCAAGCAGGAGTCAGAGGAAATTGTTGATTGGTCCCCTGGCAAACCAGAGATCAGACATGTTCTTCGTGAAATTAGCCGGCAGATTTCCCGGTCGCCGTTGGGAATTTCCGGCCAACCCATTTCAGTTGGTGAGTCATAGGGTGAGAATATGGTGCAGGGTTTTGGATTAGTGTGTTGGTGTACACAGGTTGAAGAGGGAGGTTTTGTTTGCCTCCCCTGTTCCTGTTCTGTTTTCCTCTGTTTTTGTTTAGGCATTTAGATATATTCTCCATTTTATTTTCGTATTTTGTGTAAATAGTAACAATAATAATAATATTATTGGATATATTATATAGATATCCAAGGTTCTTTCTTTAAATTTATGTATTTAGAGCTTCGAGGAGGTTTTGTTGATATCCAAGGATTCTCAAATTTGAATTGATCTTTGAAGCTTTCTCAATTTTGAAGGTTTAAGAAAAAGAAGAAAAGTATGAATTCAATTTTGAAGAATTGGTCTTCCATGATTCTATTTTTGGTGCTGTGATCTTTGATGAGTTTTTCTTTTTCTTTTTTAGATTTATTATGGACCAACCTATATTCTATTTTAGTCCAATGATTTGACTAAAAGTTTGAAGAGTTCAAATATTTGTATCACATCTTTATAAATGACAGAAAGATTCAAGGTTTCAATGGCAAAGTGCTGAGAATCAATCACAAATTTAAAATTTCTGGGTTGGTTAATTTCTTTTATTAGAGAAAAAAGGTATAGAAAACAGTTCTGAATATTTATTTCATAGAATCTCTCAACTTGTAAATTGAATTTGAATTAAAGGAAGGATGGATATAAACCGTGAAGAATGGTTTGCATTGGTCAACTAACACTTGAAAACTAAGCAAGTAGTAAAGTAGTGGAATCCAATATGGTTTATCATTTGCGTTAATGTCACGCCAATCATAATTAGGGTTTTGTTTATCGTGACAATAATCATGATTAGGGTTTTGGATTTATGGGGAGAGGGGTGGGTGAGTGTTTGGTTGAGAAAAGGTACGAGGAAGCAATGGTTTTACTCTTGATACAATAATATTAAATAATTTTTTAGATTTTAGCAATTGTTTCACGTAAACATTGTAAAATATTTTAAAATGTGAATCAAATCTTCATTAATCAAATATAAAGTAATCAAACTCATAAATATTAAGCACAACAAAGAACAATATCAGTGTAAACGAATTCTGATCACTCCATTAACCTTAACAAACAAGAAAATTCGTTATTTATGTTTTCATATTAGATTTATTTGTAACGAGTGAAAATTGATTTGTGATAAAAACAAGGGAAAATGCTTTTAGTAAACTAATTCTAAATCACTCCGAACATAACAAACAACTTCGATTGGAATTTAGAGAATACATATGTTTGTTAAGAAAACAAATTTAGTGGAAAAAAAATAAATAAATGAGTTTTCCTAATAATTAAAAGTATCTTTTACACATATGTTATAAATGAGTTTCCTAATAAATGAGTTTCCCTAATACATCACACCTCATAGCTGCTAATGAAGTTTTTCAATTTGTTGCGGATCCTTTTGTTCATAATTTCATTGATTTTGATTTGAATACTCGAGTTGATTTTAGTGCTCCACCTATCTATGATGATTATAATGAGTCAGCTGCTATTATTTAACTTAATATTCAAGCTTTTGAAATTGATACAACTCCCACACTTGATACTTATGACTGTTCTGATTTTAGTACTATTGTAGACTTCAATGTTGATTTTCATACTAGTGCTCATACTCAATGCATAGCTGCTGAAGTTGACACAATTGCTCACTCTAACATTGAATTTACGCGTGCTGATTCTTATATTGATATACCTGTTGGTGCATGCTTTGATTTTGCAGTTTATGATTTTGAAAGTGTTCATACTAAGTTTTATGTTGTTGATCATATGTGTTATGATCTTATGAAGCCTATTGCTGACACGGTTGCTATTATAGATTTAACTGATATTTCTCCTCATTCTAATATTCTTGATTTAGCATCTGTCATTGATTCTATTAATGTACCTGCAGTTAGTAATGCTGATTCTTGTTCATATTTAGATGCATTTTTTGCTAATGAAGTTGATTCTAATTTTAAGAATAACAGTTCTGCAATGTTTGAAAATTTGAAAGTTTATGTTGCAGACTTGAATTTTAGTTCTATTACTGTTGATATTCATGTGGATGCTGATTTCATTTTTTAAGTTTGTCATATTGGAGCGGATACTCTTATTGTTTGTGATTTGAATAATGTTCCTAATGTAGTTTTCACTAGCCTTAGTGCTGCTGCTTTTCCGTTTCGGTTTATAGTTTCTATGTTGCTTTTTGATTTTGCAGTTTTAATTCTGAATATTAGTACCTTATTTCAATTGTTTTAGTTTATTGTTTTGCTTCTTTAAACCAATAGCTAGTATATACACAGTTCCATTTAGATAGACTTCCGTTTCACAGTTTCAGTTTTTTGTAGAGTTGTCTCCACCATGGTTTTGTTTTAAGTTATCAATAAGCTTTTCACCTAGTGAACATTTAATCCAATAATACTTATCTAATTTATTTATCTATTTTCTTTATCAGTATATATCATTTCTCTCTTGACTATCAATTTTAGGTTAATTTAAAAGTAACTGTATATCATAATATAAATTATCAATTACGAATATAAAATATAATAAATATTCTTAAAAACATCTTTTTATATATTTCAATTATAATATTGTTCATAAACTAAAACTATTTATTATAAATATATAAAAATAAGTATGAACCCTAGACAATGCACAAACTTTTAAAAAATAAAATATGAAGGATTGAGAGAAGTCAAGAGCAACAAACCCAATCTTTTGTTTCCCACAGCATTCCACTCCTCTTCATCTTTAACCTAACAATGTCACTCCCAATACCAAAGTTAAGGTTATGTCTTTCTTATTCCATGTCCAAGTTTTATCCTTTTCTTCCAAACCCTTCTTCCTTCTCTTCCTTTCACTTACACTATCACTCTCAGCCTCCTTCACCTGACCATGACAATGTTCACGATGTGGTCTCCCAATTTCGTAGTATGTTTCATATGCGTCCTGTTCCTCCCATCTTAGCATTTGGGCAGATTTTGGGATCTCTTACAAGGATGAAACACTATTCTACAACTATTTCCCTTTTTAAGCAAATGGAGCTCAATGGAATTAAGAGTCATCTTGTCATTCTCAGCATCGTCATCAATTGTTTCTGCCACTTAGGCCAGATGCCCTTCTCTTTCTCTATTCTTGCCATGATTCTCAAACGAGGTTATCATCCAAATGTCATAACCTTAAGTACCCTCATGAAAGGTCTCTGTCTCAATGGTGAGGTCAAGAAAGCACTTATCTTTCATGACAAGGTAGTAGCACAAGGATTTCTACTGAACGAGTTTAGTTACGGGACTTTGATCAATGGTTTGTGCAAGATAGGAGAAACCGAAGCTGCCATCAAGTTGCTCAGAATAATAGAAGGCGGATTATGTAAGTCTAATGTGGTAATGTACGCCACTATAATTGACTCTCTATTCAAAGATAATCTTGCAAAAGAGGCTTATCATTTGCTTATTAAAATGATGTCAAATAACATCATGCCTGATGTTTATATCTATAATATAATGATTGATGCTTTATGTAAGGAAGGAAAGATAAAAGAAGCTAAGAATGCGCTAGGTGTGATGGTAAAAGCTTGTGTCAAACCTGATATTGTTACTTTTAACACTTTGATGGATGGGTATTTTTTAGTTAGTCAGGTGCAAAGTGCTAAACACATATTTAATGCTATGACTCAAATTGGAGTAACTGCTAACGTTATAAGCTACAATATCATGATTAATGGATTATGTAAGAGTAAAACAGTGGATGAAGCCATGAATCTCTTTCAGGAAATGCATAAGAGGAACATGGTTCCTAATACAGTGACTTACACTACTCTTATAGATGCATTATGCAAATCTGGGAGAATAGCTGATGTTTGGGATCTTATTGATGAGATGCATGATAGAAATCAACAACTGGATGTAATCACTTACAATTGCTTGATACATGCTTTGTGCCAAAACTATCATATAGACAAGGCATTTGAATTATTCAAGACAATGATGGAAAAGGGAATTCAGCCGAGTATGTACACCTGGAATATACTTATTGATGGAATGTGCAGAGGGGGAAGACTTGAGAAGGCACAAGAGACTTTCCAAGATCTTTTAATTAAAGGTTATCCTTTAAACGTACATAGTTATACTATTATGATCAATGGTCTTTGTAAAAAGGGTTTACTTGATGAGGCATTGACCTTATGGTCCAAAATGGAAGACAATGGTTGCTTACCTAATGCAGTAACTTTTGAAATAATGATTACGGCTCTTTTTGGAAAGGATGAGAGTGATAAGGCAGAGGCATTTCTTCATGAAATGATATTTAGAGGCTTGTTGACACGATAAAAGGTGAAATCTCATTTCTATATTTAGTTACATTTATGTCTTGCTACATAATGTTCTTGAGTGGTTTGTATATGTTGTGTGTGTTTGATCGGAGAAGTGTAACCTTTCTGCAAATGATTCTTGTCTTGTTAAGAATTGGGTGTGAAGATCGTTCTGTGTATTTTTTTTTTGTTTTTTTGCATTGCATTGTCTGTCAAGACCAAAACCCTGACCTCCCTCCATAAATTCTAATGGCTTTTATTTTTTTCCAAGTTCATTTAACTTTCTAGAGGTTCTCTACCACTTATCATAATTGAGGAAGTGTACTATCATACTATATTACCTTATTGATATTGATATTAGTCATTACAAGTTTCAAATTATGTAAGTAAGGTTCAATACATTGAAAAGAGGCCCACCGGTAAATCAATGTAATAGAAATTTTGGATATTTTGTTATCAAGTGGTAGCATATGCCATGGCTCTTTCTGGTTTTTTCTGCAGCATTCTGTTTTGAAACATACAGAGGACACAGTGAGGCTTAAAAGACCTCAGAAAACAACAATTCCTTGGAGACATAACTAAATTAATGGTATTAAAAACACAACTTTGAGTGGTCTAAATACGTGTTCATGGTTTCCAGAGGACAGTGGTCTCTAAAATCATGGAGGTGACAACATAAGGTTGTTTTTAGTTTAGTTTAGATATGTTTCTTATTTTCTCTTCTTTGTTGTTTTCAGTTTACTGAGAACAATGCTTAATTCAAGTGTGGGAGAAGGGTAAATTTTTTTTTTTTCTGTTTACTGTTTTGCTTTACTACTTTTAAATTCTCTTTAGCTGGTCTGAACATTTTTACTTTTGTTGTTTTTCATTCATTTGTTAATTTAAAAGCTTAAGAATCTAATTGCATTTTAGATTTGATATGACTCTGAACACTGTTTTGATGATTCTTTTTTACTACTTTCTTTCATATTTTCTTTTTCAGTTTGTAGTTACTATGTTGCTTTTTTGATTTTGTGGTTTTAATTCTGAATATTAGTAGCTTATTTTAATTGTTTTAGTTTATTGTTTGACTTTTTTAGACCAATAGCTGTAGCTGAAATAGTAGAGTTCTCGATGGTTTTGTTTTAAGTTTTCAATAAGCTTTTGATCTAGTGAACATTTAATCCAATAATAATTATCTAATTTATCTATCTATTTTCTCTATCAGTATATATAATTTCTCTCGACTATCAATTTTAGGTTAATTTAGAAGTAACTTTATATCATAATATAAATTATCAATTACGAATATAAAATATAATATATATTCTTAGAAATGTCTTTTTATATATTTTAATTATAATATAGTTCATACACTAAAACTATTTATTTTAAATATATAAAAATATGTATGAACCCTAGACAATGCACAAAATTTTAAAAAATAGTATATGAAGGATTGAGAGAAGCCATGAGCAACAAACAGAAAATTCACTTACACTGTCACTCTCGGCCTCCTTCACCTGACCATGACAATGTTCACAACTCGGTCTCCCAATTTCGTAGCATGTTTCATATGCGTCCACTTCCTTCCATCTACCAATTTGGACAGATTTTGGGATCTCTTACAAGGATGAAACACTATTCTACAACTACTTCCCTTTTTAAGCAAATGGAGCTCAAGGGAATTCAGAGTAATCTTGTCATTCTTAACATCGTCATCTATTGTTTCTGGTACTTAGGCCAAATGTCCTTCTCTTTCTCTATTCTTGCCAGGATTCTCAAACTTGGTTATTATCCAAATGTCATAACCTTAAGTACCCTTATGAAAGGTCTCTGTCTTAAGGATGAAGTCAAGCAAGCCCTCAACTTTCATGCAAGGTGATGACACAAGGATTTCGACTTGACGGGGTTAGTTATGGGATTTTGATCAATGACTTGTGCAAGGTAGGAGAAACCGAAACTGCCATCAAGTTGTTCAGAATAATAGAAGGCGGATTATGTAAATCTATTATGGTAATGTTTGCCACTATAATGGACTCTGTATTCAAAGATTATCTTGCAAAAGAGGCTTATGATTTGATAAATAAAATGATATCAAATAACATCATGCTTGATGTTTATATCTATAATATAATGATCGATCCTTTATGTAAGGAAGGAAAGATAAAAGAAGCTAAGAATTTGCTAGGTGTGATGGTGAAAGCTTGTGTGAAACCTTGTAGTGTTACACTTACATTTTAATGGATTGATATTCCTTAGTTAACGAGGTGAAAAGTGTTAAACACATATTTAATGCCATGACCCAAATTGGAGTAACTCCTAATGTTTACAGTTACACTATCATGATTAATGGATTATGTAAGAGTAAAAGAGTGGATGAGGCCATGAATCTCTTTCAGGAAATGCATAAGAGGAACATGATTCCTAGTACAGTGACTTACAATTGAAAGTTTCTTAATGCTATGACTTATCACTTTATTAAGTTATGAGGTGCCTCCAATTGATAGTTTCTTTAGAAAACTGCAATTAAATTAACAAGCAGTAAACGGTGGTATTTTAAAAATACAGTTCTTTGTGGGATTATAATCTGCATAAGAACATTCTGAACACAAATGGAATTCATATGCAACTATATCAAAATTAGAAAATTAGTATCATAGAAATTTGTTTTTGATTTGTATGTGATAACTTCTCCCTTTTTTATTTCTTGCTTCCGACTTCTTTCCTTTTTTGCTTTTCAATTTCTGAAAATTTTAGGTGATCTGCAGTGAAACTATAACAGTCCCCTGATACACATTGGGGGACTGGGACTTCATCATAAGCGTGAAGTTGTGTTCTATGTCACTGTCCCATATATATTCTAGATATATTTTTTTTTATGCTTCTTGTATCTATGGTTTACATCTATTATGATTGCCTATACGTTGCTGTCTTATATAACTGATAATGTTTTATCACTTCAATTCACATGATGTGAATAAACATTGTCAAATCGGTTGCAGAGGCTTAAAACCTGTCACAATATTCATTCACTAAATTCTTGGAATGCAGATAAGTACATTTAATCATTTCCTGCACATATGAACAAAATAAAATTGTGTAACATAACAAACCGTTCATTTATGCATACATTTTGGCCTATCATGTTCCACAGATAAACTTCAAATTTTATTACCAAACTTTGTTATGTCATTCTATTGAGCTTTTTGACACAAGTTATCCATTCATTCCATGTCCAGGATCCATTAGTGGGTAAAAAAGAAAAATTAATTTTTTAATTCAATATACAATTTTAATCTTGTTTAATTCTTTTATGTACCATGCCCAATTTATCTATGTAGCTCAAAGGCTAATGACGTTTTGATAAGAACGTTCTAATTGGTCTAATTTTTTTTACCACACTAAATGTGTTAGAATAAAATAACTAATGTAATATAAGAATATAAGTCTAAAGTGTGAACTTAAGAATCAATTCTGTTATTAGTGGTGAAGTCATTGTCAAACATACAGAGGACACAGGAAGGCTTAAAAGACCTCAAAAACCAACAATTCCTTGGAGACAACTAAATTGTGGATCAAATGGTATTGAAAACACAACTTTGAGTGGTCTAAACACGAGTTCATGGTTTCCAGAGGATGGTGGTCTCTGCAATCATGGAGGTGACAACATAAGGATCCATGTTAGAAGCAGGCCTTCTGTCCTCAAAGTAACCTTTCCCTTGTTTCTCAGTGTCTCTTCCAACTCTAACTGAGCTTCCACGGTTTGCCACACCCTTCAGACAAAAATGTCACACCGTTAATTGCTAATCTCATAAAACATCATAAGATACCAAAGGATGATGACTTACCCAAGAGAAGGTGTTGATGTCTGCAGTTTCATGTCTTCCAGTTAGACGTCTCTCATTACCTTTTCCATATGCTGCAATGTGCTCTTTGTGTCTCAATCCAAGCTTTTCAATGGCTTTCTTAATCACCTCATAACCACCCTCTTCTCTCATGGACTTGGTGCTGTACTCACCATTCATTACATCTCTCAGAAAATCATATATTTCAAACAATAATAACTCAAATATATAACATGTTTATAAGTTTTTGGTGTTGTTCTTCTACGATAACTTTAAAAATATACTGATTTTGATATATTAATATATTTTGAAGATACAGCAGAAAAATAGCACAAAAAACTTTGTAAAAAATCCAGATTCATATATTACCTGTAGTTTGTATGTGCCCCAGCTCCATTCCAATCTCCCTAATACCACAACCATGAAATAAAGTCAAAATATTGAAATAAATCAATGATACAATTAAGGTGAATTATTCTTTTATTATATGATTCAATCTTTCTACCAAGTTATCAACAGTTTTACAAGAAAAATATCTAACCGGAATAGGCTTGGGATCAAATGAAACAACAGCTCCTGCCAACTCTGTAATCCTCTGTAGCATAACAACATTTCATCAACGTTTTCATTCATTTTCATCAATCATGTTCATCATATATGATATTTAATAATAAAAAATTAGTGAAACTTTGTATTACCTCCAAAGTGTAGCGAGCAGCCCAGACTTCATCTCCAGCAGAGATTCCAACAGAAGGACCAATTTGGAATTCCCACTACAAAATAAGCATAAAATTAATAAATATTTTTAATTTTCAATAAAAGTCAATTACATTGTAGTAATAAATAGAAGACTCATTAGTTTTCCAAAGAAGATAAGTTTGTTCATTAAATCACACCATGGAAATGCTTTGATAACACTATTATCAGTCACTACCATTTAAGTATTTAAATTTCTGATTGTACCTGGCCTGGCATAACCTCTCCATTGATGCCACTAATGTTAATTCCTGCATAAACACAAGCTTTGTAATGTGCATCTACAATATCACGACCATAGGCTTTGTCAGCACCAACTCCACAGTAGTATGGTCCCTGTTCAAGTTAAACATTGATTGAGTTAGCATTAAGAAGAAAAGAGAAGAGAAATGAATAGATTAATTCAAACAATAATTGATTATTTTTCATTAACATTAATTTTACCCATTGTTCATGCACAACAATTGAGACATTTTCGCATATTTTGACAAAGAACCAATTCACATTATTTGACTTTGATTTATAACATCAAATGCAGTGATCATAAACAACTTGAAGAGCAAATTTGACAAAAAGAAATTAAAAAAAATTAAGTGAATATGAATAAGAAAAGAAAATACAAATAGGATTTTCTTTTTTAAGAATAAAAGTTTTATGACTTTTGTCTTTGTTCAAAGTAATTGTGTGACAAGAAAAACCAACCAAAAATATCTAATGCAAACAATAAGACAAAGGCGTGTATGAAATCAATCATTGAGTTTCAATTATTACAATATATAGTACAACCAAATTTGTGAAAGTTACACAAAACAATGGTAACATAAAAAACACTCCTTGAAAATGAAAAAAGAAAATAGATCTAGCGTAAAGTGAAATACTAGTTAAAAAGTGTGAAGAGATAGACTTTAAGCTTAACTCAACTTATAAACTGGTCTTATATATAGTCAATGTGAGACTTCAATATACCTCCTTAAGTTGAGATATATAGATCTTGAGCATAGGACTAGACATTAATTCCAATAGTGATTTGATACCAGGTAAAATGATATACTCAATAAACACAAATCTCGTTAGGATAGAATTTTAACCCATATAAAAACTATGTATGAGATTAATCTCTCATGTGTCCTCTATCCATAATAGAAGAAATGTGAGCTAAATCTAAAATACAAGTAAGAAATAATAACAAACTAACTAAAGATAAAAAATAAAAATGAAATAAAGATAATATATCTAATACTTCCAATCCCTTGAAGATGGTGCATATAAATCATATGTGTCAAATTTGTTACTAATATAATCAATAAAGACAGAGTGAAAATATATGCTTCTGCACTTGAATTACACCAAATCGTTAATAATTTGCGAAGACGACATAGAAAACGAAATATTGACCCTGAAAACTCCCCTGAACAACAAATCTGGGAAGTTGCTCCATATAAATATTTTCTTACAAATCACGGTTGAAGAATGCATTGTTGACATTTAGTGAATAAAAAGATCATTGTTGAAGAGTCACAACTATTATAAATAAACTAACAAAAACTATTTTTATCACGGGAGATAAAGTATATATGAATGAGTCAAACACAATGGTAACAAAAGAAAGGTTATAATAGACAGCAGTTGAAGAAGTGATGGACGAACAGGAGAAAAAAACCTTAAAACTTCAAGATTCTTCAATCAAGACACTTGAAAGAGGAAAAAAAGTAATCTTAATGCTCGAATAGCTTCTTAAGAAGAGACCGAACGTGCACTCACGCACAATCACAACTTCAAAAGACATTGAAAGCGCGTAAGAATTTCTATTAAGGCATTGTTGACGACACGATGATCTTCAGTCGAAACTGAAACTCTAGTAGTGGTAAACAATGGTGTCATTGACGACATCGACAAATATAGGCCACAAAAAAAAAATTCTCGAAAGAATAATCGTATTAAAATCTAAATTTTAAACTTAACTCAATCCTACAAAACCAGATATGATTTGTATCCAATATATTATAAATTGATCTTATCCGTAAGACTTAAAATAACATCTTAAAGGGAAGTGATTATCCTGAAATTAAATTACAATATATTAATGTTTGTGATTAAATGGTACTATGTTATTGAAGGGAACATTTCATACCTGTGGTCCAGGAAATCCACCAAGTGGCCACCCAAGTGGCCAATTCACATCTTTCTGCAATAAGGTGTATTCTTGTTCAATTCCATACCTGTGAATGTATATATTCATGAAAGGGTAAATCATAATAATTTCATTTAAAAAAAGTAGAATAAAAAAGTGTTTTTTTTATAGAAACTAATTATTTGTTGAAAAATTGAATAATCTAAATAAAATGTTGGAAAAAATACTTACCATGGTACCTCAGCAACAACATCAGGGTGGCTAAAAATTTTGGCAGCATCATACCTCTTGTTGGTTTGAAGCGGCTCACCAGCTGGGGTGTAAACATCACAAATCACCTATAGATTTTATTCAAGTGTGAAACATTGACCCACAAAAAAGTATACAATTTGATTAACCAAGAAAAAAAAGTTCTTGCTTTATTATTATTATAAGCCAATTGTTCAAATTTGAAAACTTACAAGAATATTGTTGCCTCTCCTAAAGGGGTCCTTGAAAATAGCTTGTGGACTTCATCAAAGAAAACACCAACCATCAATTATTTTATGAAAAAGAATATCATTAAATACATAAAATTCCATAAGGGGATTAAATCATACTATAAGATGACTTCACTATCATCCCCAGGAGCTTGATCTGTGCTAGACCCATCATAGTTCCATTTTGGAAGTTTTGCAGGGTCATCCACTGGTCCAGGAAGAGTCTGTTTGTTCACAAACCACAACAACAAAAAGGTCACAAATTTAAAATAGTGAACATGGAAAAGTTTACCAAATTAATTTATTAATTATCACTTGAGATGAAGAAAAAGAAAAAGAAAAAACCAATTACTCTGGCTTTACTTCTGAGGTCCATACCAGATCCACCAACCCTGTTTAAAATCATACATAAATAATTAAACAACTCTCCTTCGCTACATCATCAACTAGATCAAACCCAAGAACAAGATTCTAGCATCATCTATTACAAAAAACCATCTTTTTCTTATTTGTGTTTGATGGAACAACATGGGAAAGGAAGTAGTACTCAACATAAAACATACCACAAAAGGGGTTGGTTGATTATTACATTAGTGTAACAATAACACCATTTGTTCATAGATTTAAAAAGGAAAAAGAAAAAACAGAGTCCCCTGTTTCTTGCACATGGCTCAGGTGATATGATAGTTCATTTTTTGTGGTGTTTGAGACAGAGGCTCACCATATGTACTCAGCAATGATCTTTTCTGTGGATTCTGAGAGGTTGAGGTTGATGAGATCTGAAAGCAAAGACATGGTGATAAAGAAGAAAAAGATGACTATGAAAGGATATTGTAGAAGATACCAAAAGGTGAAGCTTTGATAGGGTGAAGTGAATGAAGGACTCTGTTTGGAGTTAGAGTCTCTTTATAAATAACTATAATAATGAGTCACTGATGTTAAGAATAAACCTAAGATTCTTGTTGCATAGACGTGTTTGAATGTGCTTGGAGACCCTTTTTCTTCCAAGAGGTTGAATTTTAAAACCCTGAATAAAAAAATAGTCACACTTTAATTAATTAATTAACTAACTAATTGATTACTGTGTAACTGAAAAACTTGAAAATATATTTTTAGAGTGAGAATGAAGAGAATAAAAGATTAAGAAAAAATAATAAAAAGTGGGTGAATATTGTTGAATAAAAACTAGTGAGCATGTTTTGCGGCTAAAGTTTGATTACTATATTATGAAATTAAGAAAGGCTTGCGTGCTAACTACGTACTTTCAGTAGATTTGATTATAACAACACTAATGATTATTTGTACTATGAATATATAAAGTATATTACTATTCCACCAACCGCTCCTCGTTAATACAGAAATTACGTGCACAAGTTGTTATTTATATCGATAATTTATTTTTGTCAAAACTTCATCATTTTTTGCGATTTTTTTAATTTAAATAAGTTTATTTACTATTTGTGTACCAAAAATTACTAGTGAGTTGATTTATTCTTGTATCTTAATTAATTGATTATAAGTTAATAATGGTGACTTTATTCATTAATTAAAAGTGTAGTTGCTAAATCCCATAATAGTTTATTTCCTTGAAAAACGTAAATGAAACAAAACGTAAAGATACTTTTTTTTTTGGTAAAACAAATTAAATAAATTATTCTTGAAAAATATAAAAGGTAAAAGTGATAAAAAAAATACTTATTCTATATAATTAATTTTTTTATAAATAAATGTTTTATAATATATATATATATGAAAAATAATTTATACTATAATAATATATATTTTTTACTATTGATAAAATTTTAAAATAATAAAATTTAAATTAAATTTATAGTATTGAAAATAAAGTAAAACAAATACTGAAATTAAGAAACAAAGAAAATTGAGAAACTTAATAAATATTGAAGATTTCTTATATTTTGGTTGTAGAAAGTTTAATGCATATATAAGTATGTACGTCTTGGGATAACATATATATAAGTAAAGTATTAGACAAATATTTAAACAATCTAGAAATAAATTATTAGATAGTAACCAAAATAGTTTGATATATTTCGAGAGAACAAAATAGTATATGCTAATATAAAAAAGGTATGACCAATTAGAGGTTATTGGATATTCTGACGTAAACTTTATGGAATGTCAAGATAGTTTAAAATTCACTTTTAAGTTACATTTTCATGTTAGTTGGTGGTTCGATTTTTTAACTTAACATTAAGCAAATCCTTATTGTTTCATCTAGCGTGGCTACAGAATTTGTGGCATGCTGAGACATCAAATTAAAGAATATGATTGAGAAATTTTGTCACAAGATTACACATTGTGGAGAGAATTGAAAGATAACTTAAGTTATACTCTAACAACGTTTTGTATTGTATTCTAACAACAATAGAAGCTCAAGCAAGTCAAAATACATTAACATCAAGTTCCTGATTGTTAAAGAAATGGTATAAAATGAACATATTTCCATATAACACTTAGGGACAAACTTTATGATAATAGATCATCTTATTAAGGGATTTCCACCGAAGATCTTTCATGAACATGTTGCTTATATGACTGTTTTGTTGTTTGAGGAATCTTTGGTTTTGTGGAAGTTAATCACTCTTATGTGTTTTGTGTTCTATGTTTGATTTTATGCATACATTGTCTTTTGAAACATATTTAGTTTTATATACATAGATTTTATTCAGATATTACATTTTGTACATTAAGGTTATTATATTGATATCATTGAGACAAATGACTCATTGAAAATAGATGTGTATAGGTTACCTTCACGTAACTTTCATACAAAACATTTTATGATGAGTCCATGTCATTTGATTTTCTCAGCATTTGTGATAATTTTCAACATTAGTGATAATGATCAGGTTTAGTTGCAATTAGTGAAAAATTCTTTTAGTTGTGTATGCAAATGTAATCAATAGAAGGGATCGTTTGAATATACTTAAGATATATAATGTCAATTTTGAGTTTATAGAAATGATTAACAATTTGGGATATACATATATATAATAAATAATTAAATGTGTTAAAACCATTATATTATTAGCTAAAGTATAAAATAAATATAATTAATTAAATCTATGACTAAGAAAATGTACGTCATGAAATATTAATAGTGTAAACATCATATCTAATATTGTAATTTGATGAGAAGAATAAATTAAAAATATTCACTTTTTAGAAAAAAAAGTAAT
This sequence comes from Vigna angularis, assembly GCF_016808095.1. Lineage (NCBI taxonomy): Eukaryota > Viridiplantae > Streptophyta > Magnoliopsida > Fabales > Fabaceae > Vigna > Vigna angularis. The sequence continues at coordinate 32,982,726 of NC_068977.1, read as the reverse complement.
AGAAAGAGATTACATCATACTATGGTATCCGTATATAAATAGACAATTTTTTTTCTTTCTCTTCCTCCTCATGAAAAAATTTAAATTGTTCTAATTGAAAAATCAGTTTCAACTGCATTATTTTCGGTAGTCAATCCAAATTTCTGTTTTTGAGACATTAGGTGTCCAATTAATTATATAAGATTTATTACTCAATTGTTTTTGCTTGGTACATAATCTAAAATTTATATATTATACTTGCTTTCAACAGCAGTAAAACAATAATTTCCATGGTGTAAAAGGAAAATCGTGAGTTAGGTTAGAATTTATTACCGTTGATATTTAATATTTAATTTCTGAGAAATACAGTATTAGTAAAAATTATTCAAAGTATTTAGCTACTATTTTTCTTAAAAGATGATTATATACTGTTTATAATTTAGTGTGTGTGTATATATATATATGTATATATATATCATAAATTTATTCATTTATTTATTTTATTAAAAATAAATCTAATACGTTTTAATTTAAGAAGAGATAAATTCTATGTCATGTGCGAACAATTTGTGGATCGTTGATATTATGAGAAGGAGAATGAAAAGGAATTGAAAGATACTATTTATGTTTAAGCATTAATAATATTTCACAATTATCTACGCAGCATTAATTTCATTTAAATGAATAAAATAATAGGAATGGACTTTATTTTATTAACTTAAATATATTTTCCAATGGATATTTTTATATCATTTTAGGTATAATTTTATAAAATAATTTTAAAACTATCATTAACAATGTCGAAGTTCACTACATAGGAGATTAAAGTATATTTTTGAATAAATTCTAGACACGCAGGGAGTGTGGACGAATTTTATATTGATATATAATTATAATCTGTTATATATTACCAATTTACCAAATTTTATAATATTCATCTTATAAATTGGTATAATTAATTAGTTTCATTAAAATAATAATAATATCGGTAATTTTTATAACAATAATGCTTAGAAATTGAATCCTATATCTATATCTATATCTTTATGAAGTTAAATAACTATCATGAAGAAACATTTTAAGTAATATTTATGAGATGCAATCATTGTTACTGAAGTATAATAATAATTATTATTATATTGAATAATTATAATACTCAGAAATTATAATTTGTCGGTGAATATAAAAGTATTGCGAGTGTGGTAACCGCTAGTTGAATGTATCAAGACGATAAAATTAAAATTTTATATTAAGATAATGAGATGATAATATATAAAACATGTTAATTTAATATTCGAAGTTAGCATTGGTACGATGCAGATAATTTTGGCTGATTAAGACAAAGATTTGGTTCAACAATCTTTTATACGGAGGAAGTGGACATTAGTAACAACTTTTTTTATTATTTTACTTACAAAACTATGAAACGTAATTTATATTTGTATGATATTAAAATATGTATATTTCTTTTTTTTAGCAAAGATAAAATTAAAATAGGTGATATAGTATAGTATGGAATACTGAGAATAATTGCATGAGATATTGGGTATTGGCTATATGAAACATTTAGTTACATAAAGCCGCAACTGGTTTTCTCTAGACTCTGCAATTTATGGCGGTGAACTTATCACAAAATCTAAATCCAAAGAATAAACATTTAATATAATCATTTATCTTTTCTTAATATTTATAATTAAAAAAATATACTTTTACACTTATATTTATTTGACATTATTTTCTTTTTTCTTTTTATTTTTTTAAAATTACAAAAAATTATTTTTTTATGATTAATTTATGTTTTTTTATTGTGTATCAAATAAAAGTTGTCAGACCTCATTAAAAACGTACCCAAAACCCTTCTGAACGGACACCAGGTGTCAAGCAGCGAGATCAGAAATCAGTTAGTGAAATGTAGGTGTCAGCAAAGGAGCGGACGTTCGGTTTTAACAAAACAAAATTTTCTAAAAATCGCGTTACACTCTCTGCATGCATCTTCTTCTCCAAAATCTGATTTTTCTCAAATTCTCCTCCTTCTCTCTAAAAAGCTCTCCCTTCTCTCTATCAAAACTCACCATTTCTCTTCTCCGATCACCGTTCAGGCATCGTAAAGCACTTCCGGCGTCCCAAGCTTCAGTTTGAACCGATCAGTTTTGAGTTCTGAACTGGTAAGTTTCCTAGTCCTTAGCCGTTCGTTCTCTGGTACATGCAAATCAAGTTCTAATTGCATGCTGTCATCTTGTCTGAACCATTTTTGGTTTTCTGTGGTTTGATTTAGTTCGAAGAGTTGTTGAGCGTTGAGAGTAGAAATATTTGTAGACAACGAACCATACTTCTGCCTCTAGGACGATCGCTCATGCTAGAGGTAAGGGAAGTTTATTTAATTTAATTTGTATGCGGTTGTAATGTATGAACGTTTGTTAGTTGACTGAATGAATTGGATGCATGATGATTGATATGATTATAGTACATGAACGTTTGTTTATTTAATGAGTGGAAATGAAAAATGACTGAGTTATGTTATGATGTATGAAATATATGAAATCCCTATGTTTGGAGGGTATGAAATATGAATGTATAAAGTTGTGAAACTATATGTTAATAAATGAGTTGGAATATAAATGATCCTGATATGATTTCCCTTAAGAAAGTGTACGTTCGTTACTGAACGGTCCTTGACCGTTCGGTTTTCTAGTAAATTTGGTTAGTAGTGGATTCTTTCATTTGGGAAGAATCCTATTTGAGGAAGAGCGTCTGCATTTCGAATCACTATGCTTGAGCGTTCGGCCAAGTATAGCTATGACTTGGTGTCCTGTTATAAATTTAAGTATATATATGTAATTGTATATTGTAGTTATTCGTAAACACTATCCCAATAGTATCTAGGTACAATTATCAAGCCTCTTCTTTCAGTTTAGTAGCATTTGGTCTCATACCAAGTGTTCGTCCTAAACACGTGTTTGGTTTTACACTAGGCACCCGTTCTATCTCCTTAAGTTAAACTTCCTAATATGAGCGTTCGTTCAAGCTCTCTAGGGCTCGTTCACTATAGTGTTCAGTCTTTGACTGGCATTGGGATTTCTTAATACTAAATTCAATTGATCTAAGTATTCACAAGTGTTCGGTTTCTTCATGTGAATCATTATAAGTATTAGTTTCGAATGTCTTGAAATATCCTTATTCATTGGTTTCATTCTGGAGTCTTCGTTCTTGGTCTGGTCTTTTTGATGTTTAATTGAAATTCTCAAGAGTCAGTTCACCTAATTGGCTCAATGTTGTAATTGACGTTCGTTCCATTAGTTTCTGGTGATTTATGGTTGTACTCGTTATCTTTCTCAACCCGATATCAACTCCTTGACATTAAATCCACTCTTAACCTTGAGATCTCTCGGTCTCACTCTACATGTTTGGTCTAGTTCTGAGTTCGGGTTGAACGTTCGCTATTTATAAATCTCATGAATCTTTGTACGAGTTGGCTAAATGAGATGATTATTAATGAAAGATGAAGAAAATATGATATGGAAATGTTGTGGATTATGGACGAGCGTTCCGGGGAGGAACGACTCATGTGTGAATATTGGAATTTGTAAAGTATGGCTGTGGGTAAGCTAAGCTGGCTGTTCATCCTGATGTTCCGTGAGTACTCGTCTTCACGTAGAGGAGGGTAGGTCATGTGTGGGAACGGCAGGAGGTCCTAGTCCTTAGGGTTACTTTGGACATATAGGGCTAACCTCGGGTGGCAGCTGTTGAGGGCATCCTAGTTACTACATCACCCGGGTGCACGAACGCCTGTAGCTACACAGATTTCATACAGTCCGGACAGTCAGTCTAGTAATAGGCTTCGTATGATATGTATGATGAAATGTACCTTGTGTGTTGAATTGGTTGAAATGTATGTTTATGCATGAATTAAATTACATAAGCTTACCCTGTTTTTTTCTTGTCATGTCTTGTTTCGTACGTCCGTCCTTGTCATTGCAATGATCATCCGCGTGGATGTGAGCAGAAGGAGACGAGCTGCTGGAAGAAGCGCGGGAAGAAGAAAATTTGGTAGAGGTAGAAGTGAAGACCAAACAATAGGACGTTCTGTCAGTAGTTTAGTATAGAAAGGTGGTCGTTCGATCACCTTCCCTTTTGATTTCATTTTGATCGTTCGGTATGAGTTTTGTAAACCGTTCGGTTAAACTTTCTTAACCTGTTTAGTTACTTTTATAAATCTTTTATGTAAGGCCGTTCGGCCATGAGCGTTCGCTCTACTCTAGTGTAAGACTGATCTGAATTATTGATAAATGTAATTACTCTATTATATGGTTCATACTGTATTTCTGGAATGTTACAAAAGTAAAAATAAATTACTTTATCGTTACTCGTGTACTTTTATATATTTTTATATATTTTAAAATCAATCTCCTTCCTTTTGAATATAGGTTTTAATTATAAGATAAATCTTATACCTTCTACATTTCTTTTTTATATTTTAAAAGAGTTTTTCAATGGAACTGAAGAAAATGTCTTTTTTAAAGTTAATCCCTACTTTTAGGATATAGTCTTTAATCATAAGAAGAAACTTATGCCTTTTCACATTACTTATGATTGTCTTAAGAGTATTTTGAGAAAATTAGAGAGAAATTATCTTTAAAGTCAATCATTCCTTTTAGGCAAAATTCTTATCCAAATTGTGGATCAAATGGTATTGAAAATACAACTTTGAGTGGTCTAAACACGTGTTCATGGTTTCCAGAGGAAGGTGGTCTCTGCAATCATGGAGGTGACAACATAAGGATCCATGTTAGAAGCAGGCCTTCTGTCCTCAAAGTAACCTTGTTTCTATGTGTCTCTTCCAACTCTAACCGAGCTTCCACGGTTTGCCACATCCTTCAGAAAAAAAATGTTATATCATTAATTGCTAATCTCAAAAAACATTATAAGATACCAAAAGATGATGACTTATCCAAGAGGTGTTGATGTCAATTAATTGTAGAATTTATTACTCCATTGTTATGAGACGAGGTGCAAGTTTCCATTATGAGAAAATTCGCTTCATCAATAGTTGTGTGGTGTATACAGAAGAGGTTGGAATGAGGGGAACTCAAGCAAAAAAAAAAATTAAGTATACTGTATTTGCTAACAATAGATTCATCTCTGTATGCTTGCGTATCGAATTCGGCTAGCAGATTCTGATCCTTCTAAATAACATGGTTCCTGAATGCCGTGATCATTTTGGGTGACAAGAACAAGATGAATGCCAAGAATGAGCCAAAGAATAACTTGATGAAATATTTGACAGGGTCATGATCAGCATCTTCAGAAGTGCTTATCCGTGAATACATTGCTTTTGCTGATGGGAGAGCTTCTATTACTGCATCGGCCAAATCTGTAATGAAGGAAGGGGTAAGACCATTGTACAAATCAATGTACTCGGTTGCTAGAAGATACAAATCCTGAAATGGAGGAGGTAGCGGGACTGTTTCAAAACCATAGAAATTATCAACCTCAACAGCAGCCGTAAGAGAATCAGAGTCAAAACCAGCAGCCTTATAACCCTTTCCCTAACATTTACAATGCTGGATGGAGAGACCACCCTTACCTGACATATGGTCCAGTTCAGTAGCAACGACAGTTTCAGAATAACCTATCACGACAACAAGTTCATCAAAATCAAAATTCAAAGCAGAAGTATATACCACCATCCTTGAGGCAATGTTTAAATGCTGGACCAGTTCAACCACCTTCTACACAGCAGAACCGGCAACACAGTTAAAACCATAGATCGATATTCAGCTTCAGCACTAGATTGAGCAATAACATTTTCTTACTTTTCCGAGATACAAGGTTCCCTCAAAGTAAAACACAATATCCCATAGTAGATCTTCTGTCAATTGGACAACCAGTCCAATTTGCATCACAATATCCTTCAACTCGAGCATTTCCCTTGTCCTCATACAACAATCCTTGTCCTCATACAACAATCCTTGTCCTGGGTTCCCTTTTACATATATGAGAATGCGATCACTGCATTCCAATGATCAACATGTGGATTTTTGCATAAATTGACTCACAACTCCCACCGGATAAGAAAGATCAGGTCTTGTTATGGTAAGATAGATGAGTTTTCCAACTAGTCTTCTATATCTCTCTAAGTCTGAGAAAAGTTCACCTTGGTCTCTCATTAACTTTTGATTTGAGTCCATAGGACTATCAATGGGCTTGCAATTTGTCAGGCATGTTTCCTCCAAAATATCAAGAGCATATTTTCTTTGTGAAATTATGACACCTTCCCTTGATTGTCCAACTTCAATACCAAGGAAATATTTTATCCGACCCAGAACTTTGGACTAAAAGTGGTTGAACAAATGATTATTTAATTGAGCAATTCTAGTGATATCATTTCCTGTAATGAAAATATCATCAACATAAACCATAAGATACACACATTTATCAGGAGAAGAGTGACCATAAAATACTGAATGATCTGTCTCACATCGTTTCAATTCAAAACTCTGCACAACTCGACTAAATTTATCAAACCAAGCTCGAGGTGATTGCTTCAAGCCATAGAAGGAACGATGTAATTCACAAACTAACCCAGACTCCCCTAAGCAACAAACCCAGGAGGTTGCTCCATGTATCTCTTCTTCTAGATCACCATGAAGAGAAAGGCATTTTTAATGTCCAATTGGTAAAGGGGCCATTGACGAATGGCAGCCATAGCAAGCAAAATACGAACAATACTGGTTTTAGCCATAGGAGAAAATGTATCACAATAGTCGAAGCCATAGACTTGAGTATATCCCTTAGCTACCAGACGAGCTTTGAGACGATCGATTGCATTAGTAGGACCAACCTTAATAACATAGACTCATCTACAACCAACGAGCTTCTTACCAGGAGGAAGAGGAACAAGGTCCCAAGTGTCATTGTGTTCAAGTGTCTGCATTTCATCAATCATGGCTTGTCATCCAAGATGACCAAGTGCCTCATGAACATTATTAGGAACCTTAATGGAAGATAAGGAGGAAACAAAAGAGAAACATGGAGGAGACAGACGAGGATAACTCAAAAAATTATAAACAGAATAAGGATTACAAGTAGAGCGAATACCTTTCCGAAGGACAATAGGCCAATTATTATCTGAGTCAAGAAAGGGTGAGGAGGATGAAGGATCCATGGTTTGGGAATCTGATGGAGGAGGATCTGAGTCTCGAGGATCTTCAGTGTTCTGAGTTTGAGATTGTGTACGATGCTGATATGTGAGAAGAGGTGGAGGAACAATGTCATTTACATTTTGAGTTTGAGGTAAAGAAGTAGGAGTAACCAAGAGATCACATGATGGTAGAGGAAACATTTGTTGAATAGATGAACGATCCTCCATGGAGGACAAGAAAAAAGATGTATCCTCAAAGAACATGACATTAGTAGACATATAATACCTCTTTGTTGAGGGAGAATAACATTTATACCCTTTCTAAAGGCAAGAGTATCCCAAAATGACACACTTAATCGCTTTTGCAGAGAATTTATCAAGACCTGGAGAAACATTATGAACAAAACAAGTACACCCAAATATACAAGGAGAGACATGGTATAGAGGGTCATTTGGAAAAATGACAGAGTGAGGGACTTCATTCTCAAGAGAGAAAGAAGGCATCCTATTGATCAAAAAACAGGCAGTGAAGACTGCATCACCCTAATTATAAACAAGAACATTAGTATTCAACATCAGGGAGCGTGCAGTTTCAATGAGATGACTTGAAGAGTTAGAGGAGCTGAAAAGTCTTATTTTTCAGTTAGTAAATCTAATACAACTTACTAGTGTATTTATAGGAGACAATAGTTCTGAAAAGTAAAAAGGCGGAAAGCACCTAACAAAACCCTAACATAAATATTAATAATAATAAAGACATTATATTTCAACATAATTCAATATACAATTTTAATCTTGTTTAACTTTTTTTATGTACCATGCCCAATTCATCTATATAGGTCAAAGGCTAATGGCATTTTGATAAGAACATTGTAATTGGTCTAATTTTTTATACCTCACTAAATTTTTTAGAATAAAATAACTAATGTAATATAAGAATACATGTCTAAAGTATGAACTGAAGAATCAATTCTTGTTATTAATTGGTGAAGTCATTCTCAAACATACAAAGCACACAGTGAGGCTTAAAAAACGTCAGTAAACAACAATTCCTTGAAGACATAACTAAATTGTGGATCAAATGGTATTGGAAACACAACTTTGAGTGGTCTAAACACGTGTTCATGGTTTCCAGAGGATTGTGGTCTCTGCAATCATGGAGGTGACTACATAAGGATCCTTGTTTCTGTGTGTCTCTTCCAACTCTTACTGCTTCCACGGTTTGCCACACCCTTCAGAAAAAAAAAATGTTACACTATTAGTTGCCGATCTCAAAAAACATTATAAGATAAGAAAAGATGATGACTTACCCAAGAGAAGGTGTTGATGTCTGCAGTTTCATGTCTTCCTGTTAGACGTCTCTCATTACCTTTTCCATATGCTGCAACGTGCTCTTTGTGTCTCAATCCAAGGTTTTCAATGGCCTTCTTAATCACCTCATAACCACCCTCTTCTCTCACGGACTTGGTGCTGTACTCACCATTCATTACATCTCTCAGAAAATCATACATTTCAAACAATAATAACTCAAATATATAACACTTCATCTCCAGCATGAGATTCCAACAGAAGGACCAACTTGGAATTCCCACTAGATTATTAAATAAGCATAAAATTATTAAATATTTTTAATTTTCAATAAAAGCCAATTACATTGTGGTAATAAACAGAAGACTCATTAGTTTTCCAAAGAAGATAAGTTTGTTCATTAAATCACACCATGGAAATGCTTTGATAACACTATTATCAGTCACTACCATTTAAGTATTTAAATTTCTGATTGTACCTGGTCTGGCATAACCTCTCCATTGATGTCACTAATGTTAATTCCTGCATAAACACTGAATTTTACAGTTTCTATTGATATACCTGTTGGAAGGAAGGAAATATAAAAGAAGCTAAGAATGTGCTAGGTGTGATGGTAAAAGCTTGTGTGAAACCTGGCATTGTTATCTTTAGCACTTTGATGGATGGGTATTTAGTTAACCAGGTGCAAAGTGCTAAACACATATTTAATGTTATGACCCAAATTGGAGTAACTCCTAATGTTTACAGCTACACTATCATGATTAATGGATTATGTAAGAGTAAAAGAGTGGATGAGGCCATGAATCTCTTTCAGAAAATGCATAAGAGGAACATGATTCCTGATACAGTGACTTACACTACTCTTATAGATGGTTTATGCAAATCTGGAAGAATAGCTGATGTTTGGGATCTTATTGATGAGATGCATGATAGAAATCAACAACTGAATGTAATCACTTACAATTGCTTGGTACATGCTTTCTGTAAAAATTATCATCTAGACCAGACATTTGAGTTATTCAAGACAATGATGGAAAAGGGAATTCTGCCAAATATGTACATCTGGAACACACTTATTGATGGAATGTGCAGAGGAGGAAGACTTGAGGAGGCACAAGAGACTTTTCAAGAACTTTTAATTAAAGGCTATCCTTTAAACGAATGTAGTTATAATATTATGATAAATGGTCTTTGTAAAAAAGGTTTACTTGATGAAGCATTGACCTTATGGGCCAAAATGGAAGACAATGGTTGCTTACCTAATGCAGTAACATTCAAAATAATGATTAGGACTTTTTTTGGAAAGGATGAGGATGATAAGGCAGAGACATTTCTTCATGAAATGATATTTAGAGGCTTGTTGATGTGATAAAAGCTGAAGTTCATTTCTGTATTTAGTTACATTTATGTCTTGCTACAATGTACTTGAATGGTTTGTATATGTGTTGTGTCTGTTTGATCAATGAAGTGTGACCTTTCTGCAATTGATGTTTGTCTTGCTACGAATTGGATGTAAAGAGTTGAAAATTTTTTATTTTGTACTTTACTTTTTCATTGCTACAAAGAATCAATTCTGTTATTAATGGCGAAGTCATTCTCAAACATACAGAGGACACAGTGAGGCTTAAAAGACTTCAGAAAACAATTCCGTGGATCAATTGGTATTGAAAACACAAATTTGAGTAGTCTAAACATGTGTTTATGGTTTCCATTGGATGGTGGCCTTTTCAATCATGGAGGTGACAACATAAGGATCCATGTTAGAAGCAGGCCTTCTGTCCTCAAAGTAACCTTTCCCTTGTTTCTCTGTGTCTCTTCCAACTCTAACTGCAAGGTTTGCCACACCCTTCAGAAAATAATGTTACACTATTAATTGCTAATCTCAAGAGGTGTTGATGTCAATTAATTGTAGAATTTATTACTTAATTGTTATTGATTGGTACATAATCTAAAATTTATGTATTATACTGGCTTTCAACAGCAGTTAAAATATCATTTCCATGGTGTAAAAGGAAAATCGTGAGTTAGGTTATGAATTTTATTACTGTTGATATTTAATATTTAATTTTCTCAAAAAACAGTATTAGTAAAATTTATTCAAAATATTTAGCTACTATTTTTCTCAAAGAGGATTATATACTGTTTATAATTTATAAACGCGATATGTGAATAAGCAGAGACATAAATCTGACATTAAACTGAATACAAAGTAATTGATCAAACAGTTTGTGCAAAATTTGAAATGTAGACAAGGTTTAAACAATATACAAAATTCAATAACTTGTTGAGGGTCTAATATCCGAGATCGAGTGAATGCTTCTTTGCTCTAAAACAGATACCTGTGACAATTATTCTTGGAATATTCTTAAGACAAGGTGCAAGTTTCCATTATGAGAAAATTCGCTTCATCAATAGTTGTGTGGTGTATACAGAAGAGGTTGGAATGAGGGGAACTCAAGCAAAAAAAATTCAAGTATACTATGTTTGCTAACAATAGATTCATCTCTGTATGGTTGCGTATAGAATTCGGCTAGCAGATTCTATTCCTTCTAAATAACATGATTCCTGAATGCCGTGATCATTTTGGGTGACAAGAACAAGATGAATGCCAAGAATGAGCCAAAGAATAACTTGATGAAATATTTGACAGGGTCATGATCAGCATCTTCAGAAGTGCTTATCCGTGAATACATTGCTTTTGCTGATGGGAGAGCTTCTATTACTGCATCGGCCAAATCTGTAATGAAAGAAGGGGTAAGACCAAGGGCAGGTACACGTGCCCAATTCTTGATGCCAGATTCAAGAGCCAGTTCCTTGTACTCCATGTCAATTTCTTCAAGGGTCTCAATATGCTCACTCACAAAGCTGAGATACAATAAAACGGGATTACTTTTACTTTCAGGTATATTCACAACTTTCTACAGTATTGTAACGAGTAACATACTGTAAAACGCATAAGCTACCGTCTACAATTTAAATCTACAAGCGTATAAGACCAATAATAACGTACCTCACCGGAACAGCTAAAAGACTCTTTATACCTTTCTGGCCAAGCTCAACAAGAACTTCGTCCGTGTATGGTTTCAGCCACTGTACAGGACCCACTCGACTCTGGAAATTCATCCAACAAAAACGTATGATAACAGAAAAATAAAAGGTACACCACAGAAAGTAATAACACAAGCCAGGATTTAAATATGAAATCTCCATTTAACTCAAGATGCCAGAAAAAGTTGGGTTCAAGGATTCAAAATCAAAACAAACCTGATAAGCAAGAGTATGCTCATTATTAATTCCTCTAGCTTTCAACTCTTGCATAATCAAGAAAATGCAGTCCTCCATTTGATCTCGGTATGGATCCCCAGCTTCCTCAACGTAACTGACAGGTACACCGTGGGCACTGAAAAATATCATCGCCTACACAGAAAAATGCCACGGTTCAAACTGCAGTAAAATACATCACACAGCCTTCGATTTATGTAAAAGGCCTTTGGAAAGCATTCAACACAATAATAATCTACCTCTCTTGGTTCAGAGAAGCTCTGGAGCTCTTTCTCAATTAAGTTAGCCATTGACTTGATGTAACCTTCTCGTTGATACCAAGAGTTTATAATGGAAACAGGAAGAGTAGACAAATAGGCGTCCTCCCTGAATTAAATGATATCAGTTGATAAAAGAATAATCCTTGAATCACCTAAGGGCATTCATCATGAAGTGCCAAGAAGCAGTACCTGAATACTTGCTCAAGAACACGGACGCTTGATCCAGTTGTGGATATAGAAAATTGGGGATAAAGAGGTAGTACCACAAGCCTTGTTATTCTGTCCCTCTTAATCTGTCATGCAAGACAAGCTTTGATTTTATACTCAAGTCAAAGGTGAGCCAGTGGAGCCCAGAATAAATAAATAATCTAATTCATAATTTAATTGTCCAGTATGTCATTTAATTATGAAAAGAGAAAATGGATGAGTGAGAGAAGAATGCAGGAAGGAAAAAAAACACACACGAGAACTTACTTGCTGAATTGCTTCTTCGGTGAATGGATACCAGTATCGCATCCCCACGTATACATTTGAAGAGAGGCCCTTTGCTTCCAAAGCCTTTTTGATTGCAAGTGCCTGCACAAGCACAATTAACCATAAAAGCTTCATTAGTTCCAGAAAAATTACCAACAGACATAACTTTCATTGTTGCAGAAAAACACAACGCAGCATATAGTGGGAAAACAAAAAAATTGAACTCTACCTGGTCATCTGTAATTTTGCGTAAAGGAGAGCCACCACCAATAGCAGCATACCCTTCCTTGGATTTAGGAGCTCGAAGCACAGAAATCAATTTTGCTAATGGTCGCTGGAGAAACCTAAACAATCTTGGAAGACGAATGATATCCTGTCACAATACAAGAAGCACACATCATTGAAATCATACGAATGTAGTAGGGTTAATATGGAATTTACACAAACAGAATAAAATAACCAACCGTAGAAAAAACACAAACAAACTTAACATACAGGATCAGCAAAAAGATTAAACAGAAAAGGTTGAACGTCATTCAATGTCTCTGGTCCTCCTAGATTGAGAAGTAGCACGCCAACTTTTTCTTCTGCAACATGCGTAGGAGATTCTAAGGCAGCCACATCATAAGCACCTGTCTCCACAGAATAAGAGGCTCGACCAACTAGGTTTCTCCTGCCAGAGGGGTTCACACAAAGCGGTCCACCAAGCAGGCTATTTCTTCTCTTGGTAGAGTCAGAACACAAAAACAAAGACACTTGAGATGGAGACTTGTTACAGTTTGAATGGCAATCAACACAGCCAGGATTTCGGATATCAGAACGTATCCTGAAAATTAAGAGTGACCAAGCATTTAGTTAGCAAACTCTCCTTAGGGGTGATAAATTCAGCATCAGATAGAACATTGTAATTTAAATTAACTTAGTTTTGCCATGTCAAAGACCAAACAAGAATAAAATTCAAAGGAAATAATAATAATAACACCAGAAAACATGGAATTTCACATAGAAGAGTAGATAGAAAAAAGGCATGAAAATCAATTATATAAGCTTCATGAACATCTATTACAGAAAAATCCCATCCAAGTGGATGAGGCATTATAGTAGACGGAGCTGCCAACATTATGATGTATGTTCTTCAAGATTGTAGAGAGTAATTTATACCTCAAGAAAACATTTAGACAATTGAAATAAATATAGTAGAGTCTTACAAGTGGTATAGCAAGCTGGCTAATGCTCAAACCAGAACTTACATGGAGACATTTGGAAGAACTTATACACAGTTTTATCTAAACATATGAAAGTAACTTGTGACTCATAACGCGTTAGGATTAACATGCAGTTTGTGGCGGCAGCCGCAACAGCCGCAACGGCGGCGGAAGCAGGGAAGCAGCCGCACGGCATGTTGTGGCTGCCATGAAAAACCGGCATCGCCATGTTGTGGCGGCAAGCCAGAACTCCGCCATGGCGGATTTTTTTATAACATTAAAGTGAAATCGCATACATATGTGACAGACAAAGCAAATCAGTGAATGGAGTGAGAGATGTGATTTGGAATCTGCCGTGGAAAGAAAAACAAATGAGGAAAGTAAAATCCCTAGAAAATAGACAAAGGATTACTTGTTGGCAGCGAAGGTAACGCAGTCAGAGTGACGGTGACTGGACCTAAAAACGACGCCGAATCGATCCAGATCGCAGGGGGCAGCGGCGGTGTGCATCATTTCGACGGCGCAGGAGGCGAGGCCGAACACCAATTTAATAATTAATTAATCTATTAATTAAATGACCATTAAGAGGTTCTGAGGAGGAGAAATAATTTTTATACTAAGTTTTTTGGTTGCCAAAGTTGAATCAAAAAAGTCAATACCAAACACCAAACCAATAACAATAAGTCTTCTATTGCGTGTTTAGAGGGACACTCACGAATTTTTGACTGTCATAGCACTTTTCCTCAATTTTGTTGCCTAGCATGTGCTTAGTATATTTATAGGGATAGTACACTTTTTCTTTTTTTCAAATTCTGAGTTTTAATTGATCACAATTTTATCAAAATTCGTTTTTTTAGAAATCAAATTCTTAACTAAGTTTTCTATTTTTTTTTATCTTGCATTATTTTTAAATAGGAAGAAGAAAATTTAGAAAAAAAAATAAAAATAATGGGATTTAAGAAAAATATAAAAACAATACTTTATAATTATGATTAGTTTTTTAAAGTTAAAATTGGTAAATGTATATTTATTTAGTAATAGTAATTTATTTTGAAATAAATTAGGAGTAAAAAATTAGAAAACTAAAACTAAAGAATAAGATGCTTTAATGAAAATATTTGAATAAAAGTTTAAAATTATGATGGTTTAATATAAAATTAAAATTGACAAATATAGTGTTATGTAGTAATAGTAATTTATTTAAAAGTAAGTTAGGAGTGAAAAATTAGAAAAATAAAAATAAAGAACAAGATGATTTAAGAGAAATTATTTGAATAAAATTTTAAATTTATGATAGTTTGATGTAATATTAAAGTTAATAATATATTGTTATTTAGTAATAATAATTAGTTTAAATATAAGTAAGTGGTATAATTTTTGAAATTTTAATATTTTGGATAGTTAATAATTTGACAAGTAAATAAAATAATTTTGTAGGTTTTTTAAGTTGTTGTAAGATGATAATATGTGTTTTTAAAATATTTATTTATTTTTATTTTTATTTTTCTAAATTCACATACATACATTTTTTTAAAAGTTATTATGTTTTTATTACTCAATAGATTTAATTATATCACTCACTTACAATTACTTTCTTAAAATCTTCATTTTTTTTTCTAAAAGTTCCTTAACATCACAATGTCAATTTTAGGAACAACATTAGGGATTTGTCATTCTTCTTCTATTTTTCAAGTTTCTTCCTTTTCTTCCCAGCCCTTCTTCCTTCTCTTCCTTTCACTTACACTATCATTCTCATCCTCATTCACTCTACCGTGACAATGTTCACGATGCCGTCCTCCAGTTTCATATGCCTTCTGTTCCTTCCATCTACGAATTTGGGCAGATTTTAGGATCTCTTACAAGGATGAAACATTATTCTACATCTATTTCCCTTTTTAAGCAAATGGAGCTCAAGGGAATTCAGAGTAATCTTGTCATTCTCAACATCCTCATCAATTGTTTCTGTCAATTACATCAAATGACCTTCCCCTTCTCTGTATTTGCCAAAATTCTCAAACTTGGTTATCATCCCGATATCATAACCTTAAATACCCTCAGGAAACGTCTGTCTTAAGGGTGAGGTCAAGAAAGCCTTCAACTTTCATGACAAGGTGGTGGCACAAGGATTTCGGCTTAACAAGGTTAGTTATGGAATTTTGATCAATGGTTTGTGCAAGATAGGAGAAACCGGAGGTGCCATCAAGTTCCTCAGAACCATAGATGGTGGATTAGGTAAGTCTAGTGTGGTAATGTATGCTACTATCATTGACTCTCTGTTCAAAGATAATCTTGCCAAAGAGGCTTATGATTTGGTAAATAAAATGATATCAAATAAAATCAGTCCTAATGTTTATATCTATAATATAATTATTGATGCTTTATGTAAGGAAGGAAAGATAAAAGAAGTTAAGAATGTGCTAGGTCTGATGATAAAAGATTGTGTGAAACCAAATATTGTTACTCTTAACACTTTGATGGATGGGTATTACTTAGATAATGAGGGGAAAATGCAAGCTTTGTATTCAATGCTATGACCCAGATGGAAGTAACTCCTGATGTTTGGAGCTACAACATTATAATTAATGGATTATGTAAACGTAAAAGAGTGGATGAGGCCATGAATCTCATTCGGGAAATGCATGAGAGGAATATGGTTCCTGATAGAGTAACTTACATTTCTCTGATTGATGGTTTATGCAAATCTGGGAGAATAGCTCATGTTTGTGATCTTATTGATGAGATTCATGATAGAAATCAATAACAGCATGTAATCACTTACAGTTGCTTGATAGATGCTTTGTGCAAAAAATATCATGTAGACAAGGCATTTGAATTATTCAAGACAATGATGGAAAAGGGAATTCAGCCTAATATCTATACCTGGAACATATTGATGGAATGTGCAGAGGGGGAAGACTTGAGAAGGCACAAGAGATTTTTTGATAGGGGAATAAAAGTATATGTAAGGAGAAATAAAGACGTGAAGGAGAGAATGTTTGTTAGAAATTAGGAGGGAGTTTTTGTTAGAAGTTTGTCAGAGGGAAAGGGAAGTATAAATAATAATTAGTGGAAAAGGGCGGGGGGCATGAGTTTAGTAATTGTTGTTGACTGGAACATTAGTCCATTGGAGGGAGATCTGGCTTCCTTAGGAGGGATTACTATACAATTGTATTCTTGGTTCATTAAATAAGAGAAATATATTCAGAGAAGTATAATCTGTTGGTGTGGTTTATTTCCTTTCTTGACTTCTTGAATTAAGAAGTCCAACAATATTGGTCCGACCTGCCGAATCCAGATCGAAGGAGAGACGAGATGGAGAACATGGTGAGTGCATTGGAGGGAAGATTTGATGCCATGGAAGCGACGTTGGAGGAAATTCGAGCAGAGATGAGGGGAATGGCTCGAAACGTGAATCGCGACCGTGGGAGACAAAATGTGAATCGTGACTGTGGGAGAAGAGGGAACCAGAGGAGGAGTTCTAAAGGCAGTCATTCGGTTAATGGAGGTAGGGATATGGAGGAGGATGAATCAGATGAAGAATCAGAGGAAGAACGCAACATTCAAAATAGTTGGATGAAGAGAGTGGAATTACCCACTTTCGAAGGGATCGATCTGATGGGATGGATCGGTAGGGCAGAGAAATTCTTTGCTTTACAAAATGTGACAGAAAGGGAGAAGATGAAGCTGATGTACATCTGTATGGAGGGAGGAGCGAATTATTGGTTTCGCTTTTGGCGGAAGAAGGTGAAGAATCCTACCTGGGCAACATTGACGGAGGCGATGGTCAGGAGGTTTGGAGGTAGACATCGGGGAACAATCTTCGAAAAATTGGCAACAGTGCGACAAAGAGGAGCGGTGGAAGAATATGTACAGGAATTCGAAGTCCTGGTGGCTCAGGCGGCTGGCGTGACGGAGGAACAATTTCTCGGATATTTCTTCGCTGGATTACAAGAAGAACTAAGGGATCTCGTTAGACCTTTCGATCCGTGCGATCTGTTAACTGCGATGGAAAGGGCACGAGACGTAGAGCAATCGGGATTAGTGGCGAGGATGTCAGGCGGTGGTGGAACGATGAAAGGAGGATAAAATTGGGGGAAATATGCGGCCAACATGGGCACTATAGCGCGAACGGAGACCTATCGCAGGTCATCGGAGAGGCAGGGGAGAAACAGTAGAGGTCTCGGTCCAAAGAAAGATGAGACGACCAGAATCGCCAGTTCAAAGGTAGAAAGCAATACAGGCGGAGGCGGGCCGAGTCACGGAGTGCGAACTCTACCATATCCGGAATATCTCAAGAGGCGAGAGAAGGGTCGTTGTTTTCATTGTGGGGGTCCTTATAGCCCCGGGCATCATTGTGCGGAGAGGAGGGTCGTTGTTTTCAGTTTGTATATAAAGTTTTAAATTTATAGTTGTTTTTGAATGACTGTAAAGATATCACTTTATACTCTAAGTGGATAACCGAACTACTTTATCATGTATATAGCTTCTCTTTAATATAGTCTATACTATATATTTTGGGATGTTACATTAAATATGTTTTTATTTTTTAACTTTTAGTAAAAATTGATATTAGTCTTCTTTTTTTTACTTTAGTCAAATTGAATCTCTTAATTTTATAAATGTGGGAATTTAATTCTTAATTAAATTTTATTAAATTTATTTAATTTTTTAAATGTGTTTTTTAACTAATATTGAAGAAAAATATATCAAATAAGATAAACAACTTAAATATTATTATAAAATATGTTTGAAACGTCAAATAAAAGTAATAAAATTTAACTAAAATGACTAATTTATGTCTTTTTTTTAAGTTTGGAGTCTAAATTGAATCAAAATTTAAAAAAAATCAATTTTTCTAAAAAATTAAAAAATCAAAAACATATTTAACTATCTTTTATTATCTGTGTACAGGTTTATGAACCTAAATTTCCTCCAACCATTCTTATTTATTAAAATGATAATCTTCTTAGAAAAACTCTTATGCACTTAAACTTGTAGTTAATGATGGTTTAATAATCTTTCAACAACCTCTATGCAAAATTGCCTAAAGGAATAGAAAATAATATATTTTAAGAATACCGATTTGTTATGCGTCACTGTTTTATTAGTTTGTATATTTGAAACAGACCAAACACAAGTTACCACATATATTGTTGTAGAAAAGTTGTCAAAAAAAATTGTTAAAGAGATTTTTCCAACTTTCTATCATTCTTTTTTCCACAAGATGTAACATTTCCAACATTCTTTTGTAATCTCAAATTTTATTTTTCTCAAAACGTTAAAGAAAGGAGACACATTCAGTATAATATATCAATCAAACACCAATAAAATGCTAAGATTATTAATAGATACACTTTTTAAAAATTACAATTTTACCTCATAGGCTGCAATTGCAGAAAATTTCAATTGTAACTTCTCGACTAATCTCTAAATGCCAGAAGATTACTATGAGAAGCAGCAGTTTCAAGAAAATCTGAACTTGCATAAAATATTTAATTAATAACATGTATTAATCCATGCTACTTTTATTTTATTCATACTTGTAGAGAGATATGATGAACAAAACGTGGTGAGGAACAGTAGCAAACATGATGCATGCAAAAAGCAGCAAGCAGAGAAGAAAATGGTCATGTATGTATGTACATATGTCTGTATAGTGAATATTGTCGTTTATGAGTCACTTTTAACTATGTTGTAACCAAATAATATCACATATGTTGTTGGAAAGAATAAAATGTTTACATATAAGTAATTTTCACGAACATAAGACTATGCCAAACTACCACGTGCAGGCTAAAATATGACTTTTAAAAAGCCTTTTGAACCGATTTATATCACTAAGACTTATTCTATATTAACTAAGTCCTATTCAAAATATCATTTGCCTTTCTTCTTGTTTTATATTTAATTCATTTATTATTTAATTAGTAATTTAGTCTATAGGTCTTTAATTTTGTTTTCATTTCTACTCATTCTACTTTTTCTAAAAGACTAAATTTAAATCTTAAGTTTTTTAAAAGATTCGATTGAGTTATTATCTTTCTTAGACTCAATGTGATTTATGTTAAATTGATATTAGTGTTATTTGAAATGTGTTATGTGTTAAAATATAGGTTTTCTACGTGTAAAAAAAAATAGGTGATTTTTTTCATGTCAAAATTTGAATGATTTTTTACATTAAAACTTCTTTAATTTTAACAGACACGTCTTGTATCAAGACTTCAATTTTGACACATAGTATCTTCTAAATGACATTAACATTAATTTAATGGATGAACCACATTGAGTATTTAAAAAAAATAGAAACTATTTGAGTAAAAGTTAGATATCTCAAAACAAATCAATGAGCTAAATATAAAAATCAAATTGCTAATTAACCTTTTACCTAAATTATCTGAAAAGGGATTGCTTCTCAATTTAAGAAATATACACAACAAATTTTTCATTAATCATACATGGTCAACTATGATTTTGTTTGATTTTAAGTCCATTAAGATAACACTTAGATTTATTATTATATTAAAAATATCAGTTAAATATATTTTTAATTCCTATATTTGATGAGAAATCATTTCAAATTTTAATACATTTTAACCTTTCAAACCTTTAAAAATAAATATATATAATCCACATAACTCAAATACATTAAATTTGTAATATATCAAACAACGTTGTTTACATTTAAGTTCAAATATCAATAAAAAATACAGTAAAATACGTAAAAAAAATAATATCATTGCATTAAAAGATTATATTAATTCATTTCTTAGTTTTAAAGACTAAAATATATCAAAATTTAACACAATCAATTTAACCTTAAAATTATGTGATGGTTTTATATTTAAAAATTATCTCTTGAAATTAAATATATTACATTTAGTCTCATCGTGAAAAGATATGAACCTATATTGAATATCGCTTAAACAATTTCAAAAGTCAGTCTTAAATATTACTTATTATAATTAATTCGTCATTTTATACTATCTTTAAACTCGTTATAGAACCATGTACACAAACACAATATACAGCATTTGCCAGTGTTGGATGAGACTGTTTGTGGTTTCTCTTTGACGGCTTTAAGGATCTATCAACAGTGTCTCAACTCTCAGCAGGTAGCATTCTCATCTTACAACTATACTTGCTCATTCCTTTTCTTTAACCACTCTAACTAGGGTTTCTGACTTTTCAACAACAGATATTTTAAGGTCAAATGTTTTATACTTGAAATAAAACCCATGTTTTTTTACTATTTCAGCTTATATTAATTATCTTTTGAATCAATCATTCTTTAATATGAAAAAGATACTACAAGTTATAAATATTTAATTCCCTATATAATAAACAATTTAAATGATAACAATAATTAATGATATTATAATATACTGGTGAAGAACACGAAGTTGGGTCCATAGGATTTCAATTTGAATCTGCAAATGAGCAAAGCTCCATTGGTGCACTGGATGTACGATCTGAATTAACTCTGCCTGCTCACAGGGTCCTGCTTCGTACACATAATTTTGGTGTATTATGAAAAGAATAAGGTATATAAATCAACAAAAATATTTAAAGGACAAAAATGTAATTTACCTTTTTATATATTTATTGTTTTTTATTTAATCTTTAATTCTCTTATAACAAACATCAACTCCAACATAGATTTAAAACTAGTTATTACTGAAAAATAAAATATGCTACTCTTTTTGTTTGTTTTCACAAAAATAAAATAAATATGTTAATTATATACTATGTTATGATAGAAATTTACTCTTAAGTCTATGGAAGATATATAACATCAATTAAATCTGAGTCTAATCATAAAAGAAATAGACATCATTCTTTAATTAAATCTTTAAAATAATGAATTATAATTAATCTTTATATTTACATTATGCTCTATATTTTTATTTCTATTTAATATAATATAATTGATCATCACCATCGTTTATCTTACAACATTTATCTTATAGTAATAAAAGAGAAGATACACTTTCAATTGAATTTATGTTGGGATTCATTGTGCAACCATAAAGTTGAAGTGGTAGTGATATGGCCTAAAAGTTTCAAAGAACAACTCAATCAAAATATTAAACTCATATAATAAAAAGGTAAAGTAAAAGAATTAGCAAACTTAATCATGTATTTTATGAAAGGTTAAATTTCATGTGATTAAAGAAACTAACAGTTTCTATCTTTGTTGAATTTTATGTAAACTTTTGCAGCATATAACTTTCTAGGGTTATTCAATATAGTCTCAATTATTGGTCCTTATTGAATAGAGAACTAAGAAATTGGTCCTGTTATCTGCCACAGGTGGCAGAGTTATCAGGTAGAAGAACAAACAGGTTAAACATATAGGTTTTCTTTTAATACATTCAATAGTTTTATATCTTTAAAAATCAAAATAAAAAATAATTTAAATATATATGTCCTCTTTAATTATTTAATACACATTTTAAAGATATTCATGACACAGCAATTACATACTTTAGAGTAAATAATACCTGAAATATTATAATTAATTCTAAAAATATTATCTCAAAACACGAAGTTATATATATTATTAGTAACCAGTCACTATATATAAAAACTTTACGAACAATATGTCATGAAGATACCCTTTCCATCATCAAATTTTTAAGAAAATTGCTACATGAAAAGAAAATAGTTTTCATTTAAAAGTAAGATGGATTAAGCAGCTAGGTAAACACGCACACAATTTATTTTCTTTTGGACTTAAAACATGGATATGCATATGAACTCAAAAATCACTATAGTATATATTTCTTGAGTTCATTTGAATTAATTTCCAGATAATATTTATAAACAAAAAATGAAATAAACATTTTGAAAGAAAATTATGCAGAACTTTTTTTTTCTCGTTTCTTTTTTAAAATGATTTAACTCATCCATGAACTAATTAACTTTAAAAAAAATTATCCCTCTGTTCAATGATCAGCCAAAATGTTACTGCTAAAGATCAACCAATAAGCTTGGATCAGTTGTATATAGCCTTCTTACACATAAATAAATAAATATATATATATATATATATATATATATATATGAATATAAAAATGTTATTCAAGTAGACAGCATGATTGCTGAATGGCATGTGATGCAGCCAAACTCTTGGATAAGACATGTAAAGGGCCTGAGACAAAGTAGCAGCAGAGATCTTTTGGCAATTGAATTATCAATACTTTGTACTCATCTACATTATAATTTATTGAAATATCTTTACACCTTGCTCTTCAACATGGCTAGTAGTATTAGAAATTCAAAAACTGTATAAATATTTGGATTTATTCAATAAGTATTTGGACTATTTAAAAAATTTAAACTACTTCTTAGTTCAGTAATTGATTATTTAGTTTTTTTTAAATTAAATTCCTAGTTTTTTAAACATTCACAAATAACAGATTTATTGAAGCTCTGTCAAGTTGGTATATAAATTAATTTCAGATAGCAATTACGTTTTTTTTTGTTTAATTTAAAGATCAACTAAATTCTTTTAATTTAAAATCTTTTGAAAATTGTTAACCAGTTCATATATAATACATTAAAAAGGCCACTTAACTTGAGTTCACAAATTGAAAGTGATGTGACAGGAGGAATCTTTGATTTAGAGAATGATAAAAATTGTACTTTTAAGAGTATCTTATTCTATAAAAAGAAAACATGAAATTAATATAGTTGTAATCTTAAAACTATAAACAACATATATATTATTTCTTTATTTGGTGGATTGTAGAATTAATGAAAAAATGCTATAAGTAGAAATAAAGTTATGTTGGCTAGATTACTGAATCAAATACTCTGTGCAGACACTGCTCTACATGTAGTTTGTTGTGAATTGAATGATAGAGATAATAGAATGATTGAGTTTCCATGCACACACATATAATATGATTGAGTTTCAATAGATGGTGGTCGAATCATTACACTTCACATGCATCACTAGTAAGTAATCAATGCTGAGATTTCAGTTTTGTTGAGATGTATGGAATCGCTCTGTATATTGTTATTATTGGATACAAACAAAGTCTTGTATAGAATAAAAAAAATTAGATATGAGTTTATATATATATAGATATTTTTATTAGTAAAAAATTTTTTAGAATGATATTAAAAACAAATTCGTGAGAACTTAGTTCAAAATGGACAATATCTTAACTGATATAGAGATATGTGTATATCGAATCTTTCCAACAATTATTTTTTGTGTGTATATATTCTTGTGCATCTCCCAACATTGAAACCGTTTACTGGTACCAATTTACATGCATTTGATGAAGAAGGAGAGGGGATCCAGAGAAAGAAATGAACAAGAAAGTTACCTTAACACGTTATACAAATAAATTAATCAAATTTGTCCATGACAAGCTGTAAATTTGTTCAAAAATCTTTTACATACTGCTTAATCTAATGGAGGTGCAGTTATATAGACATATATGATCGAATATGTGGATGTGGATGTTAGATGCTCGTATAAAATATGTGTTCCTTATATTATTGTTTGTTTGGAACGAGAATATAATATTTATACACATTAAACTTTCTATAAAAGATTTAGAAACTTAGTTATGTTTTTAAAAAAATATATAATAAATAGTTTTGAAATGAATGAAGTAGTGAAATGTTTAATTATTTAAGCTTAGTGAAAATCTTTATTTATTAAGGTTGTTTCTTAAACATTTTGATTTTATATAAAAAAAAATCTTATTTTCTGAGGTGATTTAAGACTTGATTTTTTTTTAATTGGAGTTCTATAGACCATGATTTCTATTTTACATTTTTGTGAGTTTCAGGATGCATCATCATCTCCTAAATTTCATATAATTTCATTTGTAACATAAGTTGAATTAGTTAGGACCATATAAACACAGAATAATTCTCTTTACATGGATTAAATTTTTTTGGATGGTTCAATAATTATTTAATATATAATGATATTATATTTAGAATACGAGTTTATATCTAATTTATTTTCAAAAAATAAGTTTATAAATCAAAATTTATATTCATTCATATTCTATAAATTGACTTTATTATTTTTAATCAATATTAAATTTTCATCAAAAGTATTCGTATCTAATAATAGAAATTACAACAAAAACAAAACAAAAATACAAATAATTCAATTTCACTTCCATTGACAATAACAGACATACCTTATTGCCCAAACGGTCTTATGATTGTGTATAACTTGAATCTATAATCTATTTTGTTCTTTTCTGTAAACTATTCAAATCAACCTTAAATTTGTTAAATGTTAGAGGAAGAAGAAGTTGTACTTACAATTTCTTTCATCATCTCTTTTAATTTCTCATTACTAGGTTAACTTTATATCTGTAAATATAAAAACGAGTTATCTTTTTGAGTTAACTTTTAATGAGAATGTTAATCCTCACTTTTGCTAGGTAGACCTGATTAATGTATTTACGAACTACAATGGAACCTCGATAGCATGAAAAAATTAAGAGTGAGGTTCAATGCAAAAAATTATGGATCAATTTTCAATATAAAGGTTGTTGGTGCAATTTCTGTCTCATATATAACAACATTGTTAGTGTTCATGAATGTTTGAGTTGATGATACTTTGACAATATTTTTTTGACAATATTTTAACATCATCTACGTATTATTTTGTGATTGGTTCAAAATTACTTCACAGTCAATAATAATCAACATAAACACCAACATGGACCAATAACATAATGACACATAGATAATGTTAAAATGTTGTCAAAAGAATGTCGTCAAAGTATCATTATCCATGCAAATTATATGCTATATATGTTAGTGACCATTTTAACCAATTTGTTACCTTTTTTAAGCTAATAAATTTGTTTTACTGAAATTGAAAAAAATATTATAAATAGAGTTATTATTTGTCTTCTTCTTTTATTATTATTTTACTCGTATTATTATTATTATTATTTTCATTTGTATTTATCTTGATTTTAATGTACATCTTTAATAAGAAAAAAAGAACACAAGATTGAAGAGTTAAAATGAATTAAAACATACCTAAACTTTATAATTCTAAAGCGGTAAAGAAATAGAGAAATTTGTGAATGAAGATAGATACTTTGTATGACTGAAGAAAACAGTGGACCATAAATATTTCTGAAAAAGCTATAAATTCCTGAAAAGGGGGACAAATTGTTCTTTCTCAATAAAATTTGGATCAAAACATGTCTCGGATATTTTTTAAATTAAATAATCAAAATAAAATTATCAAGATAAAAAAATATTAATCACCCACAAATTGTTTTAATCGCATAAAATTATTATTTATTTAAATTTGTGATATCAAAATTATTTTATAAAATGAGTTTTGTAATTTAAGGAAACTTATATGAATTTATTTAGTAAAAAATAAATTTATTTATATTATTTGAATTATACTTTAAAATTAAAGTTGTATATAAGTTAAATAATTTTATTTAAATTTAAAAAAGAAAAGGAAAATATCTTTTAAGTACTAAAACAATTCCTACATATTTTTTTGTGTGGGTGTCCACTGGACAATAAGACAATTTTTTTTAAAACCTATGTTTATTTAGTGTTACATTTTAATTTTGGATAAATAAAGTTCATTGTAGAAATACAAATAATTAAATATAGAATCATGGATGCATTTATAAATTTGATTTTACCAAGAGGAAGAAATAAAAACAAGAAATGAAAAAAAAAAGGAGTGGGAGGTGAATCTTTTGCTTCTTTTTTAGTAATAATGAAACAGTGAATGATAAAAATTTGGCGCTCAACACACTGAAACCATGGAAAGGTATCGTACATGGCCCATGACAATGATCATTCCTTGGCACCCATTCCAAAGCTCTTCTTCAATTTCACATTTTCTTTTCTTAATTTTCTATAATTTAAATTCGTTAGGTTCTAATTCTTTTAATTCATTTTTTCAATAATTTTTTTATTAACTCTTTCAAGCCACTCTCCTTATAGTACATGCTTTTGTTAGGTCACTCCACAAATTACAAAATAATAATAATAACGAGTTATCAGTGAATGTAAGATGATAAATTTATATTTTTTTTTCTTTCTATATTTTGTTTAACTATTTTTTAATATAGAATTCAAATTCACACTTAAATCTCCTAACTTAATTTTGATGATTTATATTTGAGTTATATTATGAGACATTCTAAGTACAAATTTTAGCTCATTTATATTTTTAAACAGATTATTTTTTACATTTTTTTAATTCTTTAACATTTATATTATTAGATTGTTTGCTTTATCACATTTTTTTTCATTTTATAACTTTTGTATTTTTAAAATTATTTCTTTTCTCAACTTTTAAATATCTTTTAATATAATATATTAATTAACGTAAAAAAAATACAAACAAACACATAATGTGTAAATCCATATTTAAAACTAATTATAAATACAAAGTTTACTTAATAAAAATACATAAATATAAGATAATATCGATTGAAAATAATTTAAAAGTGAATCTAAGTATTAGATAAAAATAACAAAGTTATATAAAATATAAGAAAGAACATTCATTAATAAATTATTTTATATTTTTTATATTAAAAGTGCTTTCAATTTCTTAATTGAATAAATATCTTCCTAATTAATCCTTTCTTCAAAAGAAAAAAAAATGATATTAAATATACACTTGAAGAAAAACACTCCATATGAAAGAGGGATTCGCTCTTGAGAAGAAGATAATCGAAAACAATCAAATAATAAGTTTGGAGTGAAAGTGATATCAATTTTT
Source organism: Vigna angularis (assembly GCF_016808095.1). Lineage (NCBI taxonomy): Eukaryota > Viridiplantae > Streptophyta > Magnoliopsida > Fabales > Fabaceae > Vigna > Vigna angularis. The sequence continues at coordinate 32,955,321 of NC_068977.1, read as the reverse complement.
TTTATGTGAATTGGACTCAAATTCATTTATATAATCTCTTCCTAGTAAATCATTCTACCATAAAAAAACATCAGTATCACCACTTGTAAGGAAAATAATTTTTAAAAAGATTTCATTGTTTTCCAATTCTTAAATTTAATAAGCTTTCTTTATATCAAGATGTATTTGAGTTATATTTGAATTCAAGATGTTTTTATATCAATTTCACATGACTCCTATGAGAGCGATTATGTAAATAACCGGTATCATAGACGCTCATACATTAAATTGAAAAGATGTGGATATCTAGCACCCTTTTAGGGTTCGGTTTTAATTTAACTCAGGTCAAAAACATCATATGACTTCAATTTTTGATAAATCGAGACCTATATATTCATGAAAATTGAAAAATTGCTACTACATCTTTTTATGCTTCGATTTTGTTGAAACCGAAGTCTAGGAAACGAGTTAAAAACCTTTTTTATACTAATAATATAAAAAATTTAATTCATATAATTGAAACTATGAAGACTAAAATCATAGTTTACAAGATTCAATTAAGCTTTAACTTTGATCGTACAAGAGGATTTAATATTGAATCATATTATATTTTCGGCAAAAAAAAAACAAAAGATCTAAAGATATGCACTCTTTCTACCTTGTTTGCTAGCGGAGTTTTAACAAATTAAGAAAAATGACATTACTATTAAATTAGCAGTATTTAAAATAATGAAACTTGAAAGAGTGGAATATTTATAATGTTTGTTCCTAAAGTTTGGGTGCAATGGATGAAAAGTAGAAACATAGATCTCAGGATCAGCTTGTGTGAACATAATTGTATCCAAAAATGATTTCGTGGCATAATCAATTGCCATGCTTTTCCGAAAAGTCAGACCAACAAGATCAAACCTTAATTAAGTTATTGATTTTGTCTGCTAGCTGATCTGGTAGCATAATCAAACGCTATTATCAATTCAGGTGAGGCACAGTATATTCTAAGTCACAAAATCACTGGTTGTTAAAATTACATTGATGTTGTTATTAAAAATAAATGAACAAAATAAAGCGACATAGGATTTTCAAAACGTTTTCTAGAAATGTTGTTTTAAAATTGAATATATTGTGTGTTTATTTTGGCTATATGAGTGTTGTCTGGTAGGGAAGGAAACATGAATAAAATGGTATGTTAGGATGTTGAAAGGAGGGAGAAATTGAAGGTAGGGGAAGCACATGGAATATATAATGGTTTTGGGCAGAAAATTGTCACTTTTCCAAAAATATAGTAAACAAATGTCCTTTAGTAGTAAGGACCACAGAACAGTAACAGAAAGAGGAATGAGAAGCAAAGTGATAGGAAGAAGAAACGAAAGTGAACAGTTTCGGTTTTGGCTGTTTCGGTTGTGGAGAGAATGAATATGACTGACTTAGTAAAAAAGTGGAAAAAGAAAAAGACACAAAACTCCATCACTGTACCAACAAAACAAAGCCACCCCATTGATCGATAAAACTTTGAACCGTTGCTTTCATCACTGCAAAAAGACAATGCTAACAGAAGGAAGCAAAAAGGCCTCACTCACACACTCTTTCTCTTCTTCTTCTCTCTCTCTCTTTCCTTTTCTCTTCACCACGTATGCATGCAATTCCCTCTTTCTTTTCCTTCCCTTACTTCCAAAAGTGGGAGCATCTCAATCTCACTTACCTCATTATCTTCATCCACCACCATATATAGACAGTACTACCATTTCATTTTTCACTTCTCTCTCTCTATATATTATCATTTTTATGCTTTATATAATAATAATTATAATAATTGTACAAGTAGTACACATTATTATCAGCTAGCTGTAGCACTTCAATATCTGGCATATCAAAGGTTCACTTCTCCTGCTCAAAAATAGACATGGAATCTGAGAGGCCTAACACTACTATTGAGACCTACGAACACCAACACCAACTACAACAAGAAGACGATGACGAGGAAGAAGAAGAAGAAGAAGAAAACAATGAGATCCTCAAGAGAAGAATCTCCAGCCACCCTCTCTATGGACTGCTGGTTGAAGCTCACCTCGACTGTTTGAAGGTTCCTTCTCTCTTTTCCTTTCAACTCCTTCCTTCTTACTAATTCTGTTTACTGTTTTCAACCTCCACTTTGTGTTTCATCACTGTATGCCATATATCATGCTTGATTTCTCAGAAAAGTAATTGTATCAAACTGTAAGATGTGATTCCAAACGATATGCTTTTTTTTTTCCATTCGAATGTGAGTCAGTGTTTAAGAGGGAACTGTTTTCTCTTGCCCTTTCGAAGGACTCTTTCATCCCTTCTTGGATCATGATAAATGACCAAGGATTATCTTTCGGATCGAGTTCTTTTCTTCCAATATAACATAGTGAATGGAGCAGATTCGTATATATATATCTGCAGGCTGAAGTTCAACTCCGGTTTGGCCAAACTGGTTAATTTTATAATTAAATTGTATCTTAAAAGTTGTGATTATATGAATGATTTAAAGGTCCGATAAAAAGTGGAAAAAGTAAGTTTACTCCCCAAATCCAAACCCAGCAGATTTAAACATTTATCGGTGATAAGTGGGTAGATTATGTGTGAGTCGTTGGTTATGCATGTCTTTTTGTGTGTGTTGGTGGGTGAAGTAGTTCACATAGAAAACCAAAAGCTTGTCCGCATCATTTGAAACGAATACTGACCTTTCTTGAAAGTGAAGTTTTTCTTATCATCAACCGCTTTACCGATTGATAAACAGTGGACCGATTAACTTGTTGCTGCACATTGTGTACAAAAGATATCAGGAAGATCAAAGGATCTTCGTTCTTTTAATTTAAGCACGAACCTTTAAAGATAATGGTTTTAGAACTTTTGTTCAGGTCGGTGACATTTCCAACCTGCAGAGAGAGCTGAAGATAGATCAGATGCAAGCAACAGAGAAGCAAAACTTGGGCATGTTCAGCCAATCTGAGCTCGATCTCTTCATGGTAAGACTAACACAACACACTCTCTCACTTCCTCACCTGTTTGGCTTGGTTTACACAAACATCAATGTATGTATGTATGAATGAATGCTTTTATGGGATATGATGATGAAGTACCGTACGAAAAGTCAGTCAAATATATAACCTAACACATCATGTGGGAACTGAATTATGTTAATTTTGATGGACACTTCATGGTTGCCTAAAGCATGTGCTTCCTGCTTGAAAGATACTACTCTCAGAAATGCTCATAGTTTTTTGTTCCAATTCCATGACTGTGACACTTTTTCCTATCTCTCTCTGTGTTTGTGCTAGCTAGTGTTCAGATGCTATCTTTTCACATTTACTTTAGGCCGCAAAGCTCATTAGAGTATGGTTATTACTCACCGTATAATTGTCATAACCACCACTTATATTTTTCTCATCAAAACTTGTCGTAAAGATTTTATTTTCCTTGAATTCTCCACACCTGTCTATGTTTCGGGCTTAGATTTTATATGTACTTACCTTTACAGTATTAGTTAATAGAAAGAAATGATGAAAAATGGATGAATATAAGATTAAAACCAGTAATTTTTACACAAGATGAAAGTAATGATTAAACTTTTTGAAGGTGTTAGGTCTAATGGTAAAACTTTGAATAGAGAAAATGGTAGGTGAAGGTAGCAGTATCCGAAGAGTGTTGATAATCCAACATATCATAAATGTGGAATGCAATGGTTGCATTAAATAATAGTGAGAAAAGTTCTGGGATGAGTTTGTGAAAAAACTTTATGACACAAGTAGTATCACTTTGTTATACTCCTTTGAATGGACTGCACACCATCTCTTTGAATTGCTCATTTTTAGGAGACATATTAGACCCCACACTTCAACCTACATATACTTCTCCAAACTTTTATCATTCTTCAAACACTTTAGATACAATATATATATACACTTTAGGTAAGCATTGCTCATTACCAACTCTGAGTGTGTAAAATGTTGATGGATGCAGGAAGCATATTGCTTGGCACTTGGGAAGCTTAAAGAAGCAATGGTGGAACCACAACAGAAGTCCATGGCTTTCATAAACAACATGCATTCTCAACTTAGAGAGATCACTAACCCAACTTTGCCTGCACCTTCTTCTGAGCCTGCACCACCTTCTGCTTCTTCTAGTCACTGCAAATTCTCAATAAATTAGCAACAATTTACTTTTTCATGCATGCATCACACTTTTATATTATTATATATTTCCCACCTATATATATAGCTACCTTATTAATTAAGCCTTCCATTATTATCATATCCCTGCTTAATTAAACTCTACCTCACATAAATATATAAACTAACAGTTATTATTATGTATAGATATTATTGAGGTTTATTAGAATCTAGTGTCGGTTTATTTCTTTTTAGATTTTCCATAAAAATATGAATCTAGTTTAGAGATATCAAGGTTCGTCTATACCCGATGAGACATTTACTTTAGTAAAGAATTTTTATTAAAAAAAATTGCAACAATTCAGATCATAACATTAGTATACACGACCATAATGTTGTTTTAACGAGTATCTTAACCAAAGTGTAAATCAATTAAACAACAGTTATTCATTGTTAGAAATTACCATGAAAAATATTGCTGAGTTTTTTTTATCCTTTTTTTTATTATTTTAGTTTATTAATTTATAACTAGGGCTATAAAGAAAACTAATTAATTTACTAATGATATGTCTGGTGATAATTATTATTATTATTTTTTGAAAAATAACAACTTCTTTAAAAATAAAAACAGTTTTTACAAGAACCAAGAGATTATTTCTTCAAATCAGTTATAATTACACCTATACTAAATTATAACCTTGGTAATATTGTCATTTGTTTATCTAGTTCCCAATTATTATAACTCCAAAAGTGTTAATTAGCACTATTTCAAATATTAGTAGTTTTATTATTTAATTAGAAATATTATTGTAATTATTAAAGAATTTAAGATTAAATTAACTAATATTGGAACTATATGTATGTGGGAAATGTACTACATAAAACTTATAATAAAAAAAGGTTTAACGAGATCTATGTTATTGAGACAGAATCGTCTCAAATAGATTTTTGTATTTTTTTTTTATTTTAATTACGTTATTTTTTTTAAAATTGAGTCAATTTTAACCTTATATTAAATTCAACGAACTTTGTATCTAAGATTACTTACTGTGTAATTTTTAATGACAGTTACCTGTAATTTAATTATTTTAAATTTTAAAAAACTATCATCAACCACAGTCGTGCCCTGGTTGCATTTCACTAGTTGTGCTCTTCCATTCATCGTCATTATGAAATTAAGATTTGATCGCAAGAAAGAGAAAGACATAAAGAACTGGTGGAAGAACATAAGTTCGTTCTCCTGGGAACCCTAATTTTTCTTCCGACTTCTTGTACTTTAGGGGTTCTGTAATTTCTGGGGTTTTGTGAAGCAGGGATAGGAAAGTCTCGATCTTTGATCGGTTTTCGTCGATGGAGGGAGAGGCTTGTTCCAAGAGAGAGAATACTTGGAAATAATGCACATTGTATGGGAGCCTTTGAGATTTCCGAGCCAGAAAGACTCCAAGACCTGGAGAAGAACTCCATGGGTTCACGTGGTGTCGATTTTTTTATCTCTTTATTTATAATGATTATTTTAATAATATGAGCAAATAATGATATAGCAATTAATCCAGTGTAAGATAACGGTGATCCAGTGTAAGATAAGGGTGATGCAACTATATAGTTATATAGTTTTAGGGTGATTTTGTTGTGTGTAATATTCTTCTTTTTGGAAAACTTTGATTTCATTAGTTTAGTTATATGACTATTTATATGTAGTACATACTTGTATAACCGTAATATAATATTTGTATCCTAATTTTTTTCTTAATAATTATCATATCTATGATGTTTTGTTTAGTAATTTTACACTGTTAAATGGAAGGTTAGATTACACAATGTAAAAAATAAAAATTAAAGACTATAAACTAATATGTAACGTATTTTTAATATCGTTGACACGTTACCAAGAGAAAGAACCTAATTAAATCAATTTTAAAAAAAATTAAAAATTAATTGAAAAAGAAACAGAAACCTATTTAACCAAAATTGAGACTAAATAACTGATTAAACTTAAAGAAAAATACTAATTAGAATTATCATGTACGTGATCTAGACCAATCCATATTGTGCCTCTGTTGACAATGCAAAAATTCAAAAGCGATTAAAGTAAAAAAAAATGGACTAAAATATTGAGAATAAATTATTTAATGTCTCATGTGTTAATCATAGAAATATTACCTACTCAACATAATTTAATTTAGGTTTAATGTTATCAGAAGTTCTTCTTTTTGTCCAAAATCTTAAATAGATATTTTTTCTTTTCAGCGTATTAATTGGGTCCTTTTTATTGTTAATTTGATTCAATTAGAGGTCTGCCGTCAAATTCAGCAAACGGCCGTTTAATAATGGGTAACGTGACATGCTCACTTAAATGTGTAATGACATGTGGCATTAAAATCGATTTTTGTTTTAAAAAAAAATTAAGGAGAGAGGTGATATCAGATGGAGTGAAGGGCAAAGGTGGAAAAATTAAAAAATTTTAGTGAGCATCGCGCTAAGCTACGTCTCCACGTCGTTGACGCTCGTCGAAGAAACAACCCTTTCGGTGACGGTTCCGAGCGCGGAGATGGAGTCGTTGAGGCAGTCTAGCGCGTCACCGATGACGGAACTGCAGACGTTGATCGCCTTCTGCAGATGCGCATCGTGTTCTGCATTGGCACGGAGCTTGGAAGGGAAGTTGGAGAGCTTGGAGAGCTCGTCAATGGCGACGCATAGCGAGAGCTTGAAGAGGAGCTCCGGGTCGGTTGTGTTGGATTCCGGCAACGAGGATATGGTGGAAAAATTAAAAATTTTTAGGGTTGTCACCTTTAATTGGGGGAAAATATTGGGGGAAAGGTTGTTATTAGTACGGTTCGTGTGAAGGGGAAAAATCGCGTTGTATGTTCGATTGCCCATTACATATGCGGTGGTAGAAGGAGAAAACCCTTGATTTTTTGTTCTTCTGTCATTATTATTCTTCTGCTCTTTGCTGCTTACTCACTCTTTCTTCTAATGTCTAGAGTGATTCTTTCTACCATTTTCTTTTCTTGTACGTGGATTTCTGCTAATAGGGTTAGTCGGAAAGGGAAAAGAGGAAAATTTCTTTGGATTTTGAAGTCTCTGGTTTCATGTTTATTTCTAAAGTATAGCTTGTGAGGTTTTTTCTTTTTATGAGTGGAGCAGGTGCAGGATGGGTTTCAACTTATCAAAATTCAAGAATGAGCCTTGCAAATTCAGGGGTTGGAGAAAGATAGGGAAAGTTTTGATCTTTTTGGGTGCAGATAAACAACTTTTGCTGTTACCCATTTAAGTTGAAAGTCTTAATTCACATTAATTGGTGTTTATGATTGATAAAAGCTATTAAAGTGAAAAGATTGATTTTTTGATAACGTCTTAACACTTTGGTTGTTTCTGCAGTTGTTTACTCCAAATTTTTGGCCAATGGAACACAGTTGGAAAAGAAAGTCTCCAAAAAATGAAGACTCACTTGAATGACTTTTCTCTGGATGACCTTAATGAAGATCTCTTAGAGAGGGTGCTTTCATGGCTACCAACTTCCTCCTTCTTCCGCCATACTTCTGTCTGCAAGAGATGGAAGTCAGCTGCTGCTTCTGTGAGTTTCAAGCTTGCCTGCTCACAGAAGCCCTAAAAAGTTTTAATTTTTCCACCTTTGCCCTTCACTCCATCTAGTATCACCTCTCTTCTTAATTTTTTTTAAAACAAAAATCAATTTTAATGCCACATGTCAATACACATTTAAGGGAGCATGCCACCTTACCAATTATTAAACTGCCGTTTGCTGAATTTGACGGCAGACCTCTAATTGAATCAAATTAACAATAAAAAGGACCCAATTGATACGCCGAAAAGAGAAGAGATCTATTTAAGATTTTGGACAAAAAGAAGGACTTCTGGTAACATTAAAACTTTAATTTATCACAACAAGTCCTTTTAATAAAGGTGCGTGTACTGTGAAAATGATGATATTATGGAGTAAAGAGTATAAAATTGATTTTATAAACTTAAACTATAAAATATAGACTTAATTAAATTTGAAATTCTCACAACATTGTATACTTTTAATTGGGCATGTATTAATTTTTTTTTCTATTGAAATTAATGCTATATGTAATGTTTTAATGATTATTTCTCTCTCTAAGAGTAATCAAATCAAAGAATTTTGAACCTAATCACAAATAAGTCTCTTAAAAAGATATGTGTACAAGATAGAGTTTTCTTGGAACCTTTTTTACTATTTGCTTTTATACTTTCGGCTTTGTTGACTCAAACTATTTACATTCTGAAAAAACCCTGAATGTAAATCTTATGCTTAGCTGTTGTAAATTTGTCAATAGAGGTATTAAGTCTTATCTTGACAAATTTAGCAATGATATTGGTTAATGTTTGGAGAAGTTTCATAACAAAGAATATTTAGAATTTATTTGCTTGTGAAATGATACTTGAATTGAATGTTAACATAAAAAGAATTATAGCTTATTAAATTATAGTGAAAAAAAAATTGAAATTAAAAATCTCAACTTTTTTTTTTGTTTTTAAATGGTTCAAAACAAAATTCAAAATCTTCTTCTATTTTACAATTTATTTATTATTTACACTATAAAAGAAAACCAAGCATCTACAAAAAAAATAATAGAAAAAGGAAAACATATAAGACAAACAAGAAGCCGAAAAGCAAAAATAATCAAGTTAAAACATACTCTTCTTACCTTTTTCTTTCTTTATGTTAGAAAAACAACAGAGGAGAAAACAAAACACTATTCTGGTCCTAAGAATAAAAAAAAGGATTTTTCTTTCTTTACCGATAATTTTTTTCTCTATAAGAAATTATCAACGTGCCCCTTTTATAACACAACATAATCAATTTAAAATTATACTCTAAAATATATAATTTGATATATTTCTTGTAAAATATAATATTAAAGAATTACAGTATATCGCTGGAAAAATAAAAGATTAAGATTTAAATTAATAATGATAGTTATATAATTGGTAAAAATGTCATCTTAAATCCAATATTTCTAAGCAAATTGTCTAAAAATGTTATAACAAAAGATAGCAGAATTATGGAATGCAGCATTGTCCTCATGTTAGAGAACATCATAAGGTTGAGTAAGAATAGAAACATCTTCGCACTTTTTCCCCCTAAAATGAAGAGTAATCACTATTTCAAATATTAGTAATTTTATGATTTTGGAGTTTGGAGATGACCAAACATTTAAACAAATGAACTAATTCAATTAAATTACCAAGCTGTTTGAAAGCCAGAAAGGAAAAGAAAAAACTTCTTAAATGTGTAACATTTTTTCATCACATAGACCCTATATATAAGTAGTGACAATATTCATATCCCAAAAGACCAGAAAGAGTTTAAATATTATATTTCTTCAAGTTTCGATAGTTATAATAGTTTATAAATAAGAAATAATACAATCCAAAACTTTAAAGAGAATTCAGTCAAATACTTTAGGTTAAACCAACATAGCTTTATAGATAAATAAATGACAACCATAAATTTTTTTGGTATATTTGGAGACAAGGAAAATCTTTTTCTTGATTTCATTTTAGGGGAAAAAATGCAGATGGCTAAACTCAAAGCTGTTTTAAGTAGACTAGCTTAGGCATAAGAAGTGATCATAAATTAAAATGATTTTCTTTACTAGCAAAAGCAAACTTAATTACATTAAATGAACTTTAAATTTTTATTAATTAATTTAAAATATTCTCATAATTGTTGAAAGATTTATGTTTAACTAATATAGGAACTATATGTGGGAAAATTGTACTTAGATAACACTTATAATAATAATAAAAAATACTAATTAGAATTGTTAAGGACGGATCTAGACTAATCATGTTGTATCTCTGTTAACAATGCAAATATTGGAAGGAAATTAAAGTTAGTTCTTACATGATATGGTGATATATCTCATGAATCACTTGCATGTATCCTTATATATTTAGTTGCGGACATCAACCTATTAGTCGATTGTTTCTGTTTAATAGTTTTATTTGATTGGTTTTCATTTACAGTACAATTATATATATATATATATATATATATATATATATATATATATATATATATATATATATATATATATATATATATATATATATTTATATTTATATTTATATTTATATGTAAGAAGGTTATATACAAAAGATGCAAGCTTATTAGTTGCTCTTTAGCAGTAACATTTTGGCTTATCATTTATCACCCTTATATTTGAGGGATTAAAATAGTTTTTTTTTTAAATAATTAGGATCTAATTTTTAATTTTATATAATAAAAAACCAAAAACATATTTAACTTTACTATTTATATAAATACCATTTATTTCAAGTCATAACTTGGTCTTTGGGAGCCGAATTTTGATCTGATCTCAATTTTATCAAAATACTAGCTTAAGGCAACGACCTTTCCAACGCCGTCGTCCGAAGCGTCTCCTCCTCCTTCCCTCCCTCCCAGCCAACCGCCGCTGCAAAACCCCCGTCGTTGTCGACGCCGACGAGGTTCTCCCCCTCCCTCTCTGTTTCATTTTGTTATCTGTGTGATTTGGGTTCGAATTGATTAACTGTTTCAAGAGAGAGCAGAGCACCTTTCGTTTTGTTTGTTGGGTTCCTATTTGATGGTGGTTTTGGATTTTGGTGCGTTCTGTTTGTCCCTGTAATGGAATGTGAGGTCTCGATTTCTAGGTGCGATTATGTCTAGGTCCGGCAAGAGCTGGTGTTTCTGGTTTGAATGAAGAACATTGGATTCCGATTACTGGTTGTCTGAATCATACTTAGTATGTTTTTAATTGTGGTGGAATGATGTAATATGCTTTATTGTCTTAATTTGATTTCGTTTGAGCTGTGACATTTGTCTACCATTTGCATTTGCTGAAATTTGTTAGGTCTGTTGGGTGATGTGGTTTTGTAATGTGCCTTTCATTTTAAAAAAAAAAGCCGCTCTTACCTGTACATGTATTCTGATGTTATTATTATTATTGTTGCCTTTGAACTTTATTGTTGTTTTGTCTTTGACAAGTTAATTTAATTTACAATTTTTTTTGTGATGCTGAATTTATCACCTGTAAGAAGAGTTTGCTAACTAGATGTGTGGGCACTCTTAATTTTATTTTCAGGTTATGTTTTGATATCCGAAATCTGGGCAGAGTTGATTGCCATTCAGATTGTAACATATAGACAAATAGCGAGAATAGTTTTAGACTCATTTGGGTTTGTGTCCCGATTCCATGAGCATAAGATGGCCAAGACGGTTGACACCAACCTATCTCTCTCAGATTATAAGAACCCAGAAAAACCCAATAAAGGCTCTTCACATTTTCAATGAAGCCAAATCCAGGTACCCCAATTACTGCCACAATGGTCCTGTTTATGCCACCATGATCAACATCCTTGGAACATCAGGGAGGCTGACTGAGATGAGGGATGTGATTGAGCAGATGAGAGAGGATTCATGTGAATGCAAGGATTCTGTTTTTGTGTCTGTTATTAAGACATATGCCAATGCTGGCCAGGTAGATGAAGCAATGTCTCTGTACAAAACAATTCCTCAGTTTAACTGTGTTAATTGGACAGAATCCTTCAACACCATTTTGCAGATAATGGTGAATGAGAACCGGCTTGAAATGGCCCACCATCTCTTTGTTGAGAGCTCTTGTGGTTGGGAAGTGAGGTCTCGGGTTCGAGCATTGAACTTGCTTATGTATGCTCTTTGCCAGAAGAGTCGCTCTGATTTGGCACTGCAGTTATTCCAAGAGATGGATTATCAAAGTTGCTACCCTAATAGGGACAGCTATGCAATTTTGATGAAGGGATTGTGCCAAGACAGGAGGTTACATGAGGCCACCCATTTGTTGTATTCAATGTTTTGGAGGATCTCACAGAAAGGTAATGGTGAGGATATTGTAGTCTATAGAACTCTTTTGGATGCTTTATGTGATGCTGGAAAACTTGAAGAAGCTGTGGAAATTCTAGGTAAAATTTTGAGGAAAGGACTGAAGGCTCCGAAGCGATGTTATAACCATCCTGATCTTGGCCGGTTCTTGGATGGCAAACATATAGAAAGTGCTAAACATGTGATTCATGAAGCTTTAATCAAAGGCTCAATTCCTAGTTTGGCTAGTTATAATGCCATGTCTGTTGATCTGTACACCGAAGGTAAGATAGATGAGGCTGATAAGGTCATCATGGAAATGCAAGACAGAGGCTTTAGACCAACACATTCTATCTTAGAGGCAAAAGTAGCTGCATTGTGCAAGGTTAGTAAGGTGAACGAAGCAATCAAGGTAATTGAGGAAGACATGGTGAAAGTTAATTGTCTACCAACTGCTAGAGTGTACAACATTCTCTTGAAAAGCCTATACAATGTTGGAAATTCTATGACTGTACTCGAGAGCTTGAACAAGATGTCGAACAAGGTAGGTAGTGCAGGTGACAGAGATACTTACGGCATGTTGCTGGAAATGCTTTGTGGTGAGAAAAGGTATGTGGAGGCAAGCCAACTTCTGGAGAAAATGTCAATTAAGTCATACTGGCCCAGTACCAACAGTTACAATTCTGTCATTAAGGGTCTTTGCTCCTTAGGTAGGCAATATGAAGCAGTTATGTGGTTAGAGGACATGATGAGCCAGGGAAAGCTTCCTGAAACTTCTGTCTGGAATTCATTGGCATCTTTATTTTGTAACTCAGAAAAGATTAAAGTGTCTTCTCAGACATTTAGTCGCCTGAGTGGGTTGTGAAATTGTGATTAATAGAATCATGTACCACCAATCTTTTTTTTTTAATTTAAATGCTTCTTTAATAGCTTCAAAGACACCATATTTAGTGTTGATTCAGTTGCTGACTTGACCCTTCGTAACTTGCTCAGTTACCAAGCTTGCATTAACTTTTGACCCAAAAAAACTACAAGCAGGGCATAAGATTGCTTGTGGAATCCCTGTCCTGTTTGCGTGTCCTAGGTTGGATCTTCTAAGTTGCTTTATAGTTTGGCGTTCTTCTCCTACTGATAAGTCCCATATTCTTAAATTTTTTCTTGACTAGTTGCATTGTTTTGGGTAGATTTAAGTTGTTAATTTTTAGTTTTTAGATTAGATTTAGTTTAGGAAGCATTTCAGGTTAGTTTTATAAATTTAGCTTAATTAGGCAATTGTAGTGCAATTTTAGTGTTAGTCTTAGAATTAGTTCTAGAGTAGCCTGGGATTGTGGAATTTTAGTTTAGATATTAGTTTCTTAGTTTGATTACATTTTTAGAAGATAGAATTAAATAGGAATTTAGTTAAAAGATAGTAACCTAGTTTGGTAAATGGATTTAGTAATAATTCATAACTAAGAGTAGACTAGTGTAGCTTAGACTAGATTGCTTAAATAGTCCTGTATAGATTAAAGTTACTTGTATAGTTGTGTTGGGTCATAATTCAGGTTTAGGATAGGAGAATTGTAGGTGCAGTTCTGGTTTTTAGTTCTTAGCAAGATTAACTTAGTGACTTAGCCTAGTCTAGTTTAGGTAGTTTTGAATAGCATGGTAATTCTAACTTGTGTTTTTGTAATTGTAGTGCAGCTAAATGAAATAAGGTCAAGAATGAAATGGTGATCAAAACTAGTCAGCACATACAACTCAGAATTAGCTTGGCAATTATGCAGAGTTGACCAGAGAGTTCACCCAAAGTTGACTTTTTGGAATTGATCTCCAAATGCTATGACAGCTGATGGAAGCCCAAAAGGACATTGATTCACACTTGTGCTGAGTTGTTTTGACGTATAGAAGTGAAAGAAGCTGCTCTAATTAGTCAATTCGTAGAAATGAGCAAATCTTGTGTAGTGAACCAAATAAACCATGGGTTTGAGCTTAAGTAAGATGCTGAATGAAGTCTACACGTCTTGTATAGTTAAAATTGCTAAAATTGATGTTGTGCAGGAGAAGCAAGCTGTTGAGAAGAGCTTAACCAAGGTTGAGAAAGTTGAAACTGCTGACATATTGTGGTAGAAGTTGATTGACCATTTGAAGTCTGCACATGTTGTCAAGATGCTGGAGCTGCTGAGTTATCAACTAATACAAATGTGACCTACAATAGCCAGTAGGAGTCCAAAATACACAACTGAAGATGTTAGAGAATGGAGGATCTATGAGAGAAGAAAGGAAAAACAGAGGACTTAACTGCGAGACAGTTAAGTGGGTTTGGACTTAACTGCTAGACAGTTAAGTGGTGATGCAACTATATAGTTATATAGTTTTAGGGTGATTTTGTTGTGTGTAATATTCTTCTTTTTGGAAAACTTTGATTTCATTAGTTTAGTTATATGACTATTTATATGTAGTACATACTTGTATAACCGTAATATAATATTTGTATCCTAATTTTTTCTTAATAATTATCATATCTATGATGTTTTGTTTAGTAATTTTACACTGTTAAATGGAAGGTTAGATTACACAATGTAAAAAATAAAAATTAAAGACTATAAACTAATATGTAACGTATTTTTAATATCGTTGACACGTTACCAAGAGAAAGAACCTAATTAAATCAATTTTAAAAAAAATTAAAAATTAATTGAAAAAGAAACAGAAACCTATTTAACCAAAATTGAGACTAAATAACTGATTAAACTTAAAGAAAAATACTAATTAGAATTATCATGTACGTGATCTAGACCAATCCATATTGTGCCTCTGTTGACAATGCAAAAATTCAAAAGCGATTAAAGTAAAAAAAATGGACTAAAATATTGAGAATAAATTATTTAATGTCTCATGTGTTAATCATAGAAATATTACCTACTCAACATAATTTAATTTAGGTTTAATGTTATCAGAAGTTCTTCTTTTTGTCCAAAATCTTAAATAGATATTTTTTTTCTTTTCGGCGTATTAATTGGGTCCTTTTTATTGTTAATTTGATTCAATTAGAGGTCTGTCGTCAAATTCAGCAAACGGCCGTTTAATAATGGGTAACGTGGCATGCTCACTTAAATGTGTAATGACATGTGGCATTAAAATTGATTTTTGTTTTAAAAAAAAATTAAGGAGAGAGGTGATATCAGATGGAGTGAAGGGCAAAGGTGGAAAAATTAAAAAATTTTAGTGAGCATCGCGCTAAGCTACGTCTCCACGTCGTTGACGCTCGTCGAAGAAACAACCCTTTCGGTGACGGTTCCGAGCGCGGAGATGGAGTCGTTGAGGCAGTCTAGCGCGTCACCGATGACGGAACTGCAGACGTTGATCGCCTTCTGCAGATGCGCATCGTGTTCTGCATTGGCACGGAGCTTGGAAGGGAAGTTGGAGAGCTTGGAGAGCTCGTCAATGGCGACGCGTAGCGAGAGCTTGAAGAGGAGCTCCGGGTCGGTTGTGTTGGATTCCGACAACGAGGATATGGTGGAAAAATTAAAAATTTTTAGGGTTGTCACCTTTAATTGGGGGAAAATATTGGGGGAAAGGTTGTTATTAGTACGGTTCGTGTGAAGGGGAAAAATCGCGTTGTATGTTCGATTGCCCATTGCATATGCGGTGGTAGAAGGAGAAAACCCTTGATTTTTTGTTCTTCTGTCATTATTATTCTTCTGCTCTTTGCTGCTTACTCACTCTTTCTTCTAATGTCTAGAGTGATTCTTTCTACCATTTTCTTTTCTTGTACGTGGATTTCTGCTAATAGGGTTAGTCGGAAAGGGAAAAGAGGAAAATTTCTTTGGATTTTGAAGTCTCTGGTTTCATGTTTATTTCTAAAGTATAGCTTGTGAGGTTTTTTCTTTTTATGAGTGGAGCGGGTGCGGGACGGGTTTCAACTTATCAAAATTCAAGAATGAGCCTTGCAAATTCAGGGGTTGGAGAAATTCAAGAATGATCTTTTTGGGTGCAGATAAACAACTTTTGTTGTTACCCATTTAAGTTGAAAGTCTTAATTCACATTAATTGGTGTTTATGATTGATAAAAGCTATTAAAGTGAAAATATTGATTTTTTGATAACGTCTTAACACTTTGGTTGTTTCTGCAGTTGTTTACTCCAAATTTTTGGCCAATGGAACACAGTTGGAAAAGAAAGTCTCCAAAAAATGAAGACTCACTTGAATGACTTTTCTTTGGATGACCTTAATGAAAATCTCTTAGAGAGGGTGCTTTCATGGCTACCAACTTCCTCCTTCTTCCGCCATACTTCTGTCTGCAAGAGATGGAAGTCAGCTGCTGCTTCTGTGAGTTTCAAGCTTGCCTGCTCACAGAAGCCCTAAAAAGTTTTAATTTTTCCACCTTTGCCCTTCACTCCATCTAGTATCACCTCTCTTCTTAATTTTTTTTAAAACAAAAATCAATTTTAATGCCACATGTCAATACACATTTAAGGGAGCATGCCACCTTACCAATTATTAAACTGCCGTTTGCTGAATTTGACGGCAGACCTCTAATTGAATCAAATTAACAATAAAAAGGACCCAATTGATACGCCGAAAAGAGAAGAGATCTATTTAAGATTTTGGACAAAAAGAAGGACTTCTGGTAACATTAAAACTTTAATTTATCACAACAAGTCCTTTTAATAAATGTGGGTGTACTGTGAAAATGATGATATTATGGAGTAAAGAGTATAAAATTGATTTTATAAACTTAAACTATAAAATATAGACTTAATTAAATTTGAAATTCTCACAACATTGTATACTTTTAATTGGGCATGTATTAATTTTTTTTTCTATTGAAATTAATGCTATATGTAATGTTTTAATGATTATTTCTCTCTCTAAGAGTAATCAAATCAAAGAATTTTGAACCTAATCACAAATAAGTCTCTTAAAAAGATATGTGTACAAGATAGAGTTTTCTTGGAACCTTTTTTACTATTTGCTTTTATACTTTCGGCTTTGTTGACTCAAACTATTTACATTCTGAAAAAACCCTGAATGTAAATCTTATGCTTAGCTGTTGTAAATTTGTCAATAGAGGTATTAAGTCTTATCTTGACAAATTTAGCAATGATATTGGTTAATGTTTGGAGAAGTTTCATAACAAAGAATATTTAGAATTTATTTGCTTGTGAAATGATACTTGAATTGAATGTTAACATAAAAAGAATTATAGCTTATTAAATTATAGTGAAAAAAAAATTGAAATTAAAAATCTCAACTTTTTTTTTGTTTTTAAATGGTTCAAAACAAAATTCAAAATCTTCTTCTATTTTACAATTTATTTATTATTTACACTATAAAAGAAAACCAAGCATCTACAAAAAAAATAATAGAAAAAGGAAAACATATAAGACAAACAAGAAGCCGAAAAGCAAAAATAATCAAGTTAAAACATACTCTTCTTACCTTTTTCTTTCTTTATGTTAGAAAAACAACAGAGGAGAAAACAAAACACTATTCTGGTCCTAAGAATAAAAAAAAGGATTTTTCTTTCTTTACCGATAATTTTTTTCTCTATAAGAAATTATCAACGTGCCCCTTTTATAACACAACATAATCAATTTAAAATTATACTCTAAAATATATAATTTGATATATTTCTTGTAAAATATAATATTAAAGAATTATAGTATATCGCTGGAAAAATAAAAGATTAAGATTTAAATTAATAATGATAGTTATATAATTGGTAAAAATGTCATCTTAAATCCAATATTTCTAAGCAAATTGTCTAAAAATGTTATAACAAAAGATAGCAGAATTATGGAATGCAGCATTGTCCTCATGTTAGAGAACATCATAAGGTTGAGTAAGAATAGAAACATCTTCGCACTTTTTCCCCCTAAAATGAAGAGTAATCATTATTTGAATTGACTGGTCAATTGCTACACCATTGTTCCCTGTGCAGACTATGAAAAATTGAAATTTATTTTTTAAAATTGAAAAGAAAAACTTGAACAGGCCTAAGGATACATAAATGCTTAGAACTGAACTGTTTGAGCTCAAAGTTTGAAGAATATTGTTCTCATTTATATAAAATATATATCTGAAGAATTTAGCCAGATTATATTTTCTCATGTCACAGTCAATATTAAAAGTGGACAGCTATTTTTTAGCACTTCATTCTATTAGAGTATACCAAAGTAACATAAAGATAATGTATGTTGGCAAGAGAATGCTGACCCAAGTAAAGGTTTATGATAATCTTCCCAGAATTTTGTTAAAAATACTTCCTTTATTTTCTGACATAATACATTCTAATGTTCTTGGAAAGATAAATATCCATGATTAATAACAAAGGATAATGTGCTTCACCTCCTCATTTGCATGATAATGAAAAATTGTAAAAGAAAGGTTGCATGATGCTTGATTTGGCTGAAGATTTCAGTTAGATACCATACTTTCACTTTCGTTCACAAAACCATCTCCAGTCCAGTCTTTGTCAGATTGCAAGCCTTTCTTTATGGCTTTCCTCTTCTGAATTGCTTCTTGCTGCCTTCTCACCAACTCAGTGTGAGTAGTAAAGTACTCAAGAGAAACCCTGTGATTTTAAATAAAATTAGAATATGCATTTTTCATGGTAAAAAGTCAAACATGCATTTTTTTTTCTGTTTTTTAGGATATTGGAAGAGGGAAACCATATCAGATCAAAACTGTACCCTCTGAAGTTTTCTATTGTTGTGAAATTGTGCTTTTTCATGAAGTCTTTAAGCTCAAGACATAGTTTCTTCACAAGACCATAGCCATGCATCATAACCCCAGTGCACACCTACAATTAAATGAAGAGAATACATGGTAATCTATAATTGGATGATAATGTAAACAACTTTTACATTGTTAATGTATTTAAATTAATCCACATAAAAGAAAACATCTATATAGTGTGCTTGGATTTGTCTTTTTCCTGGTATATTGAGATCAAAGTATGGAATGATTCTCCTGAAGGAAATCATGGGTTTTTTTCATGATAGATATTTGTTTTTGCCTACATGTGCGATGTAATTTTATCATGTGTTTGCGTGGTCCTCTCATGTTATTTTTTCCTTTTTTTTTCATAAAATCTTAATGTAATGACAACGATGTTTAACATGAACTTATTTGGAACTCGTGTTTTCCACTAAACAAGGAGAAACCTATTGTGAGTGTTTGCCACTAGACCTAAAACAGTGTTTGTTGATTGTACCTGAACAGTGTTTGCCCCAAGAAGAATAAATTCAGCTGCATCTCCGCCTGTCTCAACACCACCAATGGCAGAAAGTGAATAGTTCTCACTGTCAAACTCTGACTTCATCATCTTTGCAATTGTCATCACCTTCCCAAGTGCTATGGGATGGACTGCCTTTGCAGAATACCCCCCAGGAGTTGAGTACCTAACAGCGAAATTTAGACAGATTAGGTCCATGAGATGGTTGAAAAACCAAGGCAAAACTATGAATTTGTGGTAAGTGAGATTGCAAACCCCTCAACACAAGGCTCTGGACGTAATGTATTGAGATTGATTCCCATGACACTCATGATTGTATTTATGGCAGATACTCCCTCACATCCTGAACTTAGAGAAACCCTTGCTGGCTATAAGAAAAATCAACCCCAAAATTATTAGCATGGTAGTCATGGCTATAATGTGCATAGTGCATGGTGCAATGGATCTATTATTCCAATATGATACACGGATAAGACTAGTATCCGATACATCCATACACTTATTGTGAAAATAATAAGATACGACACATGATATATGCATATTGAAAAATATACAAAATTCTTAAAAACTTATAAATATATGATTGTTATTGGGAATACAAACTAAAATGAAATGTAATAAATGTTAACAAAAAAAATTATAAATTATCGTCATCATAAAGTATTACTGCTCTATAGATTAGAGATACTTCATTGATAAGTATCAGTAAAGTATCATGAAGTATTAGAACATCAAGAAAAACAAACAATACAAAATTTCAATGGTAATTCACAAATTTGATAGGTATTCAGGTTTTCACTTAAACATGAGAATATAGTATTATAGTTAAGAGTATACATATAACAAAAGGACAAGATCCAAAGCCAACCTGTGAAATATCAGTTATATTGGGAGTCATCTTAGCCCAAACAGGAATTGTGGCTTTAGCATTTATCCATCCACAAACCTCTTCCAGAAGAGCACAATCTTGGCCAACAGCAGCACCCATTTTGCGTTCTGGCATACCGTGAGGACATGAGAAATTTATTTCGATTGCATCCTATAGCAGCAATATCAGAGAGGTCAGCCACCAGACATTTCAAGTTGGAAAAACATCAAGTGTCACAAACTCAGTCATGAAACACATCTTACAACTCCAGTTTGCTCGACTCGATCGATAAGCTCCTCCCAAGCAGCCTTATTGTACTCCTCCATGATTGAAGCAATCAGAATTCTGTCTGGATACTCTTCTTTCAATTGCTTGAATTCTTTCAACATGGTTTCAAGTGGCCTATCACTGATAAGTTCTATGTTCTCCCACCCAATAATTTCTCCTTTTGCAGAGCCATTTGCACCTGCCCGTAAACGGGCATATCTAGGAGTTACATTTATAACTTTTGCTGCATCAAGTGAGACCTAGCAAGAAGAAAAGAATATCAAATCTTTCAAAATAGTGTAGAAAGGGAACATTACATAATTGTGTTCATATTTGACAGAGGTACGGAGTTTTGTTACAGAGTGGGCTTATAAAGAAAATGTATATGCAAAATTTAACACACAAAAAAGAAAATAAACATAAAAACAAGTCATTGGATTCATTGAGAAAGTAAGAACCAGCCACTTCACATTTTTTACAGAAAGGGCAGTTCTACCTTCTGCATATCTGTTGATTCTAACAATCACGTAAGAAAATATAGCATTAAAATATTTGGCATCAAGCACATCTCAAAAAGTAATATGTAAGCATGCCATGTCCAGATATGGCTGATGATCCTTTCTGATTCTGTGAAATACAGTACCACAGGAGCTTTATCAATTCATGACAGTAAATCACCATCAATTTACAATCATCTGATAATGGTAATTCTGTTGGTCATGAATTCAATTTCCTAATTCTTTTAGATAAATTTTATGGTTCAACGGAAAAGGAACACTTCAAGAGGAATTGGTTAAATTTGATAGACAGAAAGCAATTTCACAGGAAACTTACACTCTATGGCAACAAATTAGAAAGCTATCAAAAACAAAATGTTGTATCATGGAATGTATTCACATTGTGAGTTATGATGATAAACTCATTGCATTAATTCATTATATTTTACAGATTATTAAAGTTTACTTTCCCATAAAACAATTAAAACAGATCTAAAAGAAATGTAAAAAAATCGAGAAAGTAGAAACTTGACTGCTTTATGATTAGATCAATTCTATCCAATGGAAGCCAAAGGATTAACCAAAAAGAAAACATTTTGAAGTTTAATACTTCTGATGTTTTGAAAGCCTATTAATGAGTTGTTCATACAGCAACTCACCTGTAGACAGTCTTGAAGTACAAAATGTTCATACTTTCAACAGCCAAAATAGTAAGCTATGAAGACGGATTGTGCGGTACTTGTCAATATTCCTTCCATACAATATGCCAAACAAATAAAAGTTTATTTTAGCACCATACGCACTTCCCACGCTAGCATCTCTATCACTATAGTCACTAAAATTATGTTATCTACAGCTACACTACACCCTTGAGAAAGAAAGAAACCAAAAGCATAACTATAAAATACACCTAAATACAGAATCAACAACAATTGAAGATTCAAGAGAAAAATCGATGATCTACCAGGAACATCAACAAGTTTCACCTATAACAAATCATGAAGATTATAATAACTTGATAACAGGACAACCAACGGAAGCTAATAACTAATAACTAAACGTGATGGCATAATCCAATTTTTGCAGAACATAAGATCAAAAGATTGGTCTTTCAGACAGCAAAACACAAACTCTCCGATTTCAAGCCTTAATTCAAAAATTACAATTTACAAACCAAGAAACCAAACAACACTTTAAACACACAAACTAATCTAATGCAGAAAAGGAGGCCGTAAGTAAAAAAGGCTTACAGTTTTGGCAATCACAGCACCCCAACCTTCATCAAAGGCCCTCTTCATGACAGTGTAATTGGTTCCTGGAGGACCTGACCCAATAACAAAGGGGTTGGGCATGTGCAACCCATTGACAGTGACGCTAAGATCAGGCTCTGTAGCCTGAGTCTCTGAAGCAAACACCTTAAATCCAACTCTGCTGCTGGGACCAACCTGAACCTTCCCAGCCCGATTCAAGCCAAACCCAGATGCCCAATTCCCAGCTCTGATCTGGGTCATGCTCAAAGATGCCATCTGTAAAGTAAAAATCACAACTTTCTACAGCAGCTCGGGGAAGGAGAAGGTGATGAATAGGAAGAATAAAGGGAGAATCTGAAATTCTGAATCTGATATGATATTCTATGAGCTGGAGACAACAAAAGAGAACGTGCAATTATGAATCTCTTGTTTCGTTTCTAGCATTTGGTTTATTGTATCGGATAAGTTTGGGAGAAACCATATTCAATTCCTTCATAGAATTGGACTAACATGTGAGAATGACTGTGAAAGAATATTATAAGGATTTTGGGGGAAAATTTTGTTAGCAAAATATTATATATTGCATAAAACTAATAACACTGTAGTTTGGATTCATTGATTTTGTGGGGAAGGAACATGGATGGATATTCTTTCTGCATGGGAAAAAGTTACACACTCACCAAAAGCAATAAAGTTACTATTTTTTTCTATTCTAGTTTATTTTATTTTATTTTTCTCCTGTTATTTTTATTTTTATTTTTATTTTTTTACCTACGCTATTTTTTTATTCCTTTCATCTGTCTCACGTGACAAGAGAAATGTAACAAAATATTGATATTGATTTGTTTGTTTATTTATTTTTTGTCAACATTTGATGACAACACACCCAAAACTCAAACTACAAGCAATGTTTGATCAATACATTGGGCTCACACCGTATATCACCACAATGTGGGCTCTTAATTAGTCCAACAGAAAGGGGCCATTTCGTTCCTGTACCTCCATAACTTTCTTTCTGCACCCAATATAAAAAAAAATCCATTTTTCTTTCTTCAATTTGTGCAATTCATAATTCAATAACTTACTATGCAATGTAAGAAAAAAATGAATTTCATGATTAGAAGTCATTTTTTATTCCTGAAAAGATATTTTTAAAATTATATAATTTGTAAGTTAAAAATAAATTTCAGATTGTATAATCTAAAAACCGCTTTTTTCTTAAAAAAATAACTATACAATCTATAAGTCAAAACTTACTTTTGAATTACACAATCTGAAATTCATTTTTGACTCCCAGACTAGACAAAAAAGAAGAATTCATTTTTTGTTTCTAGGACTGTATGATTTGAAAATAATTTTTTATTTTCAGATTACACAATTCAAAAAAGGAAAACAAAATTGTTTCGGTATACATTTTCCTGTGTGTCTCTGTTGCTCCTGGATGTCTGGGATGCTTGCATTTCTTCAACTGTTGTCCTTCGTATTCACCAAAGGAGGGGGAGGTACCTGCAAAGATACTCCGACGTTCAAGTCAGATATGAGTTATGGAGCTGAAACTCAGAAGAGAGTAATTGGATACTGCTCTGAAATATTATTCAGGATCTCTAGAGCCTAAAGAGAACGTACCTGGACTTGGGTCCTGTCACTGTATTTATAAAGAATAAAAATAACCACCTTACCTAAAAGTGTGGTTAGTGGCTTTGACTGATATTTTAACTGTCTAAAATATCTAAGATATTTATGTTATTACATAAATATCCTTACTACATAACATGCCCCCCAAGTCCGAGTTAACCGTTGACGTGGTAGCTATAGGACTTATGAGTTTGAGGGAGGCTGTCTTTGCTGTAATTAGAGAGCGTGTTCCTGGTCATTGCTCATGTGTGGATTGATCGTGACCGAGTGGTTGAATTTGATGGACCAAAAGGAGGCGAAGCCAAACGGCAAAAAGCTGGAGCAAGTGAGGCCGAACGTGAGGATACGTAGGACCGAGCGGTGGAGGCCGAGTGGCATGCGAGGCCGATCATGAGGACGCTCTTTGACAATTGAATGTTGAGCGTTGAGGCCGAACGACTGACTGATTGGACGCTCGCTGACAATTGAATGTCGAGCGTTGAAGCCGAACGACTGACTGAGTGGACGTTCGTTGATAATCGAATGTCGAGCGTTGAGGCCGAACGACTGACCGAGTGGACGCTCGTTGATAATTGTTTGTTGAGCGTTGAGGCCGAACGCTGACTGAGTGGGCGCTCGTTAACCATTGAATGTCGAGCGTTGAGTGTGTCCCTTTGTTCGATGCACCTGGGTGTTCTAGGGCGAACATCGGCCAGCGGGAGTGTATCCCTTTATGCACGTGTTGCTCGATGCAGCTGGGTGTTCTAGGGCGAACATCGGCCAGCGGGAGTGTATCCCTTTATGCACGTGTTGCTCGATGCAGCTGGGTGTTCTAGGGCGAACATCGGCCAGCGGGAGTGTATCCCTTTATGCACGTGGGTGTTCTTGGGCGAACATCTGCTGGGTTTAGAAGTGCTTCAGGATGATCGGCTTTCAAGTGTCCGCTTTTATGTACAAGATATGTTTATCTGCACTGTAAGAAATAATATTAAGCATGTAGGCATATGGATTTTGATCAAGTTGCAAACCTGGTGGCCGAACGTTAATAGGACGTGCCGTAGATAGTCGAGCTGTAGATGTCGAGAGGCCGAGTGTGAGGCCAAGTGTTTGGACGCTCGTTCACAATGATGAGCGAATGGCTGAATGGTTGAGGCCATGGATGGCCGAACGTCATTGAGGACCAATGTGCGAACATCAGTTGTAGTAGAATGAGCGAACGCTGGCGGATTCGAGTGGACGAACGATATTGAGCGGGTGGCCGACACTCCATTATCCGACGAACGTTATTGAGCGAACGTTGTGCAATCGAGTGGACGAACGCTTGGGATCCGAACGTTGTCGAGCGTTAAAGTCTGAGTGCGAGGACGAACGCTCGTCACATGGCTTGTCGAACGTTCGGATCCAAATGGTGAGGGCGAACGGCAAACAACAAGGACGCTCGTACGCAGGCTTTGGCGGGCGCTTCTTGAACGCTCGTTTGTAATGGACTGTTGAACGTTGAGGCCGAATGCGGGAGCGCTCGTATTGACGAATGGTCGAGTGGTAGTGGCCGAACGTTGATAATAAGCAAAGTGATGAACCCTCTAGGCCGCACTTTGATGATCACGCGAAGGGACGAACGCTCTATGCAAAGCTTATGCCGAACGCTTGGAACCGAACGTCAATGATGAGAGAAGTTCCGAACGCTCTAGGCCGAACGTCAACGAGAGAGCATTGTTGGCCGAACGCTATTGAAACGAATGGCCGAATGGTTGAGGCCATGGATGGCCGAACGTTGGTGACGGAGTGAAGGAACGTTGAGAATTGAGGGGACGAACGTTGTTGAAGTGGTTGGGCGAGGGCTCGTTGAAACGGATGGACGAGCGCTCGTTGAAAAGAACTGACGAGCGCTCGTTGAAATGGATTGACGAACGCTCGTCCACATATTGATTGTCGAGCGTTCGAATCCCATGGGCGAGGCTGAACGCACGTTCACAGGCATTGTCGAGCGCTCCATCGGAAGGGCGAGGACGAACGCCCGGCTTGTTGGACGCTCGGTCACACTGATGGTCGAGCGTTCGAGTATATGCGAGGCCGAGTGGTCCATTGTTTTGAACGCTCGTCCACGTTCGGTGTCGAGCGTTCGAATCCGAAGGGCGAGGACGAACGGCTGATAGCTGGAACGCTCGTCCACAGGGATTGTCGAGCGTTCGTCTCCTTGAACGTCAAGGCCGAACGTTGGCTGTTTGGACGCTCGTACATACTGATTTTCCAGCGTTCGGTTCTGAACGTCGAGTCCGAACGTTGGCTGTTGGGCGCTCGCACACACTGATTGTCGAGCGTGCGAGCAGGAACGTCGAGGCCGAACGTCGAGCGTGCGAGCAAGAACGTCGAGGCCGAACGTCGAGGGTAGGAGCAGGAACGTCGAGGCCGAACGTTGGCTGTTGGGCGCTCGCACACACTGATTGTCGAGCGTGCGAGCAGGAACGTCGAGGCCGAACGTCGAGCGTGCGAGCAAGAACGTCGAGGCCGAACGTCGGCTGTTGGGCGCCCGCACACACTGATTGTCGAGCGTGCGAGCAGGAACGTCGAGGCCGACCGTCGAGCGTGCGAGCAAGAACGTCGAGGCCGAATGTTGGAGTATTTGAGGGATAGAAGTTGGGTTGGATGACGTGGAGGCCAAACTGAATGACGCGTGGGTGGAGCGAGTCTTGCGGAAGACGTGGAGAATGGGTCTCCCTAGAATCCCTTCTGCCCAAAAAACCCTAGAATCAGCCCTATTGCGGAGCGGCTGATCCGGAGGCTGCCGCGATCCGAGGTGATCGAAGACAATGGAGTCCCCAGGCTTGGGATGAACTGGCGGCTTTGCAGTGGCATTCTGATGGCGACGGCCCTGATGTGGTTGTCGCTTGAGCCGCACCTGATGGAGTTTGGACATGACGGAGGTGCCACCGCTGCGATACCGGAGAGGATAAGAGCGCGACAGTGACTCTTGAATCACGACGGTGATGCGTGGTCTGGACAGAGCCCGGTTTGGGGTTTTTCTGTTCTCAGTCTCGATTCTGATCTTGGGGTTTTCGATTTCTGATGGCGAGGACAGCGACGCTGTGATTGGAAGGGACGGCGGCGACATGGAGTTTTGGGTTTAGGGTTCCTGTTCTTCTCCGATTTCTAATGTAATTGGGAAATGAGGAATTTCTGGTGTACCTCTGTATCCTTAAATTCTAAGGAGATTGACGGAAGGGTGTTCCAGTAGACGTGGGTGTTGTTTGGTGAGGAAGAAGATGAAGGCATGGAGATGGTGATGACGGCATAGGTGCATGATTGCTGATGGAAGATGAGTTTGGTGGCTTCTGTTACGAGACCCGCGTGAGGGGTTCACAGATTTGGGATTTCAAAGTAGTTATGGAAAAATAGCTGATGATTAAAGGGTGAGGGAGCAAGGATGATCTTTCCGTGGTGAAGGCGGAAATGAATGAGTTCTGATTTGCACCGTTTCCTCTTTGCAGATATGAATGAAGGTCTCCGAAGAAGATGATGAACGAGCTTGTGAAACTCGTGATCTGGGTTTGGTTTGATTGCGCGCTTTGGGATCTGAGGAGTGGCGTCAATGGAGGTGCTGGTATGGGTTGTTTCTGTTGAGATGTATCAGTTCGGTGGTCTCCACCCCTGTCGTAGGATCAGCGTTTTCGTAGAGGTGCTCGTGGTGGCGTCGATGGCTCGCGGAGGAGATTCCTGGCAGTGATGCGGCAGTAGCTTTATCTGAAGAAGGGATTCGTCAAGGCCGAGGCTCCTCTCGTGGCTTCTTTGGGTTGGCACTCGGCCCCACGGTGGGCGCCAAAATGTTTCGGTATACATTTTCCTGTGTGTCTCTGTTGCTCCTGGATGTCTGGGATGCTTGCATTTCTTCAACTGTTGTCCTTCGTATTCACCAAAGGAGGGGGAGGTACCTGCAAAGATACTCCGACGTTCAAGTCAGATATGAGTTATGGAGCTGAAACTCAGAAGAGAGTAATTGGATACTGCTCTGAAATATTATTCAGGATCTCTAGAGCCTAAAGAGAACGTACCTGGACTTGGGTCCTGTCACTGTATTTATAAAGAATAAAAATAACCACCTTACCTAAAAGTGTGGTTAGTGGCTTTGACTGATATTTTAACTGTCTAAAATATCTAAGATATTTATGTTATTACATAAATATCCTTACTACATAACAAAAATTATGCAGGGTGTAGAGAGAAACTTATGGAGGTGCTGAAAAACATTGCCCATGAAGGTGTTTCCAGATTCTCCCATTGTTGTTTTTTATTTTTTTGTTACCTTTCTAGTCTATTATATGAAAAAATTAATTTTTTTTTTGTATTTCTAAAATAAAGATTCTAGAATACATTTTAGATTTTCTTGAAAACGTTGTTGTATAACGAATAGATCTATTAGAAGATATTTTAAAATAATTATTTCAAAATAATTAAAAATCAATTTCGAATAATAATTTTAAAATCTATCTGAAACGTGTTTTTCTAAAATCTAAAATTTGGAATTTTTTATATATTGAAAAATAATTTTTAAAAAGTGTAAATATTTTAAAATGTCATTTCCACTATTAAACTATAATGAAGAGGAATAAGAAGAAAAATAGCGGTGCGGGAAATAACTAGCTTTTGACAGCTGCTATTAAAGAAGAAGTTGAAAGAATGTTACTCTCTCCACCATGACACACTTCTTCCCACACCTTCTAACTTTTTAATTCCAAAAATACTTTTTTTCACTTTTACATTTTATCTTTTTTAACGTTTATTTAAAACCCTAATTTTTTATTTTTATTCACTCAGCCCCACATCACACCCCACACCCCTACACTCTTACTTTCTCTCTTCCTCTCTTTTTCTCCTCTTATTCTCTTTCTCCAATTTTTCATTTTCGTCAAGGTTCCTTCTCCTTTGTTTGGTTTGTATTCTTCTCCTTTGCTTGATTCGTGCTAGTGTTTGGTTGGCGGTGAGTTCGTGATGCTACTTGATTCATGGTGGGTTCTGCTTCTCTTCTCCACTTTATAGCCCAACTATTTCCAATGGTGAAAGTAGATTTAGATTCATGTATCAACTAATAACAGATGTACCATTTCCGAGTTGCAGCTTCGAGGTGATGGTGCTTCTAGGATGCTTCTATTCAACATCATGTTCATGGTGATGTCACGAGAAACATTGACCAACAAACTAGCACGAGTACATATTATAAAATTGAAGAAATGCTTTGTGAGTACAAGAGTTTGGAGGCAAATCATGATGACGTGGTTGATCAGAATGAATTTTCTGAAGTATGTGAAGATTTCATTTCACACACCAAAGATTCTATGGACAGTGGAGCAGAAAAACCTTCTGCCCATATACAACATTCACTGCTCGGTCAGTTTGTCGAAGAATTTAATCTGACTAATAAAGAAATTGAGGAATCACATTCGATCACACAAGTTCAGTCACTTACTGAAAACCAGTGTTATACAACTGCAATCTCAATGGTAAGTTTCCATTGGCCGACAGTGACAGTGTAAACGAAAATTCTACGGATGTCAATATCTGTTTATCTTAACGGATGTCGATATTTGTCCATGAATTTTGAGATTCGTTTAAGTATTATATGGATACCAATATCCGTTTAAAATAAATATGTTTTAATCATCATAAATTAAATATTTTATAGGAACAAAAGAGGAATGTAGAGGTGTGGAGAGCAATGTGTGATGGTGAATGGAATAACGCTCAAGTTGAAGTAATAATTTTGTCTTTTCTGAAAAAGCCCCAAAGATCCATCATATTGCATCTCTATTTTTAATTTTTACACCCCTAATTTTACTACTGGTGCTACCTCTCTGTATAAACTCTCTTCTCTTTCTCTTCCTCGTGTTCTTTAAATATCTTCTCACTTTCTCTTTTAGCTTCTAAAAAAAAGAAAAAAGAAAAATCAAATAAGTCCCTAATTTTTTTTAAAAGATTTTACTTTGTTTCCATGTTGAGGGAAACCATAATGGGTTTTGTTTTAATTTAATGTTTAGAAAAAACCTAACACAGAATAATAATAATAATAATAGAACATTTTGGTATTGTGTCGGTGTAACATTGTACTAAAGTTGGTGTACCTACGATAATCTTGTAAATAATTTTATCATAAATAATGATATTCCACTCTCTTGTTTGCTTATGCATGCATTCCAATTTGATTGGTAAAAGTTGGTAACTCAGTAGTTCACACGAAACTAACCCAGTCATAGAAAAAAACCCATTAAAAATTAATTCAATTTTTCTAAATTAACTCAGAATTAAGAAAGACCGCGAAGAAATAGTGTACCTACCTTTTTCTTGGATTATTAGAAAGACTGAGAAAAACAGTAGTGTTGGAATAATTAGACCTAATTAATGAATAATCAAACCCTAAATACGACCATTCTTTAAAGTTTTTAATTGATAGTTTTGTACTAATTGTGACAACTATAATAATAATAAATTTGTGTTAGTTGGATTTGAAGTCATGCTCCCACTAATCTGATAATTTTTCAATTGAAAACATCATTTTCATTCATCAACGTGGAAGTAGTATATTTTACAATAATTAAAAAATAGATAAATGAATTAAAAAATTCATCATGAAAAAATCATAGTACCTACCTAATATATATGTATGAAATTAATAATTGTAATTTTAATAACCAAGCAGAACGTGAGTTACCGCATTAGTTTAACTTTAAAGGAGAAATGGGTTTATTGTGCTTTTCAACCACCAGCCCTGTGTTATTTTTACATCCAACTAATAAACTAATATATATATATATATATATATATATATATATATATATATATATATATATATATATATATATATATATATATATATATAAGAGACCAAAGAGAGTAATACTTGAATTTAACACATTTGTATAAATTTGTGAATTTACTCTTCAACAAATTCTAAAACTTGTATAAAAAACGTATGAAAAACATAAAATGTAATATGTAATACAATCTTAAATTCTAAAATCCAAATGTTGTATACATGAAAGTATGAAAAACATAAAATGTAAAAACATGAAAAATCATTATTTAATGTTAGAAAACGCCAGAAAAAATTTATAATTTTTTGAATAGTATAGTTAAGTTAAATAAATCTCTGGAATGTAGAAAAAATGGGAAAAAATAATTAAAAAAATGTAAAAAAGTGATAATAGATGGTGGGATTTTGAAAATTTTGGGACAGGAGTTAGCCACTGGAAGGGAAATACAACTTTCAACAACTTTGCACTTTAACACATCTTCATTCAAGGTCAACAACAAATCTTGCCACCAAATCTTGTCAAAACAAAATCTGTGTCAAAACAAAATATGTGACAAATATATGCAATGTACATACTCTATAAACAAATATACAATAATAATAGAAGTTAACACAACAAAATTTAACTCAAAAATCAAGTTATATTAGTGAAATTTTCAAAAATAATAATGTATAATATGATATTTAAATCGAGCAGTTATCAATCACAATTGATCGACCGATCGCCCTACCAACTATAGAGACGACTCGCCAGCTATCTACTATACCAAGCGCTCGTCAATTATCTTATAATTGACAGCGCACATCAAACCTCCATAAGCAGGCCAAAATGCTCGTCAAAAGTCAAGCGACATATGACACTCAGTCAACTAAATCAAGTCAAGACCAGCAGACGCTCAGAACGGTTGTCAAAGGTTAAGCGACACAAGCCAGGATCAGAGAACACTCGATTACGTTAAATGAGGTTGGGCCAATTAGCCCAACTCTTAAATAAATTGGATCAATAGTACAAATGGTCCAATTAGAGAAGAAATGGTCAAGAATATCTAATCGTAATAACGCAGGTTACGGAACCAACTAACCAAATATCAAGGCTACGTGGATCACGGGCAAGTAACTGGATTTACCAATTACCCGGATTTTAAGGTAATAAGTTATTTTACTTTCAGGTTAAATACATGAGAGCCTAAGAGAAAAATATACGTTTTCACTCTAAGAAAAAGAGATTACATTACGAGAAATTCATTGATTAAAGAACAAAAGTTCTACCACTCATATCTGACTTTGACATCGGAGTATCTTCGCAGGTACCTCCCATTCCCATTGAAGAGGACATATTACACGGTGCGAAAAGTGTGAGCAAGGCTGCAAGGCGTATAGGAGAGATAACACATCCTCAATAAGGTTTGCATCTCGGTCCCAACAATTATACTGAAACATTTTGGCGCCCACCGTGGGCCGAGATTTGATACACCCAAAGAAGACCACAAAAGCTATGGAAGAGAACAACACCCAAGATTTGATTAGGGAGTTACAAGCCCAAATAGAAGCACAGGCAAAAACCATACGAGAGCAGCAGGAGATTCAACGCAAACAAGCGGAGGAACTTGCAGCGTTGAGAGCCCAACGACCTCCGCCAAAGGTGTCCGCCTCAAACAGACAGGATAAGAATGAAGGTAGCCCCGAACAATCCGAACCTGGTGGGGGAGGAAGGAGGGGACCCACTTCTCTTCGGCTGACCAACCTACTTCCGTTTACGGAAGCCATCATGCAAACCATTATGCCGGAGAAACCCCCTCCTACATTAGAAAGATATGACGACTCAGCAAATCCAGATAACCATCTCAGAAACTTCATAGATGTTATGGCATTCTATACGGATAGTGACCCAATCATTTGTCGAGTTTTTTCTTTGTCTCTGAAAGACGAAGCATTGGAATGGTATCATACCCTTCCCCCAAACTCGGTGGATTGTTTCGCCACGGTGGAAACCCTATTCAGAAGACAGTATGCCACCAACAGAAGACAGGAGATGACACCAGCCGAGCTGGTGAATACTAAACAAGAGAAGGATGAAACCTTGAGAGCCTTTATGCAGAGGTATAACAGGCGGCAAGACGCGTGAAAGACGTGAATCATACATTCATAATAAGCAATTTGCCTTCGTGTTTAAGACCGGGGTATTTTGTTGAACAGTTGTATGCCGAGCTGCCAAAATCCATGGAAGAACTCCAGGAAACGATCGCTAAATTCATACGCATTGAGGATCTCAGAAACTCAAGGAGAAAACAACAACAAGAGAGCCCTAATAACGGTAACAAGAAATAAATGAAGTGGTCGTCTAGTGACCACAAAGGTGACAAGCCTCCTCGAAAGGAGTCAGTTTGGACACCCAAATATGATCGCTATACTGCTCTTAACGTGCCCAGAGCAAAGGTACTTGAAGAGGCCCTGCATGCTGAACTCCTTATAGTTCAAAGAAAATCTTCTCCAAACAATGCTGATGAAAGTAAAGCCTGTCGTCTTCACCTAAATCATGGTCACGACACAAAAGAGTGTAACATAGTAAAAGATGAAATAGAAAGACTCGTCCGTGCAGGATAACTCCAAAAATATGTAAAGGGGGAAACGCCCAAGGCAACAACACCTATCAGGAGAGGAACTTCACGTAGAAGTCCTGAGCACCCATCCCGTAGAGACAATCAACAAAGACGACGCTCCCGAAGCCGAACTCGAGACCCAGAACGAGAAAGGTCAGCCTGAGAACGAATCGACACCATATCTGGAGGCTTCGCGGAAGGAGGGACATCAGCTTCCGCCCGGAAAAGACATTTGAGAAGTTTAAAGACTGTGCACATGGTAGATCGGCAACCTCAGTCTATGCCCAACATTAACTTCACAAATGCGGATTTCCACGCTCCCGATCTTGATCACGATGATCCCATGGTCGTCACCGCCGAGATAATACGATACGATGTCAATAAAGTGCTCATCAATCAAGGCAGTTCAGTCAACATCTTGTACTTGACCACATTCCTTAAAATGGATTTATCCGAAGATTTGATAACCCCTTTCAATGAGCAGATTGTAGGGTTCGCAAGAGAAAGAGTAGGCACGCGAGGATATCTCGATTTAAGGACTTGACTCAGAACTGACAGAGAAACAAGAGAGCTAAGGGTAAGATTCTTACTTGTAGAGGCGAACACTTCATACAACGCACTACTAGGACGACCTTATTTGAACGTCTTCGGAGCCATCGTCTCCACTCCTCATTTAGCTATGAAGTTCCCATCCGAAAGAGGTATTGTTTATACAATAAGGGTAGATCAATGAACAACTCGGCAATGTTATGTTGCTGGTCTAAAAGTCACACCCTTCGTTCCACTAAGAAGAACCAGAGGGGCGGAAACAACAGCGATCGACTTGGACCCCAGAACCAACGTAGACTACCGCATCCAACTGCAAGGCGATGTCAAAACATTCCTGTTGGGAGCAGATGTGTCACAGACCACGACCATCTGTGGTAACCTGGAGCCGAACTATGAACATGATCTGGCAAAGATGTTGAAAGCCAACGCTGACTTATTCTCTTGGGTAGCAGCGGATATGCCGAGAATCCATCCCGAAGTAATGACCCACATGTTATCCATTTTTAAAGAAGCACGCCCAGTCTCTCAAAAGAAGCGAAGATTCAAAGAAGAAAAACGAGACGACGTACAAACAGAGGTCACCAAGCTACTGAACGCTCGGTTCATCAAAGAGGTAACCTACACAACGTGGTTGTCGAACGTAGTTTTGGTTAAAAATTCGAAGGGACAGTGGAGAATGTGTGTCGACTTCACAGACCTCAATAAGGCATGCCCTAAAGATTCTTACCCTCTTCCGAGCATTGATCGGTTAATGGACGGAGCTTCGGGGCATACAATGTTAAGTTTCCTCGATGCATATTCAGGATACAACCAAATCCCCATGTATCTACTAAATCAGGAGAAAACAACCTTCATTACCGAGCGCGCCAATTACTGTTATGAGGTAATGTCGTTCGGCCTGAAAAATGTAGGCATCACTTTTCAACGTCTTATGGATAAGGTCTTCTATCACCAAATCGGGAAATGTATGGAGGTGTACATGGACAACAAGGTAGTCAGAAGTTAGTCTGTAGAGCAGCATCTCAAAGATCTAGCAGAAGTTTTCCTTTAGGTACGACGGTATAATATGCGATTAAACCCGTCAAAATGCACTTTTGGGGTTCCGGTAGGAAAGTTTTTGGGTTTTATGCTAACATGCAGAGGAATTGAGGCCAATTCCGATAAACGTCGGGCAGTCCTAAAAATGCAAAGCCCAAGTAATCTGAAGGAGATACAACGTCTAGTAGGTCAAATGACTGCGTTGTCACGCTTCATTCCGAAATTGGCAGAACATATCAGACACATCCTTAAGAACATGAAGAAGGGTACCACAATTGATCGACCGATCGCCCTACCAACTATAGAGACGACTCGCCAGCTATCCACTATACCAAGCGCTCGTCAATTATCTTATAATTGACAACGCACGTAAAACCTCCATAAGCAGGCCAAAGCGCTCGTCTAAAGTCAAGCGACATATGACACTCAGTCAACTAAATCAAGTCAAGACCAGCGAACGCTCAGAACGGTTGTCAAAGGTTAAGCGACACAAGCCAGGATCAGCGAATGCTCGATTATGTTAAATGAGGTTGGGCCAATTAGCCCAACACTTAAATAAATTGGATCAATAGTCCAAATGGTCCAATTAGAGAAGAAATGGTCAACAATATCTAACAGTAATAACGTAGGTTACGGAACCAACTAACCAAATATCAAGGCTACGTGGATCACGTGCAAGTAACTGGATTTACCAACTAACCAGATTTTAAGGTAATCAGTTATTTTACTTTCAGGTTAAATACAGGAGAACCTAAGAGAAAAATGTATGTTTTCACTATAAGAAAAAGAGATTACATTACGAGAAATTCACTGATTAAAGAACAAAAGTTCTACCACTCATATCTGACTTTGGCATCAGAGTATCTTCATAGGTACCCCCATTTCCATTGAAGAGGACATATTACACGGTGCGAGAAGTGTGAGCAAGGCTGCGAGCCGTATAGGAGAGATAACACATCATCAACAAAGTTCACATCTTGATCCCAACAATTATACTGAAACAAGTACAAATGGGGAAAATTGGATTGTTATATTTTTCATTTTTTGTTGAACAATGTATTTGATGCTCGTTGTTTAATTTTTAAAGCTGTTTAATAATGTAGAGTTATTACAATATAAAAAACATTTATTTAAAAAAATCCATATATAATTACGGTTCATCAAAACATTATAAACTATTCATAGTCAGAGGCTACAGTTTCACTAATAATTGTAAATTATAATCATGAATAAATTATGATTCCTTTAATAATAATCGTAACATATAATCATAAATAAATTACGATTTTTTCAAAAATAAACTATGATTCCTTTGATAATAATCGTGACATATAATCATATATAAATTATAATTTTTTCAGTAACAGTAATCTATGTATTATTATAAGCACTAGTCTTGAACTCTTGTTTTTTTATACCATAGTTTAACATAAAAAAATATCTACTATCATATCTTTGCTGATTAATTAACGTTACCATAAACTTTATTTTATATATAAAAAAATCCATTTTATTTCATTGACTTCTAAACAAATTCTTAAACACTATTGCACTATTAGAAAAATGAATTTTAAAAGTAAATCAATAAATAAATAAAAATGAAAATAATTAGATTAGTAAATAAGTAACACAATACAGAATAATACTATTTTTTATTTCGTTATGACACCTCAACCTACTATAATATATCTCATTTTTTATAAATTACTCATCACTATATAAATAGTCTTACGTTTCTGCTTACTCACAAGTTTGTTCTTGAGTCATCATCTGTGTTGATTCAAAGTGATTTTGTTCTGCTAAACAACATTTTTATATTAGTTCCTTCACATAATTTGTTTTTTTTTTTATTTATCTATGTGACGATTCATACTATAATATGACTTAACTTTTTGTTATATAATTTTATGGCTTAATACCCTATTTTGTCCCAGTTTCGCTCGAAAATGTCAAATTAGTCCATCCTTTAAAAAGTGCGTCAATTACGTCCTTACTTAATAAAATTTATATCAATGAAATCCCTTCCGTTAAATCCGTACAAACGACGTTAATTATTGAAGTAGAAGAGAAAGAAAAATAATTAACGCCGTTTGTACGGATTTAACGGAAGGGATTTCATTGATATAAATTTTATTAAGTAAGGACGTAATTGACGCACTTTTTAAAGGATGGACTAATTTAGCAAAATTGGGGACAAAATAGAGTATTAAACCAAATTTTATCAACAGTGATAATATCATATATTACCCAAAGATAAGGTGATATATAAAATTACATTAAAACCATTTTGATTTGATGATCACTAAGTGATGATTCGAAAGTGACATAGTATATAATATATCATTATATATATTTAAGATAAAATAATAATAATAAGCCTGCAAGGATTTATACAAGCTCTTTCATCCTCCACGAACCATATTATAAAATAAAAACTTTGTGCTAATCAACGAATCTAAAAGGGACCATAAACTTTTACAATTTCTTCTACGCACATTTTAAACTTTGAACAATTTTAGTTTTTTTAATCAACGCGTGCAATGAACATAGGATAATAATACATGTTTAAAGTATTATATTTTAACCTAAACCACGTTTTGATGCACTTAATTAATTTGATTTACATTATTGACTATTAAAGGCATTGATCCCATAGTATGTGTGTTATCGATATCTTTATATGTGCTTCGTTGAGAAAAAAAAATTGATACTATTTCTTATAAAACTTTCCTTATATTTAAAGTATGAAAAAAAATCCATATAATATGATATAAATATATAAGTTTATATATATATATATATATATATATATATATATATATTTATGCATTGAACATATATATTTATCATTCATGCATGCTTTCTATTGAGTACTACCAACATTAATTTCCTTTTACTTTGTATAATTCTCATCTTCATTCAATTTGTTATATTTCTTCTATTTTATTATAGCTAGTAAAAATATGTTAGACAATTTCACTAGTTTTTTTTATTAAAAGTTGTACGTAGGAAAATATTGAATCCTATGAATCCACAACAATATCATCATTTTAATCAAAAGAAATATCAAGTTTAAATTCATTGACTTATATGCTTTAGGAACCCAAGAGTTACAGGTTTCTGTCCTTGTCCAGTTAAAGTTTTTGAAATTAATGCTCGTAAATATCGATCAACAAAGTGTATTAAATGATAAAGATAATAAAGAAAAACAAAATTTGATGATTGTTGTTGAACAAGTTTTTTTTTTAATTTTTATTATTAGACAATGTAATTTCTTATACTGCACAATTAATTGTATTGAATAATGTTTACAATTTATTTTATATAATAATATTTAATTTTAGTTTCAAATTATTTGATTATGTATTTTATTATTAAAGCATTTATATGATAATCAAATCATTTAAATAATACCAAAAATATAATATAATGATTTTTAGATGAATTTATGAATATTTTGATTAAATGAGTTGTCGATGAATTGATCATACCAGTCTAGCAATGCACATTGGGCAAGTTATTCATGTTAAGATATGCCAAATATTCTATTAAAGGATATTAGGCAATCAAATATTGTGTTAGTTATAATTTAGATATTATTATAATTTGTGCAAATTTGTGCACCTTCCTTTAATAGATGAAAGATTATAGGATCCTTAAATGTATATATATGGTACTCTACTCTTTGAAATAATACATCATAATTATTCTTTAAGTCTTTTATTATGGTATCAGAGCCAACACTGATATCCTCTAACATATAGGAATCAATGCTTTTTTTCATTAAATATTTCTGATGGCTTCTTCCAATGACAATCAATCGGAGA
The DNA here is from genome assembly GCF_016808095.1 of Vigna angularis. Lineage (NCBI taxonomy): Eukaryota > Viridiplantae > Streptophyta > Magnoliopsida > Fabales > Fabaceae > Vigna > Vigna angularis. The sequence continues at coordinate 32,916,811 of NC_068977.1, read as the reverse complement.
AACATGATTCTGGAACTTCCGCTGCTTCCAAGAGTTATATTTCTACGGCTGTCGGATTTGTGACCAAGTTAGGTATATCTAACTCTGCCCTTAATCTTTCTGTTGTTACTAAGGATAATGATTGGATAATTGATTCGGGTGCTACTGATCATATGACTTGTGATCCTCATATATTTACTAATTTTTCCTCTAATTGTTCTAAAACTGTTATTATTAATGCCAATGGGGTCTCATCTCCTATTGAAGGTATAGGTACTATATCCCCCTCACCCTCCTTATCGATTCCTGATGTTTTATTTGTTCCTACATTAAACTGTAATCTTATCTCCGTCAGCAAGTTAACCAAATCACATTCTTGTGTTGCCTTATTTTACCCAACCCATTATCTTTTTCAGAACATCCATTCCAAGGAGAAGATTGCTAGTGGTAGAGAGAGTGAAGGATTGTATTATCTTGAAAATGTCTCACAATCAAACCATAAAAAAGGATTGACTTGTCTTGCGAACGATCACATACAAGATAAAAACAAAAAAGAAATTTGGTTGTGGTATAGACGGTTGGGACATCCCTCTTTTGGTTATTTAAAAAAATTATTTCCATCACTATTTCATAAATGCAATATTTCTGATTTTTTTTTGTGAAACTTGTGTTTTGGCAAAAAATCATCGTGTTGTGTTTCCTTTAAGCAATAACAAAACTAATTTTCCTTTTTCATTAATTCACACAGATGTTTGGGGCCCTGCCCCGCAATCTACACATAATGGAAAAAAATGGTTTATCAGTTTTGTTGATGATTGTACTCGGGTAACCTGGGTATATTTGCTTAAATATAAAAGTGATGTGTGTGATGTGGTTCGTTCCTTCTATCATTTTATTGTTACACAATTTAACACATCTATTAAGGTCATTCGATCAGACAATGGAGGAGAATATTTTAAGACTGAATTAATAGAGTTCATGAACTCTAAAGGCATCTTGCATCAAACTACATGTCCTTATTCACCACAACAAAATGGAGTGGCTGAGAGGAAAAATAGACATATATTAGGGGTGACAAGATCACTTTTGATAGATGGTAATGTCCCATCTCATTTATGGGGTAAGGTTGTGAGCTCTGCCGTTTATTTAATTAATCGAACTCCTTCTAGTGTGCTTAACTTTCGAAGGCCTTTTGATGTGTTGTCTGATCATTGTATCCTTTCTTCCATAGTTTATTTACCACCTCATATTTTTGGATGTGTTATATATGTTCACTTACACCCACATCAACGTACAAAGCTTGAAGAACGAGCGATCAAATGTGTTTTTGTTGGGTATGGATCAACTCAAAAAGGTTATCGTGCTTACCATCCACCATCAAGGAAATTTTATATTTCTATGGATGTGACATTTAATGAGCATGAATTTTTTTATGTTGATTCTCCACTTCAGGGAGGCAATGAAAGTGAAGTGCATAATCATGATGTTGGTATGTTTGATTGTGAAGATAAATTATTGTGTGAGGATCATTCTGTAGGAAGTGAGCCAATCCTAAATATGGACCCTTCTTTTCTGGATAATACAGTGTCTTCTGATCATAACCAATTGGCTCAATCTTCTCCACAGGTTCAACTTGACTCTTCAGAGGTACCTTCTGATCCTATCTCTGATAATACTAATTTAGATGAAATTGATCATGGAATTGATTCTTGTCTGCGTGAGACCACCAGCACACCAAACACTGAGTCTACTACTGTTCAATATATTCTTCCACCTCGTTCTAACCGTGGTCAACCTCCAATTAAATATGAACCAGACCTCCAAGCCAAAGTTAAATATCTCATTAGTAAATATGTGTCATCTCACAGGTTATCTCAATCATATGCATCATTTGTATCTCAATTATCTTCAATTTCTATTCCTAGTAATGTACAGGAAGCTTTGGCATATCCTAGATGGGCCGAAGCAATGGTTGAGGAGATGGCAGCTTTAGAAAAAAACAACACTTGGGATCTTGTGTCCTTACCAAAAGGGAAGAAAACTGTGGGCTGTAAATGGGTCTTTACAATTAAGCATAAAGCTGATGGAACTATTGAGAGGTATAAAGCACGACTTGTGGCTAAAGGTTACACTCAATCTTATGGTGTAGATTACCAAGAGACGTTCGCACCAGTAGCCAAACTCAATACTGTGAGAATACTTTTGTCGCTAGCTGCAAACCAAGATTGGCCTCTTCTACAATTTGATGTGAAAAATGCTTTCCTACACGGAGAAATTTCAGAAGAAATTTATATGGATTCTCCACCAGGCATGACTGATTCAATTGGAATGAAGGTTTGCAAATTAAAGAAGGCTCTATATGGATTAAAACAATCCCTAAGAGCATGGTTTGGAAGGTTTACCAAGTCTATGAAGGTTTTTGGCTATAGAGCAAGTAACTCTGATCACACCTTATTTTTTAAGAGAGGAAAAGGAAAAATTACAGCTTTGATTATATATGTGGATGACATGATTGTTACAGGAAATGACCAAGATGAGATTTCTAGTTTACAACAATACCTTGCATCTGAATTTGAGATGAAACAGCTTGAAAACCTCAAATATTTTTTGGGTATTGAAGTAGCTAGATCAAAACATGGTATTTTTCTATGCCAAAGAAAATATACTATTGATTTTCTGTCGGAAACTGGGCTGCTTGGGAGTAAACCAGCTGATACACCAATTGAACAAAATCATAAACTCTTTCAATGCTCAGATTCAGCAAGCATAGACAGAGGAAGATACCAACGGCTGGTAGGAAAATTAATTTATTTGTGTCATACACGTCCAGATATCACTTATGCAGTGAATGTTGTTAGTCAATTTATGCATGGCCCACGGAAGCTTCATATGGATGCTGTTGAAAGGATTTTGAGATATTTGAAGTCCGCTCCTGGAAAAGGAATTTTGTTCTCAAATCATGAAAACTTAAAGGTAGAAGGGTACACTGATGCAGATTGGGCAGGTTCAAAAGATGATAGAAGATCTACCTCTGGATACTTTACTTTTGTAGGAGGGAATCTTGTAACTTGGAGGAGTAAAAAATAACCTGTAGTAGCAAGATCTAGTGCTGAAGCAGAATTCAGAGGCATGACACTAGGTGTATGTGAACTTTTGTGGATTAAAAATGTGCTATCAGATTTGGGCTTTACACAAAATGAAGCTATGAGTTTGTACTGTGACAATACTTCGGCTATAGCAATTGCTCACAATCCTGTGCAACATGATAGAACAAAGCATGTGGAGATTGATAGACATTTCATCAAAGAGAAGCTTGAAGCTGGAATAATTTCATTTCCTTTTGTAAGATCAGAATTGCAGTTGGCTGATGTTCTCACCAAAGGAGTATCAAGAAGATTGTTTAATGAGTCTCTGTTCAAGTTGGGAATGTGTGATATCCATGCACCAACTTGAGTGGGGGTGTTAAGATATGCCAAATATTCTATTAAAGGATATTAGGCAATCAAATATTGTGTTAGTTATAATTTAGATATTATTATAATTTGTGCAGATTTGTGCACCTGTCATTCCTTTAATAGATGAAGGATTATAGGATCCTTAAATGTATATATATGGTATTCTACTCTTTGAAATAATACATCAGAATTATTCTTTAAATCTTTTATTAATTCAAATATTAATTAGACGAGTCTAACAATATATATTAGACAAGTTTTCTTATAAACAATTAGACGAATCTATTGATACACATTAGACGAGTATGTTCATTTATTGATTAGATATGCATTATACGAGTTTGTTCATACACTAATTAGACGAGATTAATAATATACATTCTATGAGTGTATTCATGCACTAATTAGACAAGTATTTTGTACATGAAATATAAAACAAGTCATTTCATGCATTAATTAGACGAGTCTAAGAATACAAATTAAGTTAATATACCCATCTACTGATTAAACGAGTCTTACAACACATATTATATGTGTTTGCCCATACACTGATTAAATGTCTAGCAATATATATTAGACGAGTTTGTTTATGCACATATTATACAAATTTATTAATGCACATTAGACAATTCTATTTATTCTCTTATTAGACATGTCTTACTATATACATTAGACGAGTTTATTCATACACCTTCGATAAATGTAGCAATACATATTAGATAACTGTGTCCATATATTAATTAAACGAGTCTAACATTAGATATTAGATGAACATGTTGATGTACTGATTATATAAGTTTAACAATACACTTTAGATCAATATATTCATGCATTAATTTATATTTATAACGAATATACTCAGTATATTTTTGTATAGTCTTTATATTTTCAAAGAGTTTACTTTATGCTTTTTCACATATTATATCCTTTATATGTTTACATTTCTACATATATACTTTTTAAACTTATGAATAACTTTTCACTTTGGTTTTATTCAAAAATTTATTATAAACTTAATAATATTATTTATTTTCTTTAACCTCTAAATATCTTTTAATATAATATATATTTAAATATGTTTTAATATAATATATATTTACTAAAAAGAAAAAGTATCATTCCATACGCATACACAAGTTTAAAACTAATAGCCGTCGCAAAACATTACCGTTTCTAAAACAGTTTATTTTATATTAAGCTTCCATGATAAGGAGTAGGTTGAAGAAGACACGTGGGTACCACTGAAACATATGTTTTGTTTATCTTTTCTTTTATGACATTATTTTAAATAAAACATTATTATTAAATTGTATTAAAAACACGTGTCTCTTTCTCTCTTTTTTCACATTACGAAAGAAGACAATGTACGCAGCACACGTGAAATGGGTGGAAAGAGAAAATTCCAAATAAAATGACGATAGGAATGATGAGAGAAGGCAGTGCTCATTGCTCAACTTGGTAGTGTCATGACAGATAAGTGCAAAGGATTCTTCCACGTTCATGCATCTCATCATCCCTTTCACCATCTTCACAAATTTCACTATTAAACGCACTCTTTTTAAATTTCAAAATATAATTTCTTTTTCTTCAATATAAAATATACACCATAATATTTTTGACGACAATTTAAACTTGGATGAAAATAGAAAGTAATACAATTTAATACTAATGTATCCATGCCTTGAATATGGATGGTTTAACAATGAAAAAATTGAAGAAAAAAATAATCATATCTATTATGAATTCTAACTTCCATTTTTAATCATCGTTGAGCACAATTTACAAAGGGAATGTCCTAAACCTGAAAAAACAAATTGAATCCGGGGGAATATACACCATCTCAAAAAGGTTATTCCTTGATAAGGCAAACGTTATCAAGACCCGATTCATTCAGCAAAATTAACCGGGTCAACCCACTTAGTGAGTTTCCGGGTTTTTGCACACGAACGGGTGGGTCAAGAGTTGTGCCGCCGTCCACCTATCACCGGAGTCCTTTTTGAGACAGGATTCGACGAAGCTGCGAAATTCAGCTGACGCTGTCTCGGGGAGGCTAGGGGGGTCGCCGTAACAAATGGCACATATTAGGGTAGCCCAATCGGGTCGCTGACCCGTTTCAAGAAACGGGAAGTGACCCACGTAGAGTTCAAAGAGGGTCAAACCCAAACTCCAAATATCCGCAGCGAAACCGTTGTAGTTCCCGCCTGATGCTTCCGGGTCGAACCGTTCCGGACTCATGTACGCGCACGTGCCGACATAAGAGTTGCAGGCTTCGAGCGTGCGGCACATGAGTTTGCTGACTCCGAAGTCTGCAATTTTAACTTCTCCCTGTGAGTTTACGAGGATGTTCGCAGGTTTGATGTCGCGGTGCGCGATGTTGCGAGAGTGGAGGCACGCGAGGCCCTCGAGGATATCACGCGCCACCGCGGCAAGCCTTCCCTCTGAGAACGTGCCGCTGGTGGCGAGGGCGGTCTCGAGGGTGCCGCCGTCCATGTACTCCATGAGGATGGCGACGTCGCCGGAGGGCTTTTCGAAGGAGCCGTGGAAGCGGACGACGTGGGGGCAGTCGGTGGCACGGCGGAGGATGGATGTTTCCGAGAACGCGCGGCGGCGCATGGTGGCGTCGGCGTTGCTGTGGATGATTTTGAGCGCGTAGGTGGCGGAGGTTGTCTTGTGGCGGACCTTGTAGACGGTGCCGCCGTTGCCGTGGCCGAGCACGGCGAGGTTTTCGAGGTCGGCGGCGGTGATGCCTTCTCCGGCGGCGGGTTTAGCGGCGGTGGGAGGGAGGGGGAGAGGGAAGCGGGGGCGGCGCTCAGAGATCTCCGGGAGGGGTAGGCGGAGATTAGGATGGCGGCGGTGGCGGACAAGTGCCATATCGGTGGTTGGTGGTGGAGGGAGGTAATGCTTCTAAGAAACAAAGTAAAGTGTGGTGTGAATGGTGAGGATTTTATATAGGAAGTGACTGAGTAAGAGACAGTGACTGTTTGTAGGAAAGAGGGTGGATATGAGAGTGGGGCCCACTCTTCTGAATAATTGTACATAATTAAAATTCATTGGATATTCACTTTCTTCAGCAGATTTTGTTTACTTTTATATTTTTATTTCTCCACGTGATTAAATGTAGCCTGCCTTTCACTTTTTATCTTCAATTTGAAAATTTTATATATTATCTTTAGTTTAAAATCCTTTCATATATCTCACCTTCCCCAAGGATAAAAAAAATAAAATTACTGTGTTTAATGATACCCAACGAATAAGGATTAATTAAGATTATGTTTGTTTAAAAAAATATATAAGATTATGATTCCTTAGAAAATTATTAAGATTGCAATTCTTCAAAAAGAATTCAGATAATCAAGATTGATTTAAATTTATAGTTTTGATGAATATTGGGATATTTGAAATATTTCTATACACATTTAATTAAGTAAAATGATAAACTTGTTATAATTAATTAATTAATTAATTAAAACAATTCATTGGATCAACTTAATGTTCAGTGATTTTTTTTGTAACCATATCACATGTGTAAAATATCTCTCAAATTTGTTGATGACAAATATTGATGTAATTTTCTTACGGAAATCAAGAAAATAGATGAAAAGGTTAGTCAATCAATAGAACAAATTTTATCTTCGTTTGTTTTACAGCTTTTTGAGTGTCATTATTATTATAAAGAGTATAAATACAAATATATATATATATATATATATATATATATATATATATATATAATATTACCTTAAAATATTATAATAATTAAAAAATAAATAAATGAAATGAAATAAATATTTAAAACATAAAAGGGTGTACTGATTATTTAATCAAGAAAATATTTTTAGATATTAATAAGTGATTATTAATTATTAAAACAGTTATCTATAAATTATTATAAGTGATATAATGATTTATTTTTTCTTATATGAGATATACTGATTTATTAATTTAAATATTTATTTAGTTAAGAGATTTTTCAAAGAAAATAAATAATTTGGCGAAAAATTATTAGCAATATATTAAAAAAAATTGTGAAAAATATATAAAGGTGTTATTATAATCTAAGCATATTATAGGACGATTATTTCTTAAACAAATTTAGTAAAAATATATATAATTTATTTTATGTGTGATTTTGGTTATATTAAAAAAATTTAAAGAGAATTTTTAAGAATCAGATAGGAATATATATATATATATATATATATATATATATATATATATATATATATATATATATATATATATATATAACAGTACCTTAAAATATTATAATAATTAAAAAAATAAATGAAATGAAATGAAATAAATATTTAAAACATAAAAGGGTTTACTGATTATTTAATCAGGAAAATATTTGTACATATTAATAAATGATTATTAACTATTAAGAAAGTTATTTACAAAATTATTATAAGTGATATAACGATTTATTTTTTATATGAGATATATTGGTTAATTAATTTAAATATTTATTTACTTAAAAGATTTTTCCAAAAAATAAATAATTTGGTGAATAATTATTAGCAATATATTAAAAGATTTCGTGAAAAATATATAAAGTTGTTATTATAATATAAACATATTATAGGATGGTTAACTCTTAAACAAATTTATTAAAAAGATATATAATTTATTTTATGTGTGATTTTGATTATATTAAAAAAATTTAAAGAGATTTTTTTAGAAAAAGATAGGAATATATATATATATATATATATATATATATATACTATTTTATGGTATAATTATTGGAATGATCGCATAAAATCTTTTAAAATACTATATAAAGTTTAAGAGTGAGAGTAAAACTCATAAATATTCATATTAAACTATGTTTAATGAGAAAGAATGTGTTTGAGTAGATTAAAAGGAAAGTAAGTTTAAGATTCAAATATAGAGAAAAGTTTTGAAGTTTTAGGTACTAAATCCAAGTTAGGGAAGTTAATATTTAATGTGATTATGAAATGAGTATCAATATGTACTCTCATATCTTGCATTGATTAATTGATGGTATGATTAAACAAGTGTGAGTATGTCTCCATAAGTGCTCTTAGACGTCCAAATGTGATTTCACAAGTGTAAGTATGTCTCCATGAATGGTTTTAGATGTTTGTGTGTAATTTGATGAGTGTGAGCATGTATTCATGAGTGTTATAAGACGTTTGAGTGTAATTTGATAAGTGTGAGCATGTCTCTATGAGTGCTCCCAAATGTTTGAGTGTGATTTGACCAGTGTAAGTATATCTTCATTAGTGCTCTCAAACATTTGAGTGTGATTTGATGATTGTGAGCATATTTTCATGAGTGCTCATAGATAATTGAGTGTGATTTGATAAGTGTGAGCATGTATCCATGAATGTTCCCATATATCTGAGTGTAATTTGATGAGAGTGAGTACGTCTCCATGAGTGCTCCTAGATGTCTAAGTGTGATTTGACGAGTATGAACATGTGTTCAAGAGTGTTCCTAGATGTCTGAGTGTGATTTTACAATTGTGAGCATGTCTCTATGAGTGTG